>NC_080781.1:116115740-116740740 GCF_020826845.1 Diceros bicornis minor | reverse complement strand
GGGATTCCGTTGTTGGTCTGTGACTGTTGCTTTTGTTGTATCTTGTCGGGGGAAGAGTTCACGGGAAAGCTCACTCCGCCATGATGCTGACGTCACTCTGCTTGTTGTTTTTATCTTCCACTTACGAGTGAAATCATACAGTATTTGACTTTCTCGTCTGACATAATGTTTAGCATAATACCCTCGAGGTCCATCCATGTTGTCACAAATGTTGACTTACCAAATTTTAAAATTAATCTTTTACTTTTCATAATCTCCTTCCTAATGTTTCCTTTTACCTTTTAAAAAAATTGTTCCCCATATAATCATTTTTATTATCATTACTAGAGTCAATATTTTTTCTATTATCTATGTATTTCTCAGTTTCTTTACTTACTGTTACTTCTTACCATTGCTTTCCTTTGAATTCAACTGTCTTCCTAAAAATACATTTTCTGGGACAAGTTCTTTCAGCAACAGTTTGTGAGTGGTAAAATTTCTTAGTTTTGTTTGGAGATTCCTTTATGTTACTTTCATTCGTTAAAGACAATTTACTTGAAAATAGAATTTTAAGTTGAGTTATTTTCTTCTGTACTTTTTGAATATTACTCCATTCTCTTCAGTATTTTTGTTTGCTTGTTTGTGTCTAATAGTCTTCTGAGGGTAAAATTGATGTACAACTTTAATTAACTTTTCTTTTTCTCTTTAGATGCCTTTTATACTTAACCCTTGTCCATAAATTTCTGCAATTTCAGAGCACTAAGTCTATGTATAGATTGATTTATTTTTATCCAATTCAAGAGTCATTTTTCTTCTTCAATCTGGGAATTTTTACATTTAATTAATTATGGAAATTATCACCCATTTTCCATTTGAATAGTGCCTTATTTTTCTAGCTTTCTAGGCCTTCTCAATCCACAGCCCATGTCTGTTTACCACTTTTTCATATTTTCTATCACTGTATCTCTCTGTCTTGCTGTTCACTAATTCTCTTTGCAGCAGTGCTTAATCTGCTTTTTGTCCAATCATTGGGTTTTTAATTTCAATGAGTATATTTTTTGAAACTCTAGAGGTCTATATAATGCATATTTTCTTTTTTGCATGTAAATCTCCTTACATATTGTGTAAACTTTTCTCTTACAATAATCATTTTAACATACCTCAAGTTTGTTTCAATAGTTGTATTATCACAAATAGGGTGATCACAATAGAACATAATATTTCTATTATCACAAATGGGGTGCTGACCTTCCTGTTAGTTTTATAAAGCAGTTATCCCTCAAGGTAGATACTTTCCTTGCTTGGTTTGAAAATTTTATTATGTGTTCATCTTTAGCAGCCAGTGGATAGCAGTATTTTTTTTCAAATTTATTATTCAGGGAGGCAGTAGTTCTTTCAGGTCCCCATATTTATTCAGAAGTGCCAGTTCTGCTTCTCTGCCTCATCACCCATTACTTATCACTCTGTTCCCCCAGTAAGCACACACACACACATTTATATTTTTTTTTCTTTTTTTTTCTCCAGCCAAATGAAACATCTTTAAATTCCTGAAGCAAGCCTTATTCTTTCTTGCCTCTGAGCCATAACCAATGGTATTTGTCTTAATCATCTCTGGCTGCTATAACAAAATACTATGGACTGGTTGGCTTAACATTTCTTTCTCACAGTTCTGGAGGCTGGGAAGTCCAAGGTCAAGGTGCTGATAGATTCAGTTGCTGGTAAGGGCCTGCTTCCTGGCTTGTAGACGGCTGCCTTCTCACTATGGTCTCACATGGCCTTTCCTTGCTGTATGTGCATGGTGAGAGAGAGATCTCTCTGTCTTCCTCTTCTTATAAGGGCACTAATTCCATCATGAGAGACCTACATTTGTGACATAATCTGAACCTAATTCCCTCCCAAATGTTCTGTCTCCAAACATCATCGTGTTGTGGATTAGGGCTTCAACATATGAGTTTTAGCCAGACGCAAACATTCAGCCCGTAACAGCATTACCTTATATTAAATCATTCTTTCACTTCTCTTCCTGGTTAACTCTTATTCACGCAATAGGCCTCAACGTTGATATCACCAGACTCCCTCAAAACTGTGTCATTAGCCTTCAAACTTACAATCTAAACCATGCACTTCCCTTATCTTTATTATCAGAGAAAGGGAAGGATCATATCTAATTAGTTCATAATGTACCTGGAACACTTAGTACGCTATTGATTAGTAGTTGGCACTTAAAAATGAAATATTTCAGTATTAATTTTACATACCTTCTGTGTGATAATTTATGACCAGACATTTAAGTAACTTTAGTCTCCTCTTGAGAATATTATATGGGCTGTCCTGTGTCCAAAGGAGAACAGACTTTTATAAAAAAGGTATAGCCATCGATGTCAAAAGCTGAAGAGTGATCAAGTGAAATAGGTTTGAAAAACATGTATTAGATTTGGACAAAAAGGTGGTCATGTGCAACTTTAGCAGGAGTACTGACAGTAGAATGGCAAAGGCAATAGTTTTAAATAAGTAAACGAAGAAAAGCTTGCCGTGACTAGTGTTTCCTAAAGTGTGGACCCCAGACCAGCATCTAGAAACTTGTTAGAAATGCAAATATTTGAGTTCTACCACAGGTTTGCTGCATAAAAATCTCTAGAATTAGAGACTAGTGATCTGACGTTTAACAAGCTCTCCAGTTGATTCTGATGCATGCTTAAGTTTGAGAACCACTGTTTTAGATGGAAAGGAGATTGAGTGGCTAGAAGGGATCACATGTTCATGGATGGTTTATTCCCCTCATTTTATTTAAAGGTGAAAAATTGAATTCGTTTTTGATTATAGGAAAAAGAGGAGGGGGAGTGAAAGAGAGAGAAAGATTGGGAATTGACAGAATAGTGTATTAGAAGAGAGTAAATTGAATGAAGCAGTGGAATGTGCCTTGAAACGTATGATGACTACCTCTTTTTTGGAGATAAGGGAAGAAGCGACAGGAGAAGGAAAGACAGAGGAAAGATGCAGCTGTGATTTGTAGGGAGGGTGAGGGAAAGATAAGACAGTATAGTTAGCCTCTGGTCTGTGATGAAGAGCAAGGTTATCTCATGAGATTAAGAAGAGAGGGGATTTATGAAAGGATTTTGGAATTGGTGCTTTGCTATGTAGGAGTTATTTGAGCACGGACATATAATAGAAGTTTTGACAAGAAGCCCTGAGGGCTCAGGTGAGGTTTTCCTCTGTTCTCACAGTTGTATTATATTTTACAGCAGAAAAGCTGGATAAGGTGTTGAATTGAGCCATGTTTGTAATGCAAATGTAGCAGAAGTATAAAGCAATAGTGAGTTGAGTTGCACTTAATTGTAAAGGAATATATATTTCTGGAAATGATGTAATTTCAAGTAGAAAAGAAACAATTAATGAAAAAAGTACATCCTTTGCATTCAAACCCATAATGACCTTAGAAAAGGAAAACTATTTTGTAGGGGATGTTAAAGCTATCCATGCATCAATGAGCTGAATGTAATCACTTGTGAACATTTTTAAAATCCTTGCAAGTATGTCTGTATATTACAAAAAAAATAAAAATAAAAACAAACATTAAATCTTTCAGTGCTCACAAGAATAAACAAAGAATATCACAGTAACTCAAAATTAAATGTATATGTTTCCTTGAGCACTTCAGTCTCTTTTCATCAATATTCCACCAATATTATTTTAAAGGTGCTAGTCTGTGCAGTAATCATTAGGTGGTAAAGTAGGGTCAACATGATGTGAGAATTGAGTCAATGCTTGTAATTTTCACAAGATATGAGGGTCTTTGTAGGGTCTCATTGCCCAAAATAATCTTCCTCACCACGTTGCCTGTGGCTAAAATTTATGTTGTTTTTACTTCAATAATTTAAGATGTTATTGTTATGAGGCCTAAATATGAATAAATGAGAGTTCTTAATAAAGATCATGAGTGTATTCACGAGTGTATTTACTTATTAACTAATTCACAGACATTAACAACCCCAGCACATACTAGTTTAATAGAAAATCTTCAGACTGTGGTACAAACAACCACAATTTTGTGAGGGATGAAAGTGACAAAAGCTCATAATACAGATTATGGGGCAGTATAATGAGCAATCAGTCTAGGAATTATGTTCCTTTTCTGCCAATTACTAGCTATGTGGCTTTTTCTGTGCCTCAGTTCCATCATCAATAAAGGGGGATAATAGTAATACCTACTTTATAGGATTATGTATTAGAGATTACATGACAAAACACATTAAAACACTTATCACAGGGGGCTGGTCCCGTGGCCTAGTGGTTAAGTTTGGCGTGCTCCGCTTTGGCAGCTCAGGTTCAGTTGCGGGCATCGACCTACACCACTCATCAGCAGCCATGATGTGGTGGCGACCGACATACAAAATAGAGGAAGATTGGCACAGATATTAGCTCAGGGTAAATCTTCAAGCAAAAAGAGGAAGATCAGCAACAGATGTTAGCTCATGGTGACTCTTCCTCAACAACAACAACAAAATACTTATCACAATATTTGGTAAATGGTTAGCACTCAATAAATATTAACAGCTATCATCGTCATCATCATCGTCATTATCATTGGCTGTTGTGAAGAAAGGGGGGCCCAAGATTTAATAAAACATACTTTGTAGATTAGAATGAATTAATGATATGATTACTGTAAAGGAACATGATATGAGATGCTATCTTTCCATAAAAAGAAAACTAGAACAACACCATGCATAAAATAAAAAGATAACCCACAGAATGGGAGAAAATATTTGCAAATCATATATTGGATAAAGAGCTTCTATCCATAATACATAAAGAACTATTATGGGCCAGCCCTGTGGCTTAGCGGTTAAGTGCACACTCCGCTACTGGTGGCCCAGGTTCAGATCGCCGGCACACACCGATGCACCACTTCTCTGGCCATGCTGAGGCCGCATCCCACATACAGCAACTAGAAGGATGTGCAACTATGACACACAACTATCTACTGGGGCTTGGGGAAGAAAAAGGAGGAGGATTGGCAATAGATGTTAGCTCAGAGCCAGTCTTCCTCAGCAAAAAGAGGAGGATTAGCATGGATGCTAGCTCAGGCTGATCTTCCTCACACACACACAAAAAAGAACTATTACAACTCAACAATAAAAAGACACACAACCCAATGAAAAAAAATGGACAAATAACCTGAAGACATTGCTCCAAGAAAGATATACAAATGGCCAATAGACACATGAAGAGATGTTTGGAACCAATAGTCATCAAGGAAATGCAAATCAAAATCACAAGATACCACTTCACACCCACTAGGATGGCTAAAACAAAAAGTCCAATAATCCAAATATATATATATATAAGTATACACCACAACCAAGTAGGATTTATTCCAGATATACAAGGCTAGGTCAATATTCAAAAATGAATTAATGTAATCTATCACATCAACAGGCTAAAAAAGAAATATCACATGATCATAGCAGTAGATACAGAAAAAAGCATTTGACAATATCTGACACCCTTTCATAATAAAAATTCTCGGTAAAGTAGGAATATCAGAGAACTTTATAAACTTGGTAATGACTATTTACAAAAAACCTACAGCTAACATGATACTTAATGATCAGAAACTCAAAACTTTCCCACTAAGATCAGGTACAAGGTAAGGAGGTCACCTGTCACCACTCCTTTTCAATGTTGTACTAGAAGTTCTAGCTAACACAACAAGACAAGAAAAGGAAACAAAATGTATGTAGATTGGGAAGGAAGAAATAAAACTGTCTTTGTTCACAGATGATGTGATCGTCTATGTAGAAAAGTCTGAAAGAATCAACAACAACAAAAAACCCTCATGGAACTAATAAGCAATTATAGCAAGGTTTCAGGATATGAGATTAATATACAAAAGTCAATCACTTTCATATAGACCAGCAATGAACAAGTGGGCATTGAAATTAAAAACACAAAACCATTTACATTAGCACCCCCAAAAATGAAATACTTAGATATAAATCTAACAAGACATGTAAAAGAACTATATAAGGAAAACTACAAAACTCTGATGAAATAAATTAAAGGAAAATAAAATATATGGAGAGATATTCCATATTCATGGATAGGAAGACACAATATTGTCAAGACATCAGTTTTTCCCTACTTGATCTATAGATTCAAAGCAATGTCAATCAAAACCCCATCAAGCTATGTTGTGGATATCTACAAACTGACTCTAAAGTTTATGTAGAGAGGCAAAAGACTCAGAATAGCCAACACAAGTTTGAGGGTGAAGAACAAAGTTGGAGGACTGACATTACTCAACTTCAAGACTTACTATAAAACTACAGTAATCAAGACAGTGTGGTATTGGCAAAAGAATAGACATATAGATGAATGGAACAGAATAGAGAGCCCAGAAATAAACCCACATAAACATAGCCAATTGATTTTTGACAAAGGAGCAGAGGCAATATAACGGAGCAAAGAAAGTCTTTTCAGCAAATGGTGTTGGAACAATCAGATATCCACATGCAAAAAAATGATCTAGACACTGACCTTACACCCTCCACAAAAATTAACTCAAAATAGATTATAGATCTAAATGTAAACCACAAAAACATAAGAATCCTGGAAAATAACATAGGAGACTACCTAGATGACCGTGGGTATGGCAATGACTTTTGAGATACAACAGCAAAGGCACAATCCATGAAATAAATAATTGATAAGGTAGACTTTATTAAAATTAAAAATTTCTGCTCTGCAAAAGACAACATCAAGAAAATGAGAAGACAAGCCATAGACTGCGAGAAAATATTTGCGAAGGACATATCTGATAATGGGCTGTTACTGAAAAAATACAAAGAACTCTTAAAACACAGCAATAAGAAAACAACCTGATTAAAAACTGGGCCAAAGACCTTAACAAACGCCTCACCAAAGAAGATATGCATATGGCAAAGAAGCATTGAAAAGATGTTCCACATCATATGTCATCAGGGAATTGCAAATTAAAGCAACAATGAGATATCACTCCACACCCACTAGAATGGCCAAAACCCCGAACACTGGCAACGCTAAATGCTGGAGAGGATGCAGAGCAACGGGGACTCTCATTCATTTCTGGTGAGAATGCAAAATGGTAAAGCCACTTTGGAAGACAGTTTGACAGTTTCTTACAAAACTAAACATGCTCTTGCCATATGATCGAGCAATCACAATTATTGGTATTTACTCAAAGGAGTTGAAAATTTATGTCCACACAAAAACCTCCACATGGATGTTTATTGCAGCTTTATTCATGGTTGCCCAAATTTGGAAGCAACCAAGGTGTCCTTCAGTGAAGACGAATGGATAAATTCAACCAGGTGAATGGATAAATAAACTGTAGTGCTTCCAGACAAAGGAATACTGTTTAGTGCTAAAAAGAAATGAGCTATAGGACTGGCCCCATGGCTTAGCGGTTAAGTGTGTGGGCTCTGCTGCTGGCGGCCCGGGTTTGGATCCCGGGCGCGCACCAACACACGGCTTCTCCGGCCATGCTGAGACCGTGTCCCACATACAGCAACTAGAAGGATGTGCAGCTATGACATACAACTATCTACTGGGGCTTTGGGGGAAAAAAAAAATAAATAAATAAATAAATAAGCTATCAAGCCATGAAAAGACATGCAGAAACCTTAAATGCATATTTCTAAGTTTTAAAAAGCCAACCTGAAAAGTCTATACTGTATGATTCCAACTCTATGATATTCTGGAAAAGGCAAAATTATGGAGACAGTAAAAGATTAGTGGTTGCCAATGATGAGAGGAGGGATAAATAGGCTGAGCACAGAGTATTTTTATGGCAATGAAAATACTCTGTTCTCATTATGATACTTTAATGATGGATATATGTCATTATAATTTGTCCAAACCCATAGGATGTATAACACCAAGAGTAAATCCTAAGGTAAACTATGGACTTTGGGTGATAATGATGTATCAATGTAGGCTCATCGGTTGTAACAAATGTACCACTCTGGTGGAGGATGTTGATAATGGGGAAAGGCCCTGCCTGTGTGGAGGCAGGGGGTATATGGAAAAATCTCTGTACTTTCCCTTCAATTTTTCTGTGAACCTAAAACTGCTCTAAAAAAAGACAGTCAATTAAAAAAAGACAGTGTCTTAAGACCAAGTGTTGACCAGGATGTAGAAAAACCACAACCCTCATTCACTGCTGGTGGAAATGCAAAATGTTGGAGTCACTTTGGAAAGCAATCTGGCAATTCCTTTAATGATTAAACATAGAGTTACCATATTATTCAGCAATTCTACTCCTAGATATAAACCCAAGAGAAATCAAAACATATGTCCACACAGAAACTTGTACATGAATGTTTATAGAAGTATTATGGGTAATAGACAAAAAAGTGGAAACAACTCAAATATCTATTATCAGCTGAATGGATAAAAAGGTAGTATATCCATAAAACGGAATATTATTTAGTCTTAAAAAGGAATGGAGTATTGTTAGAAGCCTCAACATGGATAAATGTCAAAAACATCAAGCTAAGTGAAAGAAGCCAGTCACAAAAGACCACATATTATATGATTCCATTTATATGACAGTCTAAAACGGGGTAATACATACAGACAGAGAGTAAAATTGGTTGCTTAGGGCTCGTTGGAGGAATAGAGGAATATGGAGGTAATAGCTAAAGAGTTTGGGCTTTCTTTTGGAGCTGCTAAAACTATTCTAAAATTAACTATAGTTGAATACATCTGTGAATATACTAAAAACCCTTGAATTGTACATTTTGAACAGATGAATTTTATGGTATGTGAATTATACCTCAATTTTAAAAAAGTAGGACAGATAGAAGTATTTTCTCAGGAAAGCCTCATCAAATGTATTTAAAATTATTATTGTTGTTATTGTTGCCGGAGACCTAAATCATCAAGTAGTGGGGTTTAGTTTTCCGTAAATTAGGATCAGTTTTTGCATATCAGTGCTTAAAAACAAGTTAAATTCTTCTGAAAAAGGAGAATGGCTTATGTTCCCTCCATTCATATTTTATCCTTTTGATTCAATATAGTAAACTGAAAGTAGTGACTTTCTATATGCTAAAGATAATATTATCTATAAAGTCATGCTACATAAATCAGTGAGAAATCATTTTATATAAATCAGAAATTGGTGATACAAAATGACTCTTATAGTCTCGACTCTCAAGTATAGAGTCTAGAATCTAGTAGTTATTGGAACATTTCACAAACGGGATTTGTGTGAGCGTTGTCTTTGCAGCATTGCATTTAATCATGAATTAGTAGTCATACACCTTATATCCACAACGGTACTATAGGAAGTCATAGAAAGGTTAAATCTGGAGTAAAACATTTCTGAAAGAATAGAGGTTAACTATACACCTCCTTTTTCCCAGTGAAGCAATTACTAGAAACACAAAAAGAGAGCAAACATAGATGCAAACTACTGGGCAATTTCTAAAAATATTTTTACTCTCACTTTCTGAGTAACTTCATTTATTCAACAAACATTAAATGAAGACATGCACTAGGCCAGGCACTGACTATGCTTCAGTTACTTATATTACTTTAGCAATTTCCTCTCTGATGAATAATGGCTAAAACAGAGTTATTTAAAGAAAGAATCCCGTTTAGTAGCTATATACAAATTAAGGATCACCCTTAAAATAGCTGTGATACAAATTGATACATTGTACAATATTGTACAATATAGATTGTACAATACAATATGCTATGGCCACTTAAAATCAGTTTTTATGAGTGTAGGTTTATGTTGGGATTAAATGCTATAATATCATAATTAAATTCCATAGTTCCATAATATTATTTACGTTCCCACTACATGAGTGCAAGCTTTAAATATTTGTTCAATCCATTCAATATCTTCTGAGAGACTATGGCATCCATTGCAGATCATGCCAATAGACAAATGCCTTATTCCCTTCTAAGCAGGCAGTATCCAAGCAAACACCTTCATTTCTGGGGTAATGGAAGAGATTCAAAAGCATACATAAATAAGGTTGAAAACTATTCTAGTCAGGGACTATTTAATTACAAAGAAGAAAAACTCAAGCTTGCTTATTTAAGTGGGCATTACCGTAGAAAAACAGAAAATGGTTTTCATAAATTATAACCAGACTTCAAATATAGTCTGTAAGTCAGACTCTCGCTGTGTTCTGTGCTCTCTCTTTTCTGTGTATGTATATAGTCCATCCATTTCTCTGCAGGCAAACTTTCTCTATAGGGATCTTAATTTTGGTCTTGCTTGTTGTTTGGTGTTGCCATGGGTACTGTCTCTGGCCCGTATCTATTTGATTTTATAGTCCAAGTTCAAGTGCCCAATATCCTTTTACTAAAACTGTCTCTGTGCCTAAAATTAAGATTTCCTGAAGAAACAAAATCAGATCATCCCAGTTTGGATCAGGTGGATGGCCCTGATACAATCACCACGGGCAAAACAGAATACATGACATGCAAGCCAACTTCTAGTCTGTGACTCTGTCAAATAAGCTAAGAATGGGATGTAAGGGGAAAGGAAATAATGCACATCTTTAATATAAATATGAAACTAGAATATCAAATGATCAAAAGCTATACAGCTGTATCTTCCTCTTTTTCTCCAATCCAAATTGAAACATTTTTCAATGCCAACCTCCCATTTTTACTCAAGGGACAATTTTGAAACAAAAAATTATCAAAATTAAAGATACATATATATATATTTATATGTCTGTATGTATGCATGTGTGTATATATAAAGGTTCTGTATTTGTTTTGTTTCTTAGAAATTTTGAACAAAATGTGACAAAAATTGAACCTGATATTTGATTCACAGTATGAATTTAGATCTCTTTATTTGGAAAACATCCCTCACAAAATGTGCATCTGGTTCGACTTCATGTATCTGATGTTTGATTATTAGCAGCTTAAAGGATTCATAACTTCATTTAGATATATTGTTTTTCTCTCTTGCATTTGTCTCCATGTGACTGAATTTTCTGTACATGTGCTAGTAGCGAATTTACAAGTGAATATGGCTAAACATGAATCAGAAATATATGCTGGTTTAACACTATAGAAGACATGTTCTTTGAAACTCCAAATAATAAATTATCCAGAGTATCCTAGTTTAGCAAATATCATAAAACATTCCTCAGGCTACAGGCTGTGTTGAATGTGTCAGCCTGTACTTGGCACTTGCAGAGTAGAGAGGGTGTAGAGTGAACATACCCCTTACACTATATTATACTACCTTATACTCATATAACTTATACTACCTTATACTCATTACCATTCCTGTGCCTTTGCTCATGCTGATTTCTTTGCCTGGGATTTCCACCCTGTTTCTCATTTAAGGCGAACTACAAAATCAGTTCCTTCGTGAATCCTTCTAACAAACTCTTGCCCACAAGTCTTTCCCTCTTTTCTCTTTCTTAGTAACACTAATTATCTATAATGCCTCTTTTAATACTAGATCATATAGTATGTTTTGTTTCATTTCACATGGCCATTTTTTTCCCCTAACAATTTTTAGGTTTTTCTAAGGTTGGAATTTTTCTCTCCTCTCTCTCTTTAAATCTCTCCTCCTCCTTCTCGCCCTTCTCGTCTTCCTCCTCCCTATCTCTCATTATTTTCTCTCTTTTAATTTTCTGCACTAGGAAGCTAATAATAACAAATATTTCCTGTGCACGTACTATGTGCTAGTAAGTGTGCTAAATGATTTTTGTGCTTTATCACAGAATATATGTTGAATAAATTGTCACCAAATTAAATTGAATTTAGTTGAAAATGATGTACCAAGAGTTTCCTTAAAACAGACAGAATTTCCTTCTAACTACATGTTATGGACTAAATTGTGTCCCCTCAAAATACATATGTTGAAGTTCTAACCCCCAATGTGACTGTATTTTGAGATAGGACCTGTAATGAGGTAATTAAGGTTAAGTGAAGTCAAAGAGTGGAGCCCTAATCCAATAGGACTACTGTCCCTATAAGAGGAAGAGACACCAGGGGTGCACACACATGGAGAAAAGGCCATGTAGAGGACAAAAAGAGAAGGCAGCTAGTTGCAATTCAAGGAGAGAGGCCTCTGGAGAAATCAAACCTGCTGACAACTTGGTCTGCGACTTCCAGCCTCTAGAACTGTAAGAAAATAAATTTTGTTTTTTAAGCCTCCCAGTCTGGAGTATTTTGTTATGTATGCCTAGATGACTAATAGACTATGCTAAAGATAAATAATTATACAGAAAAGCCAATTATTTCCAGTATTTTTAGATAGGTAACTTCTTATCTCTTGGGTGAAGTTAGTTTGATTATTTAATATAATAATTCTTAATGTTATTAGTTCAAGAAAGTACATTTGGAGCACCCACCTAGCTCTGAAACATAGATGACCGTCATCTGTGTAGGAAAAAAATCTGTTGATTTCAGTAGAAAAGAAATAAGCATAAGAGCTGACGGTATGAGTCTTCCATATACATTTATATTCAAGCTCAGACACACAGATGGCTTTTTGATAGATTTTTATATTCAGTCCAAAATACATGTTGAATAACATGAGTGCTGTGACACACTGCAACAATATCAGCCATTTCTGCACTGCCAGAGGGACTCTCTGCCTGTCATTCTGGTGAACAATAAGCTTTTGGACTGGACTGTCCACCTTAAGGCTTCCTTATCTAGTTGTTGAATGTTTTTGTCAAGTCTCTACATTATTTAAATTTATTATATGTTGGTAATTAATGTCTTTAAGTAATCCCTTTCCATATTAAGAAGGAAAAAATCCTGTAAATAAAAAGATAAAGTTGATGGCTCTTATAAACAGTCTGGACATTTGAGATCTAAAATTAATTATATGTATACTATATACATGAATACACACATGCACATAACACATGTATCACATAGTTAGATTAACAACACAGGACTACAGAAATTCCAACTAAATTGACTAACAGAATTGATCAAACAAGCTATTCAGTAAAAAAAAAACTGTATATGTAGGGAAACAGCAACAGAGAGAGATAAAGTCAGAGATTTTAATTTCATTCATTATTAAATTCAGTTGAAAAGCCTGAACTGATGGTACGTGTAGACATGACTTCTACACAATAACTTGGGGGGTTATTGTTTTTAACCTTTAGTATGGATATAAAAAATATGTGGATGTCATTTGCTCCTCCGCCAAGGTAGGCACAACCTTGCCACTTTTATGCTGACTTTCTAAGTTATAGAAGTTGTTTTGTGACAGTCATACCTCCTCTGTGAGGTGCTGCATTTGAAGATTGCATTGTCCTTCAACATGACTAAGAATATTGGACAGTGATTGAATGTCGTCTAGTGCTTATTAATATGCATGTTGTCATTTGTCATCTCAGTCATCACTGACACTTTGTCATTTATGTTACTGTAAGCATCTGAGCTGCTGGATTTCAGGCCCCTCTCTTGCTTGCAAACTCATCAAAAGTACAGGTAACCATCTGTAAGAAGCTGTACTAACAAAAATGATGGGTTTAAGATTGTTTGACTCACTCTATCTTTTAATACAATACTGAAGAGAATTACCAAAGTTGTAAAAGAAAAACACTTATGACATAAATTGACCTCTTTGTATTTTTAATGGATTGTGGCGAAGTGTACTGATTACTGCAAGCAAAGGTTGAATCTTCTGTCTGAAAGGTAACTAAATATAATCTTTTTAAATAAGATAGTACAGTCGTGCATGGCTTAACATCAAGGATACATTCTGAGAAATGCATCATTAGGAGATTTCATTGTTGTGCAAATATTATAGAGTGTACTTACACAAACCTAGATGGTGTAGCCTACTACACACCTAGTCTATATGATACTAATCTTATGGGACCACTGTCGTATATGTGGTCCATCATTGACCAAAACGTCATTATGCAGTGCATGACTGTACTTCTAAGTCAAAGAGCTCTCCCATCTGTTATTTTATTTTCTTATCATAATGTCTATCTAAATGATGATAGGTATGTAATACTATCCCTATGTAGGTAGGGATACTGAGGCTCAGACATTTTTAATGATTTGCCTAAGAATACAGCTTCTAAATGCGAGAACTGAGAACAGATCCCAGACCCTCATATCTTCCACCTGATGCTTCTCTTCAATGTATTTCTCTATTTCAACTATTATTTCAAAACATTCTTCTTTGAGATTCTTAACATTTGTTTGAGATTATGCAATAGACATTGTATGTCTGTTCAACATGCCATACCTTCTTTCTCATTCCTAAGAGAATACTGATTTTATTTTTAGTTATCCTCTCTCCAGTATATAATCATGTGTTTCAGGGGAAGCTGCCTGATCTCTACCTCCAGACAGTGGATAAAATTTGGGTCAATTCACTCATGGTAATTGCAGCCCTCTTGCCAGTGATCAGATTAAGAATATATCCATGTGACCAATGGCATATGAGTGAAGTCTTCTGAGAGGCTTCTGGAAATATTTTTCTCACTCCTAAAGAAAAAAAAACACATGAAAAGTGGTCATTTTCATCTAGATATTACTGTGCCTGGACTGATGATTAGAACTTCTATACTTATCTTTATGTAACTTGGAATGAAAACAACATCTGAAGGAGTTCAAACTCAAAAATTACAGAGAAATGAAAGTAGAACCCTCACATACAACTCCTAAAGTCTGTCTTACTTTAGAATCTTGTTATATGACAACACATTTTATAATTCAAGCCAGTTTGAGAAAAAATGTTCTGTTATTTTCATAAAAAGCATATTGATACATAAAAATTATACCCAAGGGTATTTTGCCAAACAATAACAAGAAGTAATTATCGAGCGTTGCATGCATTGTTTTGAAATACCACTAATGAATTGTAGTAAGAACCATAGAATTTGACTAGAATGATCATCAGAGAGAAGAATACACTTTAAAGTTTCCCAAGTGTGTTCCATTGAATACATTTGACATCGGAGTTGGGGACAGACAAAAGGGGACTTGTTTCCACAATAGATACAGTACAGAAAAAAGTGGGCTAAAATATGCTAACCAGGTTCCTTTACTGAGTATATCCTACAGCCATGCTATTGTACATCACCAACCTCCAATAAAAGCTTTAGTTTGGAGCATTTGCGCAACTTATTTAACCACAGTATATTGTTTGTGTGTGTGTGTATGTGTGCGGCATGTTGTGCGATGGTGTTCTAAGAAACATATTTTAGGAGAAAATGATGACAAACCAAAACTCAGAGAGAGTATGGAACTATTCAACACTTTCAGATCACTTAATGACAGATTTGAGATTAGCTCCCTGGATTGCTGATTTTCTGGCCAATATTATTTCAGTCACAACATTCATCTTTGTCTTTAAGCAACAAAATAAAATATTGTTTCTACTCAAATACAGAGTTTTAATTGTACATATTTAATGGCAATGATGAAATTTTAGAGAGTATTCATATGTAAAAAGCAAAAAAACAATTAAAACAGGAGCATAAAAACATACAGAAAAAAATATAGATTTGAAGTTGTACAAATCTGAGTGGTTATACTTATGTTAGACAAAATATAATTTAAGTAAAGACAGTTACAAGAGACAAAGAAGGACATTGTACAATGATCAATGAATCAATTCAAAATGAAGATATAATAATTTTAAATAAATATAAACCCAACATCAGAGGACATAAATATATATAGAAAATATTGAGAACTAAAGGGAGAAATAGATAGTAATATAATAATAGTAGGAGACTTCAGTACACCATTTTCAACAATATCCAGACAGAAACATAATAAGCTAACCTTGGACTTGAACATTGTAGACCAAATGGACATAGCAAACATATATGGAACATCTCACCCAACAGTAACAGAATACACATTCTTCTCACGTGAAACATTCTCCAGGATAGATCACATGTTAGGCCACACAAAACAAGTCTTTACAAATTTAAGAAGATTGAATTCATATCATATATCTTTTCCAACCACGATGGTATAAAACTAGAAATTAATGGAAGAAGAAAAATTGGAGAATTCAAAAATATGTGGAAATTAAACAATACACACCTGAACAACCCATGAATCAAAGAACAAATAAAAAGGAAATCATAAAATATGTAGAGACAAATGAAAATGAAACAAAACAAACCGAAAATTATGGGATGTAGTAAAAGCAATACTAGGAATGATGTTTATAGCAATAAATACCAACAATAAAAAAAAAAAACTCAAATAAACAACCTAGCTTTACACCTCAAGGAACCAGAAAAAGAAAAAAATAAGCCCAAAGTTAACAGAAGGGAAAAAATAATAAAGATTAGAGAAAAAACAAATGAAATAGAAAAAAATTCAATGAAACTGAGTTGCTTTTTTGAAAATATCAACTAAATTGACAAATTTTTATTAGAAACTAAGAAAAAGAGGTAACTCAAATAAACAAAATTAGAGATGAAAGAGGAGACATTATAAATGATGCCACAGAAATAAAAAAGATCATAAGAGACTACTTTGAACAATTATACCAATAAATTGAATAACCTAAAAGAAATGGAGAAATTTCTATAAAGGTACAACCTACCAAGACTGAATCATGAAGAAACACAAAATATGAAAAAACTAATCAATAAGGAGATTGAATGAATAATCAAAAACCTCCCAACGAAGAAAAGCTCAGGACCAGATTTCTTCACTGGTGAATTCTACCGAACATTTAAAGAATTAATGCCAATCCTTCTCAATCTATTCCAAAAAAACTGAAGAGGAGGGAATACTTCCAAATGCATTTTATGAGGCCAACATTACACTGATACTAAAGCCCCATGAGGACACTACAAAAAAGAAAATTACAGGCCAATGTCCCTGATGAACATCAATGCAAAAATTTTCAACAAAATGCTGGCAAACCAAATTCAACAGCACGTTAAAAGGATCATACAACATGGTCAAGTGAGATTCATCCCTGGGACACAAGTGTAGTTCAACATACATGAATCAATAAATGTGATACACTACAGTAAACAAACAAAGGATAAAATTCACATGATAAGCTCAGTAAAAGCAGAAAGAGCATTTGACAAAATCCAATACACTTTCATGATAAAAACTCAACAAACTAGGAATAGAATGAACATATCTCAGCATAATAAATGCCATATAAGAAAAGCTCACAGCTAAAATCATACTCAACAGTAAAAACTGAAAGCTTTCTACCTAAGATCAAGAATAAAGCAAGGATGCTCACTGTCAACACTACTGTTCAATATGATACTGGAAGTCCTAGTCAGATCAATTAGGTAAAAAAAATAAATAAAGGTCATCAAAATTGGAAAGTAAAAAGTAAAATTATCTCTGTTCAGATGTCATGATACTATAACTAGAAAACACTGAGGATATCACATACACACACATACACACAAACTGTCAGAACTAATAAACAATTACAGCAAATGTGCAGGATACAAAATGAACATGTAAAATTAATTATGTTTCTAAACTGCAACAATGAGTAATCTGAAAAGGAAATTAAGAAAATAATTCCATTTACAATAGTATTTTAAAAAGTAAAATACGTAGGAATAAATTTAACTAAGGAGACAAAAAACTTGTACACCGAAAACTACAAAGCATTGCTGAAATAAATTAAAGACGACACAAATAAATGGAAAGATATCACATGTTTATTAGTTGGAAGACTTAATATTATTTGTACATTCGTACCACCCAAAATGATCTACACATTCAATGCAATCTTGATCAAAATCCTAATGATATTTTCTCAATAAAAAAAACTTCCCAAAAGTCATAATGAATCCCAATGTACCCTGAATAGAAAAAAAAATCCTGGCAAAGAAGGAAAAAGCAGAAGGCCTCACTTCGTATTACAATACTACAGTAATCAACACAGTATGCTACTGTCATAAAAACAGACATACAGTCCAATGGAACAAAATAGAGAGCACAGAAATAAATCCTTGTGTATATTGCCAAATAATCTTCTACAAGGGCACCAAGACTACACAATAGGGAAAGGATAGACTCTTCAATGAATGGTGGTGTGAAAACTGGATATCCACATGCACAAGAATTAAGTTGGATCCTGTCCTTAAACCATACACAAAAGTCAAGACAAAATGAATTAAAGACCTAGACCTAGTACCTGAAACCATAAAACTACAAGAAGAAAATATAGGCAAGAAATTTCATGACATTTGATTTGGCAATTTTTTCTTGAATATGACACCAAAGGCACAGACAACAAAAGCAAAAGTATACAAATGGAACTACATCAAACTTTAAAATTTCTGCACGTCATAAGAAACAATCAACAGTGTGAAAAGACAACCCATGGACAGGAGAGAATATATGCAAAACATATCTAGTCAAGGATTAATATCCAGAATATATAAAGATCTCATACAACTCAACAAAAAATAAAATAAAATAACCAGATTTTAAAAATGGGCAAAGGCCTTGAATAGACATTTCTCCAAAGGTATACAAATGGCCCACAAGCATATGAAAAAGATGTTCAACCCACTATATGTCAGAGAAATGCAAATTAAATAACAAAGAGATATTACCTCACACAGGTCGGGATGGTGAATATCAAAAAAAAGCACAAAATAACAAGTTCTGATCAGCATATGGAGAAATTGGATCCCTTGTGAACTGTTAGTGGGAATGTAAAATGGTACAGCCACTTGAAAACAGTATGGAGATGCCTCAAAAATTAAAAATAAAATTACCAGGAGAAGGGTTCAAGATGACAGCATAGGAAGATCCTGAACTAACCTCCTCCCATGAACACAACAAATCTACAGCTCTGTATGAAATAATTCCCTCTGAAAAAGACCTGAAAACTAGCTGAAAATCTCCTACACAACAAAGGACAAAAGGGCCACATTGAAATGGGTAGGAGAGGCAGAGATACAGCCTTGCCAAAAACTCCACCCCTGGCGTGATAATCCACAATTGGGAAGGATCTCATAAATATGGTACTTCTTCCTGAGGAATGAGGGATTTGTGCCTCCCATCAGGCACCCCAAACCTTGGGACCTACACTGAAGAGACCAGCCCCCAAAATGTCTGGCTTTGAAAACCAGCAGGGCTTATGTCCAGGAGAACCACAGAGCTGTAGGGAATGGAGATTCCACTCTTAAAGGGCTGGCATGCATACTCACTCACCCTAGAACCCAGTGCAAAAGCAGCAGTTTAAAAAGTGCCTAGAGTGAAGGAGATTCACTTGCTAATCTTAAAGAATCACAAGAGGAGAATAAACCTCTTGGGACTCTTTCCAAGGACAGAGATGCTAGCGAGTGTCATTTTTGTCTATCCCTCTACCTTGCTGGAACCAGCACTGCTGAGTGATATGTTAGTGCCAGTGGACACACCCTGCTGCACTCCCCTGCACCATCACCCTGGCCCTGACAGAACCCGCCAGGTAAGTGCCCCACCCCCTCCTGCCATCACCAGCCACAGCCCCCACAGAGCTGGCTGGGCACTCTTAGCCCCCACAGGGGATGCCCCTTGAGTGCCTGGCTCTAATGGCTATGGAGAATTACACTTCTTGGCTTCCCAGGTCTGTAATAATCGAAGAGACTGTTCTTGGCAGGCTACCACCCCTAGGGCACTGCACAAGTGGCAGTCTGAAACACAACCCCCATCTTCCTGTGAAAACAGCCTATTCACTTGTCCCAAGCTCCAGGCTGAGGGGCAGGCTGCAGGTTTACCACGCATCTAGAGGCTAGGGAACATAGGTCAGGGGAGGCCACCTTTGCACTTTCTCTTGGCCTTGTTACAGCTGGTTGGTACCTCTCAGAAAGGAGCTCATACACTAACCTGGAGCCCCAATTTTTGCAATGATTTCTAAGAGGACACCTGCAAATTGCCTGGTCTGGAGGCCAGCAGAGTCTACTTTGGCAATCCCACGGGACTGTATATATTTCAATACCTTAAAAGCTGCTGTCTGACAGTCTAGCTTGCAACCAGCCTGAAACTAAGTGCTGATTGAGATCCCTCCCTCTGGAACACTCACAGTTATTGGCATACCTTCAACAACTTGGACTTATCAAGAAAAAACATGCTGCTTAAACAATCACAAAGTTTTGGTAGACAACCAAGAGCTTGGGCAAGGTCAAATGATAAGCTTTATCTTCTACACAAGGACACTCCTTCAAGACTGGGAGAGATAGCTGTTTCACCTAATACATAGAAACAAACACAGAGAGTCAAGCAAAATGAGGAGACAAAGGAATATATTCCAAACAAAGGAATAAGATAAAACCCCAGAAAAAAAGCCTTAGTGAAATGGAGATAAGTAATTTATCTGATAAAGAGCTCAAAGTAATCATCATAAATTTGCTCACAGAACTCAGGAGAAGAATGTATGAACATAACAAGAACTTCAACAAAGAGACAGAAAATATAAGAAAATTCCAAACAGAAGTTGCAGAGCTGAAGAATACAAAAACTGAACTGAACAACACACTCGAGGGGTTCAATAGCAGACTAGACAAAGCAGAAGAAAGAATCAGTGATCTGAAAGAAAAGGCAGTGGAGCCCACCCAAACACAGCAGCACAAAGAAAAAGAATTTAAAAAAGTGAAGATAGCTTAAGAGAGCTATGGGACAACATGCAGTGGAATAACATTTGCATTACAGGAGTCCCAGAAGGAGAAGAAAGAGGGAAAGGGGAAGAAAACTTAGTTGAAGAAGTAATGGTCCTAAACTTCCCTAACCTTGGGAAGGAAAAAGACATCCAGATCCAGCAAGCACAGAGAATTCCAAACAAGGGGAATCCAAAGGACCTACACCAAGACATATTATAAGTAAATGTCATAAGTTAAAGATAAAGAATCTTAAAAGCAATAAGAAAAATACGTCTTGCTATATACAAGGGAACCCCTATAAGACTATGAGAAGATTTCTCAGAAGAAACGTTGTAGGTCAGAAGGGAGTGGCATGATATATTCAAAGTGCTGAAAGCAAAAAACTTTGAACCAAGAATACTCTACCCAGAAAGATGATCATTTAATATTGAAAGAGAGATAAAGAGCTTTCCAGACAAACAAAAGATAAAGAAGTTCATCACCACTAAACTGGCTTTACAAGAAATGTTAAAGGGACTTCTTTGAGCTGAAAAGAAAGGGCACTAATTAGTAACATGAAAACATACAAAAGTAAAAATCTCCCTGGTAAAGGTAAATATATAGTAAAGATAATGGATTAATTACTTCTAAAGCTAGTATGAAAGTTAAGAAGAAAAAGTAGTAAAACAACTATAACTGCAATAATTAGTTAAGGAATACACAGAATTAACAGATGTAAAAGTTGACATCAAAAACACAAAATGTGGGGGGGGTACTAAAAATGCAGTTTTAGAACACATTGAAATGTAACTTGATATCAACTTAAAACAGACTGTTATATATATATATATGCTGTTATATGTGAGCCTCATGATAAGCAAAAAGCAAAAATCTATAGCACATATGCAAAAGTTAATGAGAAAGAAAATCATGCATAACATTATAGAAAGTTATAAAACCACAAGGGAAAGAAGAAAGAGAAGAAGATAGGAACAGAAAGGAACTACAAAACAGACAGAAAGCAATTAATAAAATGGCAATAAGTACACACCTATCAATAATTACTTTAAATGTAGATGGACTAAATTTCCAATCAAAAGACATAGAGTGGCTGAATGTATATATAAGCAAGACCCAATGATACACTGCCTACACGAGACTCATTTCAGATGTAAGGACTCACACAGACTCATAGTTAAGGGATGGAAAAAAATATTTCATGCAAATGGAAACCAAAAGAAAACTAAGATAGCTACAGTTATATCAGGTAAAATATACTTTAAAACAAAAACTGTAATAAAAATGAAAGATGGATATTACATAATGATAAAGGGGTCAACCCAGCAGGAAGATATAATATCTGTAAATATTTATGCACCCAACATAGGAGCATCTAAATATATAAAGCTAATATTAATAGACCTAAAGGGAGAAATTGAAAGCAATACAATAATATTAGAGGACTTTAATACACCACTTACATCAATGGATAGATCATCCAGACAGGAAATCAATAAGGAAAAAATCAGCCTTAAATGACACATTAGACCGCATTGACTTGATAGATCTACACAGAACATTCTATCCAAAAGCAGTAGGATACATATTCTTCTCAAGTGCACATGCAACATTCTCCGGGATAGATAGTACATTAGGCCACAAAGCAAATTTCAATAAATTTAAGAAGATTGATATTATATTAAGCATCTTTTATGACTACAATGGTATGAAATTAGAAATCAATTACAAGAAGAAAACTGGTTAAAAACCACAAATATATGGGGATTAAACACCATGCTACAGAACAACAAATAGGTAAACAAAGAAATCAAAAGAGAAATAAAAAACTACCTGAGGGGTTGGCCCCATGGCTTAATGGTTAAGTGCGCGCGCTCTGCTACTGGTGGCCCTGGTTCATATCCCAGGTCCACACTGATGCACTGCTTGTTGAGCCATGCTGAGGCGGCATCCCACATACAGCAACTAGAAGGATGTGCAACTATGACATACAACAATCTACTGGGGGGTTGGGGAGAAAAAGGGAAAAAAAAGGAGAAGAATTGGCAATAGATGTTAGCTTAAGGCTGGTCTTCCTCAGCAAAAAGAGAAGGATTGGCATGGATGTTAGCTCAGGGGTGATCTTCCTCACATACACAAAAAAAAATACCTTGAGACAAATGAAAATGTAAATACAACATACCAAAGTCTATGGGATTTAGCAAAATTAGTTCCAAGAGGGAAATTTATAGCCCATACAGGCCTCCTCAAGAAACAATAAAAATCTCAAACAATCAAATTTTATACCTAAAGGAACTCAAAAAAGAAGAATAAACATAGCCGAAGTTATTAGAAGGAAGGAAATAATAAAGATCAGAGCAGAAATAAATGAAATAGCGGCTAAAAAGATAATAAAAAAGATTAATAAAAGTAAAAGTTGATTCTTTGAAAAAATTAATAAAATTGACCAACGTTTAGTGATACTCACCAAAAAAAGAGACACTGAAATAAATAAAATCAGAAATGAGAGAGAAGTTGCAACTGATACCAAAGAAATACAAAGGAGCATAAGAGACTATTATGAACAATTATACACCAATGAATTGGACAACCTAGAAGAAATGGATAAATTCTTAGAAATATAAAATCTCCCAAGCCTGAATCAGGAAGAAATAGAAAATATGAACACTCTGATTACTAATAAAGAGATTCAATCAGTAATCAAAAAACTCCCAACAAAGAAAAGTCCATGACCAGATGGCTTCACTGATGAATTCTGCCAAACATTCAAAGATTTAATACCTATCCTTCTCAAATTCTTCCAAAAAATAGAAGAGCAGAAAATGCTCCTGAACTCATTCTATGAGGCCAGCATTACTCTGATTCTAAAATCAGATAAGGACACAACAAAAAAAGAAAATTACAGGCTAATACCTCTGATGAACGTAGATGCAAAAATCCTCAACAAAATAATAGGAAATCGAATTCAGCAATACATTAAAAAGGTCACACAAAATGGCCAAGTGAAATTTATCCCAGGGATGCAAGGATAGATCAACATCTGCAAATCAATTAACATATTAGACCACATTAACAAAATGAAGGATAAAAATCATATGACCGTCTTAGTAGATGTGGAAAAAGCATTTGACAAAATTCAACATCCTCTTATCACAAAAACTCAACAAAGTGAGTAAAAAGAGAACATACCTCAACATAATAAAGTACATATAACAAGTCCACAGCTAATGTCATACTCAATGGCAAAATGCTGAAAGATTTTTCTTTAAGATCAGGAACAAGACAAGGATGTCTTCCCACTTCTATTCAACATAGTACTGAGAGTTCTAGCCAGAGCAATTAAGCAGGAAAAATAAATAATTGGAAAGTAAGAAGTAAAATTGTCACTATTTATGAATAATATGGTTTTATACATAGGAAACTCTGAAGACTTCACCAAAAAAAAAAAATTAGAAATAAGAAACAAATTCAGCAAAGTTGCAGGGTGCAAAATCAATATACAAAAATTGGTTGCATTTTTAATGCACCAATGACGCATTAGCGGAAAGAGAAATTAAGAAAACAATCCCCTTTACAATTACATCAAGAAGAATAAAATACCTAGGATTCAATTTAACCAAGGAGGTAAAAAAGTCCTGTACACTGAAAACTATAAGACATTGATGAAAGAAATTGAAGACTCAAAAAAAAATGGAAATATTTTCTCTGCTCATGGATTGAAAGAATTAATGTTGTTAAAATGTTCATATTTCCCAAGCAATCTATAGATTCAATGAATCTCTATCAAAATTCCTATGGCATTTTTCACAGAAATAGGACAAACAATCCTAAAATTTGTATGGAACCACAAAAGATCCTGAATAGCCAAAGCAATCTTGAGAAAGAACCAAGCTGGAGGAATCATAGTCTCTGATTTCAAACTATATTACAAAGCTATAGTAATCAAAATAGTATGGTACTGGCATAAAAACAGACACATAGATCAATGGAACAGAATAGAGAGCCCTGATATAAACTCAAGCATATATCATCAATTAATTTATGACAAAGGCAGTAAGAATATACAATGGGGAGAGGACAGTTTTTTCAATAAATGGTGCTGAGAAAACTGGACACCCACATGCAAAAGAATGAAACTGTACCACTATCTTACACCATACAAAAAAATTAACTCAAAATGGATTAAAGATTTGAATGTAAGACCTGAAACCATAAAACTCCTAGAAGAAAACATAGGCAGTAAGCTCCTTGACATCGATCTTAGCAATGTTTCTGTGGATGTGACACCAAAGGTAAGGAAAATAAAAACAAAAGTAAACAAATGAGACTATATCAAACTTAAGAGCTTCTACACAGTGAAGGAAACCATGAACAAAATAATAAGGCAAATTACTGAGTGGGAGAAAATATTTGCCAATCATATATCCGATAAGGGATTAATATCCAAAATACATAAAGACCTTATACAACTTAACAACAAATAAACAAACGATCTAATTTAAAAATGGGCAGAGGATCTGAATAGACATTTTTACAAAGAAGACATAAAGATGGCCGATAGGCACATAAAAAGATGCTAGATGTCACTAATCATTAGGGAAATACAAATCAAAACCACAATGAGATATCACCTCACATCTTTCAAAATGGCTATTATCAAAAGGCCAAGAAATAACAAGTGTTGATGAGGATGTGGAGAAAAGTGAACCTTTGTGCACTGTTGATGGGAATGTAAATTGGTGCAGTCACTATGGAAAACAGTATGGAGGTTCTTCAAAAAATTAGAACTAGAACTACCATATGATCTAGTAATCCCGCTTCTAAGTATTTACCCAGAGAAAAAGAAAACACTAATTCTAAAAGATATAAGCACTCCTGTGTTCATTGCAGCATTATTTACAATAGCCAAGATGTGGAAACAATCTAAATGTCCATCAATGGATGAACGGATAGAGAAGACGTGGTATAAAAATGTAGTGGAATACTACTCAACTATAAAAAAGAATGAAATCTTGCCATTTGTGACAACATGGATGGACCTTGAGGGTATTATGCTAAGTGAAATAAGCCAGAGAGAAAAAGACAAATACTGTATTTCATTTATTCATGAAATCTAAAAAACAAAACAAATGAACAAACAAAACAAAACCAGACTTATAGGTACAGAGAACAGATTAATGGTTGCCAAAGGGAACGGGGGTTGGAAGGTGGGTGAAGGGAATAAAATGTTATAAACTTCCAGTTATAAAATAAATAAATCATGGGGATAATGTACAGCATGATGCCTGTAGTCAATAATGTTCTATTAACTTTGCGTGGTGACAGACGATAACTAGACTTATTGTGGTGACCATTGAGCAATGCATACAAATGTCAAATCATGAAGTTGTACACCTGAAGCCAATATAATATTGGGAGTCAATTATACTTCAATAAAAATTAAATGGAATTACTATATGATCCAGCAATCCCACTTTTTGGCAAATATCCAAAAGAATTGAACACAGGATCTTGAAGAGATATTTGCAGACCCATATTCATTGCAACATTATTCACAATAGCTAAGAGGTGGAAGCAACCTAAATGTCTGTTGGTAGATGAATGGATAGCAAAATGTGGTATATACATACAACAGGGTATTATTCAATCTTAAAAAAATAAGGAAATCCTGTCATATGTTATAATGTGGATGAATCTTGAGCATATTTTGCTAAGTGAAATAAACCAGTCACAAAAAGACAAATACTGCATAATTTGACTTATATGACATATCTCTCTTAGTCCATTTGGTAACAAATGCTGCTGTGACAAAAATGCCATAGACTGGGTAGTTTATAAACAACAGAAATTTATTTCTCAAAGTTCTGGAGACTGGCAAATCCAAAATCAAGGTACCAGTAGATTTGGTGTCTGATGAAAGCCTGCTTCACGTTTTATACATGGCTATCTTCTTGTTGTGTCCTCACATGGCAGAAGTGAAAAGGGAGCTCTCTGGGCTCTGTTTCATAAGGGCACTAATCTCATTCTTGAGGGCTCCAATCTCATGACCTAATGACTGCCCATAGGCTTCACCTCCAAATACCATCACATTGGGAATTAGGTTTCAACATATGAATGAGGGGAGAGACAAAAACGTTCAGTATATAGCAGTATCTAAATAGTCAAACTCAGAAACAGAAAGTATAATGTGGTTACCAGGGTCTGGTGGGGTAGAGGGGGAAATGAGAAGTTGTTTAATGGATATTAAGTTTCAGTTTTGTAAGATGAAAAAAGTTTTAGAGATCAATTGCATAACAATATGCATATAGTTAACACTAGTATATCATTCACTTAAATAGTTAAGATAGTAATTTTTATGTTATGTATTTTTCACCACAATTAAAAGGTCAATGTACCGAGAAATACATCCAAAAGGCAGAGATTGTCAAACCGAGTAAAAAACAAGATCCAAGTATATGGTGTCTATATGAGAACACTTTAGATTCAAAGATCACATAAGTTAAATTAAATGGGTAGAAAAAGGTGTATCATGCAAACAGCAACCATAAACATTTGGTGTGGCGATATTAATATCAGACAAAATATACTTTCAAACAAAAAAATTGCTGGAGATAAAGAGGAAATTGTATAATGATACATAGGTCATTTGGTAGATATAACAATTATAAATATACATGCACCTTATATCAGAGTCTCAATATACATTAAGCAAAAACTGACAGAGTTGTTGGAAGAAATAGACAATTCAACAACAATAATAGTTGGAGACTTCAGTGCTCAACTTTCAATAATGAATAGAACAACTAAACATTAGCTCAGCAAGGAGCAGAAAACTTGAAGAACACTATGAACCAACTGGAACTAACAGACATCTATAGAATACTCTGCTCAATAATAGAATTTACATTCTTCTCAAGTGCCCATGGAACATTCTTCAAGGTAAACCATATTATAAGCCATAATACAAGCCTCAATAAATTTAAAAGAATTGAAGTAACAAAAAATATATTCACTGAACACATTGGAGTGAAATTAGAAATCCAATGACAGCAAAAAAAACCCTGGGAAATTCACAAATACATATATATTGAGCAAAATATTCCTAAATAACCAATGGGTCAAAGAAGAAAGTACAGGAGAAATTAGAAAATTCATTAGGATTAGTGATAAGGAGGGCACAACATATTGAATCTTAAAGGATGTTGCTAAAGCAGTGCTAAAAGGGAAATTTATAGTTGTAAATGCCTACATTGAAAAAAGAAAGATCTCCAATCAATAACCTAACTTTCTTCCTGAAAACACTGGGAAAAGCAGAGTAAACAATACAAAATGCAAGCAGAAGGAAAGAAATAATACAGATTAGAGGTGAAATAAATAGAGTATAGAAAACCTGACAGAAAATTTAAACAAATCAAAAATTGGTTCTTCAACATATCAACAAAAGAGGGACCTGCCTGGTAGTGTAGTGAAGTTCACTCGCTCCGCTTTGGCAGCCTGGGGTTCATGGGTTCATATCTCGGGTGCAGACCTACACAATACTCATTAAGCCATGCTGTGGAAGCGTCCCATATATAAAATAGGGGAAGATGGGCACAGTTGTTAACTCAGGGCCAATCTTCCTCAGCAAAAGGAAGAAGATTGGCAACAGACGTTAGCTCATGGCCAATCTCCCTCACCAAAAAAATAAAAAAAAAAGAACAACAAAAGAGACAAATATTTAGGTAGACTGACCAAGAGAAAAAAGAACTAAGACTCCAATTGCTATGGTCAACTATGAAAGTGAGACATTACAATCAACTTCACAGAAATAAAAAGAATTTTAAAGGAATACTGTGAAAAACTTTATGCCAAAAAATGGACAACTTTGTTGAAATGGACAAATTCTTTTGCAAAATTTTTTTTATATATAAAATCTTAATAAATCCCCAAATAAATAAATTCTTAGAGTTAAAAAACAAGTTCAGCAAGCTCACAGAATATATGATTGATAAATAAAAATCTATTGTATTTCTGAACATCTAGAATTAACAATCTGAAAATGAAATTAAGCAAACCATTTAATTTACACTGGTTTCAGGGAAATAAAATAGGAGTAAATTTAACAAAAATGTTCAAAACCTATAGCCTGAAAACCATAAAAGATTGTTGAAAGAAATTAAAGGAGATCTAAATAAATGGAAAGATATTTTACATTCATGAATCAGAAGATTTAATATTGTTAACATGGCAATACTCCCCAAATTCATCTATGAATTCAATATAATCCATATGAAAATCTAGTTGGATTTTTTTGCAGAAACGGACTAGTTGATCCATTAATTCATATGGAAATTCAAGGAGCCAAAAATAGAAAAGCAATCATGAAGAATAAGAAAAACTTTGGAAGACTCACACTTCCCAATTTCAAAACTTATTACAAAACCACAGTAACCAAGACAGTGTGGTTCTCAGATTAGCTCATAGCATATGGATAGGTATATAGACACATGGAATGGAATTGAGCGTCCAGAAATAAACTCATACATGTACGGTCAATTATTTTAGTTTGTTTATTTTAAACCACTTTATTGAGATATCATTGACATTTAAAAAGTTGTACATATTTGATGTATACAACTTGATGAATTTGGGGATAAGTATACATCCATGAAACCATTACCATCATCAATACCATAGACATATCAATCATCTCCTAAAGATTCCTTCCATCCCCTTTATTATTACTATTATTTGTGTATAAGTGTGCTGTAAGAACACTTAACATAAGAAATACCCTCTTAGCAAATTTTAAGTATACAATGTAGTATTGCTAGCTATAGGTACTATACTGTATAGATCTTTTTTTGTGTGTGTGAGGAAGATCAGCCCTGTGCTAACATCTGTCAATTCTCCTCTTTTTTTTGCTGAGGAAAACTGGCCCTGGGCTAACATCCGAGCCCATCTTCCTCCATTTTATATGGGACACCGCCACAGCATGGCTTTGCCAAGTGGTGCATCGGTGCGTGCCCGGGATCAGAACCAGCGAACCCTGGGCTGCCACAGCGGAGTGCATGCACTTAACCTCTTGTGCCACCGGGCTCACCCTGTGTATAGTAGGTCTTGAGAACTTATTTATCTTGCATAACTGAATATGGTCAATCATTTTTAAACAGGGATGACAAGACAATTCAATCAGAAAAAAATAATTTTTGTAACATTTTGTAAAATTTTTAACAAATGGTGGTGGGATAAATATATTCACCTACAAGAGAATAAAGATGAAACTCTACTTCACACCACATATAATAATTAACTGAAAATTAATCAAAGGCCTAAATGTAAGATCTAAAAATATAAAATTCTTAGAGGGAAACATAGGTGAAAATCTGCATGACCTTGAATTAGGCAATGAATTCTTACATATGACACTAAAAGCACCAGCAACAAAATTAAAAATTAGGTAAATTGGACTTCATCAAAACTAAAACCTTTCTTGTTTCAAAGGACACCAGCAAGAACATGAAATGGACACATTCCCACAAAATAAACTAAAATTTTGCAAATCATATATGTGACAAGAGATTTGCATCTAGATACAAATTTAGATATAAAGGACATTTAGAAGACTACAATAAAAGACAAAAGATGAACAAAGGATATGAATAGACATTTCTCCAAAGGAGCAATGCAAATGGCCAATAAATATAAAAAAATGTTCAACATCATCAGTCATCAGAAAAATACTAGTCAAAAACACTTTATATCACTTCACACACACTAGGAAGGCTTTATGGAAAAAGACAAGTGTTAGGGAGGAATGGAATCCTCACACCACCAGTGGGAATGTAAAGTGGTTCAGGCATTTTGTAAAACAGTACAGTCTTGTAATTCCTTGAAATCTTACACATTTAAACTATATGATTCAGCAATTCTACTTCTAAGTATATATCTAAAAGAAATGAATATATGCCCATACAAAAACAACCTAAGTGTCTATCAACTGATAATGGGTAAATACAATGTGGTATATCTGTATAATAGAATATTATTTGGCAATAAAAAGAAATGACATACTGATACATGTTACAACATGGACGAAATTTGAAAATTAATGCTAAATGAAAGAAGCTAGTCATAAAATATCACATAGTATATAATATTTTTACCAAATGTCAAGCATATGTAAGTCTATAGATACAGAAAATAGATTAGTGGTTTCCTAGAGCTGGAGTTGGAAGGATTAGAGAGAATGGGAGTGACAGCTAATGGGTAAGAAATTTCTCTTAGGGATTGTGTAAATGTTATAAATTGATTGTGCTGACGGTTGCCCAACTCTGAGACTATATTACGATCCATTGAATTGTACAGTTTAAAAGGGTGGATTGTATGGTATGCAAAATATGTACAAATAAAATTGTTATAAACAATTAAAGAAGAAGTTTAAGGGGAAAAAAGTCAACAAATCCTCAATGCTCGATTCAAGTGTTAGCTTTCCTATCAATTCCCACAACATTTGGTTTGTATTCCCAAGAATGCCGGTTTGAAAGAAACTGTAATGGTCATATATTCTAATCATTCTTTAAAATAGGAGACTTGAGGCCAAGAGCTGGAAAGTATCTTTCTCGAAGCTGGAGAACTGACCAAGGATTAAAAGGCATAATATACAGAAAGGTTTTACATAAAAAAGAACAGCTCAATGTGAGAAGCTCAGTTATGAACAGTATATACTACAGTTCAACAAATATTTATCAGTATTTATAGGTGTTATATACTCTACTAGTTGCTGTGATACAGAAATGAATACTGTATAGTCTCTGTCCTCATGAATTGTAATGTCAGGTTGGAGAGCTTAAAGTAACTGTTTGGCACATTTTAAGTTTAAGTGCCTGTTTTAGCCAGTTTGGGCTGCAATAACAAATTTCCAGACACTGAGTGGCTTAAACAGCAAAAACATTTATTTCTCACAATTCTGGAGGCTGGAAGTCTGAGATCAGAGTGCCAGCATGGTTAAGGTTCTTCGTGAAGACCCTCTTCCTGGTTTACAGAGGGCTGTCTTACTGCTGTGTCCTCATGTGGCAGAAAGAGAACTAGCTAACTCTCTGGCCTTGAGATGTGCAACCACTTGTGAAACTATTTTAAGTTTCTGACAAGAGGAAACAACAAACAAATTTCTTATTAGATTACCACTCTAAAAATAATCTTCTACATACTCTATTTTTTTTTAATTTTTGGTTTATTGCAGTAACATTGGTTTATAACATTGTATAAATTTCAGGTGTACATCATTATACTTCTATTTCTGCATAGATTACATCATGTTCACCACCCATATACTAATTACAACCCATCACCACACACATGTGCCGAATTATCCCTTTCGCCCTCCTCCCTCCCCTCTTCCCCTCTGGTAACCACCAATCCAATCTCTGTCTCTATGTGTTTGTTTATTGTTGCTATTATCTAATACTTAATGAAGGAAATCATACGGTATTTGACCTTCTCCGTCTGACTTATTTCACTTTGCATAAGACCCTCAATGTCCATCCATGTTGTCACAAATGGCTGGATTTCATCGTTTGTTATGGCTGAGTAGTATTCCATTGTGTATATATACCATATCTTCCTTATCCTTTCTCCCTTGATGGACACTTAGGTTGCTTCCAAGTCTTGGCTATTGTGAATAACACTGCAATGAACACAGGGGTGCATGTATCTTTAAAGATATATAAAGAACTCATGCATCTCAACAACAAAAAAACTACCAACCCAATCAAAAAATGGGCAAAAGACCTGAACAGACATTTCTCCAAAGAAGTTATACAGATGGCCAACAGACACATGAAAAGATATTCAAAATCATTAACTATCAGGGAAATGCAAATCAAAACTACAATGAGATATCACCTCACACCTGTCAGAATGGCTATAATTAACAAGACAGGAAACAGCAAATGTTGGAGAAGATGTGGAGAGAAAGAAACTCTCATACACTGCTGGTGGAAGTGAAAACTGGTGTAGCCACTATGGAAAACAATATGGAGATTCCTCAAAAAATCAAGGATAGAACTACCATATGATCCAGCTATTCCACTGCTGGGTATTCATCCAAAGAACTTGAAAATACATACTCTCTTTAAATCAACTTCAATTCCTAGGGTTCCTAGTAATCAGTTTTCTGGCTATAAATAAGATTTCATGTATTTATATTTGGTGTAGCATTTTTTTTCAATTATTTATTGAGATCATAATGGTTTATAACATTGTTCAATTTCAAGAGTATATTATTATTTATCAATTTCTGTATGGACTGCATCATTCTCACTACCAATAGTCTAAATTTTATCCATCACCGTACATATGTGCCCCTTTACCCCTTTTGTACACTCCCCAACCCACTTCCCCTCTGGTAACCACTAATCTGTTCTCTTTATCCATGTGTTTGTTTACTTCCACATATGAGTGAAACCATGGAGTATTCACCTTTCTCTGCCTGGCTGAGTTCACTTAACATCATACCCTCAAGGTCCATCCATGTTGTTGCAAATGGAATGATTTTGTCTTTTTTATGGCTGAGTACTATTCCATTGTATATATATACCACATCTTCTTTAGCCATTCATCCATAGAAGGGCACTTGGGTTGCTTCCACATCTTGGCTATTGTGAATAATGCTGCAATGAACATAGGGGTGCATAAATCTCTTTGGATTGTTGATTTTAAGTTCTTTGGATAAATACCCAGTAGTGGGATAGCTAGGTCATATGGTACTTCTATTTTTAGTTTTTTGAGAAATCTATGCTATTTTCAATAGTGGCTGCACCAGTTTGCATTCCCACCAGCAGTGTATGAGAGTTCTCTTTTCTTCGCATCCTCTCCAACATTTGTTATTTTCTGTCTCCTTAATTATAGCCATTCTGATGGAGGTAAGGTGATATCTCATTGTAGTTTTCACATGCATTTCCCCAATAATTAGTGATGTTGAACATCTTTTCCTATCCTCTGCCCATTTTTTTATTGGGTTACTTTTTTGTTGTTGAGCTGTATGAGTTCTTTATACATTTTGGAAATTAATCCTTTGTTGGGTATATGATTTGCAAATATTTTCTCCCTGTTGGTGGGTTGTCTTTTCCTTTTGATCATGGTTTCCTTTGGCTTGCAGAAGCTTTGTAGTCTGATATAGTCCCATTTGTTAATTTTTTCTTTTGCTTCCCTTACCTGAGTAGACATGGTATTTGAAATGATGCTGCTAAGACCGATGTCAAAGAGTGTACTACCTATATTTTCTTCTAGGAGTTTTATGGTTTCACGTCTTACGTTCAAGTCATTAATCCATTTTGAGTTAATTTTTGTGTATGATGCAAGATAATGGTCCACTTTCATTCTTTTGCATGTGACTGCCCAATTTCCCCAACACCATTTATTGGAAAGACTTTCCTTTCTCCATTGTATGTTCTTGGCTCCTTTGTTGAAGATTAACTGTCAATAGATGTGTGATTTTATTGCTGGGCTTTCAATTCTGTTGCATTGATCTGTGTGTCTGTTTTTGTGCCAGTACCATTGCTGTTTTGATTACTATAGCTTTGTAGTATATTTTGAAGTCAGGGATTGTGATGTCTCCAGCATTGTTCTTTTTCTCAGGATTGCTTTGGTTATTTGAGGTCTTTTGCTGTTCCATATAAATTTTAGTATTCTTTTTTCTATTTCCATGAAGAATGTCATTGGGATTCTGATTGGGATTGCATTGAATCTGTAGATTGCTTTAGGTAATTTAGACATTTTGACTGTTTACTCTTCCAATCCATAAGCATGCAATATCTTTCCACTTCTTTATATTTTCTTCAATGTCTTTCAATAATGTCTTATAGTTTTCACTGTATAGGTCTTTCATGTCTTTGGTTAAATTTATTCCTAGATATTTTATTCTTTTTGCTGTGATTGCAAATGGGATTGTATTCTTGTTTTCTCTTTCTGCTAGTTCATTATTAGTGTATAGAAATGCAACTGATTTTTGTAAGTTGATTTCGTACCCTGCAACTTTGCTGTAGTTGTTGATTATTTCTAACACTTTTCTGGTGGATTGTTTAGGGTTTTCTATATATAGAATCACCTCATTTACAAACAGTGAGATTTTCATTTCTTCCTTTCCAATTTGGATTCCTTTTACTTCTTTTTCTTGCCTAATTGCTCTTCCCAAAACCTCCACTACTATGTTGAATAGGAGGGGTGAAAGTAGGCACCCTCCCTTGTCTTGGTCCTATTCTCTGAGAGATGAATTTCAATTTTTCACCATTAGGTATGATGTTGGCTGTTAGTTGGACATATATCCTTTATTATGTTGAGGTACTTTCCTTCTATACACATTTGATTCAGAGTTTTTTATCAAAAATGGATGTCGGATCTTGTAAAATTCTTTCTCAGCAGCTATTGAGATGATCATGTGATTTTTATTCCTCATTTTGTTGATGTGGTGTATCACATTGATTGATTTGTGGATGTTGAACAATCTCTGCATCCCTGGTATAAATACCGCTTGATCATGGTGTATGACCCTTTTATTTATTTATTTATTTATTTATTTATTTATTTATTTATTTTTGAGGAATATTGGCCCTGCACTAAAATCTGTTGCCAATCTTCCTCTTTTTTTCTCCCCAAAGCCCCAGTACATAGCTGTGTATCATAGTTGTAGAGTTGTACCTCTTCTGTATGGGATGCCACCTCAGCATGGCTTGATAAGCCATAAGTAGGTCCATGCCCAGGATCCAAACAAGTGAACCCCAGGCCACTGAAGTGGAACACATGAACCCACCTGCTATGTCACCAGGCCGGCGTCAGTGTATGACCCTTTCAATGTATTGCTGTAATTGGTTTGCCAATATTTTGTTGAGGATATTTGCATTTATGTTGATCAGTGATATTGGCCTGTAATTTTCCTTCTTTGTGCTGTCCTTGTCTGGTTATCATAACAGGGTAATGTTGACCTCATAGAATGAGTTAGGAAGCATTACGTCTTCTTCAATTTTTGGACTAGTTTGAGGAGGATACTTATTAAATCTCTTTGAAGGTTTGGTAGATCTCCAGAGAAGCCATCTCGTCCTTGACTTTTGTTTTTTTGGTAGGTTTTTGATAACTGTTTTGATCTCTTTACTTGTGATTGATCTATTCAGATTCTCTATTTCTTCTTGATTCAGTTTTGGGAGGTTGTATGATTCTGAGAATTTATCAATTTCTTCTAGGTTATGCAATTTGTGGGCATATAGTTTTTCATAGTATTCTCTAATAATCCTTTGTATTTCTGTGGTATCCATTGTAGTTTATCTTGTTTCATTTCTAATTGTATTTATTTGAGCCTTCTCTCTTTTCATCCTAGTGAGTCTGGCTAAGTTTTTATGAATTTTGTTTATCTTCTCAAAGAACCAGGTTTTACTTTCATCGATCCTTTCTACTATTTTCTTAGTCTCTATTTCATTTATTTCTGCTCTAATTTTTGTTATTTCCCTCTTTCTGCTGACTTTGGGCTTTGTTTGTTCTTCTTTTTCTAGTTCTTTTAGGTGTAGTTTAAGATTACTTATTTGAGATTTTTCTTGTGTGTTGAGGTAGGCCTATATTGCTATGAATTTCCCTCTTATAACTGCTTTTGCTGATCCCATGAGACTTGGTATGTTGTGTTTTCCTTTTCATTTGTCTCCAGATATTTTTTTATTTCATCCTTTGATTTCTTCATTGATCCAAGTGTTTTTTAGTAGGATGTTGTTTAGTCTTCACATACTTGTGACTTTCCCAGCTTTCTTCTTATAGTTGATTTCTAGTTTCATAGCATTGTAGTCAGAAACGACACTTGATATGATTTCCATCTTCTTAAATTTATTGAGGCTTGCCTTGTTTCCCAACACATGGTCTATCTTTGAGATTGTTCCATGTGCAGTTGAGAAGAATGTGTATTCTGCTGTTTTTGGATCGAATGCTCTCTATATATCTATTAAGTCCATCTGATCAAGTGTTTCATTTAAATCCACTATTTCCTTGTTGACTTTCTGTTTGGATAATCTATCCACTGATGTAAGTGGGGTGTTGAGGTCCCCTACTATTATCGTGTTTCTGTTAATTTCTCCCTTTAGGTCTGGCAATAATTGCTTTATATACTTTGGTGCTTCCATGTTAGGTGCATATATATTCATAAGTGTTATGTCTTCTTGGTGGAAAGTACCTTTTATCATTATATACTGCATCTCTTCATCTCTCATTGTCTTTTTTATCTTGAAGTTTGCTTTATCTGATATAAGTATGGCAACAGTTGCTTTCTTTTTTTCTTTTTTCTTGGTGAGGGAGATTGGCCATGAGCTAACATCTGTTGCCAATCCTCCTCTTTTTGCTGAGGAAGATTGGCCCTGAGCTAACATTCATCCCCATCTTCCTCTACTTTATATGTGGGATGCCTGTCACAGCATGGCTTGATAAGCAGTGCATAGGTCCGTGCCTGGGATCTGAACCTATGAACCCTATGTTGCCAAAGTGCAGCGTGTGAACTTAGCCACTAGACAACTGGCCAGCCCCACAGCTAGTTTCTTTTTTTGCCAGTTGGTTGGACTATCATCTTCCATCCCTTTACTCTGAGCCTATGTTTGTCTTTAGAACCGAGATGTGTTTCCTGGAGTCAGCATATTGTTGGGTCTTGTTTTTTAATCCATCCAGCTACTCTGTGTCTTTTGATTGGAGAATTCAATCCATTTACATTTAGAGTGATTATTGATATATGAGGGCTTAACACTGCCATTTTATCTCTTGTTTTCTGGTTGTTCTATATTTCCATTGTTTCTCTTCCTTTGTATTTCTGACTGGCATTTCCTTTTGGTGGTTTTCTGTCGTGATTTTCTCAGTTTTCTCTCTTTTTTATGAATTGTGGTTCTGCTCTGATTTTTTATTTAGCAGTTACTGTGAGGTTTGTATAAAGATGTCATAGATGAGGTAGTTCATTTTCTGATAGCCTCTTATCTCCATTAGCCTAAGCAGGTTCCATCCATTTTCTCTTCCCTTTCTGAGTTATTGTTGTCACAAATTATTTTGTTTTGTGTTGTGAGTTTGTGACTAGGTTGAAGTGTTTATAGTTAATTTTGATGCTTTCCTTCCCTTTATCTTTTAAGCTATGATTAAGTATTTGATACCTTGTTCTGAAGGATAGCTGCAGTTTTCTGATTTTGTCTGTCTATCTTCTTGCTCAAAGTTTGTAGACCTTTGCCTTTTTGTTTCAGGTATGAGGGCATCCTTGATCATTTCTTGTAAGGGAGGTCTAGTGGTGATGAACTGCCTCAACTTTTGTTTATCTGGGAGAGCTTTTATTTCTCAATCATATCTGAGGATAGCTTCACTGGACAGAGTATTCTTGGCTGAAGGTTTTTGTCTTTCAATATTTTGAATATATCATTCCCTTCTCTCCTAGCCTGTAAGATTTCTGCTGAGAAATCCACTGAAAGTCTGATAAAGGTTCCTTTGTAGGTTATTTTCTTCTGCCTTGCTGCCCTTAATATTTTTTCTTTGTCATTGACCATTGCCAGTTTTACTATTATATGCCTTGTCTAAGGTCTTTTAGCATTGATGTAATTAGGAGTTCTATTGGCTTCATGTTTTGTAAGTCTGGTTCCTTCACCAGGTTTGCAAAGTTCTCAGCTATTATTTCTTTGAACAAGCTTTCTGTTCCTTTCTCCCTCTGGAATACCTATAATCTTATGTTGCTTTTCCTAATTGAGTTGGATATTTCTCAAAGAATTCCTTCATTTTTTAAAAAATCTTAGCTCCCCTCCTTCTCCACCTGAAGCATTTCTATGTTTTTATTCTCTAAATCACTAATTATTTCCTCCATAACCTCAGCCCTACTTTTTAAGTATTCTATATTGTTTTTTATCTCACTAATTGTGTTCTACATATCCAGAATTTCTGCTTGGGTTTTTTTTACAGTTTCAATCTCTTTGGTGAAGTATTCCGTTTTCTCATTAATTTTATTCCTAAGCTCATTGAATTCTTTCTGATTCTTCTTGTAACTTGTTGAGTTTCTTTATGACAGCTATTTTGACTTGTCTGTCCTCTAGATTGTAAATTTCTATAACTATAACTTCACGGTTGGATTCTGGAGACTTGTCATTTTCCTTCTGCTCTAAATTGTTGCTGCACTTTCTCTGGTGTTTAATGAACTAATCCTTTGCTAGAGCATCTGTGGTAGCATCAAGTCACAGATTCCACCTGCGGAGAAGCAGGAGCTGTGTTTCTGATCCCACTCTGTCTGCTGGAAGTTGTGGGGGTACAATGGGCTGTCCCACCAGCCAGGAAAGTGTTCACAGCAGGCTCAGGCCTGCCATCCCTTTTTCTTATAGTCTTGCTGAGGCATGTTCCCACTTATGCGGTCACAGCAGTACTGTGGATGCTCCCACCAGCCAAGAAAGCATTTGCACATGCATGTAGATCTGCCACCGCCTCTTCTTATGGTCACACCAGCCGCTGTGCTTGGTGAGCGGGGCTTCTTCACAGGATCTGAACCTGGGCCACTCGTTGGGATTGCAGCAGCATGACGAGGTCTCCTGCTGGCCGGGAAAGCATTTTCACGTGGGCTCAGGGCTGCCTCTGCCTCTTCTTACAGTTGTGCCAATGCATGTTCACAGTTGTGGGATGGCAGCAGCACTATGGGCACTCCCAGTCAGGAAAGCATTTTTGCGTGCACACAGGGCTGCTGGGGAAGGGTCTGGGAGTGCTCATCTATCTCCACTACTTCCCAGAGGCCCAGTCCATTCACCTTCAGATGTATAGCTGCATAAGTCTCTCAGGCATCCTGTTGTGCTGTATGGGTATCCTCTGTTGATCAACGAATGTCCATTTAGTTGTAGTTCAAAGTGGGAGAGATAAAGGGAACAGCTCATTCTGCCACATTGCTGAGGTCACTCCTTGTATTTGGTGTAGCTTTTTGGTAGATTGATAAATTCATTGTTTTTTATTCATTCTGAATTTGTTATTCATTATATGTACCTTGTAATTATTAGCAAAGTTTCAAGCTGTTGGTTCTAAACATAAGAAGCCTCCTGGGTAAAACCTGGCACCTGTACATGAAGGGCAAGGGGAAACCAAATGAAGAAGAAGACCACTCCAGATTGGTAGGTGCCAGGCTTAATAAGCAAGAGAACTTACATATGAGGCTTGTCTTTAATGACCTCCTCTAAAACAGGAGCAGTGAAAGATTTTACAGTACTTTAAGTTGAATGATAAGATGAAGACAATGACACTTTTTATGAGTTTAGGTTTAATTATTTAATGGAATTACCATTTAAAACATTATTAGAATAAGCTTTCAGTGTCCTTGAATATTTATTAGAGCATAACCTACTTCCAGGCCCCCAAATGTTTGATACAATCAATCTTCATTTTAAATATTGAGTATTTTTTTCACTCTCATAATGATCTACCTAGATTTATACTGTGTATACAAAATGTTCAAGGAAATAGTTCTAAAAGTGCATTTGAGTGTTTGAGAACTAAGTCAGTTGCTTAAAAGATCTGTTTGAAAATTGCTACATATTTGAAGTCATTCATTCAGAAATATTCATTTAAAGCCTCTTAGGTGTCAGGAGCTGTGTTTGTTACCAGGGATCCTCATTCATAGGAAAAAGATAGGTTACAGGCATTATTTGTTTCTTCTTATCTTTTCATTTTTTAAAACATAATCAGAATCAACTAGATATTTTAGATGATTTGCATTTTCACAGTGGTGTACCTAAATCTGTGATGTCCCAGACCCATATTAGACAGACCTAGTTTAGAGTATTTAGAACATAACTTTTCATAATTTAATTAAAACCCAGGGAATTGCTTTACTGATAAATCACTTTAATTTTATTGCTCTAGTTCTCGACTTTGCTACATTGTTTACCAAATAATGCAATAAAGCAGTGGAAGTTCATTACTGTGTCCTATAAATAATAGGATAAAATGTGAAATAGAGCAATAAAAATGATCAATAGAAAAATAATTTAATTATGAACGCCAGTATACTTTAGCTATTTAAGCAATGTGACTTTGAAAAGCAAGCAGGTTTTCCAAAGAATATATGATTGCATGTACTTGGAGGAAAAGTTTAGCATTAAAATTTGAGGCATATCCTGTGGATGAAAAATATATGAACTACCTAATGAAATTTATTTCTGATTTTAACATTAGTAGTATTGTTCTATGAACAGAAATGACCAAATGCTTTCAATTATTTTTTGCCCTTTTTGGCACATTAAATAATGTGAGTACAAGTAATGCAGTTAAATTCTACAATTTTGGATGGTTGGACCAACTTGGTGATGTGCAATGGACACTAAAACTGTAATATCAGAAACAGTTTGATTCACTCTAGTTAAGGATATATAAATTTGGATAAAACAGAGCTGAAATTAATCTGTCCACTGATATAAGGCATTCTATATATGCATACTATATATACATATATATGTATGTATGTATGTGTGTATATATATATAAATGTGTGTATATGTATTACAATACTGGATATACGTATATAATACTATATATAGGTACTATATGTACTATATATACATATAGTACAATACTATATATACATATACACAAACAATACGTATACATATAACATATACATATATGTTATATATAATACAGTATATATAACAATGCTATATCTATATACACACACAAGGAATATATACATATATATATTCATCTTCTTGAATGCTAGTTTGTTCAACATTTGAATTAAGTAGAGGAAGCACGGAACAGATGTTGGAGTGGAGAGGGTAGACATCAACATCTTTATCAAAATACATTGAATGCTTTCAACATATTTGTTTTAAAGAAGTATACATATAAACTTCAAAAGAAACATATAAAGTACTACATTTATTTCAATCATTTTGAGATTTTTGACTCCAGAAAGAGCAACTAAACAAGTGAACAGTCCTTTTTTTAGCTCTAAATGGTAGGATATATCTTTTTAGCCTAGAAATGATGAATATGTTAACCAAAAATATTTTGTTTTTATCTTTTGGTTAAAGTAAATCCTACAAAGAAAATATATGTTGGCACAGATCAAATCACTGTCACACACATACATGTACATTATATATATAATCAATGTATTCAAGCTTTCTTTCTTTTTCTCTCCCCCTCTCTCTCTCCTCTCTCTTTTTCTTTCTTGCGGGATTTCCATTATTTATTCAATTGCAATCATGTAACACTAGTTGTTCAGTTCTTAGTGTGACTTAGAAAGAGTGACTTGAAATAAGTAAAGTTTATTTACAATTGTCTTTGGAGAATGCAGTATCGGATAGTCCCAGGCACTACTATTTGTCTTAGATTTTTGAATAGGAAGAGTGGGTGTATTTTCATTTCATTCATGAACTCCTTCCTCCAAATCCTTACCACATTTCCCTACAACAGAGGCTAATGTTTATGTACTGAGTCTACAAGCTAAGATCCTTTTACCAGTTGATGAAAAATTAGAACTCATCACCAAAGAAAGTGTATTTTCAAGTGAAAAGTATACATATTCAACAGTATTTTTATCTTGAAATATTTAGGAAGCATTTTGGGTCCTATGAAGATATCTTCTATTTGCTTCTGGAAAATCCTGAAAACTTTTTGTCTATGGAACATTTTAAGAATATCTTGTCTTTTTTAGACAAATAATTTCAATAGTCACATGTAAAGAGTCAGCCATATCACTTTGATCTAGTCATTTATATTTTACATCTGTGTCTACAAACATGCATCTGGCTATTAGATTAAAATGTGATATATGACAGTAAAGTGAAATGGCTTCTTCAAGAGTTAACATCTAATCAGATTTGGAGCTAAACACACATTTCTTGATATCCAAGAACCTTAATGTTGAGTGCTTTTTCTTCCATACCATACTGTTCCTTTGTCTCATCACTTATATATCCTCTTTAATGACTCAACAAACCCATTTTCTAAATATCATTAGAAAATATGAAGTAACCTCCATTTTATGTTGTATTAATTTTGGGTGCTATATTAGACATTAATTTCAGTATATGTTATGTATAATATCTCTTCAATGTTTCCAGCATCATATGCGTGATCAAAAATAATTGTTGAGCACACTTACATGCAAAATTTTGCACTAATGTTCGGCAGATAGGATGCAAAAAATATAGGAACCGGCCCGGTGGCATAGTGGTTTTCACGTGCTCTGCTTCAGTGGCCTGGGGTTTGCAGATTCGGATCCTGGGTGCAGACCTACACACCGCTCATCAAACCATGCTGTGGTGGCATCCCACATACAAAAAAAAATAGAGGAAGAATGGCACAGATGTTAGCTCAGCGACAATCTTCCTCAAGCAAAAAGACGAAGCTTGGCAACAGATGCTAGCTCAGGGTCAACCTTCTTCACCAAAATTATATATATAAATGATAAAATCTGTGACCCCATGGAACTTGCAATCTAAAAAGAGATTTAGCATGCATTAAAATGCTCCCATATGTTATAGCATTAAAAGGAAAACCATAAGCAAGTGTAACTATTATAAGAATATCCAAATTTTATACAGCTCTTTCATTGAACTAATACTCTTAAGTTCCTACTATGTTTTAGAAACCAAGTTAGTGTCTGGGGATCTAGTCATTTATATTTTTACAATAGTGAACAAGTTGAATATGGCACTTACACCTAAGGAATATAGAAAAGAACAAAAAAACCCCAGAAAATAACAAAAATAATTTTTACAAAAACATGTGATGAGAAGGAACGCGTGATATTCAGTGAGAGAACTAGCTCAGATAGCCAACATATTCAGGGGAGTCAGGGAAGGCTTTCCACAGAACAAACAGTCAAATAGTCTACATATACGTTCTGCCATGAATAGTTTTTTTTTTTTTTCAGTCATAAGTTAGAAAAAAAACAGTGCATACAAAGTCCTGATGGCAAGAGAGGGACAGATAGAAATATGGCTGTAATGTAGAGTAGGTAGAAAGAATCTCGGGATAACTTTAGAGAGAAAGGAAGTGAAGGGAAGCGCTTAAGTGCTTAAATATTAATATCTAACAGACTTGGGTTTGAATCCTGAATCCAAAACAAACTGAATGTGTATCAGTGATTAAATTAGCCTTTTTCTAAGCTGCAGTTGTAGTTTTTATCTACAAAATGGAAACCATATTACCTACCATATAGTTTTGGTGTGAGAATTAAATAATGTATTGGATTCAAAGGGGTAGGCACATAGTAAGCTGTCAACAAAAGATAGCTATTATTATTAAAGGGTTTCTCCTCTCCATCATTGGGAATGTGGCCTAACATGCTCCCAAAGAAATTGAGATAATTTTTCCTTTAGTTTCTTTGTACTCTCAAGTTTTTATGGCTGTCGTTGCTGACAGTAGTAAACAACATCATATTTAGAGCACACTTTATAGTCACATTTATTATACTGGGGATAATTTCCACTGATTTACTGCAGGAAATATTAGGTCTTACTGATGCTGATTACATTTGAATGCACCTGTCTAAACTGTACATTTCTCCCTCAAAAACAGTTGATGGTGCATATGCTGCATGTTTCTATGACCTGCCAGTTTTCTAAAACCTTTCTATAATGTTCTGAATAACTTTGGTAAGTCTTGGTAAAAATATATAAATATTTCCTAGTTATGAGTTTTTTTGATAATGTTCCAGAGAAAAAAAGGAAAATAATTTAACATCTTAAAATATTCTGAGAAATTACTAGTTCCCTTAAAACTCTTCATCCCACTTGTTGTCTGTATCAATATCAACAATAAAGATTCTACCATTTGGACTTTGCTCAGTGCTGCTTGTAGTCAGTATTGAGTCTGAGACCCACCAGAAGGCCACAGCTGCAAAAAAGTAAAGAAAACCCAGCATAGACTAACCACTAAAACGTGCTCCTTGTTCAATAGGACCATGAGAATGAAAATGATAGGGATGATGATAATGATGGAGATAGTAGCTACAGGTTGCCAAATGCCTACTATGTTTCAGGCATTATAGGTATACTTTCTTATTTAATTCTCATGATAACCTTGAAAGATAGTCATTATTATCTTTATTTTTCAGACAAGGATACTGAGACTAAAAATAAATGATGTAAATTGCCTAAGGGTTTTCTGAAGGAATTCCTGGTCTCAGATAAAACTCTAAAATTTCCAAGAGGCATTATGCCACTATATTAAAGTCATAGTAGTAGAGCTCTGTATGAAATAAACAGAACACTGTCAAATTAGTACGAAACATTGCTTTGATGGTAAAAAACAATGCCTACTTTGGTTGGGTTGGGTTTTGTTTACCTGTTTGTAGTCTAGTGTTTTGAGAACTTCTTCAAGATACTGTTCCTTTTACTGAATTATTTTCATAAAGCAAAAATTTATTCATCATACACCAACAGATTAGGATATTGTTTTTCTTCTAATTGAAAATTTGGTTTCATAATTTATGGATATTGTTTACAATATGCCAAAAGAGTCCTAAATAAGAATACAGTCTGCAGGAGTACAAGACTCATATCTGTCATCTTCAATGCTATATCCTCAGAGCCTAGCATGATGCCAAAAGGGATGTATAATGAGCTCTAAGAAAATGCCCCATCAGGTTTTGAGGGAAGGGTGAATGGCAGCAATTGTCATTTCTGGGTGTCAAGGAAAGAACGACACATTTGTGAGAGGTAACTTCCTCATAGAATAAAAGTGTGTAAGAGTGGTCTCGATTACTGTGCTCCTCAGGAGGAATAATATTAGGAAATTCTAATATGTTGGGATGTTGTTTTGGTATGGGAGGGTGAAATCCCTTCCACTAAGCTCCATGAGGAAAGAGATCATGTCTAATTTGTTTATAGTTGAATCCCTAGAGCTTAATAGTTTTGTTCATAGTTGAATCCTTAGCACAGTTCCTACAAATGTTCAATAACTATTTGTTGAATGCCTGAAAGGCATTAAGCATATATCCAGGAAACAAAAGGAACACAAGGATTTCCTCTTGGATCAGCCTAATTATCTATCTTTAAACTGTCTGTTTTAACCAAAGCATAAAAGAACTTGGGAGAATTCATGATAGTTTTCATCCACGATATTAGAATTAGGTTAAGAAATGAGAATTAATGCCAAAGAAAATGACAAAGAGAAAGATTGCACAACCTTATAAGAGTAAAATTTCACCACCTCAAGTGACAGAGTTTTAAGAGAGGATCACTACTGGCTGGTACTTATTTTTCCTTCCATCTAGAAAAAAATATTAACTTCTAGAAAAATGCTAGGGACAGTAATGATCTCACAAGCCAGCAGGCAAACTGCTATCCTGAGGGATAACATTCTTCTCTTGGTACAAATATCAAAAACGAATAAGAATGTCTTCAAATGGTTAAGTTTAAATAAAGAAAATATGCATCGTGGATAAGAGAAAAGGTTTTGGAATCAGTCTTGGGTTTAATCTCAGATCCTCAGCTTACTAGCTTACTTTCTTAAGCTGTAAAATATGAATAATAAAGGTACTTTCCTCTTAGAATAGTTATTTATACTAAATGAGATAATAAATGCAAGGTGCTTATCAGAGTGTATGATAAACAATAAATATTTAATAAGTATTCTTTTTACTACTTTAAAAAAGAACGCCTTTGAACAAATAGCTAGACAGACTAATGCTGTTATCTGGGTCAGCTCATAGCTGCTCAATTGATCTGGCCCCCAGGCAGAATCTGCTTATGGGCCAACAAGTCAACAATGGCAGCTCCAGTTCACAGGGAAAACATAATCTCCACCAACCAGGACTCCTCAGTGTCCATATCCTAGGGGGAATGATAGTCCCTATTAGATCTGGGGAATCAGCTAGACTGCTTATGTTCTTACCATGTGTGGACTGGGTAAGAACTCAGAGCAGGACAGGGGTATGGGATATTTATAAATTGACAACCAAAGATTAGAATCCTGATGCTCCAGAACACTTACCAATGATAAGAAAATTAGACAATAGTGAGCCACAGGCCTACTCTGTCCCACATTTTTATCAGTCACCTGAATGAAAATCTAGATGACAGCCTGGTCAAACGAGCAAATTACACAAAACAATATAGCACGGTGGTTAAGAACATGGGTTTGGAGTTTATCCCCAGGTGTGGGTTTAGTCTTGTTTAACCCCCCAAACCATCCTCTACTTCCTTAAAATTGTGACTCTGTCAATTATTAGCTGTGTGACTACAGGCAGGCCACTTAACTTCATTTGTAAAATGGAGATAACCATAGCAGCCACTTCATATGTTTGTTGGGAAGATAACATGAGACTACATGTGAAAGCTTTTGTTCTTGTGCCTAGCATATGTTAAGTACACAATAAAAGTTATTGTTATCAATTATTATCGCGCACACACACACACACATGCATGAATATAGCCTCGTGGTTGGTATAGAAGAATATAAATAAATCAAGCTGTCCATGACCCTTCCTATTTGTTACTTGGGGAAAAAGAAGCAGAAAATAGAATTAAGAAAGGAGAAAACACAGACAAAGAAAGGTATATACAATTCAAAATGCTGGGGAGAAAATGTGGTTGATCCTCAGTAGTAGGGAGAGAACATGAAACTAATAAAAGAACCCAGGTGATATAGCCTGTCCTATTGAGAAAGCCATCCTCTCAGTGCCTGATTCACCTGCTCCCTGCTCATCTCAAGCTCTGGTAAACTCCTAGAGAACAGCTAGCAGATGGTCCAGGCTGACCTCCAGAAGTCATGAATTCATAAAGCTACATGGGGAAATTGAAATGCAGCAAAGCTCTAAATAAAATTTTTTTAAGAACTAGCTGTTGAAATGGCTTAACGTTCATGTCATTGTCTCCTAAGACTTCTGTTGAACTCTGAAGAATGGAAATTTAGAAACCCCAGATGTGTTTATTGATAATAATGAAAAAAAAAGACTCAGTTGTTTAACTTTGTAAAGCGAAGAAGAATACTAAGGAAATACTATTATTTCCTATGTCTACACAGCATTTCAAATTCCTACTTCATCTCTGTTTGTATAACCACACATTAATATAGGCAAGACCATCCAATCTGAAAGATGTCAACAATTACCACTACATTCAGTTTCCAGCAAAAGACAAAGTCAACATTTGCAAGACAACTAAATCAATTTTATTTAGATAACAAGGCATGTTTATTAAGTGAGTCAATCAGTCACACTGTGTTTTAATTTCTTTTTTATTACTACACAAGGGAGTCCTTATAGGATGTAGGAAAAGGCATTCATGTCAAAGTTGGGGAAAGTAAAAAATAAAGACAAAAATCAATGGCTCCAAATGATTCACATCTGAATTTTATCTCAATATTAAAACAAAGTTCATTAAATATATTTCCCAATAAAGTTATTACATATGTATTGAGCATATAATTGCCATGTGCTTAATTGTGTCCAGTCCTCCAAAACTTATCCATCTTGTTGGGGAGAAAATAGAGATATGAACAGATACTTGATCAAGTATGAGAATGTTTAGCATAGCTTCAAAGTGCTATATAAGAAATAAAAAATGGGGGGACAAATTCGAGCTATAATAATTAAAGAAGTTTTAATGAAGGAGTTAAATGAACCGGATTTGGGAAAAAAGTGTAGGCTGTAGATAAAAAGTTGAAATAGTGTCATCTTAGGTGGTTGTGACAGCATGAGCAACGACACAGATAAAAAACACCCCAGTGTTTTATTTAAAAGCTCTGAGAGAAATTTCATATTGTGTGTAATTGAAGATAAAGCTAGATATATAAGGTGATACTGACTGTGAATTCAATCATTTATTCATTCATTCAAAATTTCACTAAATACTTATTATTTAAAAATTTAGTATAATGTTTAGAATGTCACAAACAACACCCAGGTGCCAAAGATCCTTACCATAAACATTTTGAATTATAGCGTTTATGTATATAGCTCTCATGTTTTCACTAAAACTAATGTCTCAGAGACTATTCATAACAATTATGAAAATTTGTCTTTTTTTCAGTCTTCATTTGAAATCTCTGCAGCATTTGACAATGTTTCTTTCACCATTTTTTTTGAAACTCCCTTCTGCCTTGGTTATTGGCACAATACACTCCAGGTCTTTCGTCTACTATTGGTAGTCTTTCAATTATTCAAGTATCAACCCCCTCCTCTTAATTCACTACACACATTCTATTGGTCATCTCACCTATTCCCCCTACACTGCATACCACTTAAAGGCAGAGACATCGTTAGTTTTGTTCACTGCTATCTCCCCAGGATCAATGACAAGCACAGAGTAAGAACTCATTAAATATTTGTTGAATATTTTAATAAAAAAGCTTCAAGTAACAGCTACACTGATTACTTCCAAATATGTATTTCCAATGTCATCTTCTTTATTGAACTCAAGACCTACAGATCAAATTGTCTAATGTAATTCACTCCACAAATATTAAGTGTTTATAGGGATAAAACAATGTTCTAGGTTATGATGATACAATGGTGAATAAAAGAGAAAAATGTCCTTCTCTTACGAAATTTACATATTAGGCACATGACTCTTCTTAAAAATAAGGGGCACAGATGCTAAAATTTGGCTCTGAATTGAGATTATTTGGGGATATATGAAATACCATGAAGAATTATGCTCTTAAACTAACTTATATTTCTCACCTGTAAAATGGTGGTAATAATAGTATCTGATTCATTTGATGTTTTAAGGATTAAATGAAATAATATAAGCAATGCAATTAGACCTGATAAAGATTTAATGATTATTATCAATTACTGGCAATTTTCATTTGGTAAAATGGTACAAAAATAAATTATAATACATTTTTATAACTTTGTTTTTATTCTATGCTCTATATCTTACCAGATTCATATCATTCTTTTTTAGTACAAATCTTCCATTAACTCAAAAAACATTCATTTATACACCAGACACTGTTCTGTGTGCTTTGGTATTTAAAGACAAGTAAGGTTTCAACCTTCCTCTGAAGAAAATTGGATTCCAGTAGAGGTCAGAGACAGAAAAACTGTAGACGTAGATTTTATTCAGATTTTCTCCTTAATAGTATATTAGAAACATTTCTTCAATCAGCCATTTGATATTGATTGAGCATCTCAATGTGGCAGGCGTTATTCTTGGTACTCAAGATACAGTAGTAGGCAAAAATAGATCAACATCTGCTCTTCTGCAACTTATGTTATAATTAAAAACCTGTTAAAATATGTTAGACAATAATGGAGTAAAATACATCCAGATAAGAATTAGCTCTTTTTTCTTTAATTTGACCTTGAATACAAAACCCAGTTTTGATCTGCATACTCCACACAGGCTCTTCCATTTTCATTCCCATATAGGATTTTGCTTTTTGGGACTGCTGCTCCAAGAGCATCGCATATAATGTCTCCCAATGATCCTCCCAAGTTTTCTGGGGGTTAAAATTTACCAAATGGGTGGATAGACAGATTATATAGACAGATAAAAATGGATAGATAGGTAGATGATGATGATGATGAAGATAGATTAGATAGATGATAGATAGATAGATAGATAGATAGATAGATAGTTTATAGATAGAATGCAAGCAATAATCACTATGACAAAAGAATGGTTGTCCAACTATCTGGTTGGTACCTACCCTGGTTCTCTGATACAGGTAACATTAGTGGAAAATTAAAATGAAATGAGTATCTTATCTTTTTTCAAGTTATGTCATGTTTCATAGATGAGCCACTAATTATTTCTATGAACCTTGTGCCATTAGCTTTATAGGTACTAGAGGTTCTTCATAAATTATGGCAACAGGCTCTCAACTATTTTTGGTTACGGCTTTTGATCTTTTTATATGTCTTTTATATGTCTTCTTGAGTATTTCAGAGGAAAGTTGGAAGTGACTTTCTCTTTTATAAAAACCTGTCTCTGTCTCCTCATACCCCATATTCTTTCCTATTGTTCTAATGTACCTCCTCACACAAATAAAAGAACTTCACACTTCACCTAGCAAAGTTATAGGGTGATATCCTTTCCTTTGATAATCCTTTGAGAATTCTACTTAAGAGGGCAAAGTGAATAAAGTTGTTTTATATATATGTATACATATACATATATATGAGTCATATACGTATATATAGTTGTAATAAGATATTTCATTTCCATTCTACATGTTTTAGGCAATTTCACTTTTGTGGGAACTAAACTTCCCCAAGAGAAGGAAAGTAAATATAATTCCTTAATTGAATGCAGAAAAGCTTTTAAAGAAAAAAATCATCTTGAAATGAAGAGAAAAGGAAAAGCAACAAAGTTTTTATTAGGAGTAACACTTTCCTACTAATAGCTTCCTCAGGTAATGACTACTCTGATGTGTAACAGAAACAAACTGCCTAGATTTTTTTCAAATTCATTGCAAGACATAAGCACAAACAATGATCAAATAAATATGTACCTCCTAAGCTTTCCATGAGAATGTCTTCTATGTTTGAAAATGAAAAAGGAAACATAATTCTGGAGTATAATAGTCAACCCAGAGTTGTTAGGTATGATTATTTCTATGCTATTTCTTCTATAGAAATGTGCAGCCTTGTTTCAAATGTAACAATTGGGATTTAAAAATGGATTAATAGTTATTCATGGAGATCTTATTAGGTATAATTTTCCTATAATATATGTCATTTGTTCACTGCTGTATCCCCAGAACATAGAATAATGCCTGACAAATGGTAGGCACCCAATAAATATCTGCAAGTGAAGGACGGAAGGAAGGGAAGAAGAAAAGAAGGAAGGAAGGAACTAACGAATGAACAAATGAACAAAGGAAGGAAGGGAGGGATGGAGGGAGGGACGGAGAGAGGAAGGGAAGGAGATATGATATACTGTGGAGTTAGTATAACTTTCAACCCATATCTTATATGTGCAAAGTATCTATTCCTATTTTTCATCAGGTCAATAATGCGTAAGGCCCTATGTTTTCTGACTAATTGCAACATTATAAATAGCCACGATAAGATGCCTATTAAACAGCCAGAACTTCTTTTAGTAACACTTCATAGATCTAAATAACTTGAATTTACTTAAACTCTATTTTTTAAAACAGGTTTTTTTTGATGTACTTTGCTTTTGGTAAAATTTCCCATTTTTAGGTATTCAGTGTGATAAGTTTTGACAAATGTATACGGGATATAACCGCTACAATAATGATATAAAACATTTCTATCACTCCAAAAATAACCCATGATCATTTTGCAGTAAATCTTCACCGGTCACCTTCCACTCTTGAAAACCACTGACTGTTTTCTGCCCCTACAGTTTTGCCTTTTCCTGAACGTCACATAAATGAAAACATGTTATATAGAGTATTTTGAGTTGACTTCTTTCATTTATCATAATGCAATTGAGATTCATCCATGTTGTTGTATTTCACTTCTTCTAATTGTTGAGTAGTATTCCATTGTATGAATATACCACAATATGTTATTCTATGCACCAGTTGATGTTCTTTAGGGTTGTTTTCAGTTTTCGACTTATGAATAAAGCTGCTAGGAACATTTTTATACAAATCTTTGTATAAACATTGGTTTTTATTTCAGTTAATACTAACTAGGTGTAGGATTGTTAGTCATATGGTATATGTATGTTTTATGTTATAAAAGACTGCGAAAATGTTTCTAAAGTAGTCATACACTTCTGCATTTCCATCAGCAGTGTATGAGAATTCCAAATGTTCTGCACTTTCACCAACACTTCACAATGGCAGTTGTTTTTATCTTTAGCCATTCTAGTTGGTATGTAGTGATAGCTCATTGTGATTTTAATTTGCATTTTCCACTGATTAATGACATTGAGCATCTATACATGTGGTTATTTGACATCAAGACATATATATTCTTGATGAATTGCCTGTTGAAATCTTGTTCATTTTTTCTGTTGCAATGTTTGATTTCTTTTTATATAATGGATACAAGACCTTTCCCAGATATGTGTGTTGCAAATATCTTTCCCAGACTATGCATTATTTTTTCACTTTCTAAACAGAATCTTTCAATGAGCAGAAGTTTTTAATATTGATGATATCAGTTTATCATATATTTTGTGATTCATGCCCTCTGTGTCATATCTAATAAATCTTTGTCTAACTCTAATTCACAAAGATTTTCTTCTACAGTTTCTTCTGTAGTCTTTTGTCAGGTTAACAGCAAATAAGGCCCAAGTTTTTTGTCTGTCTGCAACATCATTACTATTGATAGGCCTATCAAGCATTCAGAATTTTTAATAACTCATCATGGATCAGAAGCTCTGAAATTTTCTAGGATCTTTTTTCATTCTTTTTATATTTTAAGCCTATGTTAAATCAATATTAAATATGCATTAAATACTATATTTAATATTTTTTAATCATATATAATCAAATTTATATTTCACATTAATGATTATTTATGTAAAATTTAAGTAGCATTAATAGACATGAAGTTTCTGAGAAGAGAGGGAATCATTCTGTTTTATTCTACTCTATAAGAATCAGACAAAATTTGTGGCAATTATCAGTGAAGATAAGCTAGATTATTTTGAATAGGCTTTTTGTATATTTGATTCTAGTCAGGTACATGTGCTGAGGCTACACCATAGTTCTTTTCTAGATAGTCTCTTTAGATTTGTTATATTTCTTCACTTTCTTGTCCCCATGCATCTATCTGTCAACATAATTGCAGAGACTTTGTGCCAACCAGGCTGTGGTAGAAGAGCCAAATATTTAACTCCTTTTCCCCGAGCCATTTTTTCAATTGGAGGAATTTATTGGACGCTAACTTAATCCGTTGAAAGGTTTTATCATTGAGTATGAAAGCTAGAACATCAATTCTAATCACAAGAATGATTTAAATGGGCTTTTGTAATTCAAAGGATTTCTCAATTTTATCTTTTGCTGTTTGGAATTGAGAAGCAGTTACTTCCTCCACCCTACCAGTTCCTGCATATATAGAATCTTTCAATTTCCTTTATTCCTACCCACAAATAATAAAATATAAATGATAGTGAAGTCTGCAAGATGGTGGTATAGGGGTTTCTAGCTCTCGTCTCCTCACAAAAACATCAATTTGAACAACTATCCATGTATAAAAATACCTTCACATGGGCTAAGGATTCCAGGTGAGAGATTATAGCACCTGGGTAGAGCATAGAAATAAGAAAATATGCATTGAAGAAGGTAGGAAAGACAGTTTCACATTACCCCATCCCTCTTCCCCCAAGCCCTGGTAGCCCAGCATGGAGAAAGAGACCCTCCTTATGGGGGAAATAGAGTAAAGTGAGCACTTGACTTCACTGCAGACCCCCAGACCAGGCCTGCACCAGCACCAGGCCATTCCTCATGGACCCAGGCTCTAGGTAGACTTCCACAGACCCAGGATCCTGGCCCACCCCAGTGATAGACAGACTCCCACAGCCCCAAGCTTCTGGCACGCCCCAGTGCCAGGCCAGCTTCTATGGCCCCAGGCTGTAGGAGAGCTCCTGCAGACCCAAGCTCCCTGCCTACCCCCGTGACAGGTTGGACATGATCTGCTTTCCAAGTAGTCATGAGTAGTCATTTTAATAATAGAGTGCCATTGAACAACATGGATCTCCATCATTCAAGCTTCTACTGTTTCTTACAGCCTGCCTCTAAGTCATTGCCACATATTTTAGTTTTTTGGTATGTATGTGTGAAAGCAACACCACACTTCTAGTAACAATTTCTTCATCAATCAAGATAGATTAGGTTATGTTGTAGTAATTAACACCGCTCTAATCTTGAGGAATTAAAATAATACATTTTTATTTCTTACCCATGTTATATGTCCACAGGGGGTTGTATGGGCCCCCTAGCCTTGTCCTCACTCTGGGACTCAGACTGATGGAGCATCCAGTCTGGAATAATGCTGGTCACTACGGAAGAGGGAAAACACAGATCATGATGGATTGCACACTGGCTTTGAAATTTTCACCTTGAAGTGACTCTGGCAATTCATTGGCCAAGGTAAATTACATGGACAGTAAAACTCCAAGAGAATAGGTAAATTCACTGAGCAGCACTAATGACTACCCAGTTATCATCTCCAGTTCTTGTAAGATTTTAAGAGGGACATCAAAAAACATGTGTATGTTCAGAGGAATGTGACCTAGACAGTAAAGAGAATTGAGATAATTTGGATGAAAAACAGAATGAATGATTTGCCAAAAGAAGAAAGTGCATGATTATGATATCCAAATATATGAAGCATTATGTTAAATAAAATGGACAGGTAAGCCAGTAGATAGGTATGAGTCTATGGCAATCAAAAAGCACATACTTCATCTGAAGGTATTGTATTGGTTCTTTTTTAAACACTCTGGTGCCAAACAAAATGAAAAAATAGTTTTTAAGATTGAATTGATATAACTGGCTTTCAGTTTGGAACCATTGCAAACTTTCTTTGAAATAATTTTCACTTTTGGTTGTTCTGATCCCCCTTCTCTGGATTTTCTGCAGTGCCAATTGTTAAAATTTTATTTTGCTTTGTTTATTTCATTATTCTTCTTAAAGCGGTTTTACATTTAGAGTCATTTTCAGTAATTTTAAATCACACCAGCCTTTCAATGCATAAAGAAGTAACTTCTAAAATAATTACAAAAAAAGGTAAAATTACATCCCTAAGATAAGTGTAAAGGAGTACGACAATGGCAAAATAATATTTTTTGTATAGTAGCTGAAATATTTGGGTAATTATTATGTGCCAGGAACTATGCGCTAAATATTTTACTTCCACTTTTCAATGAAACCAGGGTTGTGAAAATAACACACATGGAACAGCTAGGGATTAATAAAAGACGATAACAAATGTTAGTCAATGTACATGGTAGAAGAAAACCAACAAAGGATTACGTGTCACATTATGAAACAAACGCTGATCTGGCAGTTGGAAAAGGAAACAAAATCAAATTAAAGCCATTTCAGAGTAGACATTTATTGTCTAATTATCTACACCTGGTAAAAATGAAGTCAAAGGCAAAAGTTACAGAGGTAAAAGGAGTCCGTTGCCAATTGACAAATGACCAACAGACATACAGGGAAAACCCAAGCAATCCAGAAATGAAAGAAAGAAATGTGTATAAAGATATAGGGACTGCCACTTCTATTTATGGAAACAACTTTAAGTACGACTGACCTTATAAAATTTTATAAGTCATGTTGGACTGGTATTAGGTTTAATACTTAATATTTCATACCCCCTATTCAAAAAAAATAGGGATGACAAAAGAGGTTAAATTGGCATGAGATTGTTCATGAATCATTTCACTTTCTTAATCTTTCCCTATCATGATTTGAAATTTATGTAATACTACCATCAAAAGACAATTATGTATCCTTTTTATGATTTACGTATAATATTTTAAAGTACGGGACAAGAAATCAATTGACATACCTTTTAAACATTGAAGAAAAAGATGAGAATGACATAGGGTAAAATTGATAATGTTGACAGCTATAAGATAAAGAGCTCTAACAATTCAGTCCAGATGAAACTGAGTCTTTTGTCCTCCACATCTGTGGTTTTCTCAAGCATTCCTTAGCCTTCTATAAGTTTAAAATTAGGAACTCTTTTCTCATATTTGCTAATAAGACTACTGGCACTGAGAAATGAAGAATATTTAGAGTCATTTTGAGAACATAAGGGAGAGAGGAAAATAATAAGTAAGACTTCCATCCTTTGGTGTCTTTAACAAATCCGAAAGGCCACAATTTATAGAAAATAAGAAGTAATTTGTCATAATAAGACATTTATCCTCTTGATAAAGGAATGTCTCTTACTATTTAGCACTTGGAAGTAATGCATAATGTTTTAATAAGTTCATTCATCTCTCATTTGCCAAGGTTATTTTTCTTGCTTTGAGTACCATGAGTTAATATTTTGCAAAACACCTGTCTTACTCTTTCAAATTTTATGGACAGACACTAGGGAATGGTAGAATTGAATGTGGGTTAAGCCAGGGCAAGAGGAAGTATAAGTAAAATAGAGTCTATGAAGTCACTTCTTTTTTACTGTTATTCCTGGTTTCAAGACGTTTTATTTTAATTTGCAATCACTACAACCTGTTTTCCTAAATTTTCTAAAAAAATACATGAGTTCTGGGTGTATGCAAGATTGTTTTGCCTACTGGATGGAGAAAAGCTCCCCTTAGATCTGGTTTTTAATCTAAATCGGTATTTTCTATCTAATGATAAAATATTGATTTTGAGACACAGATTCAATATCTATATTACAGAATATCTGTTTCAAAATAGCATTTACAACTTACAGTCATGTTTTGGAGAAATAATAACCTAACCTATTATGTATTTAAAGATGTATAACATAAGCCAAACTGCCAAATTTTGATTAATGTATAAAATATATCTTTTCTCCTACTAAGTGAGCATGGTCTTATAGTACATTTTGTCAGATATAAAGTCACACCAAAGTATGATTATGTATTTCTTGAAACATAAAGACACTTTGCCTTGTTCGAATACAGGAGAGTGAGGTCAAGGCATTAAACAGTTTTAAACAAATACTGACAACATGCTGAAGATCCACAAAGTGAATAGTGCAATTATTGGGGCTGCTCTGCCAAATACTGTGAGACATCATATTGCTTTAGTAGTGATATTATCATAATTATAAATTATTTGTTCAATATTGTTCTGGATACTTTTTAATCCTTTCATGAATGTTACCGATTTTTTCCAATATTACACTGTAAACAGAAATTAAGTTGGCAATCACCAGCTTATAATACCTCTTTTTGGAAGTAGATCCTATCATTCACATGCATACAAAAACAGAATTACTTTCTATTGGCATTTTACACTCTTTTGATTGACAGACCAGCCAATTTTGTTTTCTTATAAATAATGTGACTGGTGCATGGGAGGAAAGCATAGTAGGTGGTGAGACATCTGAGATTATCTTTTGGCTGCCTTTTACTCATTGTACTTTATCGACTAATTTATGCAAGAAAATGGACAAGTAAGTAAAATGTCACCATAACATTACATTTTATTCTCTATCTTTGCATTATTTTTGGCTCAAGAAGCAATGAGGAGTTATTTGGGGTCTTATGTGAATATTCCTTTGATTTGGAAGAAATTATTCATCTTTCCTTTGTGTGGTGGGAGACACAAAAGTATTAAGAAGATTGAAAGACCCTATCAGGGAAAGAACAAAATCACAAAGCACTGCTTTGTTGCATAAAAATAAGCTTTTATTACCTTCAGTTGGAAAAAATGTGAATTAGTGTAAAATGTCTTGTGGCTCAAAGGATGCTAATAAAACTAAGCTAGAGAAATAATAGTCAGTAATGAAACTTATGACTCATATAAACATCAAATATAATAGCTATTAGTCTTTGTGTCACTTGCTTTTTGAATTAGCCTCATAATTTTCATTTTAGTTTATTCCAATTTTCTTTCATGTTAGTTATTGTGAATAAAATTATTAACTTAAATTGTCTGTATTAGGGCTGGGAAGTAGGACTAGTAGCTAAAACGTGAATAACATCTATGATTTATTAAAAAGGAGGAATGATTGCAAGTTAGGAAAATGAGTAAAAATTAGGTAAGTTAAAACATATGTTGGTCAGAGTAGCTAAAATAGTGTACTCAAAGTAAATTCAACTAGAATTATTTCTTAAAGGAGCTATAGAAAAGTATCCATTAACTGAGTAAATCGTTTGAAAATTAGTTTGTCTTGGGTTACCAAATTTCTATAACTGGGATAGATAAGGTAGACTATTTTAAATAATAACTAAATTGTAGATCACTTTAACAGATTCTGTGTTAAACTATATGATAAATTAGTTTGAAAATTGTCAAGAGAAATTCATACTATGAGCATACAGATTTACATCAAATCAACAGTTTTGACAAGACTGTATGCTCCTCCATAATAATGATTCCACACTTGACACAATGCTGGACCTAGAACACTATTTTGACTGATTTGAAAGAAATTATCTCCAAAATTCGTTTATAGGATTTGAGCAAAAATCTCCTGCAGTCTAGTCTGCCATGTCTCAAATTGAGTCTGTAGGCTACTGTCATGAGCAGAAGAGTAGTAACAAAGTTAATTCATTCATTTGGCCTCAGCCAGTCAAAATCTGAGAGCCAATTGATCTTTTTTGTAAGGCCACCTGGTTAATGTGAGGAAGTGTCTCCAGTTTTTCCTTCAGAATCTGCTGCTTATCATCCAGTTAAAAAGTCTGAATCATTCCATCACATTAGAATGCACTGCAGCATATCTCCTCAATATATTGGACAAAGAAACAGCTCATCTTCAGGCAAAAGAAAGTCCTAAAGGGAGTTTTCTGTATTACTTGGATTATTATATAGCTGAATGTAATTTATCCAAGTAAATCTGGATTTAGGAGCTCTATATGATCTTTAGTCTGCTGCATATATCCAGTAAAATATGCCTGAATGTGATAACCCAAGAAAAGAACCCATGCCTTGGGACTTAGTGAAAACACTTTTGAAATAAATCAAGATGATATCCTTATAATAATTAGCTTTGTGCATTAATTACATATCCAAATTTCACTCCCAAAGGTCATAATTTGAACATTTGATCTTCCATTTATAAGTTTTATAGCATCTAAAAGTTCAAACTCTCCTTCTACAAGAACAGAAAAAAAGTCTTAAATAGATATATAAAATATGTAATAAAGCAAGCTCTGCATTGCATCAGTTTCTATACACTTTGAAGTTCTTTACTAGAGCCTAATGCATATTCAAAGTAAGAGATCAGAGAAGGGTACTACTCAAAAACAGTTTTCCTAACCGCATCTGATCAGATTTTCCTAGTCCGATGTGAAATGTAGTAATGAATCATGTTCACTTGCATCAGTCATGTTATATTATGTTATTGTCTCCTAATCCAAAATAAATGCATGCAATAAGATTGAGCATGACACAAGGGAAGAGAGTAGCCAGGAAATTTAAAAACATTTGCAATGAGAAATAGACAGGCAGTAGAATTACAGTCCATTGGGGAAAGTGCTTATCTAGTTATGCTTAAGAAAAGTTTACTTTCTTCATATCATGGGGAAGAGTAAATATGTAATACAAAAACAAAGAGCCAAGAGTCAGAAGTGTTAGTTATTTGGTCTAGATATGATTATCAAATTACTAAACATTTACTAATCTCCTACTGTGTGTTAGTCATCATGGTCTTTATTCTTTTAACCTTGAACTAGACTTTTTACCGCTTTGTACCACAGTTTATTATTTTTTTAATAAAACAACAAATAAATAACCAAGAGAAAACTCTTCTGGGTGTAAGGGAAACAAAATAAAACTTAAAAAGATAAGGCCCCATAAGCACCAACAAACTACAAGCAATAACATAGTTTCAGAATATATTCTTTTTCTTGATTTTTCACATGAGACTTGCATGGACAGGTTTGATGAATATAGAGTATTTATATGTTTTTAATGTCAAATGATGAGTTATGTGCATGAAATGAATTTATCATTGCTAATTGAGGCAACAAAACAGGATGCCATGAAAAACCATGGTTTGCATAGCTCTCAAATAAGCTTCTCATTTCTCTAATAGGCAATATCTTATTTTGTGGATTCTTATGACCATTAATACGTTTCAGTTAATTTGAATTTTCCAAATATCTTTGAATTTCATAATAGAGGTCAGGTCTTGCAATGGATTTATATGGATCACCATCTTTGCATGGCCAAGTGGCGTGTAGAATTTGAAACTATAAGTGTGGTGATAATTCATGATTTTTGTAAATCATCATCCCAAATTGGACATTTAGGCCACACAATTTTTTAGCAAAGTCAAAGACAAATAACAAATACAGTACTTTAGAATTTATAAAATGCACTTTAAAATAACATTTTATCTCAACCTTCACACTATTCATTCGTGACTGTTTAAAATTTTTATTTCTTAGTGAAGAAATAGATTGGAAACAAGGGACCTGCCAGCACAAGAGCTTCCTAGACCAATGTTTTACAAACTGCAAGTGGAAACACATTAGTGAGTCTTGCAATAAATTAAATGGGCTGCAACTAGCAATTTTTTTAAAAAAAGAAATAGAACAAAAAATGTCAGTGAGCACTGCACATAATTAAACCTAGATTCATTAAAATATTTTTCAGTGTGTGTGTGTGTTTACAGAGTCTCTATGTAAAATGTATTTCTTACTATTTCTTACCGTGAGCCAAAGTAAAAACAAGTTTGAAAGGCACTGGCCTAGGCCGTGTAAAGCACATTCCATTATCCATAGATGCATGGCAAGGGAAATGTGACCTCAGCATGGGGAGAAGATGGATTTTATAAAGACCTTTCAGGCTTTTTCCTGTCCATTTTGAGAACAGTGACAGAACAATGAGAGTGAACCTGAGGTGGATGTGCCCCAGGGGTATCAAGTCATTTCCAAATAGTCAACAGATAAATGTCACATTTTGCACACTCTTTCAGAGCTGCCTTTACTCACTGAAATCACTCATTCCTGTGGGGACAGCTGGGTGGCAGTGGCAGCAACTCTGCCATTTACAACACGAATACTTCTGGGGTCCCTTGATATTAAGAAGATGCCCTGCATCACCTTAACTTATATCACTGCTAATTTAAAAAAAAAAAAAACTGCATTGTCTAAAAAGCTGGCATATTTGGGATTGCACTGCTTCCTGTGGATTGAAGCAATTAGCAGAACTGTTACTATCAGCAAATGTCTCCATTACTTCCCATGTGTGCATCTCACGACCTTATGCTTTTTTATTTTGTTTTACTGATAAATAAAAAAAATTTTGCATGTTGCCCATTTTAAACTTAAATGAAAAATTCCTCACTGATACCTTGGTGACCCATTTCAGTTTTCTTGAATAGTTACAGCTATTTTGTAATTCTTATAGAACAAAAAGTTCCTAGAGATTTTTAATACAATAATATGAATGGAATCAAGGATGTCTTCTTCTGATAGGCTACAAGGAGTGTCTTGAGACAGCATTGTGTTGCTTGGGAGAGACTAAAATAATCCAAATTTTACAAATAATCTAGATGAGCTGATTTTGTTCTAAACATAATTCTTTTCTAACTGTGTCTTGCTGTCATAAAATTTCATATTTTCTTGTTGCTTTACCAGGAAATATAACCATTTTTACTTCCTATGGACAACGAATCAGTTGTGCTTGCTCCAAAACTATTTATCTGTCTAAACCATACATAAATTGACTGCCTTTTCACAGTCTAATTTTTTCAATATGGGGTTAATTCCTATTGCAGCTTCATTTAGTATGACATGATTGATTGTTCTCCAGTTGTTTCACGTATGTTTATCTAATAACTCCATTTTTCTTCCTTTTTATGTAACCCTCTCAGAACCTCACACAATTCCTGGCCTGCAGTAGATATTTTTGTTGCTTGTAATAGTCTGTTTCCAATTCACACATGCTTGGATAGTCATACGTTATATGGAAGATTATAAATTTCTTTCCTTACGTGAAAGATAGAGCAGGAAAGGATCAGTAACCAAACATTATGATGATTTGTTCATCTGCTTTAGGGAGATTTGGAGAGATTATGTTTTGTGATGGAACGAATCCTTATCAGAAGACTTGGCTTGACTCTTCACATGTGCTGTTGAGAAAGCACCCTAGGTTCACTCATTGTTGCATATCTATTCTCTCCTGTCCTTCAGAGTTATTTGTAAAACTCTGAAGTGAAATAAACAAAATAAAACAGGTGAAGGTACTCAATTGACTGTAATATTCTATAAGTGTCACTGGTTATCATTGCCTCACTTTCTGTATGTGAATTTGTGTGCATTTATTAAAATGCTCACCTTCTTCAGTTTCTTTACTACTATTCTTTTCTTCTCTAGAGTAATGAAGATGACAAGGTGATCCTTAGATACAACTGACTCATTACTATCCATAAAGAATTTAGCCATTGTATATTCTGTTTTAACTAGCTTTGTTACTGTTTGTGAAACTGGCTGCTGGAAGTTGGATTAAACCAGAAGTAGGTTAGGAATGAAAAAAATGAGTCTGAAGATGTTCATATGTATTGCACATTATTGGTTATCAAGTTGATCATACTTAGTTTAGGAGGTCTTCAAATGTACCATGATCTCATTAAATTCTAGGAATGCTTGCTCTTCCCTTTGACTGGAACTTTTTCATCTCTCTCTTAGGCCATCCCACTGCCATCGGCCACCAACTCTCTACCCATCCTTCAGTTATCCCCTTAAAAACACTTTCTACATGAAACTTTTCATGATAACTTAAGTCTACATCAGGGACTTCTTTAATGTATTTTAATACTATCCTGTAATTGTCTGTGTACCTATCGCTATTACTTATGATACTCTAAGCTCTTTAAAGGCAGGCACTCTATCTTTCATACATTTATGTAACAAATATGTATTGAGTGCCTCATTCATGAACACCAACTCTTAGCACATTGTCTCATGATATTAGATGTACAGTGAATAAATGAAAACCCAAACCAATACTTTTGTTTCATGGAAATAAAAACAGAGTTTTAAAAACCCCTTGACCTAAAATTGTCACTATATTAGTACTTTCTTCAAGATAGAAAAAAATCTAAGTACCATCCATTAATGAGACCAATATATAGTGACTTAATAAATCTTAATGCTATGAATTAAAGATATATAAGAGATATGCTATAAAATTCCTCTCCTAATCATATAATTTAGTTTTCTATCTTTTCCACACTAATGATAATTTAGTGACTCACCATCATTTCTGGTTATACCTTATATAAATATGCACATATATGTAGAAACATTATGGTAAAGTCCCATAGTGGTGGGTAATTAAAGTTTTCAAATTGCTATTCTTGTGAACTATGTGGTTGGGTAAACACTTTTTGTTCATTGCATAAGATAGCTGAAAAACTGACAACAAAATAAAAGGAGACAGAATCAATCCAGTTTTATATATCAAATCTATGTGCCATATTAAATTTATGAAATGACAGTACTTCAGCCTTTGAACCACAAGCTCAACAGGTAAGATAAGGCATTAGTGTAATAATAGTTGAATACATTTTTCAAGGGGTCCTTGAAAGAACTTAAAATGGAAATATTAATATGTATAAACTGTGTTAAAATGCATTTTCTTTTATTTCTTTTCTCACAGTCTTTGCATTCTGTACTATTGATTTTGAAAAATCATTCCTTAGCCAAAATGAAATAAAGACTCAATTCTTATAGTTCCACTTGATACACTTCCTCACAATTTTTAGAAATTAAAAGTCAAGGAATTATTGTGTTGATGCATTTTAAAAGAGATATATGTTTAAAAATAAAACTCAAGTGTTGGCTTTTTAACCAAGTGGTCTCAAAGTTAGAAGAGGATGGATAGTTGTGAGATATCTGGATTTTTTTGCAAGCAAGGAATAAAATGATTTAGTGAAAGACCAGAAGTGTTCATGGGTATGTTCTTGTTATTTCCTCGTCACTCTGAGTCAAGAAATTGCAAGGCTTACCAAGGAGACATTACCACATAATCAATACGATGCTATAAATTGTGAAGCACTGTCAAATGAGGCATGAATAGTGTTATCCAACAGATGTAATTTTGCCAAAAAACAAGAGCATTGTTGGCCAACAAGTCTTCCCAAACTAACCAACATACAACATCATAAGGAAAATAAATAAACAAACAAACAAAATAAGAGTGGATCCATTACCTTTCTTTCTTGCACCTGGAAGATGAAAACATCAGATATATTTCATTCTTTAAGTATTTCTAAATCAAATATGTAGACCTAATAGGAGATAAAAACATAATAGTTTGGATGAAATTTAGAGGGAAAATAAAGTATTCATTACTTAGGGAAGCATATCAAAAATCATGATTTAATAATTACCCACTAATAATGTAAATGCAGGTGGTCTATGCCAAGTATTATCACTTTTTTCCAAGAAATATGAAATGCTCATTTCAGTTTCAAAATAAACAAACAAACAAAGCTCATTTTATATTGCCCTGTGGATCTTCAGTGACACCATTTTAATCTTGCCAAAAAAGAGGGGAGGGACAAAGAAGTGAAAACAAGAATGTTATTTTTAACGTTATCTCTAGAGTGTAGTCAACTTAATAAAAATGCAAATCCAGGTGTTGGTTTAAGTTATATAAGCATGGTCTGATCTCAGGTAGAGTTAGTCATGCGTCTCAGAATATCTGTCCTAAATAGAAAAACATGTGGTAGAGACAAGTCATTTGTCCTATTATCATACAATGTTAAAATTGTAAGAATGAAATCTATATAGTCCAAATCCCTCACTACATATATGAGAAAAATTAATCCCAGAGAGGAAAACTGACTTGTCCAAGATTACTCAACAAGTTATTGGCAGAGCCAGGTTTAGAACCCAGGTTTCACCTGTCTGCTGACCCAGGTTTTTTTTTTTCCCTCCATTTCTTGACACTGGCCTCCACCAGTGTTAACCAATACCCACTGGAAACACGACATTGTGGCAATAATTTTCCTGGCTCCTTGCCCTAGTCCTTGAAGTTAAGACAATATAACTTTGATTTCCAAGCTCAACCCTGAATTAGATTCTACTAGCAAGTATAGTAATCATTTAACGTATAGCTTGGTAACCAAACAACCAGCCAGACTTGCCACTCAAACTTTATACCCAAGTTCTATTACTGACCTTTTTCTCCCTTCCTTTCAACCAACACTCTGTCTACTAGTAATTGGATCTTGGTCTTTTTTTCTATGCTTGACTCACTAACTTGAAGTCTAGACCAGGGTATGCCTTACTCTGCTCTATCATCCTAAAAACTGGAGCGCTACTTCAGTCCCCAGGCTAGATCTCAACTTATCCAAGCTCTTCCTGAGTTCCACTAGTGGACTGCCTGGACTTAAGCTTAATTGTTAAATTATCCTTACATAATGTAGTTCTTATATCAGGTACTACCCACGTCTCTTTGAGGTCTCCCGCTGGTCCTCCTTGATGGCAATTGCCCATTATTCTGGGATTCCTTGCATTTTCTGCTGCTAGATCTGCCTTGACCTATTGTGTAAATTCCAGTTAATCTGTCAAAATTTTGGTTCTTAGTCTAGTCCTACCACTAGTCATCCACAAGCCCTATATTTGAAAGAAAATTTCCTTGGAGCTTTTGAGCACTTTCTGTGGGGTTGGGAGAAATAGTGAATAGGAAGAGGAATGCTGTTATTTGGATTAGAGATATTTGATACTAAAATTGTGTATATTTCTTACTAACATACTATAAGAACATGTCTTATTCATCTCTGTTTTCCAAGTGCCCAATATTATCCTCACAATAGAGATAGTCAGGAAAATTAATCATTATATTAAGGCCAGCGTTAGTGTTTTAGTGGGCCCAAAAAAAGTACCCCATTATTCTTCTGCACTTGAAATCAATTGAAAGATACATTCAGGAGTGAGAAAAATCGAGATCAAAATGTCAGTATTTTTGCCAATTAAAAGCTAAATTGGAGGATGAGACTTACAGTTATAACTGCTTGCCAGCATTCCCTCAAATCATTTAGACTTGTTCACCCAGTCACAGACAGCTCTGAGTAACTGTCATCCATCTACTTCAGAGATAAAGCCATTCTGTCTAGGTTTATCATATAACCTAGAGCAGAGACCGGAATGTACCTTTTCTTTTTTTTTTTTTTCTTGTGAGGAAGATCAGCCCTGAGCTAACATCCATGCTGATTCTCCTCTTTTTGCTGAGGAAGACTGGCTCTGAGCTAACATCTATTGCCAATCCTCCTCCTTTTTTTCCCCAAAGCCCCAGTAGATAGTTGTATGTCATAGTTGCACATCCTTCTAGTTGCTGTATGTGGGACACGGCCTCAGCATGACCGGAGAAGCAGTGGGTCGGTGCGCTCCCGGGATCCAAACCTGGGCCGCCAGTAGCGGAGCGCGCGCACTTTACCTCTAAGCCAAGGGGCGGCCTCGGAATGTACCTTTTCTGAAGGAAGGCCAAGACAGAGAAAAGATAGAAGAAAGGGCTGAGGAAAACACTCACTCCTCCTCCAAAAGGAGTGGGGAACTAGCACCATCTGATAAAAGATAGATATTGCCATTGCTCTTAAAGATAATTTGTTGACGTGAATAAAACACTTTCATTAAAATGGGCTTGGGCACGATGGCCCCATAGGAAGCAGTTTAATGTATAGATTATGGAGGCACGCTGACCTAGGTTCTTATGCTGTTTCTGCTACTTACCAGAGTGTTTAAGCTCTCTAAGCTATTATTTCTACATCTGTGAAATAAGAAAATGTGTGCTTACTTTATCTAATGGTTGTGTAAATAAAATTAACTATTTGATTTTTTATCTCCAAAGTACTCACACGTGAAAGGGGATTATTACTTTTACAGAAAGCATGGATGGGAAACTCCATGGCAGAATAAATCTCCAAGAAGAAAAGAGAGACATCTTCTTATTTTCTAAATAACTGTCGATATATTTGGATAACTAGTTAATGTAACCACATCTTATTTGTATTAGGGAAAAAACATAGATTCTTGAGTGTAATCATTATGCCACCTTCAGATGTCTTTCTTAGACTTCTTTTTTAATAAAGTTTACCTCCAAAAGTCATTAATCAAGCCATTGGTTGATGCTTGAAATAGTGCAGGTGCTACTAATACATATTTATTATTAATCAAAATTTTTATTCATCCAGTAGATTCTACATACACAACACATATCTCCAGCATCCCCCCATGTTATCCAGAATCTGAAACTTACCATAATAACATTCAAAAACATTTTATTAGGGCTATATGAAATGCAAGTTCTCCAAATTAAGTCCCAAGAGCCCAGCTTCTCTGTTGTTACTTCTTAGAGAACACTGGTTCTGCTGTCTTGTTTTTATGTAATCTTCAATACTTTTTTAAATAAAATTTTGTTCATTTTTCAAAAATGAGATTAGATTTTAGCATGCAGATTCAGACTTTTAAAAATTCTTCTCTTGGAGTGATTCAGGGACAAAATCTTCAGGATGATCTAGTTTAATGACTTCAGTTTCCAGACAAGAAAACCAGAGACATAGAGGAGAAGTAACTTGCTCAAGATTACGGGGTGCAGAAGAATCTGGTCTGCTGATGTCTGTGTACTTTCCATTGCTTCCCAACGTGATAAGGATTGTTGATTGAGACTTTCAAAAATGATATTTGTGATGCAGAATTAGCAGGAATACCAATATGCTCATCATGCCAAGAAAATGTATTTCAAATTCTATCAGGCGAATTCTAATTGATGAGCTCAATTTGGTAAAGTGCATATTAACAAGCACATAGTAAAATACCTTGCATAAAGTAAGTGCTTAATAAAAATTTTTTGAGGACAACATTTAACCTCTTATGCTGTAGTTGTATCTCTAACACATGGGACCCCAAACCATCCAGGCATATTGTAAATGCATATACATGATCATCATATTTTTATCAGGCATAAATATAAGTATTGTACTACTTCTTGAGAAACACCTTAAAGTTAAAATTTTACTGCAAGAGGATCTGTAGCATTGTCTTCAACAATGAAAGAGAGCACACACTGGATTATTGCATCGTATTTGAAAATGAAAAAAAAATTGAGTGAATTGACTTTTCAAACAGCAAATTTCTAAAAATAGCCACTAATGTTCTTGCACAGAGCTTAAAATATATCATTTGCCTCTCCTTTATATTTAATCAACATCTATTGAGACCAGTTGGATTTAGAGCCCATTACTGAATGTCATGTGGAGATAAAAATAAAATAAACACACCCATTTTATGCTTAGAAAGTGTGCTTTTTACTTGTAAATATATATTGCATGTGTGTGGGTGGGGGGAGAAACGCACTGTAGAACTTTTTGAGTGAGTTAAATCTCCTGTTATAATTTAGCATCATTTTCTTTGGCTTCACCTCTATCCATTGAAATTATAGTCTCAAAAATTACCAGTGCCCTCCTAACCACCCAGAACATTTAATTTTATTATTGTTATCATTATTAAATATTTAAAACATAAAAATTATAGAGTATAATATCATAAACACCTGGGTGTACAATATACAGAACTAAAAATATCAACTGCATATGGCAAGATTAAATAACTTAATACATATAAAATGTTTAGAACAGTGCATGTGTAATACTAAATACTGAATAAACAATGTGACATCATCTTCATTTGCTGTATTTTCTTTTGATATTTTTAAGAAGAAATAAAACATTACTGTTACAGTTGACATTCCCACTGTAAACTTCCTCAATCCATGTTTTTATAAATTAATACATATGAATATGCATTTTCATGAATAATATAAAATACTTTGAGGCTTTAAACTTACATAAATGAGGGCTGGCCCTGTGACCTAGTGGTTGAGCTCAGCACGCTCCACTTCAGCAGCCCAGGTGTGTGGGTTTGGATCCCAGGTGCAGACCTACACCACTCGTCAGCCATGGTGTGGTGGCAACCTACATACAAAATAGAGGAAGGTTGGCACAGATGTTAGCTCAGGATGAATCTTCCTCAAGCAAAAAAAAGGAAGATTGGCAACAGATGTTAGCTGAGAGCAAATCTTCCTCAGCAAAAAAAGAAAGAAAGAAAGAAAAAACTTACATAAATGACATAAACTGCAATATAATTCTATATTTTTGAAAATCATCATGTTTTTGCTATCTACACAGGTTAAGATTGGTAGATAGGATAGACAGATATAAAAAGAGAATTGGTTTATTTTATGAACTGTTTGGTATTCCATCTTATACACTGGTTTGCTATTGGTTAATACTGTCAGTACCATTGTGGTGTATCTTTTTCATATTTTAGCAGTCTAGCTTCATTAACATATGTCTAGATTGTATTTCTACCAGTCTCTTAATACAAGATTTAATAATTTTATTAGTTGTGATTACCAAATAATTGGACTCATTTCTGCTATATCTTTTCTTGTCATCTATTGAATTGATCAAGATTGTATCATATATTTCATACATTTTCACTTCTTCCGCTTGTTTGAAATTTTTATTTTAAATTTCTATTATTTTAGTAATTTCCTTTACATTTTAATATGTCTACTTAACCTAAAAGTATTATAATTAATCAGTGTCTATATGCTCTTTCCCACAAAGATCTTGGAATACTTTGACTCAAACATCTCCTACCATTTTCCATACTATTGTTGTCTAGCATTTTAGATGCACATTGTTTTAAATTCATCAGTAATTATTTACCAACAAAATTTACCAATGTCTTTCTTCACCATTGCTCCTGCATCCCAACCCTTCATTTCTTTCATTCTGATGTATATTCTGTAGTGGTGAGCTCTGAAATTTTGTAAGTCTGAATTTTTTTTTTTATTTTAGTCTTATTCTTGAATGGCACTTTAAATGAGTTTATAATTTTAAATTGAGAGTTATGTTCTCTCAGAACCTTGAAGAAATTATTCCATTTACTTCTGGCATTTATTGTTGCTGATAAGGAGTCTTATGTAAGTCTGATTATAGTTCCATTATAGATAATTAGTCTTTTCTCTGTGATAGGCATTCAGATTTTCTCTTTGTCTTTGATATTTCCGATTTTACCACTTGATGAATCTAGATGTAGGTTTGTTATTTTGCAGTTTGTTCAGTGCCTAGTATATTCCTTAAGGCTAAGCAATTTTGTCTTTCCTCAATTCGGGAAAATCCTCAGCCAACTATTTTTGGAAAGTTTTCTCTTTCTCATCTTTATTTTCTCCTTCTGAAACCCTGATTAGATATTACTCGATTGTATCTCTTCCTATATCGTCCTCCACATTGCTTGGATTTCTCTTTTATATGTTCTATATCTTTAATGCTTTATGCTGAAATCCAGCTAAGTTTCTCAGATCTATATTCTATTTCACTAAGTCTTTTTTCAACTACGTCTAATCGACTTTTCTCTTTCCCTCAAGTTCTTTATTCAAATGCCTGTATTTTTATTTCAAAAATTTCTATTTAATTATTTTTCGTTTTTGCTATGGTGTCTTGATCCTGCCCTTATGATATCTATTCATTCCTATAGCTCTTTTTATTTTAAAGACTCAATTTTTTCTATTATCTATAGTTTGCAACATATGACTTCTTACGTTTATTTTATTTGCTTACTGTCTCATGGCAGTTTTCTTCTGTGTGTGGTATGCAATTTTAACTGTAACATCATCTTCAGAATAATTGTTTTTTATGGAATTTTTGTATGCCCTGGATTGCGTAGATTTTCTTTATCAGTTTCATATTTACTTCCTTTGAGCCTCTATAGTCTCCTAAGCCTACTTTATATTAATTTATTGCTTTGTAATTTTTATTCTTTTTGTACAGTATGAATTGTACATTTTTCTGCATGTGACACTGGCTTGGGTTCCAATTCCTTGCAGGTGACTCTGTTTTACAACACTTCCAAGATGGCCAACTTTCTTACTAAGTTTCTAGGCCAGTGGATAAAGATATTATAATGCCTGTTTTACAGAAATGTGGCTGTATATAGCTTTATTCAGAAAACTTAGTTCTAGTTCTCAGCCATTCAGAGATCTAAAACCTTACCTCTTTAATTTGTGTGAGTATTGAAAGAGCAGTATCTATACTATACAATATTCCTGGATCTGTTATCCTATCAGTCATTTGAATTCCACTCTCATAGTCCATATATCTCTGGCCATATAATTCCTACACATTTAATTCTAATCTAAGCTTCAGTCTTACACTTATAACTGCTTACTAGCTATTTCTACATTGATGTCCACTATCACCTCAAACTCTACATTTCTAAAGTAAAATTCTCTCACATGCCAAAAAGGTGGTTTATTTCCTGAATTTCCTAGTGTAAGTTCTTTACTGTAATGCATATTTGAGAAAATATACCAAGCCAAATATGTCACAAGCCAAAAATAGAATTTTGTACTACATAAGGGCTTCTGTTCTTAAAGAGAAAAAAATAAAATCCTGAAATATAACTTCTATTTAGATACACATTTACTTGATACATTTTTGTTATGTTGTACTTTTTAAACAAAGTTTTCTTTTCACAATTTAGTACAAGTTTAAATCCAACAAGTCTAGACAGAATTCATTCCACTTGATTTTCACTTTCATCTTGTTTGAATTAACTTATGAGAACTGTGCTTCTATTACAGTATCAGAACTTTCTCTTTTTTTTTCAGCTTCTCTCTCATTTGTCATAAAATGAAATTAAAATGTATCTAAATATTCAACACTTGTACCAACAGGTGCTGCTCTACAGACATAAATGAAGATGTCACTAAAACTAAATTACTGGCTAGTGGGTAGTACCAGCATGCAATAATTCATAATTATTATTTGTCAACTGTTATACAAAAGTACAAATTAGGCAAAAGACTATCATTGTAAAGTATATGAAAGTGGGGATTACATAAAGACTAAGTATAACAAACCCAACAATATGTCTTATTTGATACTTATCTTCCTGATTATGCAGGTATAAAGTAAACCTTTCCTTTTGTCTTTCTCCCTGACCCTTCATATGGAATTAGCCACAAAGTCCTATAGATGTTTCACTGAGTTTGCCTTCTGAATCCCCGTGTTATACCATCCTCACTGTTCTAGCTCAGGATCTTGTAACTTTTTATGTAGGCTTATAACTCAGGTCAATAACGCCAAACTGTTTATCTCACAAGGCTCAGAATACGCTCCTCATTTTCTCATATCTATGTTTTTTCTCTTCCTGTTATGCTCAGAAAAAACCCTCCCTCGTCATGTCAACCACTGTCTATGATGTTCATTAGAATTATATGCTTCTTTGAAACCCTATTTCAAACTCTACCTGTTCTATGAGGCTTTTCATTACCATGTTAACCTGAAATGATCTCTCACCCCACTAAAGTATTATGCTACTTGTTTGACACACATCATTATATTGCCTTGAATAGTGATGGGCATATGATGATAAAGGCAAAAAGTCCATGACAAATTTCATGGACCGCTAGAATTCTGTAAACACAAGAGTCTTTACAAACACTTGGAAACTGACCTATTTTGTGGATATATTCAAATTATTTCAAATGTCTACTTATTATTCTTGAATAGATTGTAGTTTGCAATTGATCTTAGTATAATAACCTTAGTCTTTAAAATGGGGCCCACAAGATCCTACGTGACCTGTCTTTGTCTCCAGCATATTGTTATTCTTTTGAATCTTCGATCAAACACCCTGATCTCTCTCTACACCAGATCTTTATGCATTCAACCCTTTCTGCTTAGAACCTATGCCTTCACAGATCCTAATGTTCACTTTTGTGATTTCTAGTCATCCTTCATATTTCAGTTTAAAATCTCTTCCTCAGGGAAGCGTTCCCTGGACTCTCAGAATAGCTTTGTTCTTGCTGTTGTACACTCTCATAGTATGCTGCACTTTTCCTCTACAGTGTATTTCACAGTCTCAGTTTATAGACCAGTGGTGATTAACACGAATTCTATCCAATAAAGAGTTTTAGTCTTTATTTTCCCCAAAATTTAGGAGAGGAGACAAATCCATGTATGCTGTACAGAACAACTCTAGTCAAACTCTGCTATCCTACCATAATCTCTAGTACCTATAAATTCCTAGGATTATCTTGGTTTTCTAAACCAAGAGAATTTGCTTTATAGTTATGCCATTCTATTTAAATGTCTCAGTCCCTTGATCTCTTTTTCCTATAGTATATGCAATTCTGCACAGTCAGAGCGGTATAGGAACCCTTGTGAGTGTGGGGAGTATGGTTCTTAGGCCATTCTGGTTGCTTTTCTCTCGATACTTTACTTACAATACATTTGATGCTTTTTTTTCTTTACATATATCTGGAGAAGGAAAGTTTATGAACACTCACATTTGATATGTATCTCATCACATATTTTTAAGTTTTTAAATTAATACTTTAATTCTCAAATAGAGTCAGCTGTATGAGGATAAAGAATGTTGCCTAATTTTGTTGATCGTTATATCCCCAGGGCTTAGCACTATATTTTGCACAAAGATTTTGCTAAATAATTATTCGTTGAATAAATTAATGATGAGCAAAAATCAATGAAATCACCACAATTTGGCAGCAATCCTGACAGCTGAAGTATTCCGTAGAGTTTTATAAAGTGGAGTGTGGAAGTTTAGAAAGGAATGAAGAGGGAAAGGAATTGTGAACATGGATGAGAAAGGAGCGGGAAACTAAACCAGGGCATCTAAGCTTTTGCCTCTGTATTGAAGAGCTTGTAGTTTCCTTCACTCTTTACCATTTATTACCTAAATTATGAAGCAATGTTCTATATGAATAAAAACAACAAACCTTTGAAGTATATATATTACACCTCTTGTAGTCTTCTAGGAGATGATCCTTGGGATGAGACTTACATCATTTTTCAATGAGTATAGCTCCTAACTCATTCATACCTTAAGGTTAGTGAAGCAGAATATTCCTTAGAATTCAAAAAAGCATTCCTTGCTTCTTTTGATTAAACATAATTTTTAACCTCTGTTTACTCATTATTTCCCAGAATAAGACAAATTCAATACAGTCTTGCATCATTCAATTGTATTAACCAATATATAAATTAAAAATCTCAAATATATTCAATTCGACATTACCAAAATAATTCATTCAGCTTTTTTCTTGTATAATTTACTTTTTATGCAATTTACAAATTAAATTTGTACAAATGCAAAGTAATGCGTTTTACTTTTTTTGTCCAGAATCGTGTTTTCCAGTTTTTTCAGTCTTAGATCTCATGTTTTATATTTATTTTAAAATAGTGGGGTATAATTTTTCCTCTGCCTTGGTATATTGGATTCGTCCTACAGTTTTCTTGAGCACATTTTTTAAACTATAAAGAAATTGATGTAAAAATAAGTGTAAAGTTATTGACATTGGATTGCATCACTCAAGTATAGGTGCCTGTCGTATGTTTGCCTGATGTTCCATGACCCATCGTGCTGTCAAATGGAGTTTAATCCTTATGCATTACTTTCTAACAGCATTGATTTAGAGCAAGAGGAGGCTGTGTTCGTTTTCTTTGGCTCTGTGCTAACCGGATCTTTCAAACTATCTCTTCCCTTTGCTCAATGTGGTTAGTTTAAATATAAATATATATATATATATATATATATATATAAATCTTTACACATATATTTAAATACATATATTTAGATAATAACAATAATGTCATAATTATATAAAGACTTATAATTAGTGGTCTTGTAAACATCCGTGATTTAACCAGTATTCTGAATCCATAGTTCATTGAAATACATAGAGGTTTTTGAGTGTTGGTTGTTAGGTTGAGTTTGTTAAAATCTTGCCAGTTCCTTTCTGTGTGTTGTTGAAACAGAAGTCCTTTCATTGATTGCTTCTCATTTTCTTTGCTGATGGCACCCATCAGACAGACAAGCTCCGATCTAATTAGCAGAGCTTTGTTCTTGACCGCTCATTTCCTCAAATTCTCTGCAGGAAGGAAACTTATGAACACGTTGTGAAATTCAACTACATACACGATAATGTAATAGTAAATATGCTGTAGAGGTTTGAATAGATTTGAGGCATAATACACCAATGTATACATCCATAACTGGTAAAGGAACAATCACCATAAAGGTAGTTATGATAATACCCATGATGCCAAGCCATTGAATGGAGTTACTAAAAGCTCTTCTATCCAACAAAATTCAGCAAATTATGGTACTTCATGGGCCACTGAGCCAAAGTCTGTTTGAACTGGCCCTATCTTATGTTCTGACTCTGTCATTAATAGCTGAATGTTTTAGGCCTAGGAATTTTCTCATCTGTACCTTTGCGGTAATAATAATGCACCATAGGGCTATTAAAGGTATTACATGATAATAATAGGACACAAAAGAGCATTAAGGGTATTACATAAGGGGCCGGCCCGGTGGCATAGTGGTTAAGTGTGCATGCTCTGCTGCGGCGGCCCAGGGTTTGCAGGCTCAGATCCTGGGCTTGTACTGACGCACTGCTTCTCAACCCATGCTGTGGTGACATCCCATATAAAGTAGAGGAAGATGGGCATGGATGTTAGCCTAGGGCCAATCTTACTCAGCAAAAAGAGGAGGATTGGCCACAGATGTTAGCTCAGGGCTAATCTTCCTCACAAAATAAATAAATAAATAAATAAATAAAACAAGTATTACATAAAATTATAAAGTTAATGCATATAGATTGCTTGGCATAGTAACTTGAAAACAGAGTAAGTGCTTAACAAGTATTATCCATTTTTGTTGTCACGTTGCTTCTGCTGCTCTGTGGTTATTGTTATTTTTATTGACATATTTACCGAAAGATTCCCATATGAGAAGTTATAGCACATTTACAGCATAAGTACAGTGATGGTATTTCCTCACTCGTGGCCTATTTTGATTGTACTTATGAAGAAAACCAAAAAAAATTGGAAAGCCTTTGACAAATAGGCTCATTAGGTGTAGAGCACAATGTTAACTCATTTTATATCTACCCTCAGGCTCAGGATCAGATAGTTAGGGTTCAGTAGTCCTAGATATTGCTCATAGATTTGCAATTTACTTTGACGTGGAAAAAGAATCAATACCATGCTTACCTTACTAACGTTGTAGATTCACGCTTTGATGTATTTCCCTGATTTGCCGTTTGACATGAAGAGACAAGACAGTGACTGCTTGGATCCTAACTCATTCCTACACCTGCTTAACCAACTCTGAGTTCGGATGGTACTGACGAGAGGGTCTTGGAAAGCTTTCTTTGCATAAGAATACAGTCATGTGTCTCTTAACGATGTTTTAGTCAATGATGGACAGCATATATGAAGGTGTTCCTATAAGATTAGTACCATTAGCCTAGGTGTGTAGTGCTATTCCATCTAGATTTGTGTAAGTACACTCTGATGTTCACACAATAACAAAATCACCTAACGATGCATTTCTCAGAACGTATCCCCATCGTTATGCTACAGTGACTGACTGTATTATGTATTTCTCTACATAATACTATATTTCAATTATCTGAGCAATATTTCCAAGATCAGAATTACACCAAAACAATTTTTACTCAGTACAGAGCCAGATTAGCACACATGTTAGTTCTTCTTTCTTACTACCAAAGTTTAAGTTCGAGTTTGTCTTTAAAATATATTTTAATTAAAACGTCTGGAAGGGAATTGTATTTACAATTTGAGATAATAGTTTTTTTATTACTCCTTTTCAAAAATTCTTTCAATGTATCTTTATTTATACAGTATTATCAATGTAAAAACTTTCCTCTTTTAAGGAAAGTTTTTTTCCTTTATAACATCTGTCTCATTATATTTTCAATCTCATATGCTATATAGAACAACAATACTGATTATACACAATCAGAGCCATTGATGAAAATCTACTGAACTTGGATAATCAGGGTCTTTTTTTTTTTTTTTTTGTGAGGAGATCAGCCCTGAGCTAACATCCACCAATCCTCCTCTATTTTTTGCTGAGGAAGACGGCCCTGGGCTAACATCTGTGCCTATCTTCCTCCACTTTATATGGGACGCCGCCACAGCATGGCTTACCAAGCAGTGCGTCGGTGCGCGCCCGGGATCCGAACCAGCGAACCCCGGGCCGCCGCAGCGGAGCGCGCGCACTTAACCGCTTGCGCCACCGGGCCGGCCCCAATCAGGGTCTTTTATATAAGACCTACATACAATTATAGATCTGTCCTTCAGCTCCCAAAAAAATGGAGCCCTTTTTTGGATGAAGTGGTTATCAGAGAGACCCTAAATAACTTCCTATCATTTTGTCTGAAGAAGCATTTTCTTAAAATGAGGTAGCTTTATGAACCTACATAGTAAGGTGAAAAGCCCCCATAAATTCAGTAACATTAGTACAGACAGAAATTACAATATTTCAATTACTGTCAAGAGCCAATTGGAAAACATAAATTAATCTCCCTGACGATCCTGTTATGGGGAGAGACAGTTTTCATTTGAAGTACTTGCTGACAAGGCTGCAACTTATTAATATAAAACATGCCATTTAGCCTTAGGCTCCACATTTTGGCAGCTGAACAAAAATGCATAAGAGTTTACAGCTGCCTTTCACTATTGTATTGAGGCAGTCCTCAAGCACATCTCAAGCTCCTAGTGTGTGCACAAAATGCTGTGCTAGAATACGTGAGGGGCTACCAAAGAAATCACAGGCATGACCCTTGGCCTTGAGGAGTTTGTAGTCTAGCTGAAGAAAGATGATGCAGTCCCAGAGAAAAAAATTGAAGAAAATTACATAGCAGTATGCTGACACGTGCAAAACAAATAGAAATCAAAAACAAACTGTCTTTGTAGAGGAACATATGTGTTGATTGTGCAGTAATAAGGCTAGGCATGTGTGTGATTTTTCAGGTTTGCAATTCTGTGTCGATTTTACTCTAGCCCTTCTGATTTATACAGGAGGTCTCACAAGAAGCTCCATGATGAACCAGAAAAGGGGGGGAGATAAGTCATCTTGACATCGATCCATACCACTTGTGTTCTGCAGCATCTTTCATCTAGCTGTCCTTTTTCAAAGCCCAAGGCCAGGCCTGCCTCTCTGCTAGTGCATGTATTTCACCTTGTTTCTCTCTAAAAACTGGACAGTGACCAGATCTATGAATTTTGCTTGTGTTTTTTATATTCACTGTATTCCTCCTGAAGCCTTCTACGCCAATTAGATTTGAAACTATGGGAAAGTGTTTTCTGAGCCTGGTTTTTCAGGGTAAGAGTAACATATTTCTTTAATTTAAGAACTGTTGAGAAATACCAGGATCTCTTTCTTCTGTACTGTATAAAACAAGACTCTCTTGAGACAGAGGCATTTTGTTTTATTTTTTCTTTCATTTATTTTTGCAGTATGCCATCTGCATTACACTGGCAGAAGAATCTTTTGTGAGATGGAAAGTTGGAATGTTCCAATTAAATAATCTTTGAAACTCTAGCCATGGACCTTTACTTTGAATTCTACTTAGACTAAATGCTATATGTTTCCATTCTTCTAATTTGCAAACATTGCAGAGGGTTCTGTGATTGCCCCCAATTCCCTTCACACACCCTCTTCCAACATATGGAAAGAGTCACTCATCACAACTAAGCCAGTAGTTGTGTGTATTATAGCATGTCTACATGAATCTTGAGAGCAGAGACCCTTAGTTTAAATTTTGCTACAGAATCAAGGAATCATAGTATTATCACACCAAGTGTTGTCTTTGAACCATCTGCATTAGAATCACCCGGGGCACTCATTTAAAAATACCTGTTTCTGAGATTATTGGACTCTACTTCAGACTTATTGAATCAGAATCTCTGAAGATTCCACCTTTGTTTATTTATTGCCTCTTTCTAGAATGCCATTTCTCTCTGCAGAAATTCTGTTAATCACTCAAGACTCAACTAAAATGTAGCCTGTTCTATGAAGCCATCCTTGATCCATTTCCTTTCAACAGATGTGATCTTTCCTGAAACTATGGCACAGGATGACAGAGGGAGCAAAACTGAGATACAGGGGAGTTTTGGGGAAACTGTGATAGGTCATCCAAGAAAAAGATGGTAGGAAGTACATAAGATTTGCACCTAAATTTGTACATATATTTCAAAATCTGAGCTGAAAATGCTACAAATAATTAAGCAGTCAACCATGTAGCATCTATGCTTGGAGAGGAGATTCGTGATGATTTCACAAGAGAATCTTAGGATAAAAGTGAAGCAAAATGGATAGGCTTCTAGGCAAAAACATGTACAACAATGGGAAGGAAGTAGTGGTAAAAACCCTTTGAAGGGAGATAGACAGCATCCTAATTGAGCATATACAGTTAGGACAATACTATATCTTAGAGTAACATATGCATATTGGTGTAAGATATTAAAACAGGAGGTTGACAGACATATGGAAAACAGGGCCATGGATAAAGTTATTATTAAGTGGCAGAGCTGGGGTATGAACCCAGGTGGGCCAGACTCCAAATCCTATACTCTGAATATCTTAATTGTGTCTTTATTCAAACTGTTGTTTCACCCAAGAATGTCCTTCCCCTCTATCTTTGCCTAGGAGAACCCTATCCCATCTTCAGTATCATAGCACGTTGCCCAAGCTACTTGGGCCACCCCACTCTGACAATAACAACTGATGCTCTCCCTTCCTTTTCATTTGAGGAACACTGGAGTGCACATTCCTGGGATCTTTTACTGGAGCCCTGGGGTAGAAAATACCAAAGAATAGTCCACATTCCTTAGGAGGCCCAGGATATAGGGAAGGTCTGTCTAGGGCAAAGTGAGGTCTAGGGACCACCTGCATCAGCATCATCTGTTTGAAAGGCATACTTCTGGGCCCCAACCCACATCTCTTCAATCAGAATCTTCAGCTCAGGGCACAGGAATTTTCATTTTCAACAAGTACCCCAGATAATTATGATATATAATGAATTTTGAGAACCAGTAATTCTAGTTTTTCTAGCGAGCTGACCAACACACTAAGTCATTGATCATTTCAAATGCTTCCAATTCCTTGAGACAGCACAGCTGCCTAATTCTCAGTTTCTTTTCTTTAGCATTAAAAAGCAGAGGTGTGACTTGTAATTATTTCGTCTGAGGCAAACATCACTAAACACCTGCCATCTCTCCTCTGTTCAGCTGTCCCACTTATGGATTCCTAGTTAGACCATTTTTAGAATGAATTCTTAGGAAAGAGCAACTGAAAAAAAGTTCAGAGAAAGAAAAACAAAACAGGAAATCAGCTGAAATATAAGCTGAATGTAGAATCTGAGATTATTTCCTGGTTATAATTCATAGAGAAACAGACATTATATTGCAAATTAAAATTCCAGCTGATTAATTTTAGAATTGTAATAAGCTAGATTTTCCTACATTCTAAGAATATAAACTCAGCTGATTGCAGTGTGTGTAAATATTCTTCCAAGTTCTTTGATAACATGGAAAGAAACAAAAAATAACTTGTTTACCAAACAGGGAGAGGAATTACTAATTGTAAAATCATAATGGATTGAATAACTGCTGCCAACAACTTTTCCTTGATTCCTAGAACCATAATTCAGCAACTTCTTCTTTCCTGCTGGAGAAAAGTGACACATTTTTCCTCGAACTGTCAACTGGCCCCATGAAATGTATGCGCTAATAGTACCCCAATATTATACTTTCTCAATTTTTTGCAGGAATGCTTATTGAACACAAATACACATGAACACATATCTTGTTATGCCTAGTTGGCATTTTATGAGAGATTCATGATTAATATTTTGCTATATAAGTGTCCTGAATCTCAAATTTATTATTTTGTTATATCAGAACTTTTCATATAGTATTGGCAGGTTAGACTCCATGAAGATATAGAAATATCTTATATGTTGAACTCAATTATTGAATTTGAGAAAAAGTAGATTCCTATTCCTCAGACCAATATAATAGTACTTAGACTTAGGAATAAAAAAATTTACCCTGATAAGTCTCCACTGGCCTCAGCGAACGTGTAACTTTGAATTAGTGACAAATATTTTACTATTATGAATGAACACGAGGAGATTGTTCCCATCTGGGTAGTAACATGAACTCTTTTAAAATAGCAAACGTTTAGTGGTAACTGGCTAGAATACATGATCTCAGAACATTTATAATTTGAATATATTTACCCTAAAGAACTTTCTAATAGTTATTTATACTTAAAATGCACCTATTTACCTTCAATGCACATTTTAGGCATTAACCAGTCAATTATTTCACTATTCTTGAAAGAAAGTATGAATATACGATATAAATAAGACTGTGCCCTATCCCATTTAATAATATATTATGATTTGGTAGTTAAGTGCTCTAGTCCTGGAATCAAAAAGAGCGAAGTTTTAAATCTCATCTACAGTACCTACTCTAGCCTTGTTATCTTGCATAAGTTAGTTGACTTCTTCAAGCATCAAAATTGTTTCTTCTGTAAAATAGAGAAAACAGTAATAGAAATTTCATAGAGGAGTTTTGAGGATTGAATGAATAAATGTAATGATTCATGAAATTAATGAAAGAATGGAGAATATGATACTGTGCCTGACACAAAATAAGCACTCAACAAATGTTAGCTGTTATTATTAATTTTTGTGAATGGTGTAAGATAGGGGTCTAGTTTGATTCTTTTACACGTGAATATCCAATTTTCCCAGCATCGTTTACTGAAAAACTATCATTTGTTCATTGAGAGATCTTGGATGGCTTGTCAAATATTAGTTGACTATATATGCATGGATTTTTCTTCTGGGCTCTCGATTTTGTTCCATTGCTCTCTATGTGTCTGTTTTTATGCCAGTACCATACTATTTGGATTACTATAGGTTTGTAATATAGTTTGAAATCAGAAAATGTAATGCCTTCAGCTTTGTTCTTTTTTCTCAGGATTGCTTTGGTTATTCAGGGTCTTTTGTGGTTTCATACGAATTTTAGGCTTTTTTTTTTTTTTACTTCTATAAAAAATTTCATTGTGGGGCCAACCCAGCGGTGTAGCGGTTAAGTGCGTGTGCTCTGCTTCAGTGGCCTGGGGTTCGCGGGTCCGGATCCTGGGTGCACACCGACACATCGCTTGTCAAGCCATGCGGTGGCAGTGTCCCATATAAAGTAGAGGAAGATAGGGACGGATGTTAGCCTAGGGCCAATCTTCCTCAGCAAAAAGAGGAAGATTGGCATCAGATGTTAGCTCAGGGCTAATCCTCCTCACACACACAAAAAAAAGTGTCATTGGAATCATGATTGGGATTACATTGAACCTATAGACAGTTTTGGATAATATGGACATTTTAACAATATTAATTCTTCTAATCCATGAACACGGGATATCTTTCTATTTATTTGTATCTTCTTCAATTTCTTTCATCAGTGTCTTGTAGTTTTTAGTGTAAACATCTTTTATCACCTGGGTCAAATTTATTCCTAAGCATTTTATTGTTTTTGATGCTATTATAAATGGGATTGTTTTCCTTATTTTTTTCAGGTAATCTGTTGTTAGTGTATAGAAATGCTACTGAGTTTTGTATGTTGATTTTATATCCTGCAACTTTACTGAATTCGTTGATTAAATCTAACAGTTCTTTGGTAGAATCTTCAGGATTTTCTACATAAAATCACGTCATCTGCAAATAAAGACAATTTTACGTCTTCCTTTCAAATTCTCATGCCTTCTATTTTTTTTCTTGCCTGATTGCTCTGGCGAAGACATGGAAACAACCTAAGTGTCCATTGACAGAAGACTGGCTAAAGAAAAGTGATCTCTATACACACACACACACACACACACACACACACAATGGAATACTATTCAGCCATATAAAAGAAGGATATCCTGCTATTTGCAATAACATGGATGGACCTTGAAGGTATTATGCTAAGTGAAATGTCATACATAGAAAGACAAATACTGTATTATCAGACAAATACTGATTTGACTTATGTGCAGAATCTAAAAACAAAACAAACTCATAGAAAACAAGATCAAATTTGCAGTTATCAGAGGTGGAAGGTGGGAGATGAGAGAATTGGATGAAGAAGATCAAAAGATACAAACTACCAGTTATAGGATAAATAAGTACTGGGGATGTAATGTACAGCATGATGAATATAATTAACACTGTTGTATGGTATATTTAAAAGCTGCTAAGAAAATTATAAAACATTACTGAAAGAAATTGAAGAAGACACAAAGAAATGGAAAGACATTCCATGCTCTTGGATTGGAAGAATTAACATAGTTAAAATGTCCATACTTCCTAGAAAAATCTACAGATTCAGTGCAATCCCTATCAAAGTTTCAAAAACATTATTCATGGAAATAGAACAAAGAATGCTAAAATTTGTATGGAACAACAACAAAAGAACCCGAATAGCCAAAGGAATCCTGATAAAAAAGAACAAAGCTGGCGGTATCCCACTCCCTGATTTCAAAATATACTACAAAGCTATAGTAACCAAAACAGTGTGGTACTGGCACAAAAACAGACACACAGATCAATGGAATAGAATCTAGAGCCCAGGAATAAAACCACACATCTATGGACAGCTAATTTTCGACAAAGGAGCCAACAACATACAATGGAGAAAGGAAAGTCTCTTCAACAAATGGTGTTGGGAAAACTGGAAAGCCACATATGAAAAACTGAAAGTAGACCTTTATCTTACACCATACACAAAAATTAACTCAAAATGGATTAAAGACTTGAATGTAAGACCTGAAACCATGAAACTTCCAGAATAAAACATAGGAAGTAAACTCTTCAACATTGGTCTTATCAACATATTTTCAAGCACCATGTCTGACCGGGCAAGAGAAACAATAGAAAAAATAAACAAATGGGACTACATCAAACTAAAGAGCTTCTGCACAGCAAAGGAAACCATCAACAAAACGAAAAGACAGCCAAACAATTGGCAGAAAATATTTGCAAACCATACATATGATAAGGGATTAACTCCAAAATATATAAAGAACACATACGTCTCACCAACAAAGAAACTAACAACCCAATTAAAAAATGGGCAAAAGACCTGAACAGACATTTCTCCAAAGAAGATATACAGATGGCCAATAGGCACATGAAAAGATGTTTAATATCATTAACTATCAGGGAAATGCAAATCAAAACTACAATGAGATATCACCTCACTCCCGTCAGAATGGCTATAATAACAAGACAGGAAACAACAAGTGTTGGAGAGGATGTGGAGAGAAGGGAACACTCATACACTGCTGGTGGGAGTGCAAACTGGTGCAGCCACTATGGAAAACAGTATGGAGATTCCTCAAAAAATCAAGGATAGAACTACCATATGATCCAGCTATTCCACTGCTGGGTATTTATGCAAAGCACATGAAAACACCAATGCATAAAGATACGTGCACCCCTATGTTCATTGCAGCATTATTCACAATAGCTAAGATTTGGAAGCAACCTAAATGCCCCTCAAGGGACTAATGGATAAAGAAGATGCGGTATCTATACACAGTGGAATACTACTCAGCCATAAGAAATGATGAAATCCAGCCATTTGTGACAACATGGATGGACATTGAGGGTATTATGCTAAGTCAGAGGGAGAAGGTCAGATACTGAACCATCTCACTCATAAGTAGAAGATAAAAACAACAAACAAACACATAGAGACAGAGATTGGATTGGTGGTTACCAGAGGCAACGGGGGGGGGGGAGGGAGGAGGGCAAAATGGATGATTAGGCACATGTGTGTGGTGATTGTACTTAGTATTTGGGTGGTGAACATGATGTAATCTATGCAGAAATGGAATTATAATGATGTACACCTGAAATTTATACAGTGTTATAAACCAACGTGACCGCAATAAAAGAAAAAAAAAAAGTTGCTAAGAGAGTAAATCCTAAAAGTTCTCACCACAAGGAAAAAAATATTGTAACTCTATGAGTTGATGGATGTTAACTAAACTTACTGTGGTAGTCATGTCCCAATATATGTATGTCAAGTCATTATGCTGTATACCTTAAACTTATACAGTCTGTATGTAAATTATATCTCAACAAAACAAAAAAAAATAAAAAATAATTTGTGCCAATAACCTTTTGCTTTTGTCAAATGTTTCTGAAGCCTTCATAGCTCATATCCAATTTGATGAGACATAACTGATTTGATTATATGAACATTTAACTTGTATCTTCCTTGAGTTACACCTTTAACAAATGTTGAATGAGAAGTAAACGAGATAATCTAGGACATTAAAAACAGAAGAGCTAGAGACCAATTAAAAACTAAAGTTATTTTGCCTGTTGTATGCCATTAGGCTACCATATTATCTTTTCTTCTTTCCTTAAGTCACCTCAAAAATAGAGCTACAACTAAAAATAAAAATAAATTACAAAATAAAAATAAACAGTGGTTAAGATGATGAAAGGAAAGAAACCAATGTATCTTTCTGGATGAGATTAGTAGAAGCTTGCCTTGATAAAAAAGAAAACTACAATACTTTTCCATTTTATTTTTATCTTTATGTTTGCAAATGTAAACTTCATATTTGAAAATATCGATAGAATTAATTATCTATTTAGGTATTTTATTCAAAATTAGAGTTTAACAATTTTGTTTCTATCATTTAATTATATTTGCATTGTGGGTTAATTTATTCTTACTAATCACTGGTAGGTTCTATTATTTTCATGTTAGATTGTTTTCATCACACTCTTTTCTAAAATAGGTGAAGAAGTAATGCTGAAGTCTACATATTAAAATCCATTTCAATGAATCATTAACAAATTTCTGTATGAGTAATCATGCATTTTGAATAACTATTAGAAAAAAATACTGTTGCCCAAGAAATCCATGGAATTAGAATATCCATGCACTTTAAAATGCTAGAATTTTATGATTCCCATGCAATTAGTTTTTGAGCAAGAGAGATTTACAGCCTCTATTGTGGAAAAATGGAAAAACCAAAATCTAACAAAGAAAGCAATCAGCATGAGACTAAGTACCGAACTGAAGAAATGCAATAAGAACTAATAATAAACTTGACTTCACAGCTTGTAATTACAACATTTTATAACTAGTCAATTTTATGAAATAATACAGTAGACATAGGATATTGAAACTCCTTTTGAAATATTAGATTATTTGAATCTGATGAAATTTGGAGCATTATCATTCATAGCAGCTTATTATCGAGGCCTTAATATTTAGTAGAGGTACTACTTGATTTGGGGGTAATTGAAACAATTTCCCTGTTAAAAGTCAGGAGTATAAATCTAAAGATGATACAGAAAATTATAGTTTGTGAAGTGCTTTTACATACGTTGTCTCATTTGTGTCTTATAACAATCTGGTGATACAAACATTACTAGTTACATTTTACACATGAGAAAGTTCAAAGCAGTGGTAACTTGTTCAAGGTCTCGTTGTTAATAATTGGTGAAGATGGAAATCAAATTCAGATCTTCCATGTCCAATACACCACCTGGACAAGGAATGCCACGTCATCACTATTAGCTTTAAATTCACCTTCGTATGCATCTTCACCATCATTATTTTCTTTGACCAGGTTGCTTTGCTCCACAATCAACAAGGAGCTCATAATTTCAAGTTCCAGCCACAAACTTTGCTTTATGTGCTTCATAGTCAGATTTAGTGAATGTTTTAGCTACATCTGATTCTTGCTATTCACAAGACACCAAATTCTTTGTTACAGATCTATTTATTTGTACCAAATTCTTTACTATTGATCCTGATATTGTTCCCAAATGTGGAATTTTCTTTTGAATGTAATAGTTAACATTTACAGTCATAGTCTAAATCAGTTAGGAAAGACATTGAATTTACACTTCAAGTCTTCAAAATCACTGAAACTGTATAAATAAGCGAATGTTTTACATTCCAGTGTCATTTGGCAATCCCATTCAATTTTAAATAATATTTGAGTTCTTCATTTTGCTACCAATATGTTTTGTTTATGAAAATGTTAAATTTACACACAATTTCCACAGAATTCATTATCAATAAGTAATTTATCATCTAAGGAAAACTGCTGATTTATTATATGTGTACTATTTAGCAAATATATATGTATATACATATATATATACACATAATGCAGTATTGTAATGCTGAAAGTCTTCCACCAACAAATGAGATCAATATAGTGTCCATTTATCTTATATTTAAATTGCAAGTAATTATGATTTCATCACTTAAACTCATTGGAACATCCTTTTCAACTTTTCCTAATTATAACAGATTACTTGTCTTATTTTATTTTGTAGTTTTTCTAGAAAGAGTTACAATATTATGGAATTATATAGTAGTTTTTTGACATGCACTAAGGTAAAGTAGGGTCATAAATCTTGTTTCTAATTATGATCTATTTTGCATAATTAAATGCCTGTTGATTAAGCAAATATATACTAGGTTTACTAGTATGTGATACTTTTTAAGTACAACAAGTTGTGGTCTCAATTATAGGAGTTGGTTGTTATTTCTCTAACATACAAAGTCCTTGGTTAATGTAGAATAAAATGCTAATTTGTAATACTAATTTTAAATTGACCAGTTGTGTTTACAAAAACAAATCAATAATTTCTCAAACATACATCTCAGATTATCACATAAACATACTATTCTTTAACATTTATCATTTTTCCTATTTTGATATCGTTTTATTTTAATTCTAATTATGTATTGGAATTATATCTTATATATAGAAATTGTGGGGATTTTTCTCCCAAATCATATTTCTATTTATCAAATATTTTCATTATTTTGAGAGTCTTTCAGACTATCTGAAATCCACAAATTGTATACCTTCAGTTATCTGTTTCATAGTGCTATGTAGGGAAATATTTTTTCACAGGTGCAAAAAAATACTTTAACTAAACTCATTCCTATTTTTACTTAACCAAATAAAGTGAAATTCGCTGTCCATTGGAGATCATGGAATAGAAAATTCCAGTTTTCTAAATTGTTTAATTATTCCTATAGTAATAGCTCATTTACTAACATGAATCATGAATTAAGATTCAGTGAGACATGTTAACCTCAATAAATATGTTAAAACACTCTGACCAGCCCTGATGCTGGTAATAAAAACCAATTACTTGCAAATTTGGTGCATCCAATTCCAGAATCAGTAACAACCAATTATAGCAATATATTAATAACTCTGTTCTACCAGTGAGTGGTATTTGTTTTGAATTCACAGCTCTGTAACACGTTTCATGTCTCTGAGCTGACCAGAAGAATCCCTCTTCAGTGTACTTAGAAATCCTGTTTACTTAGCTTTCTTATTGTCTCATCTTTACTATCATCTTTTTCTACACTTTATCTCTAAATGCAGGTCATGGAAAAGAACCAATCCCATAAGAGCCAAACTGATATCAGCAGTCATGTTCCTCCATATAAACACATAATATTGTTGAGACAATACTTCCTTAGACCATGACCTTGAAATTTACATGAAAATATTGAGATGGGTAGAGGAAAATAATTAATACATTAATAAGTACTGACATTCCTTCACAATTTGTTACAATAGTAATATGAAACAAAATCTTAAAGATTTATATAACATCTCTAAAACGTTCTAATCCCGTGATTCTCAAAATTTTTCTTTCACAAGAATCACCTGAGGAGCCAAAGTCAAAGATTATAAGGTTGAGACCTACAAAATTGTATTTATAACAGATTATCCACAAATGATTCTAACACTCTTTATCTGTAGCACATACTTTCACTGCATTATTAAATCAGAAAGCTACTGGGATCATGATCATTGTCCTCAATTTACTAAATGTTCAAGAAATTTAAATAGATGTGTCATTGCAAATGAAGATAACGGTATTAATTAAAAAAACTATGATTAAAATGTTCTGCCTCACTTTTTAGTCAGGCTTGGCCTATTTTCCTAACAGAACATAAGTGAATGTATATGTACCCTCTAAGTCATGGAAGGTACCTGAGAAACAGTCCCAGAAGTAGTCATAAGGGATATTTTACTCTGTTGGGTAAAATATAGCATCCACGAGCACATAGTAATAGAAATTTGTGCTCCAGGCATGCACTTAGTAATGAATAAAAAGTCAAGATAAAGTATCTGGACATCACAATGGGTAATTAGAGCACAGTAATGGGAAATTTGGGGCAAGCAATGCTTCAAAGTCCTGATAAGTAAGCAGTAGACATCAGTTAGGTATATCTTATAGCAAAAGGGTCTCAGACTTAGGACTAGGGACTAGGAAAACTACTAGAAAATAAAATATTAAAAAAAATCCATCTCGAGTCAAGATGGCGGCGTAAGCAGACTCTGAACTCACCTCCTCCCGTGGACACAGCCAATTTACAACTACTCGTGGAAAAATTACCCCTGAGACAGAACTGAAAACTGGATAAGAGGAACTCCTGCAACAACGGACAATCCTAAGTGAGGTAGAGGAGGCAGAGACTCCCTTCTGGAGAAGAAAAATGCCGCCTTGACAAGCAGCCAGCTTCATGGCCGCGGGGAGCAGCTCACAGGTACGCAGCCCTCCCTGGAGGCGCAGGGCCCTGAGCCGGGGAGCGCCCCCACAGTGGGCACTTTGTGGACCCAGCACAATCGAGACCAGCAGCATAATATCTGGCTTTGCCTGCTACTAAAACATTGGGGAGTACCCCCAGAAAACCCGGTTCACAAAGAAACTAACACCAGCTCTTAAAGGGCCAGCTCACAAACTCACCCGTTTCAGAAAGCAACCAAAAATCACCAGGAAGAAAGGTGCACAGTGCTGTGGTGAAAAGAGACTCACCTAATAGGCCCTGAGTGCATCTCGGTGAGGGGTGAGACCTCTCCAGGGACTGGGACATTGGCAGCGGCCATTGTTGTGGCCTGGTGTGGGCGTGCTGACACAGACGCCATTGGAGTTCTCCCTGAGGCCTGCTAGCCCAGGGTCTGCCCCATCCGATAGAGCACCGATTTAATCCAGCTCAACCAGGGCAGGCAGCCCACCCTAGAGACTGACCCCACCCAACAACAAGCCCTCAGGCAACTTGTGGGCCTGCATAGATTGGTGACTGGATTCTCTGCAGCCTGGCAACTGAACCAAATTTAGCGGGGCAGGGTGTGCACAAGGAGCGGGTGGAGAGTGTGGGGCGCTGGCGGAGTGTGTGGGGCTCCCGCCGTGGAGAGACTGGGTCCGCTTGGGGAGGTCGGGGCCCGCACACGGGGCAGGACTGTGTTGACTGTGTGTGTGGACCTGGGGGCGGCACGGCTTGTCAGCTGCAGAAGACTTGTGCTTCTCAAAGACCCACATAGGGGGTTTGCCCCACCTTCCAAAGCCTGAAATAATTGGGTGCTCCTGTGCCTGAGGCCAGCCCCACCCACCTGCAATCCTCAGAGAGATGACAAGAGACCTAATAGGCTAGAGGCTTACAGCAATTGTAAGGCCCTGAGCCTAACAACCTGCGACACTGGGGGCCTACTCACTTAAAGGAAATGCTGAGCCGACCTTAGCGGGCTAATACCACATTTGTGGTATTAGAACTTGCAGCCAACTGTGCTGGGGTGCCCCACACCTGATAAAGAGACTGAAGGGCCCACAACAACTACAAGCAGCTGAGCATTACAACAGCTGGCCAGGGGAATAACTCGGCCTCCCTGGGTGCCTACAGGGAGAGAAAACAGGCCACAAGAGAAGGACACACATAGCCCACATAGGGGTCACGCCTGGAATGTTGAGAACTGAGAGAAGCACACTGGAAGCCTCCTAAGGCCACACTTACATAAGGTCACCTATCCAAGAGCAGGAGACGTAGCTGACCTACCTAATACGTAGACACAAGCACAGGGAAAGAGGCAAAATGAGGAGGCAAAAGAATACATTCCAAGCAAGGGAAGAGGACAAAACCCAAGAAAAGGAACTAAGTGAAATAGAAATGAGCAACCTACCTGACAGAGAGTTCAAACAAAGACAGTTAAGAATGCTCACTGATCTGGGGAGAATGGATGAACTCAGTGAGAATGTCAGCAAAGAAATGGAAGATATAAAAAAGAACCAATCAGAAATGAAGAATACAATACTGGAAATGAAAAATTCATTAGAGGGACTCAAAAGCAGAGTAGAGGATACAGAAGAACGGATCTGTGAGCTGGACAAAAGACAAGAAGAAATTACCCAAGGTGAACAGGTAAAAGAGAAAATAATTAAAAAGAGTGAGGACAGTCTAAGGGACCTCTGGGACAACATCAAGTGCACTGACATCAGTGTTATACGTGTCCTGGAAGGAACAGAGCGAGACAAGGGGGCAGAGAATCTATTTCAAGAAATAATAGATGAAAACTTCCCTAACCTAAGGAAGGAAACAGACATCCAGGTACAGGAAGCACAGAGAGCCCCAAACAAGATAAACCCAAAGAGGCCCACACCAAGACACATGATAATCAAAATGTCCAGAATTAAAGATAAAGAGAGAATCCTAAAAGCCGCAAGAGAATGTCAAGTTACGTACAAAGGAAACCCCATAAGGCTATCAGCTGACTTCTCAGCAGAAACCTTACAGGCTAGAAGAGAATGGCATGATATATTTAAAGTGCTAAAAGGAAAAAACTTACAGCCAAGAATACTCTACCCAGCAAGGTTATCATTCAAAATGGAAGGAGAGATCAAAATTTTCCCAGACAAGCAAAAATTAAAGGAGTTTGTCACCAAGAAACCAGTGCTACAAGAAATGTTAAAGAGACTGATTTAAGGGGAGAAGAGAAGAACACAAATAGGAAAAATTATCTATTTCCATGATAAGAACGTAATGGATACAAATGCACAAAAAAGAGGTTAGATATGGTATCAAAAACATACAAGGAGGAAGGAGGGGAGTTAAAGAGTACAGCTTTCAGACAAAGGCCAAACTAAAGTGACCATCAATTCTGTATAGAAGAAGAAAGGAACAGAGAAGGACTACTAAAACACTGAGAAAAAAAAAAGTTAAAAAATGGCAGTAACTACATACTTAACAATAGCTACTTTAAACGTCAATGGACTAAATGTTCCAATTAAAAGGCATAGGGTGGCTGACTGGATAAAAAAACAAGACCCATATATATGCTGCATACAAGAGACACACTTCAGACCTAAAGACACTCACAAACTGGAAGCGAAGGGATGGAAAAAGATACTCCACACAAATGGCAATGAAAAGAAAGCTGGGGTAGCAGTACTCACATCAGACAAAATAGACTTTAAAACATAAACTGTAAAATGAGACAAACAAGGGCATTACATATTGATCAAGGGAACAATCTAACAAGAGGATATAACACATGTAAATATCTACGCACCCAATGTAGGTGCAGCTAAATATAAAAAGCAATTATTAACAGACATAAAAACAGAAATAGACAGTAACACAATAATAGTAGGGGACTTAAACACTCCACTTACACCAATGGATAGATCATCCAAACAGAAAATCAATAAGGAAACATTGGCCTTAAACGACACACTAGAACACATGGACCTAGTAGATATATACAGAGCATTCCATCCAAAAACCGAAGAATACACATTCTTTTCAAATGCACATGGAACATTCTCCAGGATTAATCACATATTAGGCCACAAAACGAGTCTCAATAAATTTAAGAAGATTGAAATAATACCAAGCATCTTTTCTGACCACAAAGGTATGAAACTGGAAATCAACTATAGGAAGAAAATCAGAAAAGCCACAAATACGTGGAGATTAAACAAAATTCTACTGAACAATGACTGGGTTAACAAAGAAATCAAAGAAGAAATCAAAAAATACCTGGAGACAAATGAAAATGAAAATATGACATGCCAGAACTTATGGGATACAGCAAAAGCGGTTCTAAGAGGGAAGTTTATAGCAATACAGGGCTATCTCAACAAACAAGAAAAATCTCAAATAAACAATCTAACAATGTACCTAAAGGAACTGGAAAAATAAGAACAAACAAAGCCCAAAATCATTAGAAGAAGGGAAATAATAAAAATCAGAGCAGAAATAAATGAAATAGAGACCAAAAAAACAATAGAAAAAAATTAATAAAACCAAGAGCTGGTTCTTTGAAAAGATCAACAAAATTGACAAACATTTAGCTAGACTGACCAAGAAAAAAAGAGAGAAGGCACAAATAAGTAAAATCAGAAATGAAAGAGGAGAGGTTACAACAGACACCTCAGAAATACAAAAGATTATAAGAGAATACTATGAAAAGCTATATGCTAACCTATTCGACAATCTGGAAGAAATGGATAAATTCTTAGAATCATACAACCTTCCAAAACTGGATCAGGAAGAGGTAGAGAATTTGAATAGACCAATCACCAGTAAGGAGATCAAAACAGTAATCACAAACCTCCCCAAAAATACAAGTCCAGGACCAGATGGCTTCCCTGGTGAATTCTACCAAACATTCAAAGAAGACTTAATACCTATCCTTCTCAAACTCTTCCAACAAATTCAAGAGGAGGGGAAGCTCCTTAACTCATTCTACGAAGCCGACATTACCCTGATACCAAAACCAGACAAGGACAACACAAAAAAAAAGAAAATTACAGGCCAATATCACTGATGAACATCGATGCAAAAATCCTCAACAAAATACTAGCAAATCTCATACAACAATACGTTAAAAATATTATACACTATGATCAAGTGGGATTTATTCCAGGTATGCAGGGATGGTTTAACGTTCGCAAATCAATCAACGTAATACACCACATTAATGAAATGAAGAATAAAAATCACATGATCATCTCAATAGATGCAGAGAAAGCATTTGACAAGATACAGCATCCATTTATGATAAAAACTCTGAATAAAATGGGTATAGAAGGAAAGTATCTCAACATAATAAAGACCATATATGAGAAACCCACAGCTAATATCATCCTCAATGGTGAAAAACTGAAAGCTATCCCTTTAAGAAGAGGAACCAGACAAGGATGCCTACTGTCACCACTCCTATTTAACATAGTACTGGAAGTCCTAGCCAGAGCAATCAGGCAAGAGAAAGAAATAAAAGGGATCCAAATCGGAAAGGAAGAAGTGAAACTGTCACTATTTGCAGATGACATAATTTTATATATAGAAAACCCTAAAGAATCCACCAGAAAACTTTTAGAAGAAATAAACGAATATGGTAAAGTTGCAGGATACAAAATCAACATACAAAAATCAGTTGCATTTCTGTACACTAACAACGAAGTAGCAGAAAGAGAAATTAAGAATACCATCCCATTTACAATTGTAACAAAAAGAATAAAATACCTAGGAATAAACTTAACCAAAGAGGTGAAAGATCTATACACCGAAAACTATAAAACATTACTGAAAGAAATTGAAGAAGACACAAAGAAATGGAAAGATATTCCGTGCACTTGGATTGGAAGAATTAACATAATTAAGATGTCCATACTTCCTAAAGCCATCTATAGATTCAATGCAATCCCTATGAAAGTTCCAACAACATTTTTCACAGAAATAGAACAAAGAATCCTAAAATTTATATGGAACAACAAAAGACCCCGAATAGCTAAAGGAATCCTGAGAAAAAAGAACAAAGCTGGCGGTATCCCACTCCCTGATTTCAAAATATACTACAAAGCTACAGTAACCAAAACAGCATGGTACTGGCACAAAAACAGACACACAGATCAATGGAATAGAATCAAAAGCCCAGAAATAAACCGACACATCTATGGACAGCTAATCTTTGACAAAGGAGCCAAGAACATACAATGGGGAAAAGAAAGTCTCTACAACAAATGGTGTTGGGAAAACTGGAGAGCCACATGCAGACACTGACCTTACACCATACACAAAAATTAACTCCAAATGGATTAAAGACTTGAATGTAAGACCTGAATCTAGGAAACTTCTAGAAGAAAACATAGGCAGTACGCTCTTCGACATCAGTTTTAGCAACATCTTTTCAAACACCAAGTCTGACCGGGCAGAAGAAACAATAGAAAAAATAAACAAATGGGACTACATCAAACTAAAAAGCTTCTGCACAGCAAAGGAAACCATCAACAAGACGAAAAGACATCCTAACAATTGGGAGAAGATATTTGGAAACCATACATCTGATAATGGGTTAATCTCCAAAATATATAAAGAACTCATGCATCTCAACAACAAAAAAACTACCAATCCAATTAAAAAATGGGCAAAAGACCTGAACAGACATTTCTCCAAAGAAGATATACAGATGGGCAACACACACATGAAAAGATGTTCAAAATCTAACTATCATGGAAACGCAAATCAAAACTATGATGAGATGTCACCTCACTCCCATCAGAATGACTATAATTAACAAGACAGAAAACATGTGTTGGAGAGGATGTGGAGAAAAGGGAACTCTCATACCCTGCTGGTGGGAGTGCAAACTGGTGCAGCCACTATGGAAAATAGTATGGAGATTCCTCAAAAAATCAAGGATAGGACTACCATATGATCCAGCTATTCCACTGTTGAGTATTTACCCAAAGAACTTGAAAACACCAATTTGTAAAGGTACATGCACCCTTGTGTTCATTGCAGCGTTTTTCACAATAGCCAAGACTTGGAAGCAACCTAAGTACCCATCAAGGGACGAATGGATAAAGAAGCTGTGGTATATATACACAATGGAATACTATTCAGCCATAAGAAACGATGAAATCCAGCCATTTGTGACAACATGGATGGACATTGAGGGTATTATGCAAAGTGAAATAAGTCAGACGGAGAAGGTCAAATACCGTATGATTTCCTTCATTAAGTAGTAGATAATAACAACAATAAACAAACACATAGGGACAAAGATTGGATTGGTGGTTACCAGAGGGGAAGGGGGGAGGGAGGAGGGTGAAAGGGATAATTCAGTACATGTGTGTGGTGATGTAATTAGTATTTTGGTGGTGAACATGATGTCATCTATGCAGAAATAGAAGTATAATGATGTACACCTGAAATTTTTACAATGTTATAAACCAATGTTACTGCAATAAACAAAAAATTAAAAAAAAATCCAAATATATATCATCATTTTCATTGCAAGAACCTGCTACAAACTTGATGACCCATTCTAAGCTTATTCAAATTTTCTGCAGCATACATCTCATCACTTTGTGCTTCATTTTTTCCCTCTACATGAATATCCACTCTTTCACTACACTTTCTCTTGCTTAGCATGTTTAAGTCCTGCATTCACCTTATGACTTTACCTCTTGTTCTGATAATCAGTGATAGAAGCAATATTCATATATGTAGTAGGCCAGGAAAGAGTATTTTGAAGTCCACATTCCATAACAAGAGCTATTCATATTACTTTGTCAGAGTAGAGCAGAACAAACCCAGACTCTTGTCTGGTCTTTTCCCCCATTTACCTTTCATTCTGCTCCTCAACTTGTCCTCCTCTTGACGTTTCTGGCCACTTCACTTTGATCACTTGTTTTCTATTTTTGTCTTCACTTCCTTCTTCATATTTATACATGACATTTTATTTGCAGTTACATATTTTTTCTATTTTAACTGAGCTTTCCTATTTTGACAAAGCATAATTAGAGTGTGTATTAGTTTTCTATTGTTGCATAGCAAATTACCACAAACTTAGGTTTAAAACAACACAAATTCATTATCTTACAGTTTTCGTGGGTAGGAGTCTAGATATTGAATAGCTGGGTCCTCTACTCAGGGCTTTACCAGACTGAAATCAAGGTATCGGCCTGAACTGGGGTCTCATCCATGGGTCAGGTTCCTTTTCCAAGCTCACATGGTTGTTAGCACATTCCATTTCTTTCCATCTCTAGAATTCATAGAGGCTGCATTTTCAATGCTAGCAGGACCTTTTGACACTTCATATTCTTTTAAAGCCTCCTCTGAAATATCAGGTCCACTCAGGATTATCTTCCTTTTGTTTATCCTAATCAATTAAGTAATATCCAACCATAATCACAGATTCTACCACAGTCAAGGGAAAGTAGTTATATGGGTCATACACACCAGGGGAGAGGAGTTTTTTGGGTCATCTAGAATTCTGCCTAGCATAGACTGTTTCAGGTAATTATTCTCCCAGGTGGCAGGGAACTCATAGGCCTCTGCTGCTTGATTCTTAGGAGAGCACCTACTCAGCTCATCTTTCTTCTCAGGCAGGATGCAGGACCTGGGCAGCCTAGAATTCACTGGGAATCCAGAAATGTAACCATACCTGAGGGTATAGAACTTCCCTAATCAGATCTGAGGGGTTTCTGTTCTAACCATCAGATAAAAACCTCCCCAACTCCTATCTCATCCCATGATAGGGTCATACAATTTGTGTCTGAACATGATAGAGATAACATTGAACCTACAATGCTGGGCCCTGATAGGATTTTTGAATCTGCTCTTATCTGTTGCTCCTAGATACTTGATTTCATATAGAATAAATTGCTCTCCTAATTTTTGACAAATAATTGATAGATTGTCCACTTTTTAAAAATATTTTGAGAAAAAGCATCTACTATCCACTATTCCATTCTATTTCTCCACCTTTCATTATGTAGTAGCCTGAGTATTTTTAAAGTATCTATGATTTGTTTTGTATGAATTTTGGAGTTATCTTTAGTAATCATATTTATATCTGAAATAAATAAGTTTTTAATAGTTTTAATCACATAAATTAAGCATCCTAGCTGGTAACTATTTTTGCTTCATAAAAAACTCATTTTGCATAATATTAATCCAAGGTAATGGAGAATAGTTGTAACTACAGAACACTGAAGTTCATAAATTGATCTGGCTTTTTTTGTTTCAGATTAAATTTACACACAGTATTTCTTTGCCCTAGGGAAATTTTATAAATTTATTTCATTTTATTTTTGGCCAGAGGTCATTGATTGTTTTAAGAAGAAATGCTTGTTAAGAAACCTATGCACTGTAGTCTACATTTACATTTACAGATTTTCTCTCTGAGCACAGCTATGGAAGAAAATAATTCCTCAACAAAGAAGGAAAATACAATGCAGTCACAGTACCACCAGTTTTTAATTAGTTCATGTTAGTTTACCTGTGGTGCTCTCAAACATTTCTCTATGCCATACATCAGTTTTATGATTATTTATGAACATAATTTTCTTGCTAGAGCAGTGAGTGTTGAACTTTTGAAAATAATATGGCAATTTAATTTGAAATCAGGTAGGAAAATTCATTGGGAACATTGTTTCTTTATAAGAACATTCACTACAATATGAGTTTGTTTTAGAGTTCTTCCTTGGTAAACACATCTTGTTGCTGGGAAAAGTAATAATAATCACTACCATTTACTGAGCACATATATAGTGCAAGATCCTTTACATATATTATTTTGAAATCTTATGACAATTCTGCAAAGCTGGTATTAATATTCCAGTTTTAAAGATAAGGAAATCAGGACACGAATTAATTTACCAAATGTCATGGTACTAGAAAGTACTGAAGCCAGGATTCAAACCCAAGATTGTTCAACTTCAAGTCCCCAGTGCATTCCACTACCTAAGCTTTTTCTCTCTCATTAGCCTTCTGCTTGTAACCACACTATTCCTCTACCACGGCTAAAGGTTAATGTCTATGCTTCTACTTTTCTTGAATATGGTAAGCAGGGAAATATGTAGGGCATTGAGTTATACTGTATGCTTGCTCAGAGGACAGGATGCTAACAGAAGGTTATCATTGCCATAGCCTACCTAATTGTCCACCATTGTTCAGTTCTTCTTATCAATTTTCCAGCTTGCAAATAAAAATAATCTTCCAGATGAGATTCTTGTTGCAGTGTCAAATGTCATTTTTTCTCATCACCTCAAGCTGAAACTAAATGTGTATTGAGTAGAAATTCTCTAAACAGAGGAACTATTGACTGAAAAGAGTTTTTGTTTTTAGCTACAGTATCTCTTTGGTATTAATTCACTTTCATTTTGGAAATTTACTTTGCTTCATCACAAAGCCCATAGGAAAAATTGGAGTAGTAAAGAAGCTCTTCTGTTATCCAGCATAGCCGTAGAGGAAAATATTCTGTTTAACTAGGCACTCTTACAGCACTTTAAAGGGTACCATGTAAAAAAAATACTATTAATCATGAAGTTAGAATTTAAAAATGCAACAATCCCTCAATATAAATTCTTCAAATAAACTTCATATAAAATCTCCCAGGTTTAAACAAATCTGCATAAGTCCTGTGAGGCAGAGCTGCTTACATTTACAGAAGTCAAGCTGACAACTATCACCTCGCTACATTTTTGTCTTTGCCCAAGAGACTTAGAAGAATCCGCTCTAGATATACTTGAAGTCAGTAATGTATATACTCTCTTATTCCTCCCTTTCTTTCTTCCTTACCAATCTACTCTCCACTCTCAGCTCATTATTCATGACCTTTCTTCACTCCCTTTTCTCTTTCCAAAATGAAATGATCATAATCATTCTGTTAAGATTTTAATTGACTGGCTTATTGTACTTCAGCTCTCTCAATTTGGATAGTAAGATTTTATCCATGGTTGAGAAATTTCAAACGTTAACAAGAAGACATAGATTATCTATTGATTGATCCATTTGACTTGAGAGGTAGGGGGTGGTGAAAGGCAAGGGACATGTGGCTCAAATCACACTAGCCAGCCAACAAGTTCTGAAGGTCAACCTGATACACTTCTTTCTCAGTAATTTGGGAGTTCGAGTGGGGAATAGTGTAAACAACAGACTTGTAGCAGGCCTCTCATTTTCTTCACACTCTCAGCCAAAAACTAGTGATCTCTAGCACCCAGAGTCTACATTCTGACATTGACCTATAGGAAAGGATTTGGAGTTTCTGATAATTCTATGGACACAAAATTTGTAGTACTGGTGGGATAAATAAAAGTCTTGTGGCGTTTCCATATCTCCAAAGTAAATATACCCAATAGATTATGAAGTTTTTTTGTTTTTTTTTTTTACAAAAAAATCCTGGGAGAAAACCAACCTCATATGAAGTAGGCTTCAATATGCTTGTGATAACCTCTTTCAATGCATCCATAAATGCTTACTCTATTCCAGAAAGCATTATACTAGCATTTATGGGATGAATTTCCTGGCTTCTCTAACTCTTATCCATTGTCAATAAATGGACAACCTAAAGTTTAAGGGAAAACAGAAGAATGAGCCCTTTGCCTGACCTCCTGTTTTCTCTGTCTTTTTTTCTACATCAAGCTCCCCACTTAGTCCATAGTGGACTATGGAAATCCTTTAACTGAATTCCTGGAAGAAGATACACTTGGATATATGCTAATTCCACAACATCACTAGATATTAACTCGCAATAAAATGTCAGAATCATGTGTTAAGATTTTCAAAATACCCATGTCTGGGTCCCAACTCAAACCTGCTTAATCATAATGCCCAGAGGTTGGTTCTTGATACATATTTTTAACAAAGCACTGTAAGTGATACTGACAGTAGATTTCTACTTAACAAAGAAACAACTACAATGTTAGGTAACATATTGAAAGAGATATCTCACTTCTTTTCTTTGGAACCTGTCTGACAGTTTGTCTGAGATAGAAACACAGGAATAAGATTACAGGTCTTAAGATATATACATTCTTAAATTCAGTTAAGCGTTATAAGTGTGCTTTCCATAACAAGCATCAGTTTGCACTCTCACTAGCAGTACCTGATGCTTCCTATTACCCCAAATCATTGTAAACACTTAATTATATGCCAAATTTGGTGCTTGAGACCAGAAATTGCAGAAATCATGCTGGCATCCAACGCCAGAAGCTCTAGGAACTGTGGCAGTGCTTGAAATTCAGCTTCGCCCCCTCCCCCAGCAGTAGCAGTGGCACATGCAACTTGAGGTTCCAGGAACCACACCAGAGCCTGAGACTAGAGGCTCCAGGAACTGCAGGCACCCACAACCCAGGTACCCCACCCCCCATGGTGGTGGTGGTGGTGCCCATGACCCTGGCCCACCCAGCAGCAGTGGTGACAACTGTGAACTCAACACGCCTGGCAGCAACCATTTTAGCACCCCTAGAAAACCCACGAACACCAGGGCAGGTGGCACATGTGGCAGCATCACCCGAGTCCATAAGGAACCCAGTAATAGCAACAGCAAAGCCCACAGCTCCAGTGCTCTCCAGCTGCAGCAGCACCCACAAATCCAGACCCCCAACTGTGGCAATGGTGCCTGCAGCCAAGGGGCCCAAGACCCCAGCACCGGCCCCAGCATCCCCCTTACCCAGATGAAGGGTGGGAAATTACAACCCCAGTGACCCCGAAAGCAGTAGAGGTGCTTGCCAGGCCAGTGACCCTGGTGGCAATCACCACAACTGCAGCTACAGCAGAAGCCACAAGGCATGAGCAGCCTTTCAGGCACAAGCAGCACAATGAGGGCACTGATCACACCTCTGGCAGAGACAATGGAGGGTAGGAAGTGCAGACTTTCAAATACAACCAGAAGATCAGAGTCAAAAGGAACAAACACTTATCTACATGAGAAAGTTGTTTGCTACTACAAATGTGCCAACATAAGACGAACTCCTCAAGCACTATGAAAAACTATGGTAGCAAGGTATCACAAAAAGAAAATGACAATTCTCTGGAACCAAATTTGAAGTCATAAAATATTGTGATCTGATAGAGAATTAAAAACAGCTCTCATGAAGTAACTCAATGAGCTACAAGAAAATTCAGAAAGACAGTTTAATGAGCTCAGGAATAAAAGTAATGAAAAGAAGGAGTACTTAACCAAAGAGATTGAAACACTAAAAAAGAATGAAACAGAAATTCTGGAGTTGAGGAACTCAATAAATGAGATGAAGAATAAAGTAGAAAGCATTGGAACTAGAGCAGACCATATAGAAGACATAACTAGTGAGCTCTAAGATAGAAATCAAAAAATGATTCAGATGGAAGAGGAGAGAGACCTATGATTTTTAAAAAATGGAGAAATTCTACAAGAAATATCTGATTCAATTACAAAATCAACATAAGGATAATTAGTACTTCAGGAGGAGATGAGAGGGAGAAGGGAGTAGAAAGCTTGTTTAAAGAAATAATAGCTGAGAACTTCCCAAACCTGGGGAAGGAACTGGATATACAAGTACATGAAGCTAACAAAATACCTAATTATCCCAATGCAAAAAGACCTTCCCCAAGATACATTATATTAAACTGTAAAAACTTAACAACAAAGAAAGACTATTGGGTTGGCCACAGAGAAAAAAAACGATAACCTACAAAGGAACCCCCATTAAGCTATGAGCAGAATTCTCAACAGAAACTCTACAGGCCAGGAGAGAGTAGAAGGGTATATTCAAAATACTGAAAGACAAAAACTACAAGTCAAGAATACTTTATCCAGCAAAGGTATCTTTCAAATATGGAGGAGAAATAAAGGCTTTCTCAGGCAAACAAAAGTTGAGGAAGTCCACCACTAGACCTGCCTTACAAGAAATCTTGAAAGGAGCAGTCTTAGCTGAAATGAAAAGGTAAAAGTATACAAAGCCTTAAGCAAGGTGATAAATAGACAGATAAATCAGAAAATTGCAACTCTTTATCAGAATAGGTGAGTAAACACTTAATTATAACATAAAGGTTGAACAGAAGTAAAGCATTAAAAATAACTATAGCCACTTCAATTTGGTAATTAACTCACAATACAAAAAAGGATAATTTATGACAATAAAAACATAGATGGGAAGAGGAAAAGGAAGGAAACTGCATAGGCAAATGAACATAAGGTGATATCAGCAGGAAAAAGACTGTCTATGAGATCTATTATACAAACCACATGGTAACCATGAAACAAAAATTCAGAGCAGAGTCACAAAACATAAAAAAGAAATACATCACAGAAAAACCAGCAATCTGAAATGGCAGACAGAAACACAAGTAAAAAGGAAAAATGGAAATATAGAACAACCAGAAAAAAGATAAACTGATAGTATTAAGTCCTCATATATTAATAATCACCCTAAATGTAAATTGATGGAATTTTACCAATCAAAAGACACAGAATGGCTGGATAGATTGATAAACAAGACCCACGGGCCAGCCTGGTGGCACAGTGGTTAAGTTTGTGCACTCCACTTTGGTGACCTGGGCTTTGCGGGTTTAGATCCCAAGCATGAACCTACACGTCGCTCATCAAGCCATGCTGTGGCAGCATCACACATACAAAATAAAGGAAGACTGACACAGATGTTAGCTCAGGGACAATTTTCCTCAAGGAAGAAGAGGAAGATTGGCAATGGATGTTAGATCAGGGCCAATCTTCCTAACCAAAAAAAAAAAAAAAAAACCAACAATATGCTGCCTCTAGGAGACATGTCTCAGTACTAAAGACAACAGATTCAAAGTGAAGGGATGGAAGACGATACTCCAAGCAAATGCCAACCAAAAGAAAACAGATGTAGCTATACTTATATCAGATAAAATAGACTTCAAACCAAAATGAAAACAAGAGACAAAGATGGATATTATATAATGATAAAGGTGACAATTCATCAAGAAGATGTAACATTTATTAATATATATTCACCTAACATAGGAGCACCAAAGTATATAAAGCTACTATTAGCAGACCTAAAGGGAGAAATTGATAGCAGCATAATAATATTAGGGGACTTTAATATCCCACTTAAATTAGTGGATAGATCATTCTGACAGAAAGTCAAATAGGAAACATTGACCTTAAATGAAACACTAGATCAGATGGACTTAGTAGATATATATAGAACATTCCATCCAAAGTAGCAGAATTCACATTCTTTTCAAGTGCACATGGAACATTCTCAAAGATAGGTCGTATGTTGGGAAACAAAACAAGTGTCAATAAATTTAAGATTGAAATCATATCAAGCATCTTTTCTGACCACAATGGTATAAAACTACAAATCAAATACAAGAAGAAAGCTGAAAAAGTCACAAATATACGAAGATTAAACAACATGCTACTGAACAACGGATGGATCAATGAAGAACTCAAAGGAGAAATAAAAAAATACCTGGAGACAAATGAAAATGAAAACACAACATACAAAAACTTATGGGATGCAGCAAAAGTGGTACTAAGAGGGAAGTTTATAGCAATACAGGTCTACCTCAAGCAACAAGAAGAATCTCAAATAAACAATCTAACACTAAGCTTAAAGAAAACTAAAAGAAAAAACAAATGAAGTCCAAAGCAGTAGAAGAAAGGAAATACAAAAATCAGAGCAGGAATAAGTGAAACCTAGACTAAAAGGGCAATAGAAAGGATCAAAGAAACTAAGAGTTGATTTTTTGAATAGATAAACAAAATTGACAAACTCTTAGCTAGATTCAGCAAGCAAAAAGATAAGGTTCAAATAAATAAAATCATAAATGAAAGAAGAGAGATTTCAATGGATTCCACAGAAATACAAAGGATTATAAGAGAATATAATGAAAAGCTGTATGCTAACAAATTAGATAACTTAGAAGAAATGGATATATTTGTACAATCATACAATCTCCCAAAACTGAATCAAGAAGACATAAAGAATCTGAATAGATCAATTACAAATTCAGAGATTGAAACAGTCATCAAAAACTTCCCAAAAAATAAAAGCCAGAGACCGGATGTCTTCTCTGGTGAATTCTACCAAAAATTCAGAGAATATTTAATACTTACCCTTCACAGACTCTTCCAAAAGAGTAAGGAAGAGATGCTTCCTAACTCATTTTATGAGGCCATCATTACCCAGATACCAAAACCAGACAAGGACAACAGAAAAAAGGCCATTATCACTGACAAACATAGATGCAAAAATCCTCAACAAAATATTAGCAAATCAGATACAACTATACATTAAAAGGATCACACACCACAATTAAGTGGGATTTATTCCATGGATGCAAGGATGGTTCAACATCCACAAATCAATGTGATACACCACATTAACAAAATGAAGAATAAAATCAAATGATCATAACAATAGATGAAGAGAAAGCATTTGACAAGATTCAACATCCATTTACGAAGAAAACTCTCAAAAAATGCATATGAAGGAAAGTATTTCAACATAACAAAGGCCATATATGACAAACTCACAGCTAACATGATACTCAACAGTGAAAAACTGAAAGCTATCCCTCTAACAACAGGAATAAGACAAGGATGCCCATTCTCACCACTTTTATTCAACATAGTATTGGAAGTCCTAGCAAGAGCAATTAGGCAAGAAAAAGAAACAAAACGTATCCAGATAGGAAAAGAGGAAATAAAACCATCCCTGTTTGTGAATGACATGATTTTATATATAGAAAACTCTAAAGAACACACCAAAAAACTATTAGAAATAATTAATATTGTACAGCTGCAGAGTACAAAATCAACATACTAAAATCAGTTGCATTTCTATATACTAATAACAAACTATCAGAAAGAGAAATCAATAATACAGTCCCATTTACAATCTCAACAAAAAGAATAAAATACCCAGGAATCAATTAACTAAGGAGGTGAAAGACCTATACGTTGGAAACTATAAGACATTGTTGAAAGAAATCAAAGAAGACACAAAGAAATAGAAAGATTTTCTGTGCTCATGGATTGAAAAATTAACATAAAGTGTCTTTATTAGCTAAATCAATCTACAGATTCAGTGCAATCCCTATCAATCAGAATGCCAATGACATTCCTTATGGAAATAGAACAAAGAATCCTAAAATTTATATGGAACAACAAAAGACCCTGAATAGCCAAAGCAATTCTGAGAAAAAAGAACACAGCAGGAGGTATCAAACTCCTTGATTTCAAAATATGCTACAAAGCTATAGTAATCAAAACAGCATGGCACTGGCACAAAAACAGACACACAGATCAATGGAATGGAATTGAAATCCCAGAAATAAACCCACACATTTATGGACAGCTAAATTTTCATAAAGGATGCAAGAACATACAATGGAGAAAGGAAAGTCCCTTAAAAAATGGTGTTCTAAAAATTGAACAGCTACATGCAAAAGAATGAAAGTAGACACTATCTTACACCATACACAAAAATTAACTCAAAATGGATTAAATACTTGAAGGTAAGACCTGACACCATAAAAGTAGAAGAAAACATAGGCAGTATGTTCTTTGACATTGGTCTCAGCAATATCTTTTTGAATATGTCTCCTCAGGTAAGGGAAACAAAGAAAAAATAAACAAATGGGACTACATCAAACTAAAAAGCTTCTGCACAGCAAGGAAACCATCAAAAAATGAAAAGACAAGCTACCAATTGAGAAAAGAGATTTGCAAAGCATACATCTGATAAGGGGTTAATATCCAAAATATATAAAGAACTCATATAAGAACAAAACAAACAACCCAATTAAAAAATGGGCAGAGGATCTGAACAGACATTTTTCCAAAGAAGATATACAGATGAGCAATAGGCAAATGAAAAGATATTCAACATTACTAATTGTTAGGGACATGCAAATCAAAACCACAATGAGATATCACTCTATCCCCATCAGAATAGTTATAATTAACAAGACAAGAAAAATCAAGTGTTGGAGAGGAAGTAGAGAAAAGGGAACATTTGTACACTGCTGGTGGGAATGTAAATTGGTGCAGCCACTATGGAAAACAGTATAGAGATTACTCAAAAAATTAAAAATAGAGCTAACGTATTATCCAGCTATTCCATTTCTGGGTATTTATCCAAAGAACACAAAAATACTAATTCAAAAAAATATATGCACCTCTATGTTCATTGCAGCGTTATTCACAATAGCCAAGACTTGCAAACAAACTAAATGTCCATCAATGGATGAATGGGTAAAGAAGATGTGGTATACAGAAAAATATATATATGTATACACACACACACACAATGGAATACTACTCAGCCATAAAAAGGATGAAATATTGCCATTTGTGACAACATGGATGTACCTTGAGGGTATTATGCTAAGGGAAATAGTCATTTAGAAAAAGACAAATACTGTATGATTCAACTCATATGTAAACAAACAAACAAACACATAGATACACGGAGAACAGGTTGGTGGTTACAAGAAGGGAAGGGGGTGGGGGAGGGTGCAGGGGTAGAGGGGCACATGTGTATGGTGATGGATGGCAACTAGACTTTTTGTGGTGAACACGATGTAGTCTATACAGAAGTCAAAATATAATGATGTACACCTGAAATTTATATATTATAAGCCAATGTTACCTCAATAAAAATAAATAAATAAGTAAATAAATAAAATATGTCAAATATATCTCAATAAAGCTGTTAAAATATTTTTGGACAACTTTCACCATTTTAATTTATTTTTCTATTTTCCGGAACTACCTGTACAAGATAGGAATATATATTATATATTTATTGAATATTTGGTAGAATTCAACTGTAAAATTTTCTGATTCTGAGACTATTGGTAATCACATGTGGAGTGGCAGATTTTTTATTATCTTTTCAATATATGTAATGATTACTTCTATGTTTCCATTTTACTGTTTCATTGTATGTTTATTTTGACACTTTATATTTTTCCAGAAACACATTAACTTCATTTATTTTTTCAAATATAATATTATTTAACTTACCCTCACAATTTTACCTTCATTTATTACCCATTTTTCAGTCTGTATTTGGCCTCTCTGCTTTTATTTTTTTTTATTACTCTTGCTACCTATCTATCATTTTTGCCATTCCTTGCAAAGAACCAGCTTTTGACTTGTAGATCGTTGTGAATATATCTTACATGTATTGCTTCTTATTTCTGTTGAGTGTACTCTGTTGTTCTTTTCCTAGCTTCCTGGATTGAACGTATAGCTCACTTACTTTCAGTCTTTCTCATTTTCTGACATGTAAATTCAAAGCTATAAATTTCCCATAAAGTACTGTTTCAGCTCAATATCACAATTTTGATTGTTTAATACTTTTATTGTTAGTTAGCTCTATATAGTAATTTACATTTTAAATTCCTCATTAACTAGAGAGTTACGTAATAGTTCATCTTTCATTGATTTATTTGTATCAAGACACATGTGCTTTGGAGGCTAGTTTTCTGTAATTGCTTTTGCTTTACTTCATTGTGCTCAGATAACAGTCTGTATTATGTCCCCTAAGAAATGTGTCACACAAAATACCTAAGCCTCAGGGTGAGAAGTATGTAGTCAGCCTGTTTCATACAGTGCCATTGTCTCCCCATTCCAACTAGGTTTGAGCACTGCTCTCGTACTAGTTGTTTCCTCTGCCTAGAATATTTTCCCCCAGACACATGACCACTGGTTGGAGTCAATCTGATACTCTTGCTCTTCACCTCCATGGTAACAATGATACACCCAGAGCAATATGATGGAAAGGGGCACTATCTTCACTTCATGTCTCAAAATTAACACGACTAAAACTCAACCCTTGCTATTCTCTCAAACCTGCTCTTTGCAAGTTTCCCATTTCAATTAATGACAACCTCTGTTCTTCCAGTTATTAAGACGAATATTCTTAGACATCTGGATTTCTCTCTTTTCTTACTCCACATAAAATCCGTCAGCAAATCATGTTGCCTCTATCTTCAAAATATATCAAGAATATAACAACTTCTTATTACCTACCCTGCAATTGTCCTGGATCAGTAGTTCCCAAAACTGAGAGTGATTTTGCCTCTTGGGACATTAGGCAAGGTCTGAGGACGTTTTCAGTTGTCACGATGTGCGGAGGGCACTGCTACTGGCATCTAGTAGTAGAGGCCAGGGATGCTGTTAGACATCCAACAATGCACAGGGAAATCCACCTCTTCAAGACATACACAATCAAAAAATTATCTGTCCCAAATGTCAATAATGCTAAGGTTGAGAAACCTTGTCCCGAGCCAAGGAACTATTATTGCTCACCTGAATTATCCCAGTAGCCTTCTTACTGTCCCCCCTCCACCGCAGTTCCCTACCTTATTTCTCTTCAGTCTGTATTTTAAACACCAGCTAGAGTAATCCTGTTTAAAATGAAATCATATCATGTTACTCCCTATTCACAGCCATCCAATGGCTTCCCATATCATTTAGAGTAAAGGTCAAAGTCCTCACATTTGCCTATAAGGCTATACATGATGTGCCCCCACGCACAATTATCTCTCTGACATTATATCTTATTACTCATGTCCTCAATAATTTTGTAACAGTCACTCTGGCCACATTGCTGTCCCTTGAACACACACCAGAGAATATATACCTCAATATATTTGCTCAGTCTGGAATTATCTTCTTTCAGAAAAATCCACGGTTCTCCCCCTCACCTGTTTTTACTCAAATATCACCTCCACACAGAGGTATTCCCTGATGACTTTATTTAAATTTTCATGTATTCCCTACAACTCTTGGTCCCTTTTCCTGTTTTATTTTCCTCTATATTACTTATCACCAACTGGCATGCTTACGTTTTACTTATTTAATATACTGTTTGACTCCTTCTGCCAGAATGTAAGCTCTATGAGGCAGGAATCTTTGTTTTGTTCACTGCTATATCATCAGTACTTAGAACAGCACCTAGCGGATAGCAGTTGTCTAAAAAATACTTCTGAATTAATCCATGAATTAGAAGTTTCTCTCCATCTATCCTTATCTATGGCCCCTCTCCTTTTCTTTCTACAGTTCATAATCTCCTGTGGACAGAGATTCCCATATTTCCACCTTAGTCTTTCTAGGGATTTTTCAATATTTTTGTGTGTATTGCCAATTGTAGTCTTGAGAACTATCAATGTCCATCTCCTTCAGGTGTTGGGTTTGGGAAAAGGAGCCAAAACTCCAACTAGTTTTCTATATTATTCAAAAGTAGAATGATCTTACATATTTTATATCCCCCAAGCAACTATTATATTATGTTGCAGATCTAACAGAAGTACAATATATTTTGACTAGATAAATGAATGGGTTAATAAAACTTGAATACAGAAAGTATATGTTGCTTGATGGGGCAACTGATATTTTTTTCAGGGAATCATAAAATCAATCTGGCTGCCTGGGAGAGAAAATTATACTATCTCTGGTTATGTATCAGGTAGTCTCTAGTGCATCGGGACAACGTTCCCAAAGCATCTAGACTATTCCCCATGTTGTCATGCTATGCTATCATAGAATGTGCTTACACAAACCTAGATGGTCTAGCCTACTACACACCTAGGCTATATGGTACTAATCTTATGGGAACACCTTCATATATACGGTCTGTCATTGACTGACATGTTGTTATGTGGTGCATTCCTGTGTTTAAGAAATAGATCAAAGGCTGAATTTTTAGACTCTTTGGAAGCAATGACATTACAATTAATACCACATAAATATAAATGAGTGTAGCTTTTAAGACTTTAAGGGAAGATGGTTGACAATACAGTCATGCATCACAAAGATAGAGATATGTTTTGAGAGTCTCTTATTTATTTTCTCTAAGGCATTGCTCTAAAGTTTTCAGGGTTAAGTGCCTTCTAACAATCTGGCAGAGTTGAGCTAGCCATCTGTATGTGCTCATGCATGATCTGCAGAGGCTGGCATGTGCCATCTATGGGGCTGCTCACAGAGCCATGGCTATGTGCATGGTCTAGTTTGGGTAACGCACAGGTGAGGCATCCTATGATGTACACGAGCGGGTCTTTTGGTGGTGTCTGTGGGGCTGTTAATAGAAACTGTGGAACTTTTTGAGTTCTGCACCCTGGTTACTATGAGTCCGCCCCTTTGCCCTGCTTCTAGCTGCTCCCACACTATTCAATCTAGCCAATCCCCTGAGTGTTTTGGGTTGGGAGAGAAAGAATTGTGTCTCTTGGATAGTGTCCAATATGTCTGGGGAAGCCAAGAACTCACTATACCCTCACTTTCCTTTGTGAGAAATTACAGGCCAAGGCAGTCTCTCTTGGCACTGATCTGTGCTGCCTTGGAGAAGGGATAAGGTGAATAAAGTGAAACTATCATTGTAACTCTCTTCAATGCATCTATAACAATATAGATGAATGTAATTATTCATCTATAATTTTTTGCTCCAACAGGATGCTGGGACCTCTCTGACTGACTTCAAGGCCCCCACAAAATTACTCCTGTCCCTAGGTGGTTGTCAAAATTGGTGTTTCTGTAGAGGGATGAGATCTAAAAACAATTTCACCATCTTGCTGAAATCACTCCTTAAGCAGAATTTCTAAACTCAACTAGAAAGTGGACCGTTTCACCATCCAAATTCAATATTTTAGACTCCAATAGTGAAGGAACAGAAGTGCAAGATAAGAAAGTAGATCAGGAGAATCTCAATTGCTGTCACCAAGAAGAAGGTAAAGGAATGGAGTTTGAGGAAGATGCTTTGATGTGGCAAATTTTTTAAAACTCTGTGCAATATTAACTAACATATGCACTCAGACCAAGAATATATTTTTTAGTGCCCGATGCTGTTGATTTTGAAATGGCATACGAAACATAAAAAACAAGAGAAGTGGAGGAATCAATGAACTCTTTTTATACTTAATTTGTGTGATGATTTCGTTAATGGAGAGAATGACAGTGAAGTGGAGACAGGGAAAGAGATTGACTATTATTCCTTCTGTCATTTTTTATTATACTCTCCTCTAATATTTCAGAAGGTATGAAGTGACTTTTCTACCTCTCTATACAGAGCCAAATTTTTAAATACAATATCAAGTCACTGAATGCCAACTTCAGATAAGAGTATTTCTTTATGTGTTCTTTTTAAACCTTTAAAAAGGAGCTTTAAATTGTTAGCAGATTCCAAACTGCACCACTTCAAATTAAAGCAGAGCCAATTAAGCTAGAATGCAAAGTTAATCCAAAAATACAATTAGCACTGCATCTAGGAAGAGGTTACACTATAAGCAAGAAGTGTTAACAAATGACACACTAAAATTTTATAAGGAGAAGAGAGGTAGATTGGCCATGAGGTAAACATAGTAGCATTGTAAAGGTACAATATAAATACAGAGGGCTGTGGTTAATGTTTTATCAAAAGATTTTAATTTTAAAATACTGTATGAGAATTACTATGTTGTATACCAGTCATACATCCACGTAGATCTGGCGCCTTGGAAATATATTTAAAAATATGTGTGCAGCAGTTTACAGACTTTAAGGGCAATCTGTTAAAAATCAAATTATTACAAGTAGTAGTATAGTAATTAAAAGAAGAAGAAGAAGAAGAGGAAGAAAACTATACTGTGTTTTAATTTAATTGAAAAACATTTGTTAATTCCCTTAAAGTAAGAATCCTATTTTAATCTTGATATTTTACAATCCAATTGACATGACTAGTTTCTGTGATAGAAAACTCATTGCTTAGGAGATCAGTGTTGTATTCCCAAGACTGTTAGTAAATAGATATACAATCATTTTGCTCCCTTGGCTGTTTTCCCCAACTGTAAAATGAAAGGAGTAAATTTAATGAACTTTCAGAGTTCTTTAGGCTATAAAGTTCTAAGTGTCTAATAAGTACTTTAAATTTTGTTTTATGGACCTTACTGTTTTCAAATCCAGAATCAAAATTTTCCCAACCAATTTGATTAAGGATTGGTCAAGATCCTTGTGGAATCTAAGATATGCCCAGTCTGTATCTAATTCTCCTAGCGAGGATGCTCTGTTCTATAATATGAGCTTAATTGATATGGATGATCTACTTTGGCATTTCCTCAAGAAAGTCATTTGTCAATGCCAATTGTTTCTTCAGTATAAAAATAGTAGTCATCATATTGTAATGATGTAAGTATAATATTGACTTTTTTCCAGCAATTTCTTTTGGAATAAGTGAATTATGATAAATATACATTGATATTCCTAATTTTATCAGTGGATCATCTTCTTTCATTCTTTCATTTATTAATTCAACAAATATTTATTGAATGTCTATGAAGCATCAGCCAACATTTCAGTCACTAAGGATTCAACAGTTAAAACTAATAGCTCCTCTTCTCAGAATAGAAGAATAAACCAATGAAGCATAATAGATATTACAGATTTGGCATGTCAGAGCAGTGGTAAAAGAAAAGTGTTATTAATGACTGGTGTTGGAAAATTGAATATCCATATGGAATAAAATGAAATTCATTCCCAACTTCACATTATACACTAAAAATCAATTCTGTCTAGGTTAAATAAATCAAGTACATTCAAACTAATAATTTCTGTTCATCAAATGAGATGATTCCAAAATAAGAATGAAAAATTAGCTGCCAAGTGGTAGAAGACATTGGTAAAATATAAAACTAGTAAGGATTAGTGTCCAGAATATATAAAGAAGTACCAAAAAGAAGAACAAGACTACCAAAATATCTGAACCAGTATTTCACAAAAGAAGACAACCACATGGCCCCCAACAATATATAAAAAGATGTTCAATTTTATTAACCACTATATAAATGAATTTTAATTACAATCAAACATAACAACTCAGCCACCAGACTGAAAAAAATTAAACAGACTGACAATATGAAATGTTGGCAAGAATGTAGAGCAATGGGAACTATTGTATGGTTCTGGTGAGAGTACAGTTTGGTACAACCACTTTAGAAAATCGACATTATCTAGTAAGTTTGAAGATACACATATATATGATTTAATAAGTCCATTCTTAATTATATTACACCCCAGAGAAACTCACGCACATGTGTACCTGGATACATATACAAGAATGTTGATAGTAGCCTTATTTGTAATTAACCAAAGATGGGAACAATCCTATGTCCATTGCAAGAAAATGGCTAAATTAATTTTAGTATATTCATACAGTGGAATACTATAATGGAATGACAATGAACAAACTATGATGTTCTCATAGATGAATCTTACAAAGACAATATTGAACAAAAGAAGAAAAAAGAATACAGTGAATTTCCATTGATACATATTTTAAAAACAGGCAAAGGCAAACCATATTTTTAGGGATGCATACACATGTGGTAAGACTATAATATATATCAGCGAAATAATTCTCATAAAACTCAGCATAGTGATATACCTCTAGAGAGGAATCATGTTTTGATAAGGAAGGACCAGACAATGAGAGACAGGGGAATGGCTTTGAGGTACTAGTAAAATTCTAATTTTTAACCTACATTGTGGTCACATTAGTTATTGCTTTGTAAATATTTATTAAATTGTGTCTTTATGTTTTATTCACTTTTCTCTCTTTGTGTTTGTATTTATATATATGTATGTATGTGTATATAAATATACAGAGAAAATGAGAGAGTGAAAAGTAAGAGTACATATGAAGACAGAATGTTCAAATATATTTTCTCTAAAGAAAAGCAGAGATAAGTGGTGATAGCTGGTATAATTTAAGAATTTATTAAGATAAGAGGGATTATGATGTGTTTATAGGCAGCAATGAAACAGGAGAGTGGGAGCAATTTATTATAGAGTAGGAAAAGACAAAAAATGAGAGAAAAACTTTGTGTAGATGAGAGGGGTGGAATCTAATGCATAATGGAATGATTGTCTTTATTAAAATGCAAAGATAGCTCATCCACAATAACAGGAAAAATTGTAGTGGGGCATGGAAGAAAGTAGTTTGGTAGATTTAAAGGTGGGATTGTTGGATGGTTCTCTTCTCATTGCCTCAATTTCTCTATAAAAATCAGAATTAATTTCATCATCTAAGATTGAGGAGGATTGGATGGAGGAGGTGATAGATATTTTAGGTGACATGGGTCATCCAGGAAAGTGAGAAAAAATTTGACTAGGAAAATTCAGTAGGATTCTCAGAATCACTTGAAATTAATTCTTATGATTTTTAAGTAAAAGCAGTCACATTACTGGAATTTTTCTAGCCATGACACTGTCCTCCCACAGTTTGCAGTTCAATAGAAAAGACAGACATTAAACTAGCACTTATATAAGTCATCTAACCAAAAGACTCATCTGTTGAAGAATCTATGTCTCACAAGACTATCTAATAGTAGAAATTTCTAGCATTGTTTTTGATCCTTAAGTATTATAAAGAGTTAGAATAATAAGTTACTGAAAATGGTAGTTCTACCTCTCAAGCTTTGGTTTTTCTTCCACTTCTTTTATTACACTCTCTAGGTGATCTCTTCCAACCCTATGTCTTCAACCACTGCCTAAACACAGATTACTTCTGAAGTTCCAAAACTCATCCACTTCCTACATTCTCTATCTCAATGACTAGAAACATCACCTATCTAGCCATTTACATTAAAAACTTGACATCATCTAGAACTCATCTTTCCTCCATCTCTATATCCAATCACAAAATCATGCTGATTTTAACTCTATAACATTTACAGAATTAGGAAAAAGTGTAATCAAGGAGATCAATTAAGAAGCTATATAGGGCTGGCCCAGCGGCTAAGCGGTTAAGTGCGCGCGCTCCACTACTGGCAGCCCGAGTTCGGATCCCAGGCGTGCACAGACGCACCGCTTCTCTGGCCACGCTGAGGCCGCGTCCCACATACAGCAACTAGAAGGATGTGCAACTATGACATACAACTATCTACTGGGGCTTTGGGGGAAAAAAAAAAGGAGTAGGATTGGCAATACATGTTAGCTCAGAGCCGGTCTTCTTCAGCAAAAAGAGGAGGATTAGCATGAATGTTAGCTCAGGGCTGATCTTCCTCACAAAAATAAAAAGAAGCTATATAAATAATTTAGGAAGGAGAGAAAGGTAGCTTGGACTAAGAAGATGACATATTAAAGAGGCATAAAAGAGGTAAAATCTTCAAGTCTTAGCAAGCAGATTCTAGAGGTGTAGAAAAGTTCCCAAGACTTGATAATTGATGAGATACCAAGGCTAAAGGAGAGGGAAATGTCAAGAAAGACTGTCAGTTTTCTGGCTTGGCATTACTGAATGGATTAACATGTCATTCACCAGGCAGGGAATATTGGAAAAGGTACTGGAAATCTTCAGATAATGGGCATCATGAATTTGACTTTGTATTATATTGAGTTTGAAACGATAAGAGGAGGTACTAAGTAGGCAGTTAGACAGGCTATCTGGCACTTAAGAAGAGAGAGCTGAGATTGAGATATTTGTTCGTAATCATTGTAGTCTTAGGTCATAGATGAGATTATTTAAGGGAGGAGTAAAGCATGAGAAGAGAAGATGGCAAAAAATCAAGCCTTGAGGAACACCACCAATTAAGGTCTTGGTAGCCAGGAATGAGTCTGAAAAGGAGATAGAGATGGAGCAGCCATATAAGTAAGAAGAATACCAAGAGAGTATTGTGTCTTGGAAGCCAGAGAAGAGAATGTTTCAAGAAGGAATGAGTGTGCAACAGTATCAAATGTTGCTAAGAGGTCAAGGAAGTTAAGGACCAAAAAATGTCTATTTATTTAGTGATCTGGAATTCATTGGTGATATTAAGCAAGAGATGTTTGGTAGAATCCCAGTTGGACAAATCAAAGAATGGGTGGGAGTTGAGGAAATGCAGCCACTTTCCCCTTTTGGGAGTTTGGTTATGGAGGGAAAGTCAGTGATCATATATATACAGATATCCATCTTCCATTTGGTAGATTTCTCCAGCAGTGCAACTGAGGTACAGGTATATAAAATGTAAGTAACAAGGCTCATCCAGTTTAGTACTTTGTCAGATGGTATGAATGAAAGACAGAAGGCAGATCAGTTTGGAGTTTTGGTAAGAGTGTTATTAAAATTATGACCTATGGTGTCAAAACTGGATATGGAGAAGAGTGAATAAAAAAGAGGTCTGATAAAATGGTATAGAGTGGAAGGATCAATGGATTGTGGGCCATGAAGGCGAAGTTTTGGTCTGAAAGCAGAATCATTTGATCATGATGGTGGGGGTGGCAGTTGTAGGGAATGATAAGGTCCAAGATGTGACTGTGAGAATGGGTTGCTGTAAGAAAACTGAGAACTCAGTGGAGATGAGGAGGTCAAGGAACTGAGAGGCTTGCAAGTCATCATGAATGATGTCTGAAATAGAGATGGAGGAAAGACTGTGAACCATGTAATAAAGTCATTACTAAATACAGGCAGGGTGAGTAGATGGGGGACTGGGTAGCATTTGTCTCAAAGGAGCAGAGTTTGTTGTTTATGTTCTGTTTTTCTTTTTTCAAGATCTTTAGAGCCTTTAGGTCTCAAAATATCAAAGAGACCAAGAGAAACACCAAACTTCCAGAAGCATATGAAGTGTGAGAGGGAAACATAAAACCACTATTAAAGAGGGTTGCAGGGTCAGGCAGCTGAGTTGTTAGGGATGAGACTAGTTCTAGTTCACGGAGGCAACCCTTAGAGAAGTGAAAAATGAAAAGAAAGCTGCAGATTATGCAGCAGAAGTTCTGGAAGGCACATTGGAATGGTTTTGAAAGTGCAGGAAGGATTGGGAGTGGTTGGGTTGTGATGGTGCCAGAGAGCCTCAAATGGCCAGGAGGGTCTATGCTTTAGATGTTGAATGATAAAAACAGGGCTACAGGGAGGTGCATTGAGTCTCTGTCGGCTCTTTGAGGACATGGTCTGTGGGCCTATTGGTCAGAGTGCTTGTCTCACTGTTCTAGGGTGATGACACACCCAGAAGATATAGTTTCCAAGGCTGCAAGTTCTAATTGGCAGCAGATCTCAAACCTGCAGATTTACTCTCTGCTTCAGCCTAACTAAATTTTTTTCAATTGCTCAAAGATACAACATTGTCTTGCCTCCAGGCCTTTGCACATACTGTTCCCTCTACCTTGAAGGCTCTTCAGTCCTCTAACTGTCTGTGCCCCTAGGGCACCTTTTACTTTTCTTCACTTAGCTTTTACCAACAAAAACCTATTAGTTTGTCTAACTCCTCCACTAGACAGTGAGGGCTGCCAGAGAAGAGAAGGGTCTTTTGCTACTTTTGTGGCCCCAGTACCTAGCAGAAGGCTTAACAAAGAGTAGTTGCTCCAAAACATTTGTTGAATGAATGCATGAATGAATGAGTATGATAAGACAAGGTACAAGCATATTGAGGGTCAGAGAACATTTCATTCACTCATCCAACAATAGACACCCAGCATATTCCAGGCACTTGCTAGTGATACAGTTCCTCAATGAACTAATAGACGAATGGGGAATATGGACTCATACCTACCAAGCACAGTACACTGGCATAAGTGCCGCGATGGAGAGAAGCACAGAGTACTGTAAGCATGCAGAAAAGGGACACCTATTCCAGCCAGGGGTGGAAAAGAGTTTAGGAAAATATCCATCTCAAAGATGGAGATAAGCCAAGAAAAGATGATTCTCATTGAGAACGGTGAACTCCAGGTCTAGTGATCAAAATACTTTTCTCTTTTGGCCCAGAAAATGGTGAACTGTACTTCTGCACCCTGCATAAATGGATGATGCCGCATCCATAAATTATTGGAAGTAATCTAACTTCAGCAGAAGAGTCAGCCCCTCTGTGAATTCCACCACACATTGCCCCTTCCATCCAAAAGAGGTGGAAGGGAGCTTTATCCTTTGTTCTCCTTCAGCACCTCATAAAATCTTGTATTATAGCATTTATTGCATAACTGTAATTATCTGTGTCCCCCACTAGACTCTGAGCATCTCTAGGGCAGTCAGGTTTGAGTTTGTGTCTCTGTGGTCTAACAACTAACATGGTAAATTGATGAATGAATAAGACATCCATTAGTAGGAATTAGTTTATCTAATTAATCCATCACTACTCATTCCCACTGAAATTAGAAAGTGGCCAAGAGATGAAAGTGCACCATTAACAAACTTGTGGTGGGTGGAGCGATAGGAGTGGGAGGATAATGGAAAGGCCTTTTAATTGGAAGATGGAAAACCTGGTTTCCTACCTCTTTTCTGCCACTTACCAGCTGTGTGATTTTGAATACCTTAGGTCACATACGGTGGTTCTAATTTCTCCAACTGTAAAATGTGGGAGAACAGACTAAATGATCTCTAAATCCAGCCTTCATCTAACATGCTGGAATTATCATTTTGGCTAAGGCCAGCTTGCTCTGGAAATTTAGAAGGAGAAAGCAGTTAGCTTAGTGTTTGAAGACAGGTATTTACAGAATAAAATAAATATGATTAACTTAAGGGCTAGATAACTCATTTTAGTATTATTAAAGTATTTTATCTAAATGTAGTATTGAATGATAATCTGTATTGTTGTGAATAAACTAGTTTTGTTATGCATCATATAATCATTGTTTTTTACCCAGTTTGAAATTGATCAGTAAAACGATCTAATTCATGAGGGCGTGTGACAGAGACTCAACACCTGGGCTATTTGGACAACTGCATTATTTGATAAGTTCTCTGCTTTACCGTGGCTTCAGAGTTTCTGTCATAGAGACTATGAGGAGTGAATTCATACCAGACGTGGCTCACAGCACCAGCCATCATTAGAAGTCTAGTAACATTTAGATAATACATTTGTAGACATTCCAGCTGGCTTTGAAAGTGGTAAGCTGTTATTATTAAAATATTAACACCCTATTTCCTCTTATCTGCATTTCATAATAACAAATATCTGTAGCCCACACATGTTTATTGTTTAGCAAATACAGGCTCAATTTCAGGGAGTAACATTCTCTGCCATAGGGTCAATAGACTTAAAAAGTAAAATATAATCATTTGTACTTACATAGCACATCCCCATATAATACTAGTAGAAAATTTATTGTACACAAAAGAAGGAAGAAAGAAAGGAAGGGAGGGATAAAAACCTATCACTACCACCAGAATTCCCCACAAATATTCAAATATTGGGGAGTGGGGGAGGGAGTCCATGGGATGATATGAGGGGTCAAAATAGGCTATCAGGTTTCATAATGTAGGCAAAAAATTGTGGACAACCAATAGTGACGCCAGGAATTCAAAGACTTGGTATTCCTGAAATATCTAAAGTCGCCCTTTCCATTTACTGGAGTGTCTGGGAAATTGGCCTACTTGCACATTACCACTGGCAGGGGATACTGGTTCAGAATTTTTGGAAATCAAGGTTTTAGTATCTATCAAGAGCCATTGAAATTTTCAATTCCTTCCATCCAGAAATTCTAATTGTGCAAACCTAATCAAAGAAGATAGTACAACATGTTGAAAAAATAATTTGCAGAAAAGTATTCTCTGAAATTAAGTGAAAAAAAAGAGACCTAATTTTCTCAATAACTAGCAGTGATTAAGTTAACAGCATTGCATTCATGATGGAATGTTGTGCAACTCTTAAAATGATTTATTTGCTTATTTACTTGGTCATTAATATTTCACATCTTTCAAAAATGAACTTGAATGTGTTTACATAAATATCGGAAATACAGTATAAAAATGCTCTCTTCATTAAGATTAACTAGGAAGACTATGTTGTAATGATATATTTTTAAGTGGAAAATGATACAAAGTTAACATATGCAACTGGACTGCATGTCTAACTAGAAAAATACTGAAAAGAAAATATAATAGTGATTTTGTTGTAATGGCAAAATTATCAATGAACTGCTCCTATTTTTCCCTTTTCCTTAAATATTTTTGATATTTTGTATTGGCATATATAATATACATATATATACATATTATCTTTCTATCTACCTATCTATCTACCTATCTATCTATCCACATATATAAACAAAGTTGGTGTCCACTGAAAAATATGACATCTTAAAAATACAAATTGAGACTATATCAAACAAAAAAAGGTTTAAATGTCTTGTTTCTTATGCTCTTAGCAAATCAAAGTCCAGTTCTTATTAATCTAGAACTTTCAAAGATTATATCTAGTCTCGTTAGTTGCAATGATCTATTTGTATCAAAAGTGGTTACTGATAAGGAAGGACTTACTATTGTCATTCTGTTCATCGTTTCTTGTCTCTTTTAACTTTTTTATCCCTTTATTCCTCTCTTGCTATCTTTTTTTCTATTTTGTTGATTTTTTTTGTAGTGACTTGCTTTGATTTCTTTCTTATTGTCTTTTATATATATTCTATTGGTATATTCTTTGTGATTACCATGGGACTTAACAGAAAACATTTTACAGCTATAACAATCTATTTGACATTGATAGCAACTTCAATCACGTAAAAAATCTTTTACTTTCCCCTCTCCACACACACTTTATGTTATTGATGTCAAAAATTACATTTATATTGTTTATATATTGTGTATCCATTAACATATGTTATGTTGTGTATCCATTAACATATTTTTATATTGTGTATACATTAACATTTTGTTATAGTTATTTTTATACTTTTGTCTCTTAACTTTTTGATCAGAATTAAAAGTGATTTACACACCATTGTTAGAGTATCACAGTATTATGTATCTGCTTATATATTTACTTTTACAAGCAAGCTTTATTCTTTCACATGCTTTTGTGTTGATCTGTAGTGTCTTTTCATTTTAACTTGAAAGACTCTCTTGTAAGGCAAGTCTACTGGTGATGACCTCCCTCAGATTATATTTATCTGGGAAAGATTTTATTTCTCCTTCATTTTTGATAAATGGTTTTGCCAGATATAGTATTCATGGTTGGCATTTTTTTTCTTTCAATAATTTGAATACATCACCTCACTCCCTTCTGGCCTACAGGGTTTCTATTTTCTGAGAAATCCACTGATAGTTTTAAAGTGACTCCCTTGTATGTGATGAGTCACTTTTCTCTTGCTGATTTCAAAATTCTCTCTTTGTCATTAACTTTTGGCAATTTGATTATAATGTATCTTGGTGTGGTCTTCTTTGAATTCTTCCTAGTTAGGTCCATCAGGCATCTGAGTTTGGATGTCCATTACCTTCCCCAGATTTGGGAAGTTTTTGGCCATTATTTCTTCAGATAAGCTTTTTGCCTCTATATCTCTTTCTTCTTCTGGGACTCATGTAATGGGTACACAGGTTTCCCCCTGGAAGTTCACTTTATCCCACTGCATTTTTATGAAAGACCTACATTAGTACCTGTTTTTGCTAATCAAAAAAATACAAAGATTTTCACTTTTACAAAACAAGACAAAAAGTGAAAATAGTGTTCAGTGTTCATTTTGCAGCAAGTCATTATAGAGACTAAGCAGTTAAGCATACTGTCATTTTTAAGCCTTCCACATCAGCCACGTCAGCCAAAGGAGATGACAAACCTCTACCTTGACACAGAGGCAGGCAGACATAGAAGAAAGTGTAGATGTTAGTGACCTGCCTGCCCTGATGGATTCAGACAATGATGAGATGTCAATAGATGACCTTCTTCCTCTCTCTCCTACACACCAGTCTCCTGTACCTCCTACCACCCTAACCTCCAATGACTCAGCCTAACACACCGTGATTGCCACCACCATCTCTCAGCATTCCAGAGTGCTCTCTGTCTTCCCAGTTCTGGTAAGTGAAACTACACTGTACACACATTATTTCTACTTTATATAGGCTGAGTATTCATCGTATCATTCCTGCTTTTACTATATGTTAGTGTTATTTTAGGTTTTATGTGTTATTTGGGGTGATTGGTAGGTTATTTTTGGGATCTGGGAAGTCTCAAAAATTTTTTTCTATGTAAATTAATGATAATTGCTTCTTCACTTTATGCCATTTTGGCTTACAAAAAGTTTCATAGAAACACTCTACTTTTAGATAGTGGGGAAAACCTGTATTGGTTCACTTGATGGTATCCCATAAGTCCCTTAGGCTTTCTTCACTCTTTTTAGTTGTCCTTTCTATTCTCTGACAAGATAATTTCAAATGACTTGTCTTGGAGTTTGCTGGTTCTCTTATGCTTGATCAAATATGCTATTGAACACCTCTGTGCAATTTTTAGTTTGGTTATTGTATTCTTCAGCTCCAGAATTTCTGTTTGAGTCTGTTTTATAGTTTCTCTTTATTGACATTCTCATTTTGTTCATGCATCATTTTCCTGAACTCATTCAGCATCTTCATTACAGCTATTTTCAATTCTTTTTTATGTATTCGTATACCTCCATTTCTTTAGGTTTAGTGTCTGTAGTTTATTATGTTCTTTTCAGCCATGTTTCCCTGTTTCTTCATGTGCCTTATAACTTTGTATTGGGATCCACACATTTGAAAAAACAGTCACCTCTCCCAGTCTTTACAGGACAGCTTCATATAGGGAAAGACTTTCACCAATCAGCACATCCAGATTCTGGGAGCTTCTCAAAAATTTTCTGCGGCTATGTCTTCTCTGTACTTGTGCATGTAAATTCTCAATTAGAGAGATTTGTCAGTTTTTTTTCAGGAGTTGATAATCTCTTCCCCCCTCTGCTGTTTGTCTGTGGTGCTGCGGGTCCTCTGGAGCCACTGCAAGCTGCGCCGGTCTCTTTTGTTCTCAGGGACCCTCAGGCTTCTACATTATGCTGGGTCCTGTCAGCACTTCAAGTCAGAAGAGACAGAAACCAGTCCCCTTGGGAAGCCCCCTGAGAAGCTGGAACATGGATGCATACTCCAACTCTTTTCCCTCAGGGAGAAGCTGGGAGTTAGTAGTTTTCTCCCATTCATTCTATGTTGAGCTGAGTAGAGGGACTTTGGTTAAGTGAGTCTGTGCTACTCCAAACATTCATCTTTGGATCTCCAACCCAGAGCCCTTTCTTGTCAGCATTGGAGTTAAGACAGAGCAGAAGCCATTCCCTCAGGTAGCCTCCCCAAAAGTCAGAACATTGTACATACAGTCCAGTCTTCTATTTCCTCCCCTCTGGTGAAAGGCTAGGAGCTGGGAGTTTCTTTCCAGTTGCGCTATACTGTGCTGGAGGGAGGAAATATGGCAAGTGAGTACCATGAATTTTCCTATAGGCTTTGATGATGCATAGAGTGCAGAAGTCACTTAACTTGTTTCAGGATTTTTCGCAAAGTGTATTGTTCTGTGCATTGTTGTTGAATCAGTGGCCCTGTGGGAGGAAGGAGAGTATGGAGATTCCTATTCTGCCATCTTGCAGAAAATTTTCTTATGGGGTATAAAGACATTGTCTCTCTGGAAAATGGAATAAAATGCACCTCTGAACTGACATCTGAGAAACAAAAGATTGCTGTATGTTTCTAATGAGCAAAATATTTTTATCTGCAATGAGAAAGAAAGCAACTATAAATATATGCCAGGCTGACATTCTCGTATAATTAAAAAGGCCAGAACTGTTGCTTTTCCTCACCTTGACATTTTCAAAACAAAATCAAGTTTTATTTTGAAAAGTCATCTCCGAATTGTTTCTAGCTCATCACCAGAATATCTCCTTCCTGAGTGCCGCTGCTGTCCCCAACTCCACTTCCTCTCCTTTAGTAACTTAACAGAAGTATAACACTCTAGTATTTTTGTTTTAACAATGAAGTATTAAACATTTGACCTCCATATGTTGTAATGAGCAATTCCACTTTTGGCCAGGCACATTGATTTTCAGGAAAGACATTTTTTTCTCTCGAAGAAAAGTTTATTTAAAAGTTATCTGTGTCTTGAAAATCACATTACATTTTTGCAGTCACACAGTATTCTGGAAAACAGCAAAAGTATATAGAGTCATTGTATGAGAAACAGCAATGGCTTGCTTTATCCTAGATTGTAAAATTAATTGAAAACTTGCAGAGTGATACCAGTTTGATTAATATTTATGTTTGATCAATTTTTAGATAATGAAATATTTTGACTAAGGGGAAACACACTACTACCTCTAGATTCACTTGATTGTGACTTAGGAATATTGTCCGGAACACAAGTGATGCTACACATGGATTTGGTATTAGTCTCAGGCTGCCATGTTCAATATTAACTAAAATACTAAAACAACTTTTTCTTTAGGTTTGTGATAATATTTTGTAGGTAAGGGAGAAAAGAGATATTTAGTACTTTAGATTCAGGGTTAATATTTTGGAGTGCCTATTATGTGTCTGACCCGGATTATAGTAGTCAAAGAATGCTTGTATGAGTGAATGAGAAGCATAGTGTATGCAAATAACTAAACTTACTTGTGAATGTATGTTCTTAAAATTATTTAATACAATCTAAATCGTTAATTGAAGAATAATTGTTAGAAAAAAAGACTCTATGAGACTTAAAATAGTTTAAGGCAATTAACAAAATCACTAATTTAAGCATTATATCATGTGCAAATTTAAGTATAAGCAAGACAATTTTAGATAAGTTGACAATGATGTTCCAGAATGTTTTTAATTACTTACACAGAAAAATACATCATTACCTTTTTATTCAGAAAATTGGAGCCATCCAACTAAAATTTCCTTACTACCTTCCAGTCCCTGACAACTACCATTCTTTTTGTCTCTTGAATTTGACTCTTCTGATACCTCATGTAAGTGGAATCATATAATATTGTCTTTTTGTGACTGGCTTATTTCACTTAGGATAATGTCTTCAATGTCCCTCTACGTTATAACATGTGTCAGAATTCCTTTCCTTTTTAGGACTGAGTAATATTCCATTGTATGTATATACCACATTTTGTTCATCCATTCATCGATCAACGGCCACTTGGATTTTTCTACCTTTTGGCTATTGTGCATAGTGCTGCTATGAACATGGGTGAACAAATATATCTTCAAGTACATGCTTTCAATTCTTTTGGGTATATACTCACAGGTGGAATTGCTGGATCATATAGTAATTCCATTTTTAATTTTTTGAGGAACCACCATACTGCTTTCCACGGTGGCTAGACCATGTTATATTTTCAGCAGCACTGCACGAAGGGTTCCAATTTCTACACATCCTCACCAACACTTGTTATTTACTATTTTGTATAATAAACATCCTAATGGTTGTGAAGTGGTATCTCATTATGGTTTGATTTACATTTCCCTAATAATTAATGATGTCAAGCCTCTCTTTTCATGTGCTTCGTGGCCATTTGTATATCTTCTTTGGAATAATGTTTATTCAAATCTTTGCCCATGTTTTCATTGGGTGGTTTGTTTTTTTGTTGTTGAGTTGTAGGAGTTCTTTATGTATTCTATGTATTAATCCCTGACCAGATGTATATTTTCTCCCATTCCATGGGTTGCCTCTTCACTCTATTTCAAGTGTCCTTTAATGCACAAAAGTTTTTAATTTTGATAAAATCCAATTTATCTATTTTTTTTCTTTTACTGCCTGTGCTTTTGGTGTCATATCCAAGAAACCATTGCAAAATCCAATGTCATGTAGCTCTTCCCCTATACTGTCTTCTAAGATTTTTATAGTTTTAGCTCTTACATTTAAGTCTTTGGCCCATTTTGAGTTAGTTTTTCTATATGGTGTAAGTAGGGGTCCAAGTTCACATTTTTGCATGTGGATACTCAGTTTTCCCAATGCCATTTGTTGAATCCTTCTTTAATTATCTTGAATGCACAAAACTAACTCCTACTTCAGGCCCTTTGTACTTACTGCCTCTTCTACTTCAAAAGCTCTGGCTCTAGATATTCATAAGGTTGGTTCCTTCTTATCATAAAGGTTAAATTCAAAGATCACATCCTCAGATAGGCCTTCTGTTCTCAAAAAGCCCCTCTATCATCACCCTAGGATATCTCTATTACGTTACTTTATTTCACTTTCTGTGAAATAAAAATTTTCACTAAAAATAGTGAAATAAAATTTTTCACTATCAAAATGTCTCATTGATTTATGTAGGTTTTTGAAGCCTCCTCTAAGCTCTCCAGCCCCTGTCTCCATAGAGTGTAAGCTCCATGAGATCAGGGACCCTGCCTATCTAGTTCATCCTTGTATAACTAATGGTAAGAACAAGACCTGGCTACCATAGGCGGTCAATAAATGCTTGTTGAATTCTCAGTGAATTATCATTGTCAATAATAAACTATAAAATGTCTTGCTGCTTCAGCATTTGTTCTATGTCTGTTGAAAACTAAATAAATCAACATTGCATGCAGATTCACAATGTTATCCAAAATGTACATCCATATATATCTTTTATGAAACTAAAAAAAAAAATCTGTTTTATCATCAAAACAAAGTTCAAGGAACAAAAAATATAATGCAAAAGAAAGTAGTTACTATTTCCTTTCCAGTGTGTTTCTTTTCCTTTGTCCCATTACTTTTGAAGAAAACGCCATATGCTGTAAAGTTTAATGGGATGGCAAAATGACTTGAATACAAATTTGTCTGCATTACTTAGACAATACATCATTTGGTGATGTAGCTTCACTGAAAGATGTTTTGGAAAGTGTTTTTGTATATTTACTGGAAATACTAATTTAAATTGGACCATATTTCTCAACAGGGTGCAGATATGATTTTCAGCCCAAACAGTTATCAGAGTGTATTGTTTCAGGCTATTTATTCAAGAAGAGAGAATAGAGGACAATTCTCCAATGGGAATGAAAAAGTTACATAATGATGTCATAAAACATTAACTTAACAGTAGGAAGCAGCACTTATGAACCACTGTAAGCTCTGTTCTCTTGGGTTTAATTTTTTTTACAGCCACAATAAATCCAATAGATATATAATTTCTTTATTGAGTTAGAAATTGTATTTGTTTTAAAAAACTAGCGATCTTCTACTAGCACAGGCAAAAACTCACACAGACCCATAGACCACAAATACACAAAATACATGAAATCTCTGGCACATATTTTAAATTAAAATACTCTGAGGCCATTTTTCCTTTAGGTAATTTTTTAGAGATTATGGATTAAATAAATGTTCCTATTGAATCTCAGAATGCCAGGATGTAAATCCTGAGAAAATGCTAAATGTGAAAACACTGTCTTACCCACTTACCAAATAAGTGTATAAGATGACAAATGGTGGAAAGGTTTTCAGTCAATGAGAAAATGGCCTGCTTATCTGAGTGCCTTCAAACTGGCATGAAGCATAAATGTGTTGTCTTTCTCTATTTGCCTTATATATATCAGCTTCAGGTGATAGCATACACTCCCTTGTTCTCAGAAATCTCAGTACTAGGATCCCTTAAGCTTTCAAGGTCAGTTTCTCTGCAAGTCTGAGTACCACAGATTTCAAATTTCTTGTTATCACTAGAAGATATCTTCAGATTCTTAAATGTTTTAGTACTTTAGTAAAGTCCCCCTTTCCATGGTAGTTAAAAATAATATTCTACCCTTCAATATTTAAAATTTTTTACTTTATTATTCTCAGTGCTTAATTCCTCCTTAAAAAAATTGACTTCACGTCACTAACACTCCCAGTGTGTCAATTGATTGCTTATTTTAGTTAATCCATAATCCTATCATTTAAATGCTTTTCTTTTTGCTCTGCTGTCAGTGGAGATGGATGACAGATATATAGTGTTTTCTGTATAACAGACCTTCATCCACTTGAAGCCCATTAAGTTCTCCTGAATTTTCTCTACTTTAGCCTAAATAAACTTAGTTCTTTCCACCTATTCTCATGAGTCTTATTTTCCAAAATTTGAAATATTTTCGGAATCATTTTAATTATATTTTTTAGTTCTCTAAACCTATATCATCTTTAAAAAATGTTGAATGAATATAGAATGTTTTTACCATGGCATAGTTTCAGTAGTGTAACTACAGAGCTTTACCAAATGATCACAAATCTACAGGTAATTAATGATAGAACTATATTCAGTCATTGAAAAGGAGTTTTATTGTCCTTCTCATCTTTTTAACTGAACTCAATTATGCCAATTATCCATAGCTCCAGTGATATCAGTAGACATTCACTTGATTCTGTGCCTTATTTCTGAATCAAAATGGACTTAAACTTGCCTTACATATATACTCCATTTCACCCAGCTCATCAGTACTAAAAAGATTACAGACATGCATCATATAACGGCATTTCAGTCAATGACAGACGACATATACGATGGTGGTTCCATAAGGTTAGCACCATATAGCCTAGGTGTGTAGTAGGCTATACCATCTAGGTTTGTATAAGTACACTCCATGATGTTCACACAATGATGAAATCACCTAACGATGCATTTCTCAGAATGTATCCCTGTTATTAAGCAACCCATGACTGTATTGTGAGTAATCATATTCTGGGCCAGTATTTGGTTAGTAGAATAGTTTTCTTTACTATGAACATAAACATGTGGTCAGGAACTTTATAAATAAACATGCTTATTTTTAGATTTTGGAGAGAATGAATAAATATAGCACCAGAAGAGTTTCTTAAACAGAAAATGGTGTAATTATATTCTTGAGATAAATTCTCAATGAGATGTATTTATCAACAAAGACATTGTCTTAGTCCTGGGAATGCTACCATTATGGGTCTTTAGGGTCAAATGTCAAGTTTTATTAGGGCGTAGAGTTGGCAGCCTCACAGTTCTAGGTCTGTCTCGTAGTCAGCTAACTGGTTATATAAGTGGTATTCACTGGGTTGCATGTAGAAATCCTTCATTAGAAGAGAAGAGAAAACAAAATCACAGAAAGAGCAACTCCATGAAAGATGCAATCCCTGTAGTTTGGCCAGCCATCTCAAAATGCCTCGCTGAAGTCACAAAAGAAAATTGGTAAGAATATATAGATGATTCCCTTGCCTAGTAGTTCAAAGGCCTACAAAAATGAGCTGTATTAGCAGAGTTTCATTAATATGGAAAAGTAGCTTCATCAATACAGAAAAAATGGCATAGTGGAGCTGTGAAGCCACCTTAACAGAGTGTGAATCCCAACCCTGTCATTAACTGATGCTTTGGGAAAATTTCTTAATGTTTTTTTTCTGTAAAATTGGGATGAAAATAGTGCCTGATTCATAGTGTTTATATGAGGATTAAAGTTAATAATTATTGCAAAGCTCTGAGAGTAGTATCTGGCCCATATTACAAACTATAAGGAATTGTTAAATAAAAAATTCTTGCAAGGCTTGCACTTATGCTTCCGAGAGATAATATTTCATACATGCCAGAAGCTCCACAGCTAAAGGTCACAAAAGTCATATAGAACATCAAAGATGGAGGGAATTTTAGAACTCTTTAGTCAAATAGCTTGCAAAATATTTCTGTAGCAGCCAGATGCTGTTTTCAAATGAAACTTTTTGTAGAACCCCAATTTATACAATAGATAAAAGCAGAGTTGCTTTGACTGAAGCAAGAATGGTCTTCTCTTCCTGTCTTGGTGACAGTATAGATTTGATTCTTCTTAAAAACAAAAGGCCCATAAAATGTACAACACTAAAAGTAAACCATAATGTAAACAAACTATGGACTTTGGATGATTATGATGTGTTAATATAGATTCATCAATTATAAAAACTGTACCACTCTGGTAGAAGACGTTGATAATGGGGGAGGCTATCTATATGTGGGAGCTGGGGTTATATGGGAAATCTCTGTACTTTCCCCTCAATTTTGCTGTGAACCTTAAACTGCTCTAAAAAAAGTCTGAATAAAAAAATATACAAAAGTCCTTAAAACCAAAAGAAACATTCTGTACTGACAGACTTGTCTCTTCTTTAGGTGCCATCATCCAAATAAGTAGCTCCCAGGAAATGTGAATAGTCAACTTTGATGATCCGTTCTCTCCAGGTGGCAGTAGAGCATTATACAATGAGTAAAAGTGTCTGTGTCCCATAGATCTGGAGGCCGGGATGAGTTTTTCAGTCATCCGATCAGGGATCAAGATCCAGAGGAAATGCTTTCCATTTCCTGGCTCTTATTTTAAAGTTACTACACCATTTAACCATTTAAAGTGTACAATTCAGTAGCTTTTAGTACATTCTCAATGTTGTGCAACCATCACCACCATCTAATTTCAGAACATTTTCATCACCCTAAAAGGAAACATTGTACTTATTAAATAGTCACCCCCATTACCACTCCCTCCCTCCAGTTCCTGGCAATTGCTAATCTGCTTTCTTTCGCTATGGATTTGCCTATTCTCAACAATTCAAATAAATGTAAGTGTACAATACGTATGGCTTCTTTTGCATACATAGTATTTTCGAAGTTCATCTATGTTGTAGCATGTTCATTCCTTTTTAGGGATACAGAATATTCCATTGTACGGATATACTACGTTTTGTTTAGCAGCTGATAGACATTTGGGTTGTTTCTGCTTTTTGGCTATAGTGAAAAATGCTGCTGTGAACATCTGAACACAAGTTATTGCAGGAACAGATGTTTTCAGTTATCTCAGGTGTATACCTGGGAGTGCAAACACTGACTCATATGGAAATTCTATGTTTAAATTTTAATGAGTAGCCAAAGTGTCTTCCACAGCAGCTCTGCCATTTTACATTCCCACTAGCAATGCACAAAGGGTTCAAATTTCTCCACATCATTGTCAATTCTTATTTTCTGCTTTTTTTAATAATCAATCTAATAAATGTGGAATTGTATCTCACAGTGATTTTGATTTGTAATTTCTTAGTGACAGAATATGTTGAGCATCTTTCCATGTGTTTGGTCATTTATTTATCTTGCTTGGAGAAATATCTATTCAACTCCTTTGCCCATGTTTTAGTGGAATAGTTTGGAGTTTTTTGTTGAGTTGTAAGTATTATTTATATATTCTGGATACTAAACCTTTATCACAGATATGATTTTAAAATATTTTCTCACATTCTGTGGGTTTTCTTTTCTTTTTTTGATGATATCTTTGGATGCACACGTTTTTAATTTTGATAAAGTCCAATTTACCTATTATCTCATTTGTTGCATGTGTTATTAGTATCATAGCTACGTATACATTGCCAAATCCAAGAACACGAAGATTTTTCCTATGTTTTCTTCTAAGTATTTTATACTTTTAGCTCTTACATGTAGTTCTTTGATCCATTTTGTGTTATTTTTTGTAAGTGGTGTGAGGTAAGGGTCATAATTCATTCTTTTGTAAGTGAATATCTAGTTGTTGTAGCACCATTTGTTGGAAGACTATTCTTTCTCCATTGAATGGTCTTGGCAACTTTGTGAAAATTAACTGGAGATAGATGTATGGGTTTATTTATGGACGTTCAATTCTATTCCGTTGGTCTATATGTCTATCCTTTTGCCAGGACTATACTGTTTTGATTTCTGTAGCTTTGTTTTAAGTTTTGAAATCAGAAAGTGGGAAATCACCAACTTCTTTTTCTCTTTTCCAAGATTGTTTTGGCTACTCAAGGTCCTTTGCAATTCCATACACATTTTAGTGTCAATTTGCACATTGTCCCTAAAAAGGCAGTTGAGATTTTGACAGAGATTGTATTGAATCTATAGATCATTTGGCTAGTGGTAGTATTTTAACAATATTAAGTCTTTTAATCAGTGAACAGGGTATATCTTTTTATTTAGATCATGTTTAATTTATTTTTTTATTGGAGCATAGTTGACATACAATATTATATTAGTTTCAGCTGTACAACATAGTGATTTGCCAGTTATATACGTTATAAAATTTCACCATGATAAGTCTAGTTACCATGTGTTATCATACAAAGTTATTATAATATTATTGACTATATTCCCTATGCTGTACATTACATGCTTGTCACTTATTTATTTTATAACTGAAAGTTTGTACTTCTTAATAATCTTTAATTGCTTTCAGTGGTTTGTAGTATACAAGATTTGCACCTACTGGTTAAATTTATTCCTAAGTGTTCTGTTCTTTTTGATCTTGTTGTAAATAGAATTGTTTTAGTAATTTCATTTTTTGGATTATTCATTTCTAGTGTATAGCAATACAACTGATTGTGTGTTGATCTTGTATCCTGCTACTTTGATGAATTTGTTTATTAGATCTAATATTATTAGCCATTGTTATCTATCTCTGTATTGTCCATAGCTAATATTAACAATAATATTATTATCTATTATTAGCTCTAATCTACAAAAAGCAGATTCTATAGGATTTTCAATATCTATGCTCATGCTGTCTGCAAATAGAGTTTTATTTCTCTTTCCAATTTGTATGTCTTATGTATTTTCCCTAATTGCCCTAGCTAGAACTTCCAGTACAATGTTGAATAGAAGTGGCAAGAGCAGTCATCCTTGTTTTGTTAATGATCTCAGGAGTAAAGCATTCAGTCTTTCACTAGTGAGTATGATGTTAGATGTGGCTTTTTAAATAGATAACCTTCATTATTTTGGAGAAATATCTTTCTATTTCTATTTTTTTGAGTTTTTTTTTCATGAAAGGAGTTGGATTCTGTTGAATGCTTTTTCTTCATCTATTGGAATAATCATTTGGTGTTTTTGCTTTTTGTTCTATGAAAATGGTGTATTACAGTGATTTTTGCATGTTGAAACAGACTTGTACTCCTGGGAAAATCCCATTTGGTCATATTTTTAATATGCTATTGGATTCGGTTTGCTGGTACTTTATTAAGGACTTTTGCAACTATATTCATAAGGGATGTTGGTCTGTAGTTTTTTTTTTTTTTTCCTGTGCTATCTTTGTCTGGCTTTAGTACCAAGGGAATACTGGCCTCAGAGAATGAGGTAAGAAGTGTTCTCGCCTCTTTTTTGGGGGAGGGGTAAGAGTTTGAGAAGGACTGATCCTAATTCTTCTTTAAATGTTTGGTAGAATTCAGTAGTGAAGCCATCTGATCTCGGGCTTTTCTTCATTGGAAATTTTGATTATTGATTCAATCTCGTATTGTAGGTCTATTCAGATATTCTATTTCTTCTTCAGTCATTTTTAGTAGTTTATGTGTTTCCAGGAAATTATTCATCTAGGTTATCTAATTTATTGGCATACAATTGTTCGCAGTATTCTCTTATGCTCTCTTTCTCTTCTCTTAGGTTGGTAGTAATTTCCCCACTTTCATTTCTGAAGTTGGTAATGTGAATCTCCTCTTTTTCATTCTTGGCCAGTCCACCTAAAATTTCGTCAATTTTATTGATCTTTTCAAAGAACCAACTTCTGGGTTTGTTGATTTTATCTATTGTTTTTCTTTTCTCTATTTCATTCATCCCACTGAAATATTTATTATTTTCTTCCATTTACTTGCTTTGGGTTTAGAGTTTACAGCTTTGCATTTGCCTTCATTTCTTGCTTTTGCAGCTACTGAAAATCTACTAGAAATGAGAACTTGGAAACTTCTCAGGTAGTTTCTAAATGAGCAACCAGCCTTGGGTATGTGCATGGCCTTCTAGATTCCCAGGGATATGTGGGAGCTTTTCAAAGCCTTTTTCCCCTGAAGTGTCTTATTACCCAACCTTCACTCTCAAGCTTTTCAGTTTCTCTATTGTTTACCCAAATTTTTATCCCTTGCCCCATATAGCAAAGGCTAATGCACTTGCTTTTAAATGTTTTCAACAATCACCCTCCAGAGTAGGCACTTCAGCCATGCTAGCGTACTGAGCTAGGTGAAATTAAGGCAAGCCCTTTGAGCTGATCCTTCGGAAGTTACCAGATAGATCAAAACAAATAATCAAAATTCTTGGAATATATGGGTCATTCTCTCCCTCCATCACTAGGAACCTATACCAGGATGTGGGCTGAGTTCTTTGAGGCTACCACCAAGCTGGTGAATGCAGGGTGGGGTTAGAGTAGGTAAAAATCTCACAAAACTCTCTTAATGAGATTCAAGTTTTTTCCCTCTATTAAGCGTTTGTCAGGTTGCTGTAAACTTTTGATTAGTTTCCACAGTTCTGCTAAAGGTCAATATGACAATTTATGCCAGTTAATTCTCTGCTTTTGTGGAACAATGAGCTATTGGAGTTCCCTACTCTCCCATTTTTGCTGATGTCACTGGCAATCTACTTTTAAATAACTCATATGTTACCTTAATAGGGCCTAGAGACGTATACATAATAATGGCACTATGTCAAGAGGATGAGGTTTGGGAATAATCACTGTTGTTGTAGCTTTTTATCTGTGCTTCATCATGGCATTAATTAAATTGAATTTTGTTAATTTAATTAGCACCCCAGTGTTTAACTGATTCTATATTCCTATATCAAGCAAATTGTTAGAATTGTTTTTATACTAATTAGCTTTAAAAAGACACCAAAACCTCATTTTCATGTCAAAAAAATATCACCTTGAAACATTTATTTTAAGGTGGCCAATTTAGGTTTGTTAATGTGCATGATTGCAAAATTTCCAATTTGCAATAAAAATGTAAAAATATTCATTTGCATAAACAGTTCATGTCTACACATTCAAGTGAACGTGGCTAATTATAACAAGTATTTAGAAATTCAAACAAAAGCAGTGCATTTACTTTGAGCACATATATTCAACCCAAATATGAGTTCATGGAGAAGGGAATGCTTGAAATATGTGAGCCAATTGTTTTGGTTATCTGTTTAATGGTATCATAAATAGTGTATTTACAAAACCAACATCGAAATGAAACATAATTTTTCCATATGACTTTATTTTTACCAAAGTATAAACATAGCCACTCCCTCTAAAAATTTAAAAATAAGAATTATATAAATTTCACTCTTTATTGAATCTAAATAATATCAGCTATTTTTATATCATTTTCAGAACTAATTTACCATAAATATTTTAATTTACCAAAAACAATGTAGTTATTTATCTCTTTTGAGCACACACTTTATTGCTCTTTTGGTTAAAAAAAGAAAGGTCCATGTTTGCATTTGTATAAGTCAGTTATTACATCTCTCTTAGTTTGCTTGTCTCCAAACTAATATCCTTTTGATTGATAGTCAGCCTACATTAAAAACCCTTCCTTATTCTAAGTCTTTCAGGTCTGAGTGGGTGGATGCATGTATATATAGATGGGCCAAGTTGGAATTTGTATATTTAACTGTGGGATTTCACTTTTAAATCAACCTTCAAATAACATTATTATTGACATGGTTGTGCTGATGCTTTTGACAGTGTTTGTATGTAAAGTGATTTACCCAGAGTAAGAAACTTTACTGGCTTCACGTTTCATGTGGGAAATAGGGAAGAAAAGGAAAAACAAAACAAAATGTTGGCTCAGCATAACTGATTTAGTAGGAAAAATCATTCTGTTTTTGAGTCCCCTAAAGTAAATAGGCATAATAGGATAAAAAACATTCAAAATTTACTATGAAGTGCATTTTTTCATTAGTGTCATTTCCTTTGGATGTAGTGTCTACAGATAGCTGTAATTGTTTCTTACTCAAAACTGAAAAGAGTGTTTTATATTTTTAATGATTCATTTCCTTAAACTAAAGAGAGATGTAGATATTTTTAGCCACTACATAGTTTCTTTTTGCATGTGAAAATAAGAACCAATGTCAAGGAATGAACTGCATAAATTTATATCTTCTTTAGGAAAGAGTCTTGGAACCATGTTTAACATTTAATTTCTCATTAAGCCAAAGGGTCACAATAAGTTACATATTATAGTGTGATAATTTGCACCTAATGCATTGTGAAGCAGGAAGCCCAGGCCAAATGGCAATGCAGCCACTGTGAAGATTTACATCATAATTTATAACTCATTATTTCTTACGGAGATGATAAACATTTCAGTAAAATAAAGACAACACCACATATTTTAAACACAAATCTTATCTCCATTCGAAGACAAAATAATTGAAGAAAGAATACAGTCCATTAGCAATCCCAAATTTGTACTTATTTAATGAACTTTTTAGTCCTTACCAAGTATAAGATATTTGTAAAAAAATGGAATGTATATTTCCTGGTAAGTTAGGAAAAAGAAAACTCAGAAATCCTGTTATTTTGAACTTAACTAATTCAAATGCATGACCATTTGTCTCAAGAGTATGCTTTATTTACAAAAAGGTATTTTAACTGCGAGTGAATAATCTCAACCCATTAATCTCTCAACAAGTATTCATCCTTCTATCCAGCATTCTTTATTTCTTTTACTCATTTAACAATATTTCTCTGGTGCCTGTTACATGTCATCCTCTCTGCAATGTGTTGAGTGCATAGAAATTAATAAAATTTGGCCCACTATCCTCAGTTACCCACAGTAAAGAAAAGAGAAACATGGATGAAATCAATTGGAATACTGTGAAAAGAGTGTAAGTCAATAAAGAATGCTTTATGAGGAGTGGCAACTACTTTGCTTGGGGGTGGGGGTAAACTTCATGAAAGTCTTCCAAGAAAAATTTATGCTTGAGTTTTAAAAAGTATTAGGAATTTTTTCAGTGGACAAAAGGACTAAGGATATTCCAGTCTAAAGCACCGAGTTGCAAGATAGCATCGTATGTTATTGGAAATGATAAGTAGTTTGGGAAAGGGTATTTGAGTGAGTGGTGGATGATGAGATTGTGAATCAAGATGGTGATCAGATTAAGGGTTTCATTTATCACAATAAGAATTTGAATTTTAATGCATAAATGTTGGGGTAAAATTGAAGAGTTTTAATCAGGAAAGTGATATTTTTCACTATGGAGACTAGACTAGAGCTAGAAGAATTGGGAGATATTACAAAGAGACCATTTAGAAAGCTCTTGCAACAATCCAGACAAAAAATGATGGGGGTCTGAACTCAGGCAATAAGTGCCTAGTACATGTGCAAAGAACAATGCAGATACAGGCCCTCTGGAACTTCTCACCTTATTGGATCTCTACTTGGAGCAAACAAACTCTCTCTGAGTTACAGAATGTACAGAAGATATACTTCATCAATCCTGGCTCCATCCTTGAATAACTGTCTAATTTTGGACAAGTTAACTTCTGTGCCTTTTCCAAAGCTGGAATATGGGGATTACACAAAATACACACACACACACACACATATACACACACACATACATATATATATATAGATACACACAATATATGCATACACACACATACACACACACACACACACATGTATATGTTCCTCGACCCAATATGTACATATATACACACACGTACATACACACACATATGCATAAGTATGTATATATACAGGGTGATTGTCACAATTAAATGAGATAATACATGTAACCATGCTTTAAAATTTAGTTATTATTCATTATTACTCAATATTACAGAACTGTGAGCCTTGAGAGATGCATGCTTTTGATACTTAAACAAAAACTATGGTATTGGCATAATCAATATTAAATTATTAAAATTATTATATATATTAATTATTAATATATATAATAATATTATATATATTATATATTCTTATTATTAAAATCAAAAGAATATCAATAGTGTAATTCCAAATATTAATATTTTTGATAAAACACAATAGTTATGTTTTACCTCTAATCACAAATCTTTTTATGGTAATACTTATGGTTTATATCTCTGTCAACACAGTACATAGTTATTGTTCAAAATATGCTTACTGAAGCATTCTCTACATAATTTTTCTTCTGGATTGATGTTCTAACCTTTTTAGGAAAAAAATCTCCATAGTATCTAGCTATCTTATTCCCACTCCCATTCATAGAGGCTTCATGGCAATATTTCACATTAAAGATATTCAAATTAAACATTCAAACTGTAATTGTGCTTTGTCTTTTGGACATATATTTCAGTTCAGCTTTCTGTTTTCTTCCTTTGCATTACATTCAGTTATTACCATCATGCACTATTTGTGTGGCCTTTGGTAAATTACTTAATCTCTCTGAAACTCAGTCTCTTAGTTTCTAAAGAAAGACGTATTAATAGTATCTAACCCACAAATATGTGATGGAAAATAAATGTAATAATTTTTGAAAAGTGCTTAGCATAATACCTAACAGAGCAATTACTCAAGAAATGTGGTTGTTATTTCATGATTCTGTCTAGGATTAATTAACCCCACATTATTGGTGAATAATATCAATTAGAAATTAGCATTACTTGCTGAGCATTTAGTGGGAGATTGTTGCCGTGTTTCAGGAAGTAAGTTTTGTCTGAATGAAAGGGAGCAGTCTGAATGGCAATAGTTGGGACCTCCCTGACAGTCTATTCTCAGAAATAATTAGAGATGACTGAGAAAACTGAGAGCTGGAACCCCTCTTCTAGGTGTTTCTGTCATAGAGACAGAATAAGAGCAGAAACTTTTGGAAATGGGCCATATGATGGGTGGAGACCAATGAGAGAGTGTCACTGAGTGGTTCAGCGAGATAACCAGGTCAGATAAATAAAAAGCAAAATAGAGTGACTCGATAATGTAGTAGGTTAAAAGTCTGACTCTGCCATTTAATAGTTTTGAGATCTTGGACAAGTTACTTAATCTCTGTAAATCTTAGTCTCCTTATATTTAAAAAGTGAATAATAATATCATATACCTCAATTGGCTATTAAAATAATGAATAATGTATGTCATGTACAACACCTTTCATATATTAACTATACAATAAAATGCAAATAATATAACTTTTGTCACTTAATCCCATCTACCCATTAGAGAAATCAACACTCTAATACTGCACATCTTTTTCTACTTAATCTAACCTATGGCCTAGCCTCCTTCTAATGAATCCCTAAGGCAGTCTGACGTTAGGACATTTAAGAAATTGCATTTATCTGAGAAACGTAAGTATAGACCATCAATAATGTAATTCCAAATTATGTTTTTCTTAAAACATGTTTTTTCCAAGAAACTTAATTATCAACCTTTCAGTTTCTTTTGAATTATATACTTGAGCAATCATCAAACTATACATATAAATGCTATAAAATTCTTACTTTTTAATTGTCCTCTAGTATGCCTCAAATTGGTGGTGATATTTGCCTTGTTTTGTTCACTGCTCTATACCCAGCAACTAGAGCAGTGACTGGTACCTAGTAGGTTCTTAAACACTAATTGAATGAATTCACTCAGACTGACTTCTCCCTAATGTATACAAATAAACTATTTCAAAGTACAAATATGTAATAATCTTGAGAATATTGATAAATTTCTAGCAAAATAATTGAAGTTACTAACAGAATAGTACGTATACATGAAAAAATCACAAATATAGCTTATATATCTGTTGACTCAGATTTGGGTTCCTGGACCCAATTTCAATGTGATAGGGAAGTTCCTCATACCTCCAACAAGCAATGCTCCAATACCAGCTGGGCATCCTACAATTGAAGTCAATGCTGACACTATCTACCTGGGCATAGTGTCAGATCTCACAAGTTAAGGGATCTTACAAGACTGCCCCTTCTCACTTCAGGCACCAATCACAAACCCAGGTTATTACCTGTGCTTCTGACCAACCAGCTAGAGAGATTGGAGGTTCCAATAACTCCCTCCTTGCACTTCAGATGCCAGTCCCATTTCCAGATTATTACCTGTACTTCTGACCCACTGACTATAAATCAGAGGTTCCCATGACCCCCTCCTCAGGTTCGATTAATTTACTAGAGCAGCTCACAGAATTCAGAGAAACATTTTACTTACTAGATCACTGGTTTATTAAAAAAGGCTGTAACTCAGGAATAGTCAGATGGAAGAGATGCATAGGGCAAGGTATGGGGAAAGGACACAGAGCTTCCATGCCCTCTTCTAGGTGTGCTACTTTCCCAACAACTCCATGTGTTCACCAACCCAGAAGCTCTCTGAACCCTGTCCCTTGGGTTTTTATGGAGGCTTCATTATGTAGGCATGATTGATTAAATCATTGGCCATTGGCGATTGATTCAACCTCCAGCCCCTCTCCTTTCCTTGAGGTCAGGGGGTAGGACTGAAAGTTCCAACCCTCTAATCACGTGGTTGGTTCCCCTGGCAACCAGACCCCATCATTAAGTGTGTCAGAAAGACACTTTATTAGCATAACAAAAGACATCTTTGCCTGCTCTCATCACTTAGGAAATTCCAAGGGCTTCGGGAGCTCTGTGCCAGAAACTGGAATGAAGACCAAATATATATTTCTTATTATAAATCACAATATTGCAACCCAACATCATCATTCATTTTTAAAACATGCTGCAAACCTCTGTGCGTGTCTTTATGCTTTCAGATCCATAAAAAACACTAGAGACAAAGCAGATAGATGGCTGTGGCCTGAATTCAGAAAACTGAGTGACTGCTGAGCAACTCAGTAAAATTTCTGCACAATTATAAATTATCCCCAGAGTGATCCTACAGTGAAAATTCCATTCTTTCGAGTGAAAGCTGGCATTTACCATATAAGAAGATTTCTTAGGCCATACCCCTTAAACACTTACTATTTACTTCCCATCCTCTCATTTATCTGATCTATCCTTCACCGTTAAGTGTTGGGTCCTTCAAGAAAGAACCACGGGAGATGTGAATTTTTTAAAATATTATACTGTGTATTATTTTTGAAGATTTGTTTTAAAACATGTAAAAATATATAGGTATGAATATTATTCATAAACAACTTTCCCACTCCACAAACTAAATGCAATATGGTATGACAATATTGTTTAGTTTTCCTCATTATTTTATTGTATAACATGGATTAATAGTGACTAACGACCACTTAGATAATGACTCATCCAGGGAAGTTCTTTATGTCAGGTAGCATAGGTTAGGAGGAAAAAATTCTTCATGATGCTAAAAGGAAAATCTGATTGAAAAGTGAAAATCGCATGAATTTAGAACCCACATTTGATCTATATGGTCAACTACTTTGATTATTTTAATAAATGAGATTATTGTTTTGGCATAATATAGAAAGAGTTATAGAGAATTTTAGTGATCTACAATAAAATTTCTATTAACTAAAGTGTCCACATATTGGAAAATTCTGGCTATTCGATTTTTCTTAAGAAAAAAATCTTAACTCCAAAACCTTTTGTTGAAGACCATTTCCAATATACTCGTCCACTTTGCAGCATTTTTAATATCATATTAGCAACATAGTTTGATAATTTTTGATGATTAGAAGTCTTATGATTTCTCTGTCCCAATATTCTCTGTAGGTAGAGATGATATAAGAGGCTGAACTGGATGTATTGAGAGCCTCAGACCTCTCTTTATGTGCTTTTGCTTGTTTGTCTACTTTGAAAAAAATGCTTGCATCTAGTTTATGGATTTATTATGAAATTTAGTTTAGACAGGTATGCAGAAACTCTATATAAAAATTTATTCAAATGTAAAGTATATGTTCACGCAATAACAATTATTGAATACTTAAGTGTGCTATATACTATGAAAAGGAAGAGGTCATGAGTGATTAAATGTAGCTTGGGTCCATTTGCCTCAATCAGTTTCCTGAATTATGTCTAGTTATTTAGTAGAGAACAAAGCATTAGTGGATTACCTTTGTATTTATTAGGAAATAGACGGGTTTGGGTATTTTGTACAGAGGGCTTGTAGTAGAAGGCAAAACGATCACAGATGCTTCACATCCCTGTAACCATGCCCCTCCTCTACAATGAGACTTTGCAGCTCCTCTCATCAAGAGGTGGAGTCTGTGTCTTGAATCTATCAGGTTCAAGATGTAGACTTGGTCCTATGACTTACTTTGGTCAATAGGACAATAGCAGACATGACACAAGCCAAAGCTTGAAAACTGTTGGGGCAACAGAGCTTGCCCTCTCTTATTCCTCCTGGGAACACTGCAACTATTACCACGTGAAAGAACTTGGGCTAGCCTGCTTAAAAATGAACAACAACATGGCCAAGTTTTCTCCATCACACCTGGTGACAGGCAGCCAACTGCTGGAAATGTAAAAGAGACTATCAAACTATAGCAGCTACAAACTCATAAGGGCGCACAGTTGACACAACAGAGACAAAACATCCGAGATGTACCAGGCTGAAATTGCCTACCCACAGAATCATGACTAAACAAACGTGCTGTTTCTTTTAACTACAAAGTGTTAGGTTGTTTGTTCAAACCAAAGTAAATTAATAAAAGTCTATATGCCTATGTCAATACTTCTCCAACTTTAATGGGCATGTGAATTACCTGAAGATCTTGTTAAAATGCAGATTCTGATTCAGTAGGTCAGGATTGGGGTCCAAGTTTCCGCATTTTTAATGAATTCCAGAAGATGACGATGATATTGTTCCACTGAACACATTCTCATTTATAAGGTCCTTTGTGATAGGAGACATAAAATGGTTAATAAAAACGCAAGCTGCTCTAGTCAATGATGTCCATGACTCTGATCAATAAAATAAATTCATCTTAAATATAAATAAATTTATATTATCTTTCCACCTAGTGTAACAGATAAAAACTTCAACCTCGAATACAACACACACGCGCACACACACACACAACACAAATTCCTCACTTCCTTGCCAGAATGCAGTGAACATACAGAGAATCTTCAAAGTAGAAGGCTAGAAAACCACAGTACCATGCAAATAAAATGATAAATAATAATTAACTGACAGCAGAAGTATTTCAGGAAAAAAACTGCATTGTAATAAATTTTATTTAAAGTCTTGTTTAAATATCTGAACTTTAAGCAATTAGACTTCCTGTTCTCATTGAGCTTACAAAGTAGTTCTTGGTTTGGGAGTATATATAGTCACATTTTCTTTCATTCATTTATCCTAAATGAATAAGTTGCTGCATTTTTGAAGTTCTAAATAAATTTCTCTTGCAAGTATTATTGTGGAAAGACATGAAGACTGAGTGGATCTCACTTAATTACTGCAATCAGGATTGTACAACTCATGGTTAGCAAAATAAGAAGAATCTAAGGGATATTCCTATCTGGTTTTGCTACATTCTACAGAAGAGGAGAAGAGTTTGCTATTTGACATTTTTAAATTTTACACTTTTGAAAAGTACTTTAAATGAATTTGAGGTAAAAAGGATCAGACAAAAGTTAATACTGACACAAATCCAGCTCGTTCCAGACCATAAGTAAAAGCTGAATTAGATGATGCTAAGATCACGTCCAATCTCACATCATGAGATTCCACGAATTTTCTGAAGAAGTGCTTAACTACAACAATATGTGGTGTTTAGAAATTATTGCTAGTGGTGCTCATTAAGAAGAATTTTTCAAATTTAACAAATAAGAAGATAGTTATTAAGTTGAAGAATATATAGTCATTTTGATTTTACTTCAAAAATTCTTGTTTGTTCATAAAATAAAGGAATACTAAGAATAATTTTTAAGGTAGTTTAAAAGTATGTGATAATTTATTTATCTATAAGTAAACACACATGCATTTTATTTACGTAGAGATTTCAACCCTACATCCCTACTAACACTACCACTACACACTATTACATATACAAACACACTCACATAATAATGGAGAAATTTTAGTCAATGTAAAATTTCTTAACAGCTTTATTGAGATAAAATTCACATACTATGAATTCACATACACCCATGAAAACTGTGTAATAATTTTTTGGTATTAATTAACAACATTACATTATTAATATTTTTAATTACAGAAGAATATATATAACACAAAATTTTACAATTTAACCATTTTTAAGTGTAAAATTCAGTAGCATTAATTATATTCACAACGTTATGCTTCCATCACCACTACCCATTTCTAAAAATTTTCATCACCCTAAACAGAAACTACATAACAATTAAGCAATAACTCCCTATTCCGTCCTGCTCCCAGCCCCCAGTAACCTCCAATCTATTTTCTATCTGTATGAATGTTTATTTTAGATACTGCATATAAGTGAATTTATAAAATATTTGTCCCTTTGTGTCTGGCTAATTTCACTTAGCAAACATTTTCAAAGTTTATCCATGTTGTGGCACGTATCAGAACTTCATTCCTTTTTATGGCTAAATAATACCCTATTGTATATGCGCAGCACATACGTTTACCCAGTCAACTGTTAATGGACACAAACTGTTTCCAACTTTTGGCTATTATAAATAAGTTGCAATGAACATTGGTGTGCAAGTATCTCTTTGAGACCCTGCTTTCACTACTTTTGGGTATATACCCAGGAGTATTACAGAGTTATATGCTAATTCTATGACTATCCATTTGAGGAATTGCCAAATTGCTTTCTATAGCTGCTACATCATTTTATATTCCTAATAGCAATATACAAATGTTCCAATTTCCCCACATCCTCATCAACACATTTTTTTGTGTTAAAATCTACCCTTTTAACAAATTTTTAAGCATACAATACGATATTTTTAACTATATGCGCATTGATTTACTGCATATCTCTGGAAATTTTTCATCTTGGATGACTGAAATTCTATATCCATTGAACAGAAACTCCCCACATGTTCCCTGCTTAGCCCCTGACAAACACCATTCTGATTTCTGCCTCTACGAGTTTGAATAATTCATATACCTTATTTAATTGCAAGCGTTCAGTATTTGTCCTTCTATGACTGGCTTGTTTCACTTAACATAATGTCCTCAAGGTTCAGCCATGTTGTAGCATATGATAGAATTTCCATACCATGAATGTATATATTATGCATTGATGAACATTTAGGTTGTTTGTGTCTCTTGACTATTGAGAATAATGATGCAATAAACATGGGAGTGCAAATATCTCTTCAAGATCCTGCTTTCAATTATTTGGGGTAAACACCCAAAAGTATGATTGATGGACCATATGGTAGCTCTATTTTTCATCTTTTGAGGAACCTCCATGCTGTTTCCGTAAGAGTAACACCATGTTATATTCTCACCACCAATGCAGTGCATAAGGGTTCCAATTTTTCAACATCTGTTAATTTTATTGAGAATTCCTTGTATATGATGAGTTGCTTCTTTCTTGCTGCTTTCAAGATTCACTCTTTGTTTGTAACACCTTGATTATAATGTGTCTTGGTGTCCATCACTTTGGGTTTTTCCTGCTGTTAGTTCATCTTGCTTCTTGGATTTACCGATTCATGTAATTCATAAAATTGGGAAGTTTTCAGCCATTATTCTTCAAATATTCTTTCTGCATCTTTCTCTTTTTTCTCCTTCTGGGACTCCCATGAAGTGTATGCTGGTCAGCCACTTAACATGTATGTTCCTGTACCACAGGTTCTGTTTCTTGTTCTTCATTCACTTTACTTCCTTCATTTTACTTAAGCTCTGTTTGCTTTTCTTCATTCTTTACGTTTTTTGCTCTTCAAACTCAATTATTGCAATTTTCTTGTCTTCTATTTTGCTACTTTTTCCTCTGTCTGCTCAAATCTGCTGTTGAATCTTTCTATTGAAGTATTAATTTCAGTTATTGTACTTTTCATCTCCAGAATTTCTGTTTGATCCCTTTTAGAAATGCTATCTCTTTATCTCTTTATTGATATTCTCATTTTGTTCATACATCAATTTGCTTCAGTGTTGTAGCCATGTTTTTCTTTAGGTCTTTGAGCATATTTAAGACAGTCATTTTAAAATCTTTTTCTAGTAAGTCTGATATCTGTTATTTTGTTTTTAATGGACCAAATTTTCCTATTTTTTGCATGCCTTGTGATTTTTTTTTTGTCAACGATTAGACATTTAAAAATGAAGAGTTTCTAACTCTGGAAATCACATTCTCCCCCTTCTCCAGAGTTTGTTTTTGTTGCTGTTGTTGTTGCAGGCTGTAGCAGTCTATTTGTTTAGATACTTTTCCAAACTCTTCTTGTAAAAACTGTATTTCTTGTCATGTGTGTTGACTGAAGTTTCTATTCTTTTAGCTCATATTCAGCTAATGCTTTGACAGAAATTTTCCTGCATACCAAGTTCTACAAAAAAAAAAAAGAAAACAAACAAACAAAAATAGAAACCTCCTAGTGTATGCAGATTAGCTCTGGCTTGGGAATTCCTTCAACTCTTAGCCAGTCTTGCACCAAGTATAGAGATCAGTCTGAGGTGAAAACTTAGGGTCTAGTCTGTTCTTCTCTGAGTATGCATATTGCCCTTGGCATGTATGTGGCTTTTGAAATTCTCCCACATACACATGTGGTTTTGATATTCCTAATTTCCAAAAAAGTCTCTCCCAGCTTTTACTCTGAGCCTTTTGTATATATATATTGTTATGTCTTGATATCATTTGCCCTAGGAATCTTCAGTTTATGATTTCACTTTGCAGCATTTTTTAAAAATGTCTGCAAATTTTCCAACCTGGGTTCCAAATTAGGTGAAACAGAGATAAGTCCCTCACATCAGTGCTTCAGAAAGTCCCCAGACATGTTAGAATAGACATACACAATAATTTGCAAATTAGATATGCTCTGCTTCCTCTGGAACCAGGGATGAGGGTTCCATAGTGGGACATAGACTGGCACTGCTTTAAAATTTTCACTGCTTTAAAAACCACACCCACTGCACAAGGGTGTGGGTGAGGCAAGGGCAAGTAAAAATGTCGCAAAACTTTCCTACCATTTTCAAATAGCCTTGTTTTTTCAAATTCAGTGTTTGCTTGGCAACTGTAAACCTTTGACTGTTTTCTAGAGTACTGACAATGTTGGTTCTCACAGTTCCTACTAGTTTTTTGATGTTTCTGTGGGGGAATGAGAACTTGGGCTGCTTATTCTGCCATTGTGCTGCTGTCATTTCTCTGCATAATTTTAATTTGAGCTTTAAGAATCCATGTTTAAATAAACCATATCAAGCTAAAGCAAAAATGTTTCTACCAGATGTCAAAAACCCAGAAATAACAAAATTAAAACGACCAAATAAATAAATAGAATTTAGTGAGAGTTTATTGTGCATATAAGAATAGTTCACAAACTGGGATCTTTCAAAATCAAAGACTGATATTAAACTCGGAGGCATGAAGTTACAAGATGGCTTATAAAGTGAAAATGAGGAAACTGTTGACCTTTACAATGATTGGTTATTACAGTGGGAGTTTCTGGATGGCAGGGGATTTGTTAAAAGTGCTTATCTCATGACTTAAGTTTTTTTTTATGATTGTCAGAGGCATATACAAGAAATAACCTAAGTTAAGTTTCGCTTATGTTTATGAAATAAGCTGGATTTAGTTTTGCTTACATGAGTTAAATGGCTTTGTCTACTCAGGAAATTCTCAAGTCCAGTCCCAATTTTATATTTAATTTTAATAATTCCCCCCTTCTGGTCATTCTCTCAGCTTGCTGAGAGTATAATGTTACTCTTGGTTACTACTGTTGATATAGCCAGGCTGAAAAATCACATATTCACTGTTTCGGCTAATTGAATATTTGTGTAGTTTCTATTACCAAAAGTTGTATTGTCATTATGGACATAGGCTGTCAAATTATTGAGTTCTTCAGGTTGTCTAATCGTGATAGATATCATTTGATGTGTGAGTGGCTGCTGAAAGGTATTTAAAATCCTTCCAAGAAGCAAATATGGTAACTATAACAAGAATAATAGCCAAGGATTGAAAGATTCTCCAGAGCAGAGATTCCCAGGAGCCAAAATGTAACCAGTTAAATAAATCAAATGGGTTATAATCAGATTCAGGTTTTACCTTTCTAAGTCAATTTACATTTTTTAGGGACAATGTATAATTGGGTTTCAATTTCTTCTGAGTTATTTACATAGGCACAATGTGATGTATTAGCAATCATATATCCTTAAGATTACTTAGGACAGGATGAACATGAGGATGTTTTATATCAGGAGATTGTGTTTCAGGTGACCTTCCACCTAGATTAGGCCTCTATATCATGTGAACAATCAGGTAATTTCATGAGAGACATTTCTATGGAAACAAAAGAAAAACAAAAGTTAATAGTTTGAGCAAATTATAAATTAAGTTTTTGAGTTTGGAGAACAACTAGTTGAGAAAATTTCTGTATTTGACTTTGAAGCATCTTTAGATAGTGGAATGAGGATGCAGTTTCAGTCTGACAGATTTTCTTAGTTTGCAGTTTGACTGTCTTTGATGACGTCATTGGGTGTTCTGACGAACTCTCTTGAGTGGCCCATATAGCAGCAGGAATGAAGGTTGTCCGTATATGGTCTGTTATGATGTTTTCTCTGAAGTTTACAAGTAGATAACACAATCTGAAAGATAATTAACAGGACTAGAATGTGATAATAGGTACATTATATTTTTCTACTGAAACAAAATATTTTTGTAGTTATCCCATTCTTATCAAAGATATTTACAGGGAAACTAATTTGCTTGTAAAATAAGTCTAGTCTTATTAAACATGGCTTGATTATTTACACAAATGTAGTTAGAATAATCATATGCATATTCTCAAATATGACATTTCAGTCAAAGCCTTGGTAATATCCAAGGGGCTTTATTGGCTCCATAAAGTCAACCTTAGTTCTTCAAAATTGTCTGGTAATAAAGAATTTCAGAATAGACTTTTAAAGTCTCTTTACACTAAGAAGCCACGCTAAGGAGTTAAATAATTGTGTCCTATTACAAAAATAAGAGATTCTTATTAAACTTATATAAATACATATATAGTCATGAAAAATAAGAATATTTAATAAGAGTTTCTGAATTCTGGGGGATCAGGTAGAAAGAAAAAGATAAATATTTCAACTTTGTTTGCAAAAGTGTAGTCTATCTAATTGCTGCAAGTTGTAGATAGCTTAAAAGAGAGAAGAAAAAGATGTCCTTTAAATCTGGAAAACAAAGCATTAAAGAATCAGTAATACTTTAAGTGAAGTCATAAAAATGATAATCATCTTCGTCAGTTTATCAGTCTCGTATAATTAATTCTTGTTTTGCTTCTTGGCTTAGCAGCATTATAAATCAATTAGTTTTCCATTAGAGTTTTAGAAATTCTTGCCCAGTTTAGTGTTGTGATCTTAAAGTTATCAGAAACCTATATTTTAGAGTACTTGTCAGGGTCTTTCTCATGAATCTCTTTGAAAATGAAGCATTTTTGCCTGTAGTTGATTATAAATGCTTTCAGAGAAGAATTGAGGATAAACAATAACTATCTATGAACAACAAAAAACTTAAAAATAGCCATGGTTAAAGATCTGGTGAGAGTTCATGCACACAAAAATATGATGTAATTGACAAGTAAAGCTGGTTATTTTGGGGATATAAAATATTTTAAGATGGCTGGAATTATGACTGATAGCATTATACCAGGACATATCAGATTTTTAGGAATTTCATATAATTTCTTAATTACCTATTTTAATGATATATATTCCATATAAATATGACCTAAGAAGGTTAAACTTTAATTTTTATTTGACAGTGTTTCCCATGAAATTTAACATATCAAATAAGTCTAAATAAATTAAAATTTCTCTTTTTATATGGAGAGACAGCAAATATTTTGAAATCTTCTAGGGGCTCTCTGGAAAACCCAAAAGTTAGTCTGAGGTCAAAAAGACTTTATTCAGAATTTTGTTTTGGGAGTTTGTCAAAAATTTCAAAAGGTTTAAAACACTTAATCAAATAGGAGCATAAGTCACTGTGAAATAATACTTGGTTATCCATTCAACCAAGGTGACAATGGAAAGATTTCAAAGACAAATACAGAAAGTTATATAGTTGTAAAAAACCTTACTACTTTTAATGTTGAAAAGACTTCATTGGGCCAGCTTTGTGGCTTAGCGGTTAGGTGTGCACGCTCCACTGCTGGCGGCCCAGGTTCGGATCCCGGGCGCGCACCGACGCACTGCTTCTCCGGCCATGCTGAGGCCATGTCCCACATACAGCAACTAGAAGGAAGTGCAGCTATGACATACAACTATCTACTGGGGCTTTGGGGGAAAAAATAAATAAAATTATTAAAAAAAACAAAGAAAACTTAAAAAAAAAAAAGAAAAGACTTCACTTTTTCTAAGTAATCAAAGACCTGATAAAGACAACTTGGAGCACAGGAAGTATTTTCTAAGACACAGAATCTTTGTTTCCTAGGTAGATTACATTATAGGTAAAGAAAAATTTTTTACAATCTTTTATTAAGAGCAGACCAATAATCTAAGACATTTTGGGATTTTAACAGAGAGAAAATTAAATTCTAATTTTGCTCAGTACATTACTGAGCTCATGTTACAAAAAATCCTTATAAATAAATCTATTCAAGTTTAGCCATCTTTGATAACATAATATTTTTCCCCACAAAGCTTTCTGCCACTCTCTATATCCATTTAGATTTTGTCTTATTCTCTTTCCTTTCTTATTATAGAACAACCAGTCATTTTACGTTAGGCATGATTACTCTTTTTTCTTAACAAAAACACATCCTATATTCCTTGCATACTCTTCATATAAAATACATCTCATTTTCTTCCCATATTTCGTATACAAAGTTGTTTCTCTTCATTCATTGTTCCAAGAAGTTTTATTTTTACATATTGATTATAATTTTTAATAGTTTTTTTTTGTGTGTGTGTGAGGAAGATCAGCCCTGAGCTAACATCCATGCCAATCCTCCTCTTTTTGCTGAGGATGACCTGCCCTGAGCTAACATCTATTGCCAATCCTCCTCCTTTTTTCTTTCCCCTTTCCTCCCCAAAGCCCCCGTAGATAGTTGTATGTCATAGCTGCATGTCCTTCTAGTTGCTGTATGTGGGATGCCGCCTCAGCATGGCTGGACAAGCAGTGCATCGGTGTGTGCCCAGGATCCAAACCCGGGCCGCCAATAGCAGAGCACACGCACTTAACCACTAAGCCACAGGGCTGGCCCCCTGACTATAAATTTTAGTTGTTAGTAATTTTTACTTTCCTGGGAAAACTAGGAAGCGGGCAATTGTGAACTGTCTATAATACGTTAGCATCCTGGAGTAGATTAGTAATGTATAAATGCATGATTATAGAAACTTACACTTTTTTTCCTTTTTTTTTTGCTTAAGGAAGATTTGCCCTGAGCTAACATCTGTGCCAGTCTTCCTCTACTTTGTATGTGGGTTGCTGCCACAGCATGGCTGGTGAATGGCATAGGTCTGTGCCCAGGATCCGAACTTGCAAACCTGGGCTACCGAAGTGGAGCGTGCTGAACTTAACCACTACGCTACGGGGCTGGCCCCCCTAAAAACATAATTTTTAAAGACATGTTTTTATACTATAATTTTTTAGTGTGGTATATGACATTTATTAATAGATTCAAATATCTTTTGTGTATCTGTAAAAAATTAAGAAGCCAAAAGTAGATAAACTTAAACCTATATATAGAATTTAACGTCTCAGTGTATTAACTTATTTGGAAATGATTTAGATATTCAATGACTATTCATTATTTAGTTTAACTCAGTATAAGCATTTATCTTATTTACATCTATTTAAATTGCTTGTTTTTAACAATTATGCTTAGATTAGACGTCAAACAGCTAACCATTATCTCAAGTTATTTTTCTTATTGACAAATTTTATAACATAGGGATAGAAATAGCTTAATTGACTAGCAAACCCAGGTAGGAAAAGTTGTGTTTGCACTACATTTAATGCTGACAACTCTGAAGACATGCCTGCTTTTATTAAACCAGCAAACTTAAATTAGCTTTTATTTATCAAAGTTTATCCCAGATCACGTGAACCTGAAAAACCTTTAGGTTAGTTTTTATATTTCTGAGAGTTTTAGGAATACTTAATGTATATAAGCATTTATTTTTCTTTAAGCCAATTAAATAGAACTCTTAAAAATATCACATATACATAATATACATACATACATGGATATATATAAACATATAAACAGATACAGAGATCTCATAGCTTTTATTTAAAAAATTTAGCCATGCCTCAGGTACAACAGTACAAAACTCAAAGGAATAGCTGGCTCCAAATTGTGTTTCCGACAGATGGTCTAAGCTATGGTTACTTACTCAGATGGCCAAAAGTTTTTTACTAAAGATTTTTTATTCGTATGCTGTCAGGATTGTTTTAGAGCTATTTTTGGAGTCATTTTGTCTTTTAGAAGCTTCTGTATACCAATAAAGGAATACATTCTATTGTCTCTGAGGGGTTTGAGACCTTCTCTTTTCAAGGGTGCTCGTTATGTGGACTATCTCATCTAAGTTAAAGTTTCCCAAAAGTGTCCAGTACAATTTCAAATTATCCAAAAGTTCACTCATTTTCCAAAAACGCACACAATCCTGATCTGTAGTAGGTATACATAGAGGAAGCAGGAGTTTTCAAATAAGGTGGAGAAAGACTTTTAGATCAGGTGGAACCCATCTTTGCCTTTAGATTCCTTAAGACATTTTATCTATGAGAGGCCCTGTTCCTTAAAAGCTGTTCCAAAACACAGAATAGAATAGGGTGACTTACCAAGAAGCTCCAACAATCAAAATACAAGTATGTGCAATAAAGTTGGAGTGCTCAAAACACAAAGAGAGTGGAGCTTGGATCCAAGAGAGGCTTACCCATAAACTCCGTGGTCAGCAACAAAGTAGGGAGCTTAATGAGTTCTGTGGGTACCAGCACCTAGTTTGCTCATTGGCCTTGGAGTCATTGGAGGTATTCTTAGGGTCCCACTTCTGATGCCAGAAACTGTCAAAAATACAGAAATGGCAAAAATAAAACCACCAAATCAATACATAGTATTTAGTAGTAGTTTTTATGCTTATAAGAACAGTTCTCAAACTGGGAGCTTTCAAAATAAAGACTGATATGAAGCTCAGGGGCATAAAGTTACAAGATGGCTTATAAAGTGAAAATGAGGAAGTTATTAAGCTTTACAATGATGGGTTATTACAATGGGGGTTTCCAGGAAGCAGGGGATTGGTTAAAAGTGACTATCTCATACTATTTTTGGAAAGATGACCTAAGTTTCTTTTGTGATTGTCAGAGGCATTTACAAGAAATAATCTAAATTAAGTTTTGTTTATGTTCATGAAATAAGCTGTATTTAGTTTTCCTTACATGGCTTAAATGGTTTTGTCTGCTCAGGAAATTCTCATGTCTGGTCTCCATTTTTTATTGAATTTTAACACAGACTAGAGAATAAATAAATATTCCACTTCTGTCTGAGGCATGTATGTATCAGTATGCATTTTTGTGGGGGTGATGTTATTCTGTTTATTTATTTTATTTATTTATTCGATTATTTTTGCGTGTTTGTGAGGAAGATCAGCCCTGCGCTAACATCCATGCCAATCCTCCTCTTTTTGCTGAGGAAGACCGGCCCTGGGCTAACATCTGTGCCTATCTTCCTCCACTTTATATGGGACGCCGCCACAGTATGGCCTGACAAGCAGTGCCTCAGTGCGCGCCCAGGATCCGAACCCAGGCTGCCAGCAGCGGCGCACGCGCACTTAACCACTACGCCATGGGGCTGACTCCTTTATTTATTTATTTTATTAAATAATTTGCTTAAATTAGAAATTTGAACATGATAAATATTTCTTATCCATACAAGTTATAATTTCTGATACCTTTTCCCATGATGAGTGTTGGGAAATTTATAAACTACAAATATTTCACCCAGGAGCATTTCTGAGAAAAAAGGCACTTTATCGAAATTAAAAATAAAACCATTCAAGTGCCTAGTATGCATCAGGCACCATCCAAATGTTTCACAGACTTTATCACATTTATCTTTACAACAACTTCATAGTTTTACAGAAATTTGTAATGAAGGAAGTTATGCAACTTTCCCAAAGTTACACCACTGGTAAATTGGAAAATCATGTTTAAACCAGGTTTTCTAATTTAAATCCTAATTTGCAGTCTATAATCCCACAGCTGACTGTTATTTTCTTATCTGTTTTTTAAATAGGATTTAATATGACATTATAAAAACATGGAGAGAAATGTGAAAATCAGAACATCAGTTTAAGGAGAGCCCAACCATTTAAAGTAAAAATATATGCAATGGCTCTTGAGAGAGAGAGTAGAAAAGCCTTATATTTTTTTCAGTATTGTCCATTGTCAGTTGTACAGAACTCATACACCATATCTTGTTAATCATACTCACTTTTTGTTGCTTTTCTATGGCTATTTCTGTCAATATTTACATAACATCACTTAACAGAACAGTAGTAAAAATAATGAGCCTAAAGATTCAAGATTGTGTAACTATATAATACAAATATATCCAATTTATCAGTTGGAAACTCTTTAAACTGACAAGCCACTGTTATTTAACTGCTTCTTTCTAGCAACAAAATCATAGTAATTTCTGCCCCTACTACTGTAAAGCCATTTACTCATATTTTGCCAGGCAGGCTAGACTTAAATGACAGCAAGGAAGAAAAATGCACATGCACATAGGGAAAAGAATGATGTGATAATAGCAACTGAGTAGTACATTAACCAACGTTTCTATCATTTTTGCCCCCCCAAAATTTGATAATCTATCATGGCACTCTTCTGTGTTGAGCTTAGATTTCACCTCAGCATCCACCTCAACATAGATCTGCAGACAGCTACTATTTATCAGTAAGAGTTGGCAGATGAGTTCAAGCTTCTTGGCTCTCTCTGGTATAGGATTATCATTTATAGTTGTGTAATACTAATATCTATAGCTTTATAGAACAATGAGTTCAGTGTAACATTTATTCTATTTCCACTTGGAATTTTGTCATAATAAATTGAATTCTTTATACAGAGGGAGGAAAAAGAAAGAAACCAAAATGAAAAAAAAAATAATCTGTAATAAATCTCATTAACAACTATTGAGACAAAGGTATAGGCCTTGCAGTTTATTGGGAAAATGTTGTCTGGTAATATTCTGTTACTAATAGACCAGGACCTGTTCTTCCTCTCTTTCCATTTAAATGTTTTTTGAGGATGTCATGGTAAATTCCTTTGCTCACAGTGTCCAACAAGAAATTCCTCATGGTATTTTTTTAAATTATTATTATTTATTTTTTTATTGAGATAACATTGGTTTAGAACATTATATAAATTTCAGGTGTACATCATTATATTTCAATTTCTGTGTAGACTACATCATGTCCACAATTCAAAGACTAATTGCTATCTGTCACTGTACACATGTGACCAATTACCCTTATTATCCTCACCATATTGAAACTGAGCCACTTTCTTGCTTTTGCAAGTTCGTAATTCAAAAAGTCACTATGAGCTGGAATTGTATTTACAGTAAGAGTAATTGAGTTATTGTTAGCTTTTAGAAGAAGAACATACATGTTTAGAAGGCTAGCATAGGTTTATTTTTGTATCAGAGTTTTGTTTTAGGTACTAACACCTAAAGATAAATATTGATCAATATTGACTCTACTATTAGCATGAAATGCTATTTTTAGTCAGCAAAAACCAAACAATCTGACGTCCTCCATTTCTCTTTGTTCCAATCCATCATGATGCTGTCTAATACCAGGAGTGTGCTATTTCCTTCTGTATTGTGGTGAGGGGCTCAAAATGTCATTCAGAGATAAAGAACACACACTACTCCAGTGTGACCACCAGCAGTACTAAAATCTTATCAAGGATACTTTGAAGTACAACCAAAGTAGTGTAACTCTGGGCCAATTGACAAGAAACAAAAAGATCAGACAAGAGTAGTGACATCAGCATCATGGCAGAGGGAGTTGTTCCCTTGGTCTCTATCCTCTAAGGTACAACAATGTGGACATCCACTAACCAACAGAAGACTCCCTACACAGCGCAACAGAATGCCTAAGAGATATATGCATCTATACATCTGAAGGTGGGTGGACTAAACCTCTGAGGCAGTAGAACTAGGGGAGAAGCCCTCTCCCTCTCCTCTGGCAGCATTGATTCAAGACATGGATTCTCACACCGGTCTGCATGCCTGCAAGCAATAATGGCAGAGGCAGAAAAAAATAGGCACATCTTGCACCCTGCTGTGTCTCCCAGTGGATCCAGTGCATGCGACCTCTCCCCCTCCCCTGACACTGGCCAGGTCTTTCCAACAGTGGGGATAATATACAAAACTTGACTTTTCCCAGCTGGGGTGGGGTGCCCAGACCTGAATTTTCAAAACACACTGGCTAGTATCAGAGACCAGAGTCTGCACAGAGAACAGCAACAACAATCTCTCCCTGCTTAGTCCAGGCTCACCCCCAGGAGTGGCATGTAGAACCTGCAAACAGAGGCTTCAGGAACCACAGCAGTAGGAGTGACCCAGCCCTCATAGGAAGACACTGACACCATCTCCACCAGCAGCAGGAGCTGCATACAAGTCCCTGGTCCCCCAAAAGCTGCAGTGATACACATGAACAAAAATCCTCAGACAATCAAGGAGCAGTAGCTCAGGTGGTGCATGGGTCAATAGCATCCAAGCCAGCGGAGAGCCTGTGGAGAGCCAGTGGAGGAACGCAACACCCAGGAGACCCCAGAAGTAGTAGAAGTGCTCACAGCCTGGTGGCCACAATGGCAACATCTGAGAGTGCGGTGACATCATAAGCAGCAAGGCACCAGCAGCCTCAGAGGCAAAAGCAGCACAAGGAGCTCACTGATGACACCTCTGGCAGAGGCAGTGGAGGTGGAAAGTGCAGGCTCCCAAACACAACTAGAAGCAGCTCAGAACCAAAGTAACCAAAGCCTTACACAAATAAGAAAGGTGGTTACTACCAAAAATGCAACAGCAGAGGATCAAGTCATCAAACACCATGAAGAACTACAGTAAAACAGCGGAACAGAAAGAGAATGACAACTCTGTAGAAACCAAACTTGAAGTCACAAACTTTAAGATTACAATCTAACTGCAAGAGAATTCTCAGCAGAAACCCTTACAGGCTAGGAGAGAGTGGGATGATATATTCAAAATACTGAAAGAGAAAAACTATCAGCCAAGAATACTCTATCCTGTGAAATTATCCTTCAGATACAACAGAGAAATAAAAACTTTCCCAGACAGACAAAAGCTGAGGGAGTTCATAGCCACTAGACATGCTTACAAGAAATGTTGAAAGGAGCCCTCTTACCTGAAACAAAAAGGCAAAGGTATACAAAGCTTTGAGCAAGGATATAGACAGACAGAATCATAAAATTGCTATAGAAATTGCAAGAAAAGTTCTATTTCAGAATAGCTTAGTAAACACAATGATAATATAAAAGATAAAGGGAAGGAAAGCATCAAAAATAACTACAACCACTTCAATGTGGTTACAATCTCACAACACAAAAAAGGATAATTTGTGACAATAAAAACATAGAAGGGGAAAATGAAAAACATGGATCCTGCGTAGGCTAATGGAGATAAGAGTCCATTAGAAAAATGACTATCTCATCTATGAGATGTTTTACACAAACCTCATGTTAACCACAAAACAAAAACTCAGGGCAGAGTCACAAACCATAAATGAAGAGAAAACTGAGAAAAACATCACAGGAAACCACCAAACTTAAATGCCAGACAGAAATACAAGGAAAAAGAAGCAACAGAAATATGGGACAAACTGAAACAAAAGCTAAAATGGCAGTATTAAGCCCTCATATATCAATAATCACTCAAATTGTAAATGGATTGAATTCACCAATGAAAAGACACAAAGTGGCTGGGTGGATTAAAAAACATGCCAACAATATGCTGTCAACAATTTGCTGCCTCCAAGAAACACATCTCAGCCCTAAAGACAAATATAGGTTCAGAATAATGGGATGAAAGATGATACTCCAAGTAAATGGTAAGCAAAAGAAAGAGAGTATAGCTATATTTAGACGAAATAGAGTTCAAGATTAAAAAAGATAATAAGAGACAAAGATGAGCATTATGTAACAATAAAAGGGACATCCCATCAAGAAGACATTACACATCAAAATATATGCACCTGACACAGAAGCACCAAAGTATATAAAGCAACTATTAACAGACCTAAAGGGAGAAACTGACAGCAACACAATAAGAGTGGGGAAGCTTAACACTGCACACATGTCAATGGATAGATCATCAAGACAGAATGTCAACAAGGAAACAGTGGCCTTAAATGAAACACTAGATCATATGTACTTACTAGAGATATATATAGAACATTCCACCTAAAAAAATTACAGAATACACATTCTTCTCAAGTGCACATGGAACATTCTCAAAGATAGACCATATGTTGGGAAACAAAGCAAGTTTCAATAAATTTAGGAAGATTGAAGTTATATCATGCATCTTTTCTGACCACAATGCTATGAAACTAGAAATAAACTACAAGAATAAAGCAGGAAAAGTCACAAATATGTGGAGACTAAACAACATGCTACTGAACAATAGATAAATCAATGAAGAAATCAAAGGAAAAATCAAGAAATACCTGGAGACAAATGCAAATGAAAACATATCCAACCAAAACTCATGAGACACAACAAAAGCAGTACTAAAAGGGAAGTATATAGCAATACAGGCCTACTTCAAAAAACAAGAAAAATCTCAAACATCTTACACTATATGTAAAAGAACAAGAAAAAGAAGAACAAAGTCCAAAGTCAGTAGAAAGAAGAAAATACTAAAAATCAGAGAAGAAATAAGCGATATAGAGACTATAGAAACAATAGAAAAGATCAATGAAACTAAGAGCTGGTTCTTTCAGAACATAAAAAACTTGACAAACCTTTAGCCTGACTCACTAAGAAAAAAAGAGAGAAGACTCAAATAAACAAAATCAGAAATGAAAGAGGAGAAATTACAATGGACATCACAGAAATACAAAGTGTTATAAGAGAATACAGTGAAAAGCTATAGGCCAATGAATTGGTTAACCTAGAAGAAATGGATAGATCTTTAAACTCATACAACCTCCCAAAACTGAATCAACAAAAAATAGAGAATCTGAATAGACCAATCACAAGTAAAGAGATGGAAACAGCAATCAAAACCTTCCCAGGACCAGCAGTCTTCTCTGGTGAATTCTACCAAACATCCAAAGAAGATTTTATACCTATCCTTCTCAAACTATTCTGAAAATTGAAGAGGATTGGATGCTTCTTAACACATTTTACAAGGCCAACATTGCCTTAATACCAAAACCAAAAAAGGATAACACAAAAAAGAAAAATTACAGACCAATATTGCTGGTGAACATAGATGCAAAAATCCTCAACAAAATATTAGCAAATTGAATACAATAAATTAAAAGGATCATACACCACAATCAAATGGAGTTTATTCCAGGGATGCATGGATGGTTAAACATCTGCAAATCAATCAATGTGATACACCACATTAACAAAAAGAATAAAAATTACATGACCATTTCAATACATGCAGAGAAAGCATTTGACAAGATCCAACATCCATTTATGATAAAAACTCTCAATAAAATGGGTATAGATGGAAAGTGCCTCAACATAGTAAAGGCCGTATATGACAAACCCACAGCCAACATTATACTTAACAGTGAAAAACTGAAAGCTATCCCTCTGAGAACAGGAACAAGACAAATGTGCCCACTCCTGCCACTCCTATTCAACATAGTGCTGGAGATTTTGGCCAGAGAAATTAGGAAAGAAAAAGAAATAAAAGGTGTCCAAATTGGAAAGGAAGAAGAAAAACTCTTGCTGTTTGTGGACAACATGATTCTATATACAGAAAACCCTACAGAATCCACCAGAAAACTGTTAGAAATAATCAACAACTACAGAAAAGTTGCAGAGTACGAAATCAACTTACAAAAGTCAGTTGCATTCTATACATTAATAACGAAGCAGCAGAAAGTGAAATCAAGAATACAATCCCATTTAAAACCACAATAAAAAGAGCAAAATACCTAGGAATCATTTTGACCAAGGAGGAGAAAGACCTATACACTGAAAACTATAAGACACCATTGCAAGAAATTGAAGAAGATATAAAGAAATGGAAAGATATTCCATGATCATGGATTGGAAGAATAAAGATAGTTATAATGTCCATATTATCTAAAACAATCTACAGATTCAACGCAATCCCAATCAGAATCTCAATTACATTTTTCATTGCAATAGAACGAAGAATCCTAAAATTTATATGGAACAAAAAAAGACCCCAAATAGCCAAAGCAAGGCTGAGCAAAAAAGAACAAAGTTGGAGGTATCACACTTTCTGAATTCAAAATACACTACAAAGCTGTAGTAATTAAAACAGCATGGTACTGGCACAAAAACAGACACACAGATCAATGGAACAGAACTGAAAGCGCAAAAGTAAACCCACCCATCTGTGGACAGCTAGTCTTTGACAAAGGAGCCAAGAGCATACAATGGAGAAAGTCTTTTCGATGAGTGGTGTTGGGAAAACTGGACAGCCATGTGCAAAAGAATGAAAGTAGATCATTAACTCACACCGTACACAAAAATGAACTCAAAATGGATTAAAGACTTGAATGTAAGACCTGAAACCATAAAACTCCTAGAAGAAAATATAGGCAGCACATTCTTTGACATAAGTCTTAACAGTATCTTTTCAAAGACCATGTCTACTCAGGCAAGGGAAACAAAACAAAAAATAAAAAAATGGGACCACATCAGACTAAAAGCCTTCTGCATAGCAAATGAAATCATCAACAAAACGAAAAGACGACCTGCCAACTGGGAGAAAATATATGTAGATCATATATCTGAAAAGGGGTTAATATCCAAAATATATAAAGAACTCATACAACTCAATTACGAAAAAATGAACAAGTTGATCAAAAAATGGGCAGAGGATACAAACAGAAGTTTTCCCTAAGAAGATATACAGATGGCCAACAGGTACATGAAAAGATGTTTAACATCACTAATTATTAGGGAAATGCAAATCAAAACTACAATGAACTATCACCTCACACCTGTCAGAATGGCCTAATTAACAAGACAAGAAATAAATGTTGGAGAGGATGTGGAGAAAAGGAACCCTCATACACTGCTGATGGGAATGCAAACTGGTGAGGCAATATGGAAAACAGTATGGAGACGTCTCAAAAAATTAAAAATCGAAATTCCATGTGATCCAGATATTCCACTAATAGATATTTATGCAAAAAAATTGACATAAATAATTCAAAAAGATATATGCACCCCTATGTTCATCACAGCGTTATTCACAATAGCCAAGACGTGGAAGCAATCCAAGTGCCCACCAATGGATGACTGGATAGAGCAGATATGGTATATACATACAATGGAATACTACTTCGCCATAAAAAGACAAAATTGTGACATTTGTGACAACATGGATGGACCTTGATGGTATTATGCTGAGCAGAACATGTCAGACAGAGAAAGACAAATACCATATGATTTCACTCATAATTGGAAGACAAACAAACTAACACATAGATGAGGAGAAAAATTTGGTCATTACCAGAGGAGAAGGGGGTGGAGGGAGGGCAAAAGGGATAGAGGGGCATGTATGTATTGGAACACAAAAAGCTGGACTATTGGTGGTGAACACAATGCAGTCTATACAGAAACTGGCATATAATAATATACACCTGAAATTTACACAATGTTATAAGCCAATATGACCTCAATAAAATAATTTTTTAAAATATAATAAATAATAAACAAACAAAAAGATCAGACAAGACAATGAATATAAGCTCAGAGACTAAAGTTACATCTACATATGGAAACTCCTCTGATGGTAAATATTCTACTTTATTTTTTAATAATGATATCAACTGTGGATGTTTGTTCACTCTGGTTATATTTACCCATGTATGTGTACTCCTTCTCTGCGCAACAGAAGCCTGGTAAGAAACCTGCGAAGCTAAAACATTCAGTTGTCCGATTCCCTTCTTACTCCCAACATCAGTCAAATGGGCTGACCTTATATTCCTTTTAAATTTTGTGACAGTTTTGCAATAGCACTTCACAGGGCTGAAACTGCAATAGCAGTTCAGCAGTTCTCAGACACGTTACTCAGAGTCTGGCCAGGCTTTGGCCTCTCAGGGGACCCTAGAAGTAACATGCAATAACATGCTAAGCTGTCTTCTCACTATTTGGCACATTTCTATCTGGCTGACAAGGCTGTTTGCATCATTTCTGCCCTCATCCTCCAAATGCTCTCCACTGGCCACACTTTGGCAGGACCTTGACAGCTCTAAGCCAGAACGCACAGCTCCTGAATAACCTTTCACAGACAACAGCATCTAGATCGGCGATTCCCCTGCCATGCTGATGATTTTTTGCTCGGGTAGCTAAGAATCTGTTCAAAAGGTTAAAACTCAGCCAGGCTGCTACTGGGATTCTTTGTCCCCCTTACTCTTACTCCCTTGTGCCTTTCTATCACATTTTAGAGGAAGATATTCAGATTCAGCACCAGTGCTCAGCAATAGGAGAATTGTTTACAGTATCTAAGAGTGTCAGAGAACTGCTATATGATCTACTGTGTACCTTTGAGTAGTTTATGGCTTAATGGTAAAAACTGTTGAGGCTTTTGGACTACACATAGGCTTCCTGCTCCTTAGGCAAATGTGGTTTGTTTGACTCCTGTTGTTTTTTCTTTTTTTTTTTTTTTGAGGAGATCAGCCCTGTGCTAACATCTGCCAATCCTCCTCTTTTTTTGCTGAGGAAGACTGGCCCTGGGCTAACATCCATGCCCATCTTCCTCCACTCTATATGGGACACCGCCACAGCGTGGCTTGACAAGCAGTGCATCGGTGCACGCCCGGGATCCGAACCTGCGAACCCCGAGACGCCGCAGTGGAGGGTGCGCTCTTAACCGCTTGCGCCACTGGGCAGGCCCTGTTTGTTTCTTCTTAATAACACATATTTGGTTTTCTTTTTTTCTTTAGAGAAAAAGCTTTCTTATTTAATAGCCTATAATTTGACCACCAAATGACCCTATAAAAAACAATAGCAATGCATATACCTATTTAGAAAATGTTAAATTCTGAGCATAATAGCACATAATGAAAAATAAAAGGTTTGTTTCTCTCTTAACGGTAAATCTATGTGTGTATATATCTTTTATATATTTATACAAAAAGGATTACACTGATAGTTCTGTTTGTTTTCATTGCTTTTATTAAATGTTGAATATAATTTTAGGTACACAAAAAGTAATGCATGCACTAAACACCCATATTCTTACCATTTACTGTAAAGAAAATGACAAAAACCTGCATCAATATTGAGGTCCCCTGTGTATCACTCAAGCAACCCATGCCCTTTCTTTCTCACTCAGAGATACTCAGAATCCTGAATTTTGTATTTACTGTTCCTCTGCTTTTCTTTACAGATTTATCACATTTTTCCTTAAAAACACTCGGATTTATCATGTTCTTGAAACTTATATAAAGGAATTATGTTCTATGCATTTTTCTGTGACTTCTTAAGCATTATTTCTTTTTTGTTTAATATTATGTTAGTGAGATCATTCATGTTGATGTGTAGCTATAGTCTATTATATTAATATACCATAACTTATTTGATCTTTTTCTGCTGACAGGCATTTGATCTATTTCCAGTTTATTTTTTCTGCCAATAGAAACAATGCACACATAAATGTTCGTATGTATATATATTTCCTGTTGGACACAGGTAAGACTTTTTCTAGGCTATATACCTAGGAGTAGAATTTCTGAATCCAATGCTATACACATACTCAATATTATTATGTAATGCTAAGTTGTTTTCCAAAGGTCTATGCCAATTTACACTCCTACTAGCAGTAGTGTGTAAAAGTATGAGTTTACTCCATATCCTCACCAACCTTGATAATGTTAGGCTTGACATTTTGCCACCTTGATGGGTATGAAATGACATCTAGTTTTGGTTTGAATTTGCATTTCCCAATTATTATTTACATAGAACATCTTTGTAGACGTATATTTGCCAATTTTCCTCTTTTGTGAAGTGCCTGCTAAGGTCTCTTGTCCATTTTTTCATAATGTTTTTTCTCCTTTTCATATCATTTCGGGTGTTCTTAATACATTCTAGATACATGCCCTTTTTTTGGTGATAGGTGTTAACAAACATCATCTTTCTTCCAGTTTCAACTTTGTCTTCTCATTCTTTTATTGGTGCTTTTTTATGAACATGGGTTCTTAATTTTAATTGATTTTGATTCAAACATCTTTTCCCTTAGGTTAGTTGTTTCTTGTGTGCATAAAAATATCTTTCCCTACCCAAGGTTGTGCAGATACTCTTCTGTATTACCTTCTACAAGCTTTATTTTTTTTCCGTTGACAATTTTATCTACACATTACCTGGGATAGATTATTGTGAATGTTGTAGGTAGAAGTCAAGTTTTATTTATTTTTCATACCAATGTGCAATTGACACAGAATTGTTTATTGAAGATATTGCCTTTCCTCATTGATCTACAGTGACACCCTTGTCTATCTATCTATATCTATCTGCTTATCTGTCTATCTATCATCTATCTATCTATCTATCTATCTATCTATCTATCTATCTATCTATCTATCATCATCATCTATCTATCTAATCTATTTCTGACATGTCTCTTCTATTCCATTGGTCTATTCGTCTATCCTTGCATCAAACCCACACCACCTTAATGACTGTAGTTTAATAATACATCTGCATATTTAGTAAAGGAAGTCCTTTGACCACACTCTTCTTCCAGAGTACTTTGGCTATTCCTGCCCTTGTCATTTCTACATAAACTTTTGTATCAACTAGTTAATGCCTAAAGTACTTTTACTTATTTAGTGTTAGGAGGTTTTATATGATATGAATACATGTTCCTTGCCACTTAAATGTCTTTTAAATATATTTTCTAGTTTAAGGCTTGTCTTTCCTCTCTCTTTATGATGTCTTTTGATGAATAGAAGTTGTTAATTTGAATATGATAAAGTCACATTAAAATGGTTTTTATCCAAAGAACTTGAAAACACCAATGTGTAAAGACACATGCACCTCTGTGTTCATTGCAGCGTTATTCACTATAGCCAACACTTGGAAGCAACCTAAGTGCCCATCAAAGGACGAATAGATAAAGAAGATGTGGTATATATACACAATGGAATACTACTCAGCCATAAGAAACTATGAAATCCAGCCATTTGTGACAACATGGATGCACATTGAGGGTATAATGCAAAGTGAAATAAGTCAGAGGGAGAAGGTCAAATACCATATTATTTCCTTCATTAAGTAGTAGATAATAAGAACAATAAACAAACACATAGAGATAGAGATTGGATTAGTGGTTACCAGAGGGGAAGAGGGGAGGGAGGAGGGCGAAAGGGATAATCGGCACATGTGTGTGGTGATGGGTTGTAATTAGTATTTGGGTGGTGAACATGATGTAATCTATGCAGAAATAGAAGTATAATGATGTACACCTGAAATTTATACAATGTTATAAACCAAAGTTACTGCAATAAACAAAAATTTAAAAAAAAATGGTTTACATTTTTCTTTTATTTTTAAGGTTTAGAGATTTTGTATTGTTTATGTTTTTGCTTCCTTGAGTTTAAGTTTTTCTTCTATATGTTTTGCATCTGTTTGTTTGTTTGCTTATTTATTTATGTTGAGCTAACATTGGCTTATAACATTATATAAATTTCAGATGTACATCATTATTTTTTGACTTCTGTATAGAATACGTCATGCTCACCACCAAAGTCTGGTTGCCAGCTGTCACCATACACATGTGTCCCTTTACTCCTCTCACCCTCTCCCACCCCCCCCTTCCCCTTTGGTAACCACCAATCTATTCTCTGTATCTATGTGTTTGATAGTTTATCTTCCACATATGAGTGAAGTCATACAATACTTGTCTTTCTCCATCTCATTTATTTCACTTGGCATAGTACCCTCAACATCCATCCAGGTTGTTGCAAATGGCAATATTTCATCTTTTTTTGGCTGAATAGTATTCCATTGTGTGCACATACCATGTCTTCTTTATCCATTCATCTGTTGATGGGCAATTAGGTTGTTTCCATGTCTTGGCTATTGTGAATAATGCTGTGATGAACATAGGGATGAATATATCTTTCCAAATTAGTATTTTTGTGTTCTTTGGATAAATACCCAGGAATGGAATAGCTGGATTACATGGTAGTTCTATTTTTAATTTATAAAGGAATCTCCATACTGTTTTCCATAGTGGCTCCACCAATTTACACTCCCACCAGCCGTGTACGAGTGTTCCATTTTCTCCACATGCTCTCCAAGACTTGTTATTTTTGTTTTTTTAATAACAGCTACTCTAACTGCGTGAGGTGATATCTTATTGTGGTTTTGATTTGCATTTCTTTAATAATTAGTGATGTCGAACATTTCTTCATGTGCCTGTTGGGCATCTGTATATTTTCTTTTGAAAAATATCTGTCCGTATCCTTTGCACATTTTTTGATCAGATTGTTTGCTTTTTTGTTGTTGAATTGTATGAGATCTTTAGGTATTTTGGATATCAACTCTTTATTGGATATATGATTTTCAAATATCCTCTCTCAATTGGTAAGTTGGCTTTTCATTTTGCTGATGGTCTTCTTTGCAGTGCAGTAACTTTTAAGTTTGATGTAATCCCATTTGTTTAGTTTTTCTTTGTTTCCCTTGCCTGAGGAGACATATTCAAAAAGATACTGCTAAGATCAATGTCAAAGAATGTACTGCTTATGTTTTCTTCTGGGAGTTTTATGGTATCAGATTTTACATTCAAGTCTTAAGTCCATTTTGAGTTAATTCTTGTGTATGGTGTAAGATAAATGGTATACTTTCATTCTTTTGTCTGTAGCTGTCCAGTTTTCCAAACACTTTTTTTGAAGAGACTTTCCTTTTCTCATTGTATTGTCTTGGCTCCTTTGTCGAAAATTAGCTGTCCATAGATATGTGGGTTTACTTCTGGGCTCTCACTTCTCTTCCATTGATCCATGTGTCTGTTTTTGTGCCAGTACCATGCTGTTTTGATTACTACAGCTTTGTAATATATTTTGAAATCATGTAGCTTGATATCTCCAGCTTGGTTCTTTTTTCTCAGGATTGCTTTGGCAATTCAGGGTCTTTTGTTGTTCCATATAAATTTTAGGATTTTTTGTTTTTTTCCATGAAAAATGTCATTAGGATTCTGATAGGGACTTTATTGTATCTGTAGATTGCTTTAGGTAATATTTACATTTTAACTATGTTAATTTTTCGAATCTATGAGCACAGAATATCTTTCCATTTCTTTATGTCTTCTTTGATTTCTTTCAACAATGTCTTATAGTTTTCAATCCACAGATCTTTCACCATCTTGGGTAAATTTGTTCCTAGGTATTTTATTCTTTTAGTTGTAATTGTAAATGGGATAGTATTCTTGATTGCTCTTCCTTCTAGTTCATTGTTAGTGTAGAAACATAACTGATTTTTATGTTGATTTTGTACCCTGCAACTTTACTGTGTTTGTCAATTATTTCTAATAGTTTTTTGGTGTATTCTTTAAGGTTTTCTACATACAAAGTCATGTCATCTGGAAATAGTGACAGTTTTACTTCCTCTTTTCCAATTTGGATCCCTTTTATCTCTTTTTCTTGCTTATTTTCTCTGTCTATGACTTCCAATACTATGTTGAATAAGAGTGGGGAGAGTGGGCATACTTGTCTTGTTCTTGTTCTTAGAAGGATAGCTTTCAGTTTTTTACTATTGAGTATGATCTTAGCTGTTGGTTTGTCACATATGGCCTTTATTATGTTGAAATCCTTACTTTCTATCCCCATTTTATTGAGAGTTTTTATAATAAATGAATGCTGAATCTTGTCAAATGCTTTCTCTCCATCTATTGAAATGAGCATGTGATTTTTATACATCATTTTTTTAATATCATGCATCACATAGATTGATTTGCAGATGTTGAACCGTCCTTGGATCACTGGAATGAACCCACTTGATCGTAGTGTATGATTCTTTTAATGTACTGTTGTAATCAGTTTGCAAATATTTTGTTGAGGAAATTTGCATCAAAATTCGTCAGCAATATGAGCCTGTAATTTTACTTTTTCATGTTATCCTTGTTTGATTTTGTTATCAGGGTAACGTTGATCTTGCAAAATGAGTTAGGAAATGTCCTACTCTCTTCAATTTTTTGGAAGAGTTTGAGGAGAATAGGTATTAAATCTTCTTTGAATGTTTGGTGGAATTTACCAGAGAAGCTTTCTGGTCCTGGAATTTTGTTTTTTGGGAGGTTTTTGATTACTGTTTCAATCTCTTTATTTGTGATTGATCTATTCAGATTCTCTATTCTTTTTTTTTTTCACTTTTTTATTGTGGTAACATTGGTTTATAGCATTATATAAATTTCAGGTGCACAACATTATATTTTGATTTACCAAAGACATCGAATAGCCAAAGAAATCCTAGGAAAAAAGAACATAGGTGGAGGTATCACACTCCCTGATTTCAAAATATACTACAAAGATATGGTAGTCAAGACAGCATGGTACTGGCACAAAAACTCTCTCAGAGATCAATAGAACAGAATCAAGAGCCCAGAAATAAACCCATACATCTATGGACAGCTAATTTTCGACAAGGGAGCCAAGAACATACAATTGAGAAAGGATAGTCTCTTCAATAACTTGTGTCGAGAAAACTGAACAGCAAAATAATGAAAGTAGACCTTACACCATACACAAAAATTAACTCAAAAAGGATTAAAGACTTGAATGTAAGACCTGAAACCATGAAAAGTTTAGAAGAAAATATAGACAGTACGCTTTTCGACATTGGTCTTAGCAGCATATTTTCAAGTACCATATCTGATTGGGAAAGGGAAACAACAGAAAAAATAAGCAAATGGGACTACACCAAACTAAAAATCTTCTGCAAGGCAAAGGAAACCATCAACAAAATGAAAAGACAACCTAACAATTGGAAGAAGATATTTGAAAACCATATATCTGATAAGGGGTTAACATCTCTATTTCTTCCTGATGCAGTTTTGGGAGGTTGTATGATTCTATGAATTTATCCATTTCTTCTAGCTTATCCAATTTGTTGGTGTATATCTTATCGTTGTATTTTCTCATAATACTTTGTATTTCTGTGATGTTGTAATTTCTCTTCTTTCATTTCTGATTTTATTTATTTGAGTCTTTTCCCTTTTTTTCTTAGTGAGTCTGGCTAAGTGTTTGTCAGTTTTGTTTATCTTCTCAAAGAACCAGCTGTTAGTTTCATTGATCCCTTCCATTGTGTTTTTAGTTTTTATTTCATTTATTTCTGCTCTGATTTTTATTATTTCTTTCCTTCCACTGACTTGGGGCTTTGTTCTTCTTTCTTTAGTTCTTTTAGGTACAGTGTAAGATTGTTTATTTGAGATTTTTCTTGTTTTTTTTGACGTAGGCCTGTATAGCTACATAGTTCCCTCTTAGTATTGCTTTTGCTGCATCTCATAAGTTTTGGTATGTTGTGTTTTCATTTTCATTTGTCTCCAGGTATTTTTTGATTTCTCCTTTGAGTTCTTCATTGATCCATCCACTATTCAGTAGCATGTTGTTTAATCTCCATGATTTGTGACTTTTTCAGCTTTCTTCTTGTAATTGATTCCTAGTTTCATAGCATTGTGGTCAGAAAACATGCTTGATATGATTTCAATCTTCTTAAATTTATTGACACTTGTTTTATTCCCCAACATATGGTCTGTCTTTGAGAATGTTCCATGTGCACTTGAGAAGAATGTATATTCTGTTACTTTTGGATAGAATGTTGTATATATACCTATTAAGTCCAACCAGTCTAGTGTTTCACTTAAGGTCCATGTTTCCTTTTTTTACTTTCTGTTCTGATGGTCTATCCATTGATGTATGTGAGGTGTTCAAGTCCCCTACTATTATTGTGTTGTTGTCAATTTCTCCTCTTAGGTCTGTTAATAGTTTTTATACTTTGCTGCTCCTATGTTAGGTGCATATATATTAATAAATGTTTTTCATCTTGATGGATTGTCTCCTTTATCATCATATAATGTCTATCTTTGTCTCTTGTTATCTTTGTTCGTCTTGAAGTCTATTTTGTCTGATGTAAGCGTATCTACACAAACTTTCTTTTGCTTGCCATTTGCTTGGAGTATCATCTTCCATCCCTTCGCTTTGAGCCTATGCCTGGCTTTAGAACTGAGATGGATCTCCTTGAGGCAGCATATTGTAGGTCTTATTTTTTAATCCACCCAGCCACTTTGTGTCTTTTGATTGGTGAATTCCAATAATTTATATTTAGGGAAATTATTGATATATTATGACTTTATACTGCCATTTTATCTTTTGTTTTCTGGTTGTTCTATATTTCCATTGTTTCTTTTTACTTGTGTTTCTGTCTGCCATTTCAGTTTGTTAATTTTCTGTGACTGTTTCTCTGTTTGTGATTATGCTCTGAATTTTTGTTTTGTGGTTATGAAGTTTGTCTAACAGATCTCATAGATAGTCCTTTTCATGCTGATAGCACTTCATGTTCATTTGCCTATGCAGTTTCCATCCTTTTTCTCTTCCCCTTCTATGTTTTTGTTGTCACAAATTATACCTTTTGGTATTGTGAGTTCATTACCAAATTTAGGTGGTTATAGTTATTTTTAATGCTTTATTTTCCTTTGACCTTTATGTTGTAATAAGTGTTTACTAACCCGTTCTGATGTAGAGTTGCAATTTTCTGATTCTGTCTGTCTATCACCTTGCTCAAAGTTTTGTATACCTTTGCCTTTTTGTTTCAGGCAGGAGGGCTCCTTTCAGCATTTCTTATAAGTTAGGTCTAGAGGTGTTGAACTCCCTCATCTTTTGTTTGTCTTGAAAAACCTTTCTCTCGCCTTCATATGTGAAAGTTAACTTTGCTGGATAGATTATTCTTGGCTTACAGTGTTTATCTTTCAATATTTTGAATATATCTTTCAACTCTCTCCTGGCATGTAGAGTTTCTGCTGAGAAATCTGCAGATAGCCTAGTGTGGGTTCCTTTGTAGTTTATTTTTTTCCCTCTGGTTGCCCTTAATATTGTTTCTTTGTCATTGACTTTTGACAGCTTTAATATAATGTGCCTTGGAGAAGTACTTTTTGCATTGAGATAATTAGATGTTTCGTTAGATTCATTTACTTGTATATCCAGTTCCTTCCCCAGGTTTGTGAAGCCCTTAGCTATTATTTATTTAAATAAGCTTTCTGCTCCCTCTCCCTCTCTTCTCCTCCTGGAATGCCCATTGTCTTTATTCTGCTTTTCCTTATTGAATTGGATATTTCTTGTCGAATTTCTCCATTTTTAAGAAATCTTAGTTCTCTCTCCTCTTCCAACTGAAGCATTTCTAGATTTCTATCTTTGAGATTGCTAGTTCTCTCTTCTACATGGTCTGCTCTATTTCCAATGCTTTCTACTTTATTCTTCATCTAATTTATTGAGTTATTCAGCTCCAGAATTTTTGTTTGGTTCTTATTTAGTTTCAATCACTTTGATGAAGTACTCCTTCTGTTCAATAACTTTATCCCTCAGCTCATTAAACTGTCTTTGTGATTTTTCTTGCATCTTGCTGAGTTTCTTCATGACAGCTATTTTAAATTCTCTATCAGATCACAATGTTTTGTGATTTCAAGTTTTGTTTCCAGAGAATTTTCATTTTCTTTCTGTGATACTGTGTTACCATAGTTTTCATGGTGCTTGATGAGTTGTCCTTCTGTTGGCACATTTGTAGTAGCAAACACCTTTCTTATTTACGTAAAGCTTTGTTCACTTTGATTCTGAGCTGCTTCTGCTTGTATTTGAGAGCCTGTGTTTTCTAGAATGCACTGCCTCTGCCAGATGAGTCGTCAGTGCCATTGTTGTGTCCCTTGTGCCTCTGAGATTCTGGTGTCTTGCTGCTTATGATGTCGCTGCAATCGCAAGTGTTGCCACCAAGGTCACCTGGCTGCTGAGCACCTCTGCTGCTTCTCGGGTTGCCTGGGTGGTGGGTTTCCCCACTTTAGTGGGGGGAGGGAGATGGTGAGGTGGGAGTTGGGGCCATGGGCACATCTTCCACGTTTGGTTTGTTGGTTCTGCAGGAATCACTCCCATATTTGAGGGGGCTGCAGTTGGAAGTGGGGACCAAGCTTATGGGCCCCACTGTCACTGTTACCCAGCTCTCCATGACCTTGTGTGCTGCTGTCATGTGGGCTGTCTGTGCTGCTGTTCCTGGGTTTCCTGCGGTTGCTGGAACTGCTGTTGCTGGGGGCACTGGGTGAGCAGGTGTGAAAACTGCTGCTGGGTTGGCTGGGGTCGCAGGTGCTACTACCACTGCCAAGGGGCAATGGGTACCTGGATTATGGGTGCTACTGCAGTCCCTGTAGCCTCTGGTCTCAGGCACCAATGCAATTCCTGAAACCTCAGGTCACAGGTGCTGCTGCTGCTGCTTCTGGGGCCACCAGGGTCTTGGATGCAGCCCCACTCCTGAGAGGGCTGGTGTTGGAGATGGTGCCACTGGAGGAGGGAGGTTGCTAGGTTGCGAGCACCTCCATCATTCCTGGAGCCTCTGAGTGTGGGTGCCACCTCCAACGCTTGGAGAAAGGGTGATTCACAAGTGCCACTGTGGTTCCTGAAGCCTCTGGTCTCTGGCATCAGCGTTATTCCTGGAACATCAGGTCATGGGCACTGCCACAGCTGCTGGGTTACTGGGGTCTTAGATATAACCCCCACTGCTGGGAGGGCCAGGGTCAGAGGAACAGCTGGGGAAAGGGAAGGTGGATGGGTGGCAGGTACTGCTGTGGTTCTTATAGCCTCCATTCATGTGTTCCACAGTGGTTCAGTTCCTGGGGATTTTGTTCACAGGAGTTACTGCACCCCTGCAGTAACTTGAGCCACCAGTCTCGGGAGCTGCCACTGCTGGTCTTCTGATTCCACTTCCTCCAGGAGGTCCAGTCTACCCGCCTTCAGATATATAGATGTATGGATCTCTCAGGTGTTCTGGTGTGCTGTGTAGAGAGTCCTTTGTTGGTCTATGGATGTCCTATTGTCTGTAACTTAGAGGGGTGAGACAAAGGGAGCAACTCACTCCACCATGATGCTGAATTCACTCCTTCTATATGTTTTTCTTAAAGCTTATAGTTTGCTTTTCACATTTAAATCTATTATCTACCTAAAATCAATTTTTTAAATGCATGGTGTGAAATACAGGTCCACAACCATTTTTTAAAAATCTATGGTCAAGCAATTTTCACAACACCATCATTGAAAAGTATATTTATTCTCGCCAGCTCATTATACATCAAATTTCCATTTATATCTGGTTCTGCTCCTGGGTTCTCTATTCTGTTTAGTTTATTAGTTTGTTTATCTCTTCAGCACTGACTTAATATACTGACCTGAAATAGTTTTAAAATAATATTTGATACCTGGCTTGGCAAATCTTCCTATCATGTTTTACTTCTTTATGTGTTCCAGCTATTTTTGAACACTTGCATTTGAATATAAATTTTAAAATTGCACAAAAAAGTCCTGGTGATATTTTATTGAAATTGAATCTCGAAATTTTCAAAATCTACATTCTATGACCTAAAATAATTGACTCTGAACTCTAACAACTAGTGTGTAAGCTTTATCAGGGCAGTGATTTTTATGCTTTGTTCACTGTTGTATCCCATGTGCCTAAAATAGGGCTTAGTGCAGAGTAGGGACTCAATAAACATTTGTTAAATATTGAAGGAAAGAAAAAAATCTATAGATCATTTTGAGTAGATTTGGTATCTATGATTTTCAGTCTTCTAATCCATAAATGTGTTATATCTCAACCGTATTAGTCTGCTCAGGCTGTCATAATAAAATACCACAGACTGGGTGGCTTAGATAACAGAAATTTCTTTTCTCACACTTCTGGAGGCTAAAAGTCCAAGATGAAGGCGCCAGACGGGTTGCTTTCTGGTGAGGCTTCTCTTCCTCACTTACAGACAGCCACCTTCTTGCTGTGTCCTCACATGGCCTTTCCTTTGTGTGGATGCATGGAAAGAGAGAGAAAGAGAGATCTGGTGTCTCTTCCTCTTCTCATAAGGACACCAGTCCTATGGGATTAGGTCCCTACTCTTATGACCTCATTTAATCATCTCTTTAAAGGCCCTATCTTTAAATACAGTCACCTTGCAGGTTAGGGCTTCAACATATGAATTTTGGGGGAGGCAGGCAGGCACAATTCAGTCCATAACATCAGCATTTATTTATTAAAATATTCTTTAATCTCTTTCAGTAAAGTTTTGCAATTTCTCCATAAAGGTGTATTTTCTAGTGAGTATAACTTATATTTTGATGCAATTGTAAATATTTTTAATTACATTTTTTTCCTGTTAGTTTTGGCATATAGAAATGGAATTTAATTTTGTATAGATATTTTTATATCCAGCCATTTGATAAACTTTTTACTTAATTCTATGATTATCCATAAATTATTTTGAGTAGTCTATCTAGGGAATCATGTCATCCTTTCTAGGCCCAATAACTCTAATTTATTTTCTTGCCTTACATTACCGATTAGGATCTTCAGTGCAATGTTGAAAAGAAGTGGTGATAACAAGCACCATTGTCTAGATACTGAAGGCAGTAAACTGTAGGATGTGTTCAATGTGCAATAACTATTAACAAAGATCCAGACAAGAAAATTTTTTTTTTTAATGTTTCAACTTTAAGTATTATGTTTCCTCTTGATTTTGTAGGTATTTTCCTTGTTAAAAAAAATATTCTTTGTTTGCTAAGTTTTTTTGTCATACATGGATGGTGAATTTCAACAAGTTATTTTTGTCTATCTGGGAAGTTTGTTGATTTTTCTTACAAATATGCTAATGTAGTTAATTATATTAATTAATTTTCCAAAGTTATTACAATCTCTCTAAATTTTCACTGATCTAGTTTGCCGTTATGATGGCCTTATCTTTATTACCAGTATCAGTATAGGCTTATCTATTCTTTTTTGACAGATTATAATTTAAATTTCCCGTTTTCTCTTTGAAAACTAAGCCACGCCATGGCCCAGGTTATACCATAATCGGGCCAAGTTTCAGCTTTCCTTTGCTTTGTGTACAACTTGTTTCTGACCAACATCTCTCTAATTTTTATCTTATGAGAAAATAAATTTTTCATTAAGTCTCTATATACATGTTTATTCGGTATACAGAAAGTTTATTTTCCCTCAGAGGAGAGAAAAATCTAGAGATGGCCAACAGCACTTTCTCCTCACCTTAAAAGTTTAGAGGAAACAGTTCTGTTTTCAAAATGACTTCTAGGTCAAAAGCCCCAAGGGGAGGGAGTTTTGTTATGGATATTAGTACAGGTGGCACAAATTAATTGAAATCAACGAATATATTGAAGTAGCATTGTGGAGAATTTCCTTTATTTTCTCTTGCTGGCTAAATACATTAGAACAAAAAAAAAAAAATGATGACCTTCATTGATAAGGTTGAAATGAAGTAAAAAATGCTTTCATTTCCGTTTTCACCCTGAAGGTTGATTTTTATTAGAGCACTTAAATGCATTTAGAAATGATGTCTATGGGCACGGTGAACTTTTAATTCACTCTTTTTATTTCTCTTTTTTATTGTTCAATTATATATAAATTTTTAGCATTGTCACCTAGCACTTTATTAATTTTAATAGTAAATTAAATAATTTTATTTAACTGGAAAACTAAAGTTTTATTTTTAACATGGCGTAGATGTATTAGTGTTTGTGTAGTGTATATAACTATAAAAATGTGTACCCTCTAATGGAGTGTGTTAATATATTCTATTTACATATTATCTTTTCCATTCAATTAATTTTAAGGATTCAGAGATCTTTTAATTTTAAATATACTGTTTGCCATAGATTTTACTGATGCCTGATCCAACATCACTTAGTTATTATTTTTCTACCAGCATATTTTAGCTCTCTTAGTCTGGGGCCAGTGGTAATAATGACCAATTTCTTGTGTGCTTGTTATGGCTGGGCATTGTAGTAGATACTTTATTTGCATTATGCTATTTAATCTGCACAAAAATCCTGTAAGGTAGATGATATTTAATAATCTCATTTTCCATATGAGAAAAATTGAAATCAGAAGAAGTTAGGTAGCTTGTCCAAGGTCATATAGTTAGTAAATGGCAGAGTGAGATTCAAACACAAGTTAATCTATTGCCAAAATCTGGCTAGAAATAGTTGGAGACAGAGAATAGCTAACTGCTTTAAGACTTATTGACTGATTCATCAAATATTTATTGAGCATGTAACTCTAGAGTAGCAGTGTGTGTGCAATAGTTCTGTAAGTAAAACCATTATTACATAGGGATTCATAGCTCAGGCTTCATAAGTGGTAAGGTAGGTAAAGAAAATCCTTTTTTTTAATGCTTCTTCTGAGTCAAGGTCTGTACTGGGTGTTTAACATATACCATCTCACTGGAACCTCACAAAACACTTTGAGGCAGCTATTTTTATCCCCGTTTTACAAACGAGGAAACTGTGACTCAAAGGAATTAAGAAACTTGTTTTCTCATAAGTGCTTATATAGGATTTGACTCATTCTTAGCCAATTATTATAAAGCATCCAGAATTTTCATGTATATTTAATGCTACTGGTATTTCCTAATGTTAGAACCACAGAATCATATATCTTGAAACCATCTCAATGATAATTAAGTTTAACTCCTTCATAGCAGAGTCAGGACTCAAGGCTCCTAATGCTTAGATCAGTGGTAGGTCCCTGGCACCCTACTATTTCTCTGCATCAGGCCCTTATGTGCTTGATCTACTACTATTCAAGATTATTGAATGGAATGTTCTCTAGCAACTTGGCTTGTTTATAATCCACATTTTGTTCTGATGTCTCCACTAATAGAATACATAAAGATTATTTTGCATGTCAGGGATCTATTCCATTGCAAAATTTCATGGAAATCCAAGTTAGCCAGGGGTAATATTTAATCACTCAGATCTAGTCAGAGTAGTATTTTTAGAATTTGCTTGCAATCACTGTCATTGGTTTTTGTGTTTTCTCTTCATTTGACAGAAACGAATAGTAGAAAACTTTTCCCGAGGGCCATATTGTTTCTCAATGGGTTGCAGCTTTCCGAGAGACATTTTATAAAAGGAGTCTAATTTTATCATTCTAACCCTAAAGCTTGAGGAAGAGTGGAGTGATGCTAATATTTTATTATATTTTACTTCACTGTGAAATGCTAATGAACTGTTGCAATATCCAACAAAAAAGTAATCTGCATAGTCCTAAATTTTGATGACACCTACCATTGCAAGCTTTTTATACCATCCCTTTTTTGCCAAAAAAACACATACTAGATTACAAAACACCTCTTTAAAAAGTTAACTTTCATTATTAATGAGGAGAAAGGCTATTTCAATAAAAATCACAAGTAGAATTATAAGGTAATGCTTGATTCCTGTGGCCCAGCTTGTGTCCATGGACAGAAGTAGTCTTCTGTGACTAAACATAAGATGGAGAGAATGGCAAAGAATACTTGGGGTTTTAGTAGATATCTCAAAGGAAGATAAAGAAATATTCTTCTTATATATTACTTTTAGGTAATCAACTTTGAGAATTACAAATAGAGGGGTGGAGGGAGGCAAGATTCACTTAAAAGAAATTATTTATGGCTCTGTCAACAAATAACAAGAAAATAAAATTTCACTTTCATGCTAAAGGTCGCCAAAAGCTCTGTATTCCCCTATAAGCCTTGCATTGGGGGAACAAAATGATGCAAATCATCATCATGGAAAATACTATCCTGCTTACTAAAAGAAACATACTGCTAAGTCAATGCTCTCTAGTAACCTTTGCTTACTTGACACATAACAATTTTCCTATGTTTTTTATGGCATGAAATGTATCTGCTTCACATTCTAATTATTTAGGGAACTGTCTAACCTTTCCTTTAGACCACAAGTTCCTTCAAAGCAGGCATAGTGTCTTATTTGTATTTTGTCTCACTCGTAGTTATTAATTGAGTGATATTAGGCTTGTTACTTAACTCCTGTGCAAAAATTTCTTTATTTATAAATAGAAAACAATAATTCTAGTATGTTGAAAGTATTTAGCACAGTGCTGTTCATAAGTAGGGACTCAATATATGCTAGTTTCTTTTATCTATATTTCTTGCATATGTGAGGTGTTAGGCAAATATTTGATGAATGAGAAAATGAATGATTGCATGATAGAAAGCTGTGTAAGCTGAGTTTAAAGTTTACTCTAGAAGAAACCAGCAAAACTGAATAGAAAAAAAACACAAACCCAAATCCTTTCACTTATATAGTAGTTAAATAAGTCATCTCTTCCTAGATAGTGGCAACGTGATCAGCTTTTGTTTTTGGAAAAATCAGGGCACTTTGATCAATTAATGCACCATGGTAATTACTTGCATTATATTAGATCACGGTTCTTGAATATTGACTCCCTCCCTATCCCGTCTCTATGGACAGAGTATAGATTCCCACCCCTTCATTCTAGGCTTAGACAATTACTTTCTTTGGCACATGGGATATTTATTACATTTATAGATATCAGAGTACTCAAAGTGTAAAATCATGGCCAGATGATATCCTTCCATACAGGGAATGGACTAAAACCTAGGCATATTAAAAATACCAATGTGATGAAAGCATTATTCAAAACAGTTACCTCAATAGACTAAGGGAAAGAAGCAATGCATTGGATTCTAAACCTAGGGTCCCTACACCCCAAGAGTTCCGTGAAGATAATAACAGGTATCTGTATGCTATGTTAAATACTTCAAAAAGGTCAATAAATATAGTAAATGTCAAATCTAATAATGCGTAGGCTAAACAAGAAGAGGGCTTTGTTTTTGGCTGAGATTTTATCAAGTTGGTGGTAAAAGTCTTGGACATAAAATCACAGGTCACAAATAAATTATAAAAGCCCCATGTGGCATTAAGTGTGTGGCTCTGAAACTTTAAGCAATTTCTAATTGAAAGGAACCATCTCAGAGATATGTTTGCCAGATAAAATAATGTAACTGCAAAATTATCTCAGTGATGGGATTTCTTACTTCGGTAGCATATGAAAGTCTGGCCTTTCAGAATTTTCCTAAATTTCAGGTTCTTGTGGATTTTACAAGGTTACTATGCCCTTTAAAGAATAGATATATACTTTAGAGAAGTATTTCCTATAGTCAACTGACCAAACTACTGTTTTCTTTAGGTTTGGTTCTAGGGAGCTTGCATTTATGAGAGTGTTTAAAAAAGAGTTTGTAACCCTATTTTTACATAGTGTTATGTCACCACTCAATAGACTAGGGATGAAACTAATCTGAAAAATGCTTCTCTGTAAAATAGGTATAAATTTTATCATTAAGACAGGCTACCCAGGGTGACAGAATCTGTGAACAGACTGATTGGACAAAATGTTGATTTCAGTACATTTCCGATGACTGGAGCAGCTCTGTTTGAAAACTCCATCTGGTTCTCCCCTGTTATAAACAGATATGTAGAAATTCAAAGTTTTGAAATTAGTCGTTATGTTCTAACTTACTAGCTCTTACTTCTATTCCACTTCACAAACCCACATTGGATTTTAAAGAACTGCAAATCGGGTGCTTTTATGTATCACACCCAGTTACTTCAGTTACATTGTGTTCATTATGGATATAGTCTAACGCAATGTCATTGATGTAATCAGATATGATGTATCACACAATGAGGTATCACTCTGAGATATCTAAAGAGACAATTAAAAAAAAAATTTAAAGTTAAGAGACAAGAAAGCAAACAAATGTCTTAATTTGGGAATATTTTAGGAAAAAATAAGTTACAGAAAAAAGCAAAAAATTAAAAACATTTTTCTTTTCCTTTCTTTAGGTCATAAAGACTGATAAGGTGAATGTACACGTATGTGTATGCTTGTGTGTGTATGTGAATGTGTTGACAGTGATGAGCTGGAGTCAGCCTTAGTAATCTGATTTTAACTCTTTAAACTAACTTTTAAAAAGTAAAAGAAACATTAAGAAAGATTTAAACAAAAATAAAAGCAATGTCATTTAAAAAATCTCTTTGTACTGTATATAATAAAAGCCACTCAGATTTGGTGTTTCAAATAATGTTTTATGTGAGCAAGGAATTAAATATAATTATTAGAGTATTTACTGCTGATATTTCCAGTATTACTATTATATCCTATGATTATATCAAGCCATATACAACTGATTAAAAAGGACTTGGGACTAATGCCTGGAAATAGGGAGCAGCTATTAGCTCACTCATTAATTATGGTTCCATTTGCTGTTCTATTATGAACTAATAATCATTAGCTTAATTAACTCGCTGTACCTAGTTGAAACCTGTCACCCTGGGAATATATTGAATTAAGTGGGTCTATGCTCTTGAAATCTCAACAAAACACTGTCATCTGCAAAATTATTATTTTGTGTGTACATGTTTGCTTTCAAAGAGAAGACTATAAACCTGCAAAATATAAAAGCAAGGAGACTACTCCGGGGCTTACTGTGAATATGTCAGCAAGAGATGATGACGGCCTGAAATAAGACCATAACAAGGAAGAAATGGATCTGAGAGAGATTTTTCATTGATTATATAATTATAAACATGATTCTTATTAATGAATTGGATAATATACACTATATTTTTATGTACTAAGTTCACTGTGGGAAACATATCTACAGATTTATTTTGTTAATGGAATTCCTACTGCTTAAAAACAAACAAAACAAAAACAAAAGCCACACAGGGAATAAAAACAAAATGATTGACCTCCAACCACTCTGAAAAATGAATGAAAAGAAGAGCCTTTATAAAAATTGTACAATCTGCAATTTTTCTTTAAATTTAATTTTATTTTTTATCAAAATTATACATTCACAGAGTTTGAAAAGTCAAATTGTTCTATTTGGTTATAATAGAAAAGAAATTGAGCACTTCTCTTTCCTGTTCCTCTTCTTAACTAATCTTTCTTCACTAGATACAGGTTTTCAACTCAGCTATAATTTCCACAGTTCTGAACAACATACTTATACTACCAGTATTCATTTTTTCTATTTTTATTTTACTTGTGGACTTTGTACTATGAAAGATGAGGATTTAGTTTTATCTTCTCCACCTCCAAAAGGCACACAAATTCACCTTCTTCTCTGCTTCCACCATGCTTACAACATTTTTCATTTAAGAAGCATTCATTTTGTACACTGTTATGACAATGTTTTGCTTTCCCTGGAATTAAAAATTGACTCTTTTTTTATTTCCTTAAATATCTCTGAACCTATAGGTTGTTCATAATTACACTCTCTTCTAACAATGCAAATCTCTTTCCAATACATTCAGACATCGCAATCTGTTTATTATTTCTTACTCTTCCTCCTCCTCCTACCTCCTTCCCCTTCTTCTCCTCCTCCTTCCCATTCTTTTTCCTTTTCCTCTTCTTCTTCCTCCTCCACCCCTTCTTCTTTTCTTCTTCTTCTCCTACTTCTTCTTATTCTCTTTCTCCTTCCTTTTCCTCTTCTTCTTCTTTTTCTTTTTCTTCTGTTTCTTTAAATCTGGAAGGCATTCCTCCCGGAGCCTTCTGTCCTCTGATACAATCTGGACTACAACATGGCTTTTATTGAATTCCCTTTGCCCTCATCCTGGAAATTCATTTCAAAGTTCACTTGATTTCCCTGTCCTTGCATTCCCATATCTTTGTTTACATCCTAATCTTCTTGAGTATATTCTTAAATTGTTTCCTGGAAAAGGTGCATGAGAAGCTGCTTGTTAACTTGTTTTTATGTTTCAAAATGCCAATGCCTTTATTCTAATGTCACTCCTAACTGATAGTATGGTTGAGCACATAATTCTATACAGTCATGTGCTGCACAATGACATTTCAGTCAATGGACTGCATATATGATGGTGGTTCCATAAGATTAGTACCATATAGCCTAGGTTTATAGTAGGCTATACCATCTAGGTTTATGTAACTATACTTTATAATGTTCGCACAATGACAAAATCGCCTAATGACACATTTCTCAGAACGTATCCACGTCATTAAGTGATGCATGACTGTATTGTAAATCATCTTCCCTGAAAATCTTAAAAACTATGCTCCTTTGTCTTCTAGTTTTCAGTATTGCCATTGAGAAGTCTGACACCACTCTGATTTGTGATCTTTTGAATGTGATCGGAATGTGGTTCTCTTTCTAGAAGCTTTATGGATCCTCTCTTTATATTTATTATTGAAATGTAATAATATTTCTCTTGATATGGTTATGTTTTCACTTATTGTAATTGGTGTTCTATGAGTTACTTCAGTCTAGAAACTCATATTCTTAAGATCTACAAAATGTTCTTAAATTATTTCTTTGATTATTTTCCCTTCTATTTTCTTTGTCGTTATTCTAATCTTTCTTTCCTTCCTTCTTTCCTTCATTTCTAAATTATGAAGAATTACTTCAACTTCACCCTTCTTTCTCTCTCTCTCTCTCTCTATATATATTCCAATATATAATATAGACATTAGAATTTATTTAATTCAAGAAAGAAAAATGAAATTATTCCATATATGTCTTCTCCTACTTTTCCAAGGATAATATTGATAACTTTTTAAATTTTACTCATGTTAGATCCATTTTGTAATGATTTGTTAATTTTTTAGCTGTACTTTCACAGTTAAGAGGAAGTCCTTTGATTGGAAAGGCTATGTACGTTGTTGAGACTTATTGATTATAGTGCTTTACTGTATGATGATCCTTCTGGGATGGTTTCATTGAGAGATCTCCAACAGCCAGTTACTCAGGCTTTCTTTTTCCCTGATACCTTAGTCTGTATTATTATTTTACATTTTAACGTAAGCAAGCATGATTCAGCCTTCAAGTTTCTGAATGAGATTGAAAATAATATGGAATCTAAAGAAAGGAGTAGATTTTGTTCTTGAATAACCAATTAAACATTATTTTAAAAATTATTTACATATGTAAATGTGTTTTGTGTATATGAAGTCATTTGTAATTTTAAGACAAAGAATTAGAAGAGACCTTAGAAAGGATACAACCCTCTAATTTTAAAGATAATTAAACCAAAGGCCAGAGAGACAACGACTTTAACAAGTCACAACCAAATCATCTGGCTCTTAGTTCAGTGTTTAATCATACATGATTAATTAATTAGTTAATTAAATGCCCCATATAATATAAAACATTGGGTGTACAAAATAAATAACAAGATGTGAAATATGAGTAAGGCTATTTTCATTATGTAGTCACAATTTCAAACTAAAATTTTACCCTCCATTTTAGTGTACCTGTTCAGCAGTATTTGATCAGGAAGGGATAAACATACTCATCTGAAAACAAAGAAATGGAAGTGAGAATCTCCTTGATCCCTGAGGAATTTATTTTAGACCAGATAATGTTAGCTTAGCACATAGAGGAATAGGACTGGGACCAAGTATAAAAGAACAAAGCTTACCATTCACACATTAGTAAGATTAATTATCTTAATTAGGATGTACAGGGATTCACAGAAGTTATTGTATTTTTTGTTTGCTGCTTTTCTTGTTGCAACCAACATGCTCCCTGTTAACTGTCGGTTCCTGAAAAACAGATACCAATCTTGGTAAGTTGGGGAAAACCCAGAAGTTTTAGATCTATGTGACCTTACATCCATATAGCCCTCACATCTAGATAGATAAGATCTTAAAATAAAATTATTTAAGGATTTTCCCCACCAATGTCTATTGACATTTTTCTTTTATGAACATCTGGATCACCAGATTTACTTGTCTTCACTACATGCAGGTTTCTGCTTTTCCCAAATACAAAGCTTGACTTGAGGCACTGATCCTGATTCAGTAGATCTTGGACAGGGTCATGGCCAGTACGACACAGTACATCATGTTTTAGTTACAGATTGCGTAGGTAAAATGTTTATCACACTGTCTAGAATATAGTAGATTTTTTAAAATGCTGTCTCCTCCTCTTTTTCTGTATATTTATCTGCTTCTTCCACCAGACTGTTATCTCCTCAACAGTGGGATCCCTGTGGTGCAGATATCACGTGGTGCAAAACCTGGCATATTGCAGGTACAGTACTCAATAAGAGCTTATAATATTACTACAGTACTCAATATTCAATGTAAAAACATAGAATAATGAATGAACCTATATGAGAATTCTCAAAACAAGTTATTTATATGAGAGAGAGAAGCCACATATAAAACAATCATTGAATAAATGTGTTACAGTACTAAAAGATTGTTTACAATTAATAAGTTTTGAGCTTCTCTGGGTCAGGGAATATGTCTTCCACTTTTTAGATAACTCCCTAGTACCCAAAACAGTATCATGTTCCTAGAGGCAGCTTACTAAAATGTTCAACTGATTGAATGTAACTGTCTCTGTCCTTTTAAAAAAAACTCCTAAATTCTTCACTTCTCAAGTTAATTTTCTTCCCCTAACTCATATTAAGAAGCACTCACTAGAAACTAAAGTTTTATGCAATATGTTACTTGGACTGGAAAAAAGGAAATATCATGAACACAGTGAACAAAAGTTGGAATGTTAAACTTTGTGCATCTATTTAGTAAAGGCTTTTGAATAGAGTAAAGCCAAGGCAGCTATTTCTGACCATATCCAGTCCCTGCTTCTTCTATTCTTCTCTTAACACTGTGTCTTTCTCATGAACTTCTCGGGTTCATTTATGAGGAAACCTCAGTTGCCATTGGTTTCAGACACGCTTGTTTGATTTTACTGACTTTTCAGTTGTGAATTACATGTTTACAAGAGATGTGAGCAAAACAATAGCTTCATTTCACTTGTGTGACAGAATTGTTGCACACAACAGTGAGTAATCTGCCACCCTGGCCCTTGATGACTAGAAAGCCCAGTAAAAAAACTTTCGTGCTTGTTGAATATACACTAGAGTTAACAAGTAGATCAATGTTCAGTTATGAGGAGAATTGGGCCAAGGACTGGTTATAACTTCTATTTCATGCATGCCTTATAGAAGTTTGGCCCTGAGGTTTAACTTAGAAACAAAGTTATAAAGGTCAATGGGCAAATTCAATGAAAAATGTCTGTATATTGAATATCTGACGTTTTAGGATATATAGACAAGATATAAAATGGTTATTTCACTCAAGTGGTTCACAGTCTAGAGGAAGAGACAGAGATATAGGCAACAAATGCAGAGTTGACAAGTAATTACAGGAAAGCATTGTCCGAACAGTAACATAATAGAAATCCAGGCAAAGCGTAGTGTGAGGCAAGGGAATAAAGCGATTAACTCCAAGGGGGAAGTCTTAAAGGAGGATATACCTTTGGAAGTGGTCTTTGAAAGATGAGTATCACTTTGACAGTCAGAGATAGAGCAGAGAAGGACATTCCAGGGAGAGGGAATAGCATGAGAAAAAGCAAAGAGCCAGACAAGTGCTGTCCAAAGTGCCTGCAGCAGAGGACAGGATGATCAGAATACAGGCTGAAGAGGTAGGTTGAAAGAGATGATGGATATTTTGAATACCATGATGAAGAATTTAGATATTATTCAAAAGGAAAGGGATAGTTTTAGAGAAGTGAATGGCATGATCAATTTTGAAATTTAAGAAGCTTACTTTGATAGGAGTATAATGGTTTAGATCAAGTAGAAACTGGAGGCAAAGCAGGATATTACAATAGACCCCGAGCATGAAAGAAAGGCATGAATTAGGACAAAAGGTATCAATAGAAATAGGAGATGTGAAAAATATTGTGCAGTTGAAATCAATAGAGAGAAGATGCAGTGAGAGATCAATACCAACACATCTAGTACAGGGCATAGCAAGACAGAACTCAGGAGAAGGAACCGGACCAGATGCTAAAGATTGAGGGTGAATTGAATGTAAGGGGGTTGAATGAATTACAAGGAGGCTCAGGTGGGAGCAACTAATCATTAAATATCAGTCACATTAATCATTAAATATCAACTGATCCTTAAATATCAGTCCACATGATTCCAAGACAACTCCGTTATCAAGGACTGGTGCATTAGTGATATTCCCTGAACAGATTTAAAAGCTGGGTAATAACCTACAACATTACCTGGACTCATATCTTCACATTTTTAGGACAATTTTGTTTGAAAAACATCTTTTTTTTTTTTTTTTTTTTTTTTTTTTTTTTTTTTTTTTTTTTTTTTGTGAGGAGATCAGCCCTGAGCTAACATCCGCCAATCCTCCTCTTTTTTTTTGCTGAGGAAGACGGCCCTGGGCTAACATCGGTGCCCATCTTCCTCCACTTTATATGGGACGCCGCCACAGCATGACCTACCAAGCAGTGCGTCGGTGCGCGCCCGGGATCCGAACCAGCGAACCCCGGGCCGCCGCAGCGGAGCGCGCGCACTTAACCGCTTGCGCCACCGGGCCGGCCCCTGAAAAACATCTTTAAAAAGATCAGTGAATTATTGAGAAAGTACATGAGAAATATTTTCATATAAACTTAAACATTTGGAGCTTACTTAAATAAGTCAAGTGCAAATCATCCTGGGCTCTGTATATGCAAAAATTTAGTAATTGGCATGGATGGGAAATTTCGCCAGGGAATCAGAGGTTTGGCAGTGAGTTCTCAACATATTCAAGTGTTTTTTGCTTTTCAAGTGTGAGTCATCTCATGTGTAAAATCAGAAAACGAATGTTTTCAGAAGCCAAAAGTTTCATTTTTGCTTCATACCAAGAAATGGGAAATTTTTAGTGATAATGCACATATTTCCAGGCATGGCTACTATTTGAGCAAAATGCCGAGGGATGTGTGGGGGGCTGCCAGGCAAAATTAAGGATTGAGACCCTTTGGATAGAAGTTACAGCATATACAAATGCAGTAGGTGTTTATAATTACGTCACAATAACACTATTAGCTGCTGGGGCACTTCTGTGGTCTATTCCCTGGTTATTAAAATTCTGCAGTTAAAATTCACTCTTGCAGACTACCATGTCAAGACAAGAGTAAATGCAACAGTAGCACCCAAGGCTTCAGGGAATTATAGCTCTAACTGGAGCGAAACATGTTTTCTTGAGAAAACACTGTAGGTATGATTAAAAGGCATAAAGAAAATGGCAATATGCATAATTCAATATTTACTCTGCCATAGGCACTGTCTGACAGCAATTGGCATTGGAAAGGGTGGCATTTCTCTTGTAGACAATAGTGCTTTCCAGTAAGCAGTGACCATTGAATTTTATGTTTCTCATGCAAACCTCCTCAATCACAGGGACTGGGAGGAAAAATCCTGCATTATTAGGTAGTTAATGCTCGCCATTAAAAAATTAAAATTAAAAAAATACCTATGCCAAAATCTCAGAGGCTCATGCAAAAGCAGATGTTCCTGGATGAACATCTCTCTAGCTCAGCTCTCCTCCAAGCAGTGACTCAGAGATCCAGGCTCCTTGTGTTTAGTGGTTCTGCCATTCCAGGGAGCCTCCTCGGAATACTGCACGCTAGATAATGCACATTCAGCCATCTGGTGAAAGGAGAGAGAGATTATGAAAGATCATGTAGAAAGTGACATCCATCCACATGTCGCCTGCAAGTGACACCCATCACTGTCCATACTCCATTGGCCAAAATTCATCATATACCATGACCTACGTACAAGAGAGCTGAGAAATGTAGTCTTTTTGTATGTACAGGAGGACAAGGAAATGGTATGTAGACTGGATTCCCAGCACATCCCAACATGACATGGTTTACATGAAATTTAATTATGTCCATGGAGGAAAACATAAAATATTCCCGATTAAAGAGGAAAATTCAAATATGAAAACTGCATGGGTTGTTTTATGGATTTAGGCTTGAACTATTTTCACATAAAAAGAGAAAGAGCCATCAATGAATTTCTCTATCAGATCCTTCAGCCTGTGTGGTGATGGCAGGGTCAAATGAGGACACTGGGCTAGAAGTTTGGATATTTGTTATTGTTTTGACTTCATCACTAACTAGTTATGTGACTTTTGGTATAGTCCATAACTATTCCAGTCTATTCCATCTGTAAAATGAAACTACTAATTCTAGTCTTTATAACTCCCAATTTATACAAGACCCCTTTGATAGACCTAAAAGTAAAAGTAGCACAATGCACGTAATATTTTAACCTCACCCGTCTGGTAAGAATAGCTGTTCTGCCTTCCTTATTTTCCATCAACTATGATTTCCCTCTGGTTTCTCTCTTATTGCACAAGAGTTGTTGCTGAATAGAATATGATTGGCTGACAGAGAAGGCTTTATGATAATTTCCATCTGTGTATTTTCTTTTGGTTACCCGAAGGTAGACAAGTGAATACTTGACAGAAGAAGGATATATAAAACACAGGCCACGTCTACTGAGAGATGCTGAAGATAATAAATAAAATAAGGGGCAGAAATAAATTTTGTTTTAACAATCCCTAGCTGAATTTGTAGTTCTTTTAAGGTAAAAATAAACCTTTTAATGCTGGGAACAAACACAATTGGATGTAAAAGTAGAATAAAAATGGACTCTTTCCCCTCATTCCCCTCCTTCTTCCAGTTTATTTTTAGTACCACTTTTATGTAATATCTTCATAAAACAGGGTAGCACAGTTTCATATTAGCTTATTCAAAATAGAAAATAGGTAAAGAGTTACTAAATAAGAGAAATTAAGGTACCATCTGAATAGGTATTGGTGACAGAAGTCAAATTAACAATTGGTCTTTTGAGATGGAACACATGTTTATTTTTTCAAAATATTTCAAATGCATTTTGTACCATGAGTTTTCATTTGATTCTAAGACTTTGAAAGAGAACTTTCTATGATGTAAATATAAATTTTAAAACACAAAGAAGCCAGGCCATTGAATAATAATAGTCTCCTCAGGAATATCAATGCAAGATAAACATGGTAAACTTAATAAAATTGTCAGTATTGCCATAAATTCAATTAAGTTTAAAATACAATTATTAAGCATCAATTACCAGTTAACAATTATACTAACATTATTACCAATCAATATTAAATCTGCCAATTGTTGCTACTTCAATGGTTTGAGTGGGTGGTATATTATTCTGAGAATGAAGACAGAGCCTCTTAATACAACCTGGTGATTAAGTCTAATTCAATATTTATTTATTGAATACCTACTGAGAGTGTAGCACCACACAAAGATGCTAGAGAAATACACAAGAAACATACAAGTCATATACAAGAAGCAAAACCTTGTCCCTATCTCTAAGCTAACATGGTAAAGAAGACAAAATGTGCCTTTAGAGAAGAATGTTTAAATAAAACTATAAAACAATAGGTAAATACATTCTTCCAAAAGCAATAGTAGATTATTTCAAAGGATCATTGCACCTTAAAGAGATGGTGAAGCTTCAGGGGTGTTGATAGATTGTTGAGATTTTTCTTGGGGACAACATCACAGGCCGGGGGAGAATGGCATGAGAAAATGTATAGACGTTATAATGTGTGGAAATAAATGAGAATATTGACTAGAACCATGCATTCTTACATGTTAGACAGACCAACAGATAGAGCACATGAGCTAGAATATAGTTCCTATTATCTGAATGTTTGCATCCTCCCCCAAATTCATACATTGAACTCCTAATGTCCGATGCGATGGTATTAGTAGATAGGACATTTGGGAGGTATTTAAGTCGTAAGGGTAAAACGCTCATGAATGAGATTAGTGCCTTATTAAAGAGGTTACACAGAGATTCCTAGCCCCTATCACCCTTTGAGGACACAGGAAGAAGATGCTAGCTATGAACCAGGAAGGTGGCCCTCACCAGAGAATGAGACAATAATGGCAACTTGATATCAGACTTCCAGCTTCCAGAACTTTGAGATATAAATTTTTCTTGTTTATAAGCTACCCAGTCTATGATATTTTGTTATAGCAGCCTGAATGAACTAAGATAATAGTTAACTTTGAAAGCCAGGCTGAAGTTTGGGACTTAATTCTACAGGGAATTGTAAGATTTTTTACACAGGGGAATTCCATCATGAAAGTGATGTTTGAGGCAGCCGTATAGGATCGAGTCTTGCTATATGCATAAACCTTTAACTAATGAGACAGGTTGAAACTCCACTCCCTCCATTATTTCATTCTATTTTACACTTTACAATTCTTGCGTATTTTGATTGGAACAGCCTTGGGGCCTAAGTAAAAGCATTAAGTGTGGTGGTAAAGAGACTGACTCAGATCAAAATGATTGGCTTTTCATTCTGGATCCTCCACTTATTAGCTGAGTGATTTTGGCCAAATTACTTAATCTCACTGTGCTTCAGTTTCCTTGTTTGCATAGTGGAGATAATAATAATATTTATCTCATAAGATTGCTATGTATATTGGAATTTCAAACAATTGAGGAAGATTTTAGGGTTTTACAATGCATGGCATATAGTAAGTACTTCATAAAGGTTAGTTATTATCTTTATTATTGTAGTCCCTTTTACCAAGAGTGCATGTGGCTGTTGGTGTTGACAAAGGGGTTTGAGCCACGTGGTTAAAAATTCACTTTTTCAGATAAGAGTCAATGAATTGAGATAAGAGACCTTAAGTGTCACACTAAAGATTATAATATGTATTATAGATAATTCAACCTAAAAATATGCAGCAGATGTTTCACTAAACTAAGATATACCTAGAGAATATAGTCAATTCTCATTTTAACTCAGCTGGTTTTTACACATTTGTGTATATTAAGTTCAATTCAACAAGTTTTTTTTTTTTTTTTTAAGAATTTCTGCTTTTATCCAGCAGTATTTATGAAGCACTGAGATACTCAAAACAAACACAAAGTGTTGGCCCAGTTCTCAAGGACCCGCTTTCATTTTAAGCATATGTAAACCATACCACAGGTCAAAATTAATTTTCTCCCATTAAAATCCCTCTGAATCAAAGTTTAAAGAAACACACTGATCTTGCAATACATATGTTATTATTTTCCCCAAATCAGTGATATAAACAAAATCAACTGTTTTTTTTTTCTTATATATAAAGATATGTAAATTCAGCAAAATAATTCCATTACTGCCTTTGTTTAGAATCAAGTCTGGGGATATTAAGGGCCTAAAAAGCTCCTAAATAAATTTATTACATTGATTTTGAAGAAAGTACTGAGGGAGATTTCCTCAGTCCATAACAAAATGATATTAGCACAAAAAATTCTTATTTAGCTATTATGGAATATGATGTTACTTTTGTAGAAGTAAGTGCCAAGAACACTTGAAAGTAACAATAATTATATTAAGGATCATTTTCCTTAGGAATCATGTGTTAGAAATCATAATAACTACGAGACTGTCTTTTCTAGGATCCCCAATTGAGGTATAGTGAACAAATTTTTACATCAAATAAAAATTTGCTTTCCATAGCTATAGATGATGCTGTAGATTCTACTATCTGCATTTGAAAAATATATAAATTCAATTGTTTTACTCTCATAAAGATGAAACTCAATAATCATGTGTTTTTTTCTTTCTGGGTCATAGTGTCATATCTCAAGTATTAGTGAAATTAAAATTTATATATACACACACACTCTGGAATATAATCACACACAAATCTTTCTGAAGTTATTTGATTTTTCTGAAGTTTGAATGCAATGTGATCTTTCAGTCTCCATGTTAAAAAAAATAAAGGTCAGTGTTTAAAGAAGTCTTTGGAAGTTCAGAGATACCATTCTGGGTTCCTGATTTATGTTGATACACATATATTAAGATTATTCCATAACTTCCAACTTAGACTTTGTCTCCTTGACAGCACTTTAATTTTTATTCTTTTTTTAGACACAACGTTCCTCCAGTCTTGTCACATTAAATTATAAAGTTTTGTTGACTTCTTATTAAATAAGTAAAATATAGGAATTATAAGGTTTTAAGTAATTCATACTGTTGTATCCAAGAGATTGTTTCATGTGAATCACTATGAAATTTCTTTTCCATTTTCTCTCAAATATGTTATGTGCAATTACATCCAAAGATACTTATTTCTCAACTGAAACATTGGTACTATAGTGTTGTCAAGTTACATCAATGTAAAGAAACTAGCCAAAATTTTAAAGACTTATATATGATTTTTTGGCATAAAATGGGAAATACCTTGACAAATTACTAAATTTAGTGTTTTATGAGAGTAGAATAATTTATGTCAGGTATATGAGTTCCAGAGTTCTATTCCTAATAGAAAGTCACCACGTGACTCTGAGTATGCCATTAAACCTATATGTGTTTCAGTTTCTGCATCTAAAGACTGGAGAAGATAATAATATCTTCTCAACTTTTATCTTTTCTCCCATAATTTTTTTGAGTTCAAATGAGACATTATTATGAAAACACTCAGGAACATATGAAGCATATGTTCAAGATATACATTCACTATTTAATTATCCAATTGGCCACTGTAATTGATTAACTATACCTCTTGGTCATTTCTATTTTAAGTGTTTAAGGGCAGAGGTCATGTACCATACATTCTTAATAATGCTCAACAACACCTAGTGCAAGCACCATACTTGGTGCTGAAGAGATGGTTGGCGAAGATTCAGAAACCGGATTTAGCTGAGCATTTATTCTTCATTTTTTTTATGAAACAAATTTGATATTGCTAGGAGAAATTGGAGTGAGAAAATAAAAGAATTCTATTGATCAGAAAGTTCCTGAAGCAGAGAAAACATGGGAGAGATGGGAAATGAACACTAGGTTGGAAAAGACATCTCTTAGAATCCTTGCATTTTATAAAATACTTTTTTGCCCAGATATACACTTACATAGGTATACTCACCACCTCACACAGAAGCATCATCCTTAGGAAATTATTGTACCAAGTATCTTGTAATGACAGCTACTACTACATACCTACATTTAGTGAACAGAGAAATAACTATTAGGTTAAATGAAGATAGTGAGGATATTTAACCATTTAACTCTGAAGCTGTCAGTTTGTTACAGCTCAACTCCCTTCACCAACATTCATACATCACTTACCTTGTGGCACATACAGTGCTAGCTGTTGAGAGAACAAACATGACCAAAACATGGCTCCTACCCTTCAGAAAGTTGGGAGGGTGACCAAGTTACACCTTGAGTTCTATACATTTCAAGAAACCATGATACAAGTAAGAATCGAGAGGGCAAATAAGCACATTAAAGACTAAAGGCAAGGAGGGCAATAAAATGAAAAGGTTTCATAAATGTTTGTCATATTTACTATTAAATAATTATCCTATGGGAACTTAATACTAATAGAGAAAAAAGGAAATGTCTGTACATTTTAGACATAATGCCTTATGATAGCTAAATATGATGAGGGAGAATGAGTAAACCTAGGGAGAAATTTTCCATGGAAATCTCATCACCAAGTCTTTGAGAAATAAAATTATTAGGACAGGCAAAACAACAAAATCAGTTCATCTAGTACACTTATTAAACCATGGCCTTACTGGTAGTACAGAAGAGAAGAGTTAATCTCAATATTGCCAGCCTTAAGTATTACGCAAATTAAAGACCCTGGAAGGTTTCATGAACATAAATGTTTTATAGCAAGAGTCATAAGTTATAAGAAAGTGGGCATAAAACACATACCCATAGGAAAAGCCAAGTGAAATATGAAAGAGAATAATATAATAATAGACCAGGTGTAAAGAGGTGATGCAGAGAACTAAGCCTTCTATCTGCAAAATTTTAAGAATCATCTGCTGAAATGTCCCCATAGCCTCTGTTCTGTGATTATCCTGTTAAAGCTCCAATTGTCTTCATTGAGAAAATCCAATTCCTTAGATAATTCCACAACAGTTAATTATGCTGCTTGTTTGAGCACCTGGGCCAAGAGGACACACCACAGCATGGACTCATGCACATGTTAATCTATTGGTAAAGAAGAAACTATACCACTTGGCATGGAAACAGGGCAAGTAACAATGACACTACATTTTATCAGGGGCAAGAAAAGGAAAGGATGAAGTGATCCAGGGTATCCAGCAGGCTTATTTCTGTTTCAGCTAGCTAGAAGGACCTGATTTGGGGAACAGGCATTGCAAGGGGTTTGTGTGTGTGTACATACACCTAGACACGTGTGTGTTTTTCATTTTGACAGCTAAAAAGATACTCTTAGTCCTGAACCACTGAACCACACAACCAGCTGGAACTTTAACTATGCCTCTAGTAATCAAAGTAATTTTATGTGTATCTAGATTGGAGTCAATTTCACAATTTAAACCCTAGGGTCATTGGTGTTCTAGGAGGTGAATGTGTGTGTACCGGAAAAGTTTCGGAAAAAGACAGAGAAAAATAGTCCACTGCTATTCAGTAATAAGCACTGGAAGTAAATATATTTCTCTGACTTCATCTGTAACGTCTACTTCTATTTTACACACAGTAATGATGCATAAGCCCTTAGCTTTGAACCCCATTATAGAGAGTTCATTATCATGTGCGTTTTTATATACTTGTGTCAAATAATAACCACTATATCTGAATGCAGGGTACACCCTAATAAATCAGGAGAGTAATGAGACCTCTCAACTAACTGAAATTATTCCCTTTTGTATCATTCAAGTTTTGATCGAAAAGAAGATTTTATATACAGTCATACATTGCTTAACAATGGGAATACGTTCTAAGAAATGCATCATTATGCGATTTTGTCATTGTGTGAACATCATAGAGTGTACTTACACGAACTTAGATGGTGTAGGCTCCTACACACTTAGGCTATATGGTACTAATCTTAATGGACCACTGTTGTATATGTGGTCCATCGCTGACTGAGATGCTATGTGGCACATGACTGTAATACAAATATAAAGCTTATTTAAAAGGATGTTTACCTTTATGCCAATTGTGGAAGCTGGTTAAACAGCCTATGTACAGATGCTGCTGCCATGTCTGGTTCTGGTGCCTGAAGTCAGCAGGGGAGGGAAGACAGAAGTGTAGTGGGGGTAATAAAAACAAACAGGAAACCACAAGAATTAACTGAAACTCAAAGGAGGCACTGAAACCTACATGAGTAACTCACTCACTGCCTTGGGGCTTTCCATTTTAATATGGGTTTTCCTGTACGAGAAGCTGATATCCTTCATCACAGAGCTAAACACACACCTGGCCTAAGAGTTATAGAACCTAAAGGAGATCCCGCAGGAACTGAAGGAGCTGCTGCCCCATACGAACAAGGTGAGTCAACTGATAAGAAACAGCAAGCATCGGATGCAACAGCACTTTATGTCCTGAACTGATCTCCTGAGCCTTCAAATCCTGTGTAAAATATTTTTTATGGTCCAAACACCCTCTGAACTGTGCAATGAAAGGAATTCTGAAAGACATAGTTCCAGCCTAGCAAGTTGACACAATACAAATCCACCACACCTGTGCATCACTTTTAGGACAAAGAGCAAAATAATGTGAAAAAAAAGTTGATATAGTTACAATTTATTTTTGTCTTTTTGGATCAGTATCTATTTGGATCAATATACATTTAGCTCAATGTACATTTAGTTTTGCCCCCTAGAACTTCGTTATCTTTGGTCCTGGAGAGTTTTTAAGATCAGAGATATTTGTGTCATAAGTGATTTGAAAAGTCATGTACTACAAACACTCATTCAATGCTTTAATGTCCACTACAATACAATGGTGACATCATCACCCATCCCCTGCTTAAGCACCTGTAGTAACTGGAAATTCGCTATCTCATTTTGGACTAATATAATACTTTGAAAATTCTTTTTTACTTTGAGTACATGTTTGTCACTCTTCATCTTCCACTAATTAATCCTAGTTTAGCCCTCTGAAATCTTAAAAATCAAATGAGATTCTTCTTTCTCTTCTACACAATATCTTCTCAAGTATTTTAGGACTCTCCAAATCTCCTCTATTCTAAGCATCCACAATTCCTTGAAATATTTGTATATCACTTGGCTCAGAATATGTACTTATCGTTATAGAGTCAGGTTCTCTTCTTGTTTTCCTTTCATAATTTTTTCTTCATGGGTGTGTCCTTTGAGGTTCTAGTTTCTAAGTCATCCCTGATAGTGGAAAAATATCAGTTGTTTGGCTTTCTATTTCTCAATCTAGTGGGACTCATACTGAAGTCATCTTTACAGTCTTGGGATGATTTAAGAGAGGAAGGTCATGTGATACAACAGAAAGAATGTAGGTTTTGGAGTCAAAAATCTTAGATGGAATCCTGATTTTGCAACTTACTGGTTATATGATCTTAAATAAATCATTAACCTACAAGTCTCAGTTTCTTCAAACTGGGAATAATCTTACCTACATACCAGGAATATTGTGAAAAATAAATGACATCAGATATAAATGCACCTGGCACAGGCCCTTAAACATGGTCAACATTTGAAGCAATTATGCATTAGCAGTAAAATATAGACTAGCAAAACACATTAGAGAAAGACCTGCTCCATTTAAAAAAAAAGAGAGAGAATTTTAGATAACTAAAGCTTGTCCTTTTCTGGACCAAAACTTGATTCTATATTATTCATATTGAGGAAGATATTTCTAAAATAGATACAGGTTTATTAAAAAATATTTACTGAACACTTACTACATCAAGTCTGGGAGCTGTAAATACAGCAGAGAACAGAAAGAAATTATATCTTTTCCTTTGTAAAGTTTACGTTCTAGTGAATAGATTATTGAGAGGGGCAAAATTATGGGCAATGAACAAGTAAACAAATGTATAAGAAAATGTAGAATGTGACAAATGTTATGGAGAAATCAAAACAAGATAATGTGAGTCAGTAACTAGACAGCAGAGATGGGAAAGCTTAGAAAGAATGCTCGGAGAAGGCCATTCAGAGGAGGTGATAATTGAGTGAGATTTGAAGAATGGAAAGGAACAGTCTAGGAGAAAGTAGCATGAGCTTGAAAGGTTAATGGGGACCAGACTATGCAGGTCCTTGCAGTCTGGGTTAAGCAATAAAAATAGTCAATTGATCTTTGACAAAAGAGCAAGAAAAATACAATGGAGCAAAGATAGTCTTTTCCACAAATGGTGCTGGAACAACTGGATGTCTACATGCAAAAAAAATGAATCTAGACAAAGACCTTACATCTTTCACAAAAATTAACTCAAAATAGATCACAAGCCTAAACGTAAAACACAAAACTATAAAACTCCTAGAAGATAACATGGGAGAAAACCTAGATGAGCTGGGGTTTGAAGATGACTTTGTAGATATAACACCAAAGGAATGATCCATGAAAGAAACAACTGATAAGCTGGACTTCATTAAAATTAAAAACTTCTGCCCTGCAAAAGACAATGTCAAGAGAATGATAAGACAAGCCACAGACCGAGAGCAAATATTTGCAAAAGATATATCTGATACAGGACTGTTAAAAAGAATATACAAAGAACTCTTAAAACTCAACAGTAAGAAAACAAACAATGCAATAAAAAAATGGGCCAAAGACCTTAACAGATAACTCATCAAAGAAGATATACAGATGGCAAATAAGCGTATGAAAAGATATTCCAAATCATATATCACCAGGAAAATGCAAATTAAAACAACAGCTAAATACCACTACATGCCTATTAGAATGGCCAAAATCCCATAACACTGACAACATTCTAATGCTGGCGAAGATGTGGAACAACAAGAACTCTCATTCATTACTGATGGGAATGCAAAATGGTACAGATACTTTGGAAGACAGTTTGGAGGTTTCTTACAAAACTAAACATACACTTACCATAAAATCCAGAAATCATGCTCCTTGGTATTTACCCAAAAGAGTTGAAAACTTATGTCCACTCAACAACCTGCATAGGGATGTATATAGCTGCTTTATCCATAATTGCCAAAACTCGGAAGCAACCAAGACGTCTTTCAGTAAGTTAATGGATAAACTTTGGTACATCCAGACAATGGAATATTACTCAGTGCTTAAAAGAAATGAGCTATTAAGCCATGAAAAAACATGGAGGAAATGTAAATGCATATTGCTAAATTAAAGAAGCTAATCTGAAAAGTCTACATACTGTATGATTCCAACTATATGACATTCTGGAAAAGTCAAAACTACGGAGACAGTAAAAAGTTCAGTGAATTCCAGGAGTTGGGGGCGGGGGGGAGGAGAACAAATAGGCAGCACAGAGAGGGTTTTTAGGGCAGTGAAAATACTCTGTATGATGCAATAATTATGGACTATGTCATTACACATTTTTCCAAAGCCATAGAATGTACAAACCAAGAATGAGCTATAATGTAAACTATGGACTTTCGGTGATTGTGATGTTTCAATGTAGGTTCATCAATTGTAACAAATATACTGTTCTGGTCAGTGATGTTGATATTAAGAGAGGCTGTGCATGTGTAGAGGTGGGGGGTAAATGGGAAATCTCTGTACCTTCCCCCTCAATTTTGCCACTCATCTAAAACTGCTCTACAAAATAAAGTCTTAATAACAATAAGAAAAAAATAAAAGAAAGTCCCTTGTGTTTTTGAAAGGTCACTGTGATTGCTGTGTAGAGAATGGATTGAAGTAGAGCCATAGTGAAAAGAAGGATGTCATTTAGGAGGCTACTGCAATAATTTAAGTCAAAGGAGAGAGAGAGTGATGGCTGGGGCTTAGGTGTTACTAGTGAATTTGGAGAAAGACCAAATGGATTGGGATATATTTTAGATGTTGAAGGGACAAAACTTGTCAATGGTACATGTATTTGGGGAGGGGCCAGAGGGGAGATAAAGAAAAGGGAAGATCTTAAGCTCTCAATAAACATTAATTCCATACTGCTCTTCCCTTCGAATACTAAGCATTTAGTATAGGACAGGAAGGTAACAACTATTCAATGAATGAAGAATGCATACATTAATTTATGCTATATATTTAAGTTCTCAAACCATTTTCTTTTCCTTTCTCTTTTTTGTCTGATGTTAATAAGTTGTGTGAGAAGTAAAGCTTTACTATACTTGGTTTTAATGATGACAATTGTAATACTTGTGATCTCTGAAGAACCACTGAGTACTACATTCAAGGTTTTATTAGAGTCATCCTCTATGTTTTATGTGGTTTATGTTTTGACAATGTTCAGTGAGCTGAGAATTTAAATTTAGACTGAAATTCAGTTTGACTGGACTAAGAAACGTCATCAACAAATTGTGTCATTTTAAGAACTTTTCTTAACTTTGCAACTCACTTTACTCATCTTAGTAAATTGAATAAATAACATTTCTGTATGTGGTAGGTTTTCTCTGAAAAAATTAACCAATGAAAATGATCATTGCATGCAGTACGCAATGTTATAAATGCTTTATGAAAGAAAGCAAAATGGGTAAAATCACTCTGCAAATGGACATGAATGACAAGAAAAACAATACCTCCTTTATTTGTTTTTTTCTTTTTGTAAATGGACTGACTTTGAGCAGTTCAGCTGTTGCTTTTCTCTTTGAACATTTCTCTTCACACTCCTATTCTTATAAAGCTAACTTTTCTACTTTGTGAATTTCTCTGTGTGTCACAGTTTGGGAGTACTTTTTCCTTGTCTGATGTTCTGATGGCTCAGCTCTGATGAAAGCTTCTTGAAGTACTCTGTGTTTGCTTTTGTACCATTAAGGATTCTCTGTCTTTAATGTCCTTTCTCGTGATTCATGGCAAGACGAACTTTCTTTTATCCAGTGTGACAATGAATAAAATAATAAAAATAACAACTATTTCTATTATCATTTTTTCTATCACTCTAGCAATTACTATTCACTGAGTACTTGTGGTGTTCCTGGCACCATATACACATTAGTTAAATTAGATATCCATAACCACCTGTAAAATCAGCATCAAAAAAGGAATATTTTCATTTTTACCTGTAAGGAAACCAAGGCTCAGTGAGATTGTGTAACTCAGCTACAAAGGAAAAGTGCTGAGATTCAAATACAGGTCTGTCTGATAATGAAGTCTATTGTTTTTCCAAACAATCATCTAAGTGCATTTCCAGATATAAGCTATCACTCTAAACATTAATCTGTAAATCATAAAAATAAAATAGGGCTCATTAATTAAGGTTCATTTAAGAACACAAGGAATGCATTCAGAAAATCCACAAATTATGTGCTTATATTTACTTGCAGCCTCTGTATGAGAAGTTCTCAAAGTGTGATCCTATAAAACACTGGTGTCCTGAAACAGTACCAATGCGTTCAATTGCTAATCAAGTAACTGATACCTTCCTAATCCACAGAAAACTCAGGTTAATTAATAGAATTTCCTTCATTTGAACATTTTTCCCATATATTTTTCTTGAACTCTCAGCACTTGCAATTCCAGTGGATGATCAACTTATTTTGGTCATTCTATATCGACTCTTGCCAGTCTTCATTTTCCACTCTGCAGAGTGATTTTTTTTTTTTTTTTTTTTTTAGTGAGGAAGATCAGCCCTGAGCTAACATCGTGCTAATCCTCCTGTTTTTGCTGAGGAAGACTGGCTCTGAACTAACATCTATTGTCAATCCTCCTCCTTTTTTCTCCCCAAAGCCCCAGTAGATAGTTGTATGTCATAGCTGCACATCCTTCTAGTTGCTGTATGTGGGACACGGCCTCAGCATGGCCGGGGAAGCGGTGCATCGGTGCGTGCCCAGGATCTGAACCTGGGCCTCCAGCAGTGGAGCACACGCACTTAACCGCTAAGCCATGGGGCCGACCCTGATGTTTGTTTTTAAAAAAGGAAAAATAGATTTGATTATATTACTCTCTTGCTTACAATCCAGCTATAACTTCCCATTGTTGCTGGAATAAGGTCCATAATCCTAACCCATTCCTCTCTCTCTCAACTTAATTTTGCATTCCTCTTCTCCTTGCTCTATTCTCCAGCCTCACTGGCCTTCTCTCAGTTTTTGAAATCTGCCGTGCTTCTCACAGTCCCAGGGACTTCATACAATTTTTTCTTTCCCTAAAATGTTTCATTCCTCCTTTACTTGATTAACACCTGTCTATCCTTCAGGTTTCAACTTTAACACTCCTTCTCTCCCTGTTTAAATGCTCCTATATACTTTCTTAATTTATATCACTTACCGTGATTGTAGTTTAACAATTAATTGTTAATTATTTTTGTTCTGTCTTCCATCTTATACCATAAGCTTTGTGAGAGCAGGAACCACTCATTCATGCTTATTATTCATGCTTATCCTTTTATCCCCAGTGCCTATCACATGTCTGGTACATAGTAAGTAATAATTGAATGAATAAAAGAGATATAGAAAATAGCACTGATAAGATCAGCTCTATGTAATTTGCACTCTTCCATCAACTTTTTATTATATGTGTATATTTCAGGTAAAAGAGCACCCTATATCTGAAAGCAGCAAAGAGAAATAGTAAATTAATGCAGTGATCATCAGCGTATTTTGTATAAAAAGTTCTGCTTGATTAACGTAAATCATCCCCATGGGTAATAAAAATGTTTTTGGAAATCCTTAAGCATAAACATACTTTTACACACATTGTATTTTTAACAGGGTCCCAGACTCAGCAGAAATGCTTCAGGGTATCAAAAATTAATAATATAACATTATCCAAATCAACAGAAGATTGCCAAACTGCAAGATCACACCATAAAGTGAATTTTGTGACTAATATTTGTTATGTGCTTATTACATACTTGGCCCTTTTCTGGGTACCATAACCTAATCTTCATAACTGTATAACAATTATTATCCACTTGTTATAGATGAAGAATCTGAGGCTCCATAGGTTAAATAATCAGCCTAAGATCAAGAGATTCAAAATTGGTTCACACTCCAAAGCCTATGTTGTTTTCAATATACCCTATTTCCTTTCCTGCCTTATGAATTTGTTTGCTGGTGTTTTATACCATGGCCACTAGCTAATATTTGATAGAGCCACAGTGTTTGGGTACAAATTATAATGATTCAAAAATAATGTTCTATTTCAAGAATTAGTTAGGATAATGGAAAGAGGTACCATGCTATTGTATGTAAAGACTTTATACCATAAAAATGCAAATGATACTACAATTAATATACAAGCTTAATGCAATGCCAATTACAATCCCAGATTTATGTCTTAGTAAGTTTGCTTTCATCTAGAAACACAAACAATTTAAGGTTCATTTGGAAAAGTAAATGACAAAAATAACCAAGTAAAGTATTAAAAAAATAGTGAAAAGTCACTTGCCTTACTAGATATCATAATATTCTATAAAGCTACTGTAATCAAATCAATATGGTATTGATATAGGAATATAGAAATGTATCAGTAGAACAGAGTAGAGAATTCAGAAACAGATCCTAGGACATATGACAATTCAATATAATACACAGATGGTATTTTAATTGAGTGGTAAAAGAATGGTTTATTTAATATGTGGTATAAATGCAACTGGCTAGTTATCTGTAAGAATATAAATTAAAATCCTATTCCCCAATATATCAAAATGAAAACATGTACTAAAGACTTAATGTAAAATAAACTAAAAAATCTTAAAATATATATGAGACTAAATATGCAATCTAGGTATAGAGAAGTTCTTCACCAAGATAAGAAACGTGAAATCTGTAAAAGGAAACAAAATAAGCATTTAAATTTATGAAAAATTAATAAATTTTCTACTGCAAAAGATGCATTTATGTCAATACATAAAAAAATTAGAAATAACAAAGTAGATGAAAAAAATGGTAGAATATCTACACCAATGCTTCTCAAAATTTAAGGAGCATTACCTGGGGGTTTTATTAAAATCCTGATTCTGACACAGTAGAGGTGGGGCATTCCCAACCAACCCATAGGTGATGCTGATACTGATGCTCTAAGGAACTTGTCAAGAGAAAAATAAGCAACCCCATGGTGAAAAAGTAGACAAAGAGTAAGAAAAGGCAATTTAAAAGAGAAAATTGAAATGACCAACACATTCCAAAAGATGTTAAAATGACTAATAGTGAAATACATATAACAATGTGATATTTAGCTTTCATGCATTATTTTTTTTGTGAGGAAGATCAGCCCTGAGCTAACATCCTTGCCAATCCTCCTCTTTTTGCTGAGGAAGACTGGCCCTGAGCTAACATCTATTGCCAATCCTCCTATTTTTTTTCCCTTTTTCTCCCCAAAGCCCCAGTAGATTGTTGTATGTCTTAGTTGCACATCCTGCTAGTTGCTGTACGTGTGACGCCACATTAGCATGGCCCAACAAATGGTGCATCAGTGCACGCCCGGGATCTGAACCTGGGCCACCAGCAGTGGAGTGCGTGCACTCAACCACCAAGCCACGGGGCCAGCCCCCCATGCATTGTTGTTTATGTGCAAAAAAGGAAAAGAAAAGCTCTCCTATGATGGGAGGGATATGGAAGAAAAGATTGCTTTCATACAATTCAGTCTTTGAATTTGAATTATTAGAGCCCTTTGGAAAAGTTCTCTGATAAATCTATTAAATCTTAAAATATACATATTTTTTAAGGTCATAGCCCCACTACTGGGAATTTAACCCATGGCAATAAAAACATCAGTATGAGAGAATATATGTACATGCATGTTTGCTACAACATTGTTTGTAGAGACAAAGAATAAGAAAAAAAAACAGAACGCATATATTTGTTTATGTTATTAGTTAAATAAATTATGAAGCAACCACAATTTACAATGTTATATAACCATTAAGACAATGAATTATAGCTATACCAGTTGGAGCAATTTCCACAAATTATTATTGAATAAGACAAGCAAGATTGAGATCTAACAAGAACAAAACCCATTGCATATATATGTACTTACTAAGATGTCAACTCAAGAATTTGTTCCCACAAATATACAATTTATTTAGTTATAGGTAAAACAATCAGGTATTAAATACTACCTATCTGTTTTAATGCTTGTGAACCATCTTTCCACAAACATCCTGAAGTGATGGCTGTACCATGGTTGGAGTTTAGAGGTAAGAAACCCGGGAGAGCCAAGTAAAATAGCACAATGATTACGCCCCCAAAACCTATCAAACAAGAATAGTATAATGCCGTTTATGTAAGTTTGTATAAAAGAGTGTGTGTATGCACATTAAAACATTTAAAAAAACAATAGAACTGTATCTATTGACCTGTAGGTATCAACAAGATATATTGTTAAGTGAAATGAGACAGTTTCAGAGTAATGTGGATATGTAGTATGCTTGTATTTCTCAAAACAAATGAGCAAACAAATCTCTCATATATATTATATAGTTTTATGGACAAGGGCAAAAGATACGAACTAGGCTGTTAACGTCAGTCATCTGTTACCTCAGGGAGAAAGTCAGCGGGAAGAAGGGATGGGGAATAATTTCTTATTACAATAAAAACATAATATACCACATTTTTATAAAGTGGATTATGTTTTTATTGTAATAAGAAGTTGGCTATTTAAATACAGTCAAATTAATTTTTTGTAAGACAGATAATGATCCACTAGCTTAGTGTCCTTTGTGATTCTCAATATTCCTACATAGCTTTCTACCAAATGATAAACTCCTGGAGAAAGGTGATGTCCCTATAAAATCTCCTAATTCTAATATATATGTATACATATATATATGTTTTAATTCCTTTTATTAATTTTTCAATGGTATTTTATTTGCAGAGTTTATTTTCCTAAATATAATCTCATAGAATTTTTCTACTTAAGGCAGTATTCACAGAGAAAAGATAACAAAATAAAAGTCAGAAGACCTGGATTCTAGTCCTGTCTCTGCCACTGCGTGAACTTTTTAAACCTCATTATAAAGGAAAGAAAAAAAAAGCAGGCTGGAAGTAATTGGGATTAGCAGAAACATGATACTAAGCAAATATGTCTAATTCATCATTCTGTTATGCTTTGCTGAACACAGATGTGTTCAAATAATATTTCACAGCCCAAGAAGCCACAAACAATTGGCCAGTTTGCACAAGAAGTGAAACTTTGTTTTGGTCATTCCAGATAACCACTAAATCTTTTCCAACTCTATTTCTCAAGAACTGTTCATTGGTTATGTTGTATTGTCTTCCTCATCGATGTGTCTTTCCTCCACTCTTTTCCTGTCCTTTCCAAGATCACTGACTAATACAGTAAAGATTCATGAAATATTTCAAAGCAAATAATTCAAATCAGCATCACCAAGGAAAAAGAATCCATATATTATAAGTTTTCACTCACCCTCACCCTGGGTCCCACCCAGTCACTTCTTTTTTTTTTTTAAACCACTTTTACAGTATAATTGACAAACTAAAAGCTATACATTTTTAATGTATACATCCTGGCTATGGGATAAACTGAATCATATATTGGACGTTAATTCAGGGTATATTTGGCCTCCTGGAGAACCTTACCCAGCCCTGCCAAGTACTGCCACCTAGCTGGCACTGTATCTGAGTCTTCAAAAGACCATCCTACCATTCTATCAAGCCAGCTGTTTCAGGATGGCGGGGACTGTGGTAAGAGCAGTGAATTCCATGATCATGGGCCCATTGCCACATTTCATCTGCTCTCAAATTAGTTCCTTGATCAAAAGTAATGCTGTGTGGAATACTGTGAAAGTACATAAGGCATTATCTAGTCCACATCTTGTAGTTTTTGCAGAAGCACTGAATGCAGGGAAGGCAATCTTTATACAGAGTGTATATTCCAGTAAGAATGAAGCACTGCCCACTTCATGATAGAAGTGGGCCAATGTAATCAACCTGTTACCAGGTAGCTGTCTGATCAACCCAGGGAATGGTCCGTGTTGGAGACTCAGTGTTAGTCTCTGCTGCTAATAGATTGAACACTCAGCAGTGGCTATGGTCAGGTTGACTTTGGAGAGTTAAAGTCAGTGTTGCTGAACCCACATACAACCTCCATCCTTGCCATCATGGCCATTATTATAAGCCCATTGGGTAATGACAGGAGAAGCTGGGGAAAGAGTCTGATGGCTATCCCCAGAATGTGTCATCCTAACCACTTGATTATTAAAATCATCTTTTACTGAAGTCACACATTAGTAGCATTCACATAGGAAACAAATATCTTCATGTTGTTGTTTTGTTCATTCAAAAAGGTCTAGTTACATATCTCTGCCCTAGACCTCCTTGTCATCAATTTTCCAATCATATTTCTTCCAAGTCCCTATTGATCCAGCCAAACCATTGGCCACAGACCATGAATTGGTATATACTCACGCCTCTGGCAATTTTTCCTTCCATGAAAACTAAAAGCCAAGTGCACAGCTCAAAGTTCCAACCACTGGGAGTATTTCCCTTCACTAGTGTCCTTCAGGGATTTCTCGGAAAGGGGCTGTAGTGCTGCAGCTGTCTACTTTTCAGGTGGTGCCTGCATATCATACAGAACCATCTGTAGATCAAGTGTAAGTTTTTTCTCACTCAGTCAATTGATTGTAGGGAACTTCCCGTGAAGACATAGGTGCAGGCTGAGTGAGAGAAGGCAATATATCAGGAGAGAGGGCCATATGCATTAAGGTCACTTTGTTATATAATTTAATTGTGCCTTCAGGGCCTGTTCTATTCCAATCTTGTATATGTCACTTCCATTTGATGATGGAGTGCTGCTGTGCATACCCAACTTTATGGCTTGGTGGGTCATACAACACCCAGTTCATGATGAGCAACTCAGGTAGCATGATAACTTGGTGGCCCATGGACAAGCCTTCAGTCTCTACAAATATCCAATAGCAAGCCAAAAACAAGAGTAGTTATCCACAGGGTATAACAGGGCTTTGCTCCAAAATCCTAAGAATTTCCTCAGTGATTCACTGACAGTGGCCTATCAAAGCTTCCAAAGAGCATCTCTTATCTGCCACTGACACTTCAAGCACCATTGGATCTTCTGGATCATATGGCCCAAGTGGCAGAGCAGCTTTCACGGCAGCCTGGATCTGTTGGAAAGCCGTCACTTGTTCTGGACCCTACTGAAAACTAGATTTCATGTCACTTGGTAAATGGGACAGAATAGCACACCCCAATGAGGAATATGTTGCCTCCAATATCCAAAGAGGCCCACTAAGAGTTATGCCTTTTTTTTGGCTGTTCAAGGAGCCAGATGCTACAATCTATCCTTCACCTTAGGAGAGATATCTCAACATGCCCTGTACCACTGAACCTCTAGAAATTTCACTGAGGTTGAAGGCCTGTAAACTGTTTTGTTTTAATTTGTGATTTTTTTATTACAACAATTTTTAGAGTAGTTTCTGTTCACAGCAAAATTGATGGAAAGGTACAGAGATTTCCTGTATATCCCCTGCCCCTACACATGCATAGCCTCTCCCATTATCAAAATCCCCCATGAGAGTGGTACATTTGTTACAAATGATGAACCTGTGCTCCTGAATTTTTGTCAGATTTATTTTTCATCTTTTGACATAAAAAAAATGTCTTATTTATAAGTCTGGAGTATTTGCTACTTCTTACTCACTAGGTCTAATCAGCATAATGTCATCACTTTAATGGATCAGTATAATGTAGTATAGTGTCTTGTGGAAGGGAAAGGTGATCAAGTCCCCATCATTCCTATGATGACATTGGGCTGTAGAGTTGATATACTCCTGAGGCAGGACAGTGAAGGTATGTTGATGGCCTTGTCAGCTTAGCCAACTGCTTCTGGTCGTCTTTATTAATAAATATGGAGAAAAAAGCATTTGTCAGATCAATAGCCACATATCAGGTACCAAGGGATGTGTTAATTTGCTTAAGCAATAAAATAACATCTGGTATAGCAGCTGCATTTGGAGTTACCACCTGGGTAAGCTTATGATAATTCACTGTCATTCTCTAAGATCCATCCATTTTCTGCACAGGCCAAATAGGAGAGTTGAATGGGATGTGGTGGGAATCACCATCCCAGCATCCTTCAAGTCCTTGATGGTGGTACTCATCTCTGCAATCCTACCAAGAATGTGGTACTGCTTTTGCTTGCTATTTTCCTATGTGGAGAAAGTTCTAGTGACTTCCCTTTGGCCTTTCTTACAATAATAACCCTCACTCCACAGGTCAGGGAACTAATGAGGGGATTCCGCCAGTTGCTGAGCATTTCTATTCCATGTATGCATTCTAGAACTGGGGAAATAACCACAGGATCTGTTTGGGGACTCACTGGACTCAAAGTGTGACAGACTTGAGCTGATGCTTCATTGATTACCTGACCTGCATAAACCCTCAATTTGACTTGTGGACCATAGTTACTTTTTGAGTCTCCTGGAATTAGCAGTATCAGTTCAGAGACAGTGTCCATTAATCCCCTAAAAGTCTGATTATTTCATTTTCCTCAATATATAGTCACCTAACAAAAGGCTGTAGACCCCTTTGGTTTCAGAAAGCTGGGAGAAAAATCAACAGCATATATTTTTGGCAGTGTACTGTGGTCCTTCTTCAAGGAGATCCAGCCTTCCCTTCATTCAAGGGATTCTATGTCTGGTTACTGTCTCAAGTGTCAGAAATAATTGAAGGATCATAAATCTCTGTTTTGGTAATTCATGTTGGACTCCTGTTCACTTGACCTATAATTCTTCTGCTTATACAGATCAAGAAAGAATTTAGTAGACTGCCTATCTATTTCTCTTCTATGAACATCACGATCAACTAGCCAAAACCATAGGTCTCTGTGAGGCAGATTATTCTTATTACTGCTTTGACTCCACTGTCAATTACAGTAACCAAACCAATCTTGCCTTTGGCAATTACATGATGTCACTTGGCCCCTGCCACCCCAGGATCCAACTATCCCCATTGCATTTAAAGATCCCAGTTTAGTGGCAGCAGTTCCTACCATAATTTCTGACCTACAGAGAAGAGCATTTACAGAGTTCTTCAACAATGCTGAAGCTCACCTCATAAATTTATGTTCATACTTGTGGTGAAATGTGTGTCCTCTGGACCCTCCTGGGGTGGGTAAGCAAATTTTGCATAATAAATACACTTTAACATTCCAATCTCACTAAGCTTTTGGATGCCTTTCTCTACAGTATACCAAGGAAGTTCTGACACTTTCAGTTTCATTTGGTGTAGGTACCTTTTAGTCCACATTTCAGGGACCCAACCAATTGAATTGTTAGAGATCTCTAGCCCTTTGAGCTGCAACATTGAATACATTCTTCTTAGTGGGCTCATATTAATAAATTCAGCCTGATCCAACTTTATGTTCTTCCCACCATCATCCCAAATCCTTAGTATCCATTCTCACACATATTCTCCAGATTTCTGTCTACATAAATTGAAAAAATCATGCTGCTCTTTTGGAGCATAGTGCACCTCCTCATGGGTCATACCTTGTCCCTCACCCTTCAGGGTATGCTGGGATTTGGGTATATATATACAAATATATATATTATGTATACATATATACATATATGTATATATATATAGAGAGAAAGAAACAGAGAGATATATTTTAAGAAATTGTCTCATGCGATTAAAGGATGTATAACCGATACCCACTTTAACGATAAAAATAATCTCAATCAAATAGACATCAAGAATTCTTACCATATGGGTGTATGTTGTCTTCCAATGAGTTTCCTCTCACTAGAGAACAGATTCATTTCTCCCACATTTTATATCCCCTACAGTGCCTAGAAGAGTGTTGAGGATATAATAATTGAACTGAATTATTTATAAGCAGTGTGGTTGCAAGATACTTGATTTAAACAGGTTGCTGCCACAGGGTAGCTTCTCCTCAGCATCCCACATGTCATGTATAACAATTTTATACACATTTTGTGGAATCCTCCTCTCAGAATGGACCCTGGTGGGAGTGGAGGGGAGGGAAAGAAGGAGAATTTCAAGGATAGCAGGAATCGTTCCATTTGGTCTTATTACAGATTCAATGTTTACAAAATGCTGAATAGTAAAAGCTGCCTGAACCAAATGAAACAGTTTTGTTCTTTTGGTGTGTGCTAAATCCCCAAACTCATCAGACACAGCATTCCACTTCTCCTATGCTAAGGCAGAAGGCTCAACAGTGAAACTGAGCAAGCAGTGTGGAGCTTCCTGTCACAAAAGGCAATTTCCGGCTCTCACAAAGCAAACACTTTGCAGAGGTGCAGGTGTGTCTGTATTTCCCCCATGGGCTCAGCCAGTTATTTGCATTGTTACTTGAATTTCTATTTCTATCAGCCCTAGTTGCGTAATCTGTACTAACAACTCAGTCCTCTAGAATAGGCCAACTCCACAAGTTCAGAGATTTCAGCATTTGTAAAACGCTAAATATCATTCCAAATCACATTGTATTTAAAATTGTTTGGGAGCTTGTTATCATTGCAAATGGATAATATGACAGCTTTGTGTTTAGCAGCTTCCCTGGAATATTATTAACTTGATGTTGTGGATTATTTGGGCACATCTGGCATTTGAGTTTCTATTGAGATAATTGGGAATATATCATGCACTGAGATGTAGCTTCAATACCGGCCTCTTTGGAGAAATTTTGAAAATAACCCCTCTTCCTTCCAGTACAAATCTCTCACTCAGCAATCTAAGCTCACTTACCCCTCCAGAAAGGTTTGGAATGAAGCCTAGGAGTAAAAATAGTTTCCAGAAGGTTTTAATAGCTCTATGGGTAGTCTACACTGATTAGTTCAAGATGTCTGGGGGGCTCTTATGGTCAATGTTATGTCCTAGTGCCACTGTAAGTGAACAGTAGTCTCCAGTAGTGTACTTGTTTTTTATATACATCCACAAAGATATTTACTTCAAAATACTTAGCACATTTACAAGTTTCCCTATACATACTAAGTAATTATTTCCTCAAGGCCAGAGAAAATGCCAGTGCCACAAGAGTGCACACAGTTATATTCACACAATCTCTAAGAGATGTCTTAATGCTCTAAATAGAGAAAAAATAATGAATTCAGTACTTAATATTCTGAATTGCATTGCAGTGTCTGATGAAAAATAGAGCACTAAACCAAGAGTCAAGAGTCCTGGATTCTGGTCCCAGTTGTCTGACCAACAGGGGTCTCAATTTCTTCTTATGTAAATTGTTATCACACTAGATACCCTACATTACAAGAAGTTGAGATGAACAAATTGGATAATGTATTTGAAAATGTTCTGAGAAGCATAAAACGCTATATAAATGCAAGGAATTATCACATGGAATACTTCAGGAGAAGTTAGGTTGACTAGTGTCAGAAATGTGTGGCTAACTAAAATATTAACAAACTGAAAACCACTACAGTTGTAAATATTGAACTGTCAAAAAAAAGTCTTCCTAATGACTTTAATGTCTACATAGTGTTCATATACATAGGTTATATATAACCCATATATATATATATATAACCCAAAGAGTTCTGAAGTGGCAAATAATGAATGCTATCTGAATTTTAGATGGCATAATGTATGATTAACAAGGTCTAGTTAGGGTTTACTTTCAATCAATTCAGTCAGTCTTCCTGAATGATCACTTTTTGGTTTTGGGTGTGCATATTATAGTGACATAGAGCAGCTTGGTTTATTTTAAGTACATCTGTGATCTGTGATACGTGATATAGTACCAAATGATATGTTTGTCAAAACCTGACAGCAGAACACAATGTAAGCAGTTCACACCTCCTAATCTAAAATTGATACAGTAGTTTTCTTTACAAAGGAGCAATTTCTTATATATGAAAATGTAGGTGCAATGGTCATTTTCTAGTAATGATTCAAAAGTATTTTAGCCAGGGTTTATACAGTTTGTTAGTAATTCGAAAACTGATAAATATTGGTACAAATTTGAGCTAGCACATAATGAAGACAATTAAGGATAGCTTCTTGTTTGTGCTATTAGATTAGAAATAATTATGTTTATTTGATCAGTTATTTACTTATTTGTTTATTCTTCTGTGTTTTTAATCATAATAAAAAATATGCCTTTAATGGATTATACCTAATCTCCAAAATATCTACCTTCATTTAGAAAGACATAAATGATATGTACCAAGAAGTAATTTCAGACCTGAAAATGTACATTTTATATAAAGTTCATGTATATTTTGTATGAACTAGAAAGACTGAATCTTCAATATTTGGCATAAGACCTCTTTGCCCCCAGATGGTTATTTGCTTTTTCTATAAAAAGGCCTTGCTTGTGTTTCTACTTGGACTTTTATTTTCTACTGTAGTAGATAAAAACAAATTTCTGATTGATTTAGGGTGTTCACAGGTGAATCAGTGTCTCAACTTTGAAATGGGTCAAAGCAATTTTATTATTCACTGTTAAAAAAATGACACTGATAAAGTACTGTCTGGGAAAAACTATAAAGGATACAGTTTATACCAATTTTGTGGTTTACATTTATTTTCTAAAGTAGGAAAATCATTTTAATTTCACTGGCAGTCTCTCGTACCTGAAATAAAAAGTGCCAATTTTTAATACCAAACATTGTTTTAAAAATTCTTCTTCCCTTCTTATTAATGCATGGAGCAGATCCTCTATTTGTAAGGCATCTCATGCTCTCACTAAGTGAAAAGTATTAGCAGTGTTCAGGCACATGAAAATTCACAGACACCCTAGAATGCACATTAAAGAAAAATTGAAATTTATATGCACCCAACAACTTGATAATGTCCTTTTCCTAGACCAGGGTGTATCAAAACAATGTTGGAATGATGGTTGTGTAGGATCTGGTCTGACCTACTGTTTACACATACCATTTAATAATTTTGACTGAGCTAAACCAAAAATATTGAATCAAGTAATTCTGCATACTAAATTCTTATTAATCTGTGGAAAAAATTCTATGGTGAAGTTCTTATTGCCTTAAATTTTAGAAATGAGTGGATAGCATCTTGATTTCAATTCTTTTGGATGTATACCCAGAAATGGGATTGCTGGACCATAGGGTAGTTCTATTTTTAATTTTTTGAGGAACCTTCATACTGTTTTGCATAGTTGCTGTCCCAGTTTACATTCCCACCAACAGTGCACAAGGGTCCTATTTCTCCACATCCTCACCAATGCTTGTCATCTTTTGATTTTTTGGTAATAGCCATTCTAACAGGTGTTAAGTGATATCTCATTGTAGTTTTAATTTGCATTTCCATGATGATTAGTGATTTGAACACCTTTTTATCCCATTTGTATGTCTTTGGAAAAATGTCTATTCAGGTCATTTGCCCACTTTTTAATGAATTACTTCCTTTTCGCCATTAAGTTGTCTGAGTTCCTTATATATTTTGCATATTAACCCTTTATTAAATGTATGGTATGCAAATATTTTCTCCCATTCTGTAGGTTGCCTTTTCATTTTGTCGGTTGTCTCCTTTGCCATGCAGAAGTTTTTAGTTTGATGTAGGTTTTTCTCCTGTTTTCTTGTAGAAGTTTGACAGAATCAGGTCTTATAGATCTTTAATCCAATTTGATTTAATTTTTGAGAGTGGTGTAAGGGATCCAATTTCATTCTTTTGCATGTAAATATCCAGTTTTCCCAATATCATTTATTGAAGAGATTATCCTCTCCCCATTGAGTATTCCTGGCTCACTTGTCAAATATTAGTTGACAGTATATGCCTGGGTTTATTTCTGGGCTCTTGATTCTGTTCCATTGGTCCATCTGTCTGTTTTTGTGTCATACCATACTGTTTTTATTATTATAGCTTTGTAAGGTATTTTGAAACCAGGAAGTGTGATGCCTCCAGCTTTGTTCTTCTATCTCAGAATTGCTTTGGCTATTCAGGTTCTTTTGTGGTTTCATAAGAATTTTAGGATTTTTGTTTCTATTTCTGTGGAAAATGACATTGGAATTTTGATAGGAATCATGTTCAATCTATAGATGGCTTTAGGTAGTATGTGCATTTAAAAAATATTAACTCTTCCCATCCATAAACATGAGATCTTTCACTTTTATTTGTTTCTTTCTTTTCTTTCATCAATCTATTTCATTAATGTCTTATAGTTTTCATTGTATAGAGCTTTCAACTCCTTGGTTAATTTTATTTCTAAGTTTTTTATTTTTCTTGATGCTGTTATAATGGGATTGTTTTCTTTACTTCTCTTTCAGATAATTCATTGTTAACGTATAGAAAGGCAACTGATTTTGTATGTTGATTTTGTGTTCTTTTAAATTCATTGGTTAGTAGTAAATCTTTCTTCTTTTTATTTTTTTTTTTTGAGGAAGATTGGCCCTGTGCTAACATCTGTTGCCAATCTTCCTCTTCTTCTTTCCCCCCGCCCCAAGGCCCCAGTACATAGTTGTGCATCATAGTTGTCGAGTCGTAGCTCTTCTATGTGGGACTCCGCCTCAGCTTGGCTTGATGAGCTGTGAGTAGGTCCACGCCCAGGATTTGAAGCGGTAAACCCTGGGCTGCCAAAGTGGAAAGCGCGAACTTAACCACTATGCCACTGGCTGGCCCTTGATTTTGTGTTCTGAAACTTTACTGAATTTATTAGTTCTGACAGTTGTTTTGGTGGAGTCTTTGGGATTTTGTATATATAAGATCATGTCATCTGCAAACAATGAGACAATTTTACTTCTTCTTTTCCTATTTAGATGGCTTTTATTTCTTTTTCTTGACTCATTGCTCTCGTTAGGACTTCCAATACTACTTTGAATAGGAGTAGTGAGAGTGGGCACCCTATTCTTGTTCCTGATCTTAAAGAAAAAGCTTTCAATCTTTCACCGTTGTGTATGATGTTAGCTGTGAGCTTGTCATATATGGTCTTTATTGTGATGAGGTGTATTCCCAATTTGTTGAGCATTTTTAACATGAAAGGGTGTTGTATTTTGTCAAATACAGCTGCATGTTGCTATGATACTGAAAGCTATGCCACCAGTATTTCAAATACCAGCAGGGTCACCCATTCTGGACAGGTTTCAAAGGAGTTTTCAGACTAAGACAGCCTAGGAAGAAGGATCTGGTCACCCACTTCCAAAAAATGTGTCCATGAAAACCCTATAAATAACAGTGGGATATTGTCAGATATAATGCCAAACGGTGAGAGGATTGCACAAGAAAACCAGGCAGGGCTCTGCTTTGCTGTACATAGGTTCATTAGGAATGGGAATCAAATTGATGGCGCTAACAACAACAACCATCCTTGCACCACACGGATAAATCCAACTTGATCATTGTGTATGATCCTTTTAATGTGCTGTTGAATTTAGTTTGCTAGTGTATTGTTGAGAATTTTTGCATCTATATTCATCAGGGATATTGTCTTGTAGTTATGTTTTTCTTGTAGTGTCTTTACCTGGCTTTGATGTCAGGGTAATGCTGGCCTCATAAAATGAGTTTGAGAATATTCCCTCCTCTTCAAAATTTTTGGAAGAGTTTCAGAAGGATTGGTGTTAATTCTTCTTTAAACGTTTGGTAGAATTCACCAGTGAAGCCATTCGGGCCTATGATTTTCTTCTTTAGAAAGTGTTTGATTCAATGTCCTTACTCATCATTGGTCTGTTCAGATTTTCTGTTTCTTCATGATTCAGTCTTCGTAGGTTGGATGTTTTTAGGAATATGTCCATGTGTTTTAGGTTTCCAATTTGTTGGCATATAATTGTTCATAGCAGTCTCTTGTGATCCTTTGTACTTCTGTGGTATTAGTTAATAATAATGTCTCCTCTTTCTCTTATAACTTTATTAGTTTTATTCTTCTCTGTTTTTGGTTAAGTCTAGCTAACTGTTTCTCAATTTTGTTTATCTTTTCAAAAAAACATCTCAGTTTCATTGATGTGTTCTGTTGTTTTTCTTGTCTTTTTTTTGTTTATTACTGCTTTGATCCTTGTTATTTCCTTCCTTCTGCTAACTTTGAGCTTTGTTCTTCTTTGTCTAGTGCCTTGAGGTGTAAAGTTAGGTTGTTTATTTGAGTTTTTTTCCCAATGTAGGTGTTTATCACTATAATCTTCCCTTTTAGAACTGCTTTTGCTGCATCTTATACATTTTGATATATTGTATTTCCGTTTTCTTTTGTTTCAAGATTATTAAAATTTCCCCTTTGATTTCTTCTTTGATCTATTGGTTGTTCAGGAACGTGTTGTTTTATTTCCACATATTTGTGAATTGTCCCATTTTCCTGCTGTTACTGATATTTAGTTTCATATCTTTGTGGTCAGAAAAGATACTTGGTATGATTTACATCTTCTTAAATTTGCTATGACATGTTTTGCGACCTAACATATGTTCTATCCTGGAGAATGTTCTATGCGTACTTGAGAAGAATGTATATTCTGCTGCTATTGGATAGAATGATCTGTATATGTCCATTAGGGCTATTTGGTCTAAAATATAGTTTAAATCCCCTGTTTCCTTATTGGTTTTCTATCTGCATGACCTATATATTGTTGAAATTTGGGAATTGAAGTCCTCCACTATTATTGTATTGTTATATAATTCTAATCGTTATCTAATTCTCCCTTCAAGTCTGTAAGTATTTGCTTGAAATATTTTGGTGCTTCAATGTACTCTCATGTTGGGTGCATATATATTTACAACTGTTATAGCCTCTTGATCAATTGATCCCTTTATCATTATCATTATACAATGACATTCTTTGACTCTTATTATAGCTTTTGACTTGAAATCTATTTTGTCTGATATAAGTATAGCTACCCTTGCTCTCTTTTGTCTCCATTTGTGTGAAGTATCTTATTTCATCCCTTCACTTTGATCCTATATGTGTCATTAAAGCTAATGTGAGTGTCTTGTAAGCAGCATATGGTTGATTTTTTTTTTTTAATCCATTCAGCCACTCTATGCCTTTTGGTTGGATAGTCAAACCACTTACAGTTAGAATAATTATTGATAGGTAGGACCTACTGATGCCATCTTATTGCTTTCTGGCTGTTTTGTAGTTCCTTTGTTCCCTTCTTCCTATCTCCCTTTGTGAACTAATGATTTTCCATGGTGATATGCTTTGATTTCCTTATCTTTATCTTTTGTGTATCTACTGTAGGGTTTTGCTTTGTGGTTACCATGATGCTTACATAATACATCTTATAACTGTCAATCTTAAGCTGATAACAACTTCAACTGCATACAAAAAGTCTACCCTTTTACTTCTCCCCACATTTTATGTTTTTGATGTTCTAATTTACGTCTTTTTAAATAGTATATCCATTAACAATTTAGCTATACTTATTTTTAGTACTTTTGTCCTTTAACCTTTGTACTACATTTAAGTGATTAACAAACCACTATATTACAATATTGGAGTATTCTGAATTTGATTATACTTACATTTACCAGTGTGTTTTGTACTTTTATATGTTTCTGTGTTACCAGTTAGTGTCCTTTCATTTTAGCTTCAAGAACTTCCAGCATTTCTTGTAGGGTAGGTCTAGTGTTATGAACTCCCTCATCTTTTATTTGTCTGGCAAAGTTTATATTTCTCCTTTATTTATGAAGAACAATTTTACCAGCACAATTTCTTTCAGCACTTTGAATATATCATTCCACTCTCCTCTGGCCTACAAGGTTTCTGCTAAGAAATCCACTGATAGCCTCCTGGGGGATTCTCTTGTATGTGAGGGTTTTTTTTCTCTTGTTGTTTTTAAAATTCTCATTCTGTCTTTGATTTTAGACAGTTTTATTATAATGTGACTCGGAGAAGATCTTTTTGAGTTAAAACTTTTTGTAGACCTATGAGCTTCCTGAACTTGGATGTCCAAATCTCTCCCCAGATTTGGGAAGTTCTCAGCCATTATTTCTTTAAGTATGCTTTCTGGCTCTTTCTCCCTGTCTTCTCTTTCTGGGACTCCAATAATGTGTAGATATTTAAAATGATATCCCATAATTCACATAAGCTGTCTTCACTCTTTTTCATTCTGTTTTCTTTTTGCTTCTCTGACTTTGTAATTTCAAACAACCTGTCTTTGCATTTACTTATGCTTTCTTCTGCTTTGTTGAGTTTGTTATTGAAGCGCTCTATTGAATTCTTTAGTGCTGTTATTGTATTCTTCAGCTCTAGAATTTGTTTGGTTTTTTTAATGGTTTCTATTTCTTTGTTGAACTTATTTTGTTCATGAATTGTTTTCCTAATTGTATTTAGTTGTTTGAGTTTTCTCATAATCACTGAATTTCTTGAAGAGCATTATCCTGAATTCTTTGTCAGACAGTTCATAAATCTCTATTATGTTAGGGTCCATTATTTGAGCTTTATTAGTTTCCTTGTTGGTATCATGTTTACCTGATTCTTCCTGACCCTTGTATACTTGCATTAGGATCTACGACTTTGAAGTAGTCTCCAATTCCAGCCTTTCTTAGCAGTTGGGTGGGGCCAATGACTTGCTTCCCTGCCAGGATGGGCTATATGATGTGCTCCATAGCTGTCTCACATCTCTGGGAAGGCTTTCTGGTTTGGTGGCAGTGGAGCATAGGGCTTAGATATTGGTCAAGGCGAGTGAGTTTCTTCCTTGTCCAGACAGAGCTTTAGAATGGGCTTTGTGACTGAGATGGTCCGTCAGCTGGGGACCCAAATGGGGCAGAACTGCTGACTGAGCTTCCTAACCAAATGGGATAACCGGTTCAGCTCTGCAGATGAGCAGAGATGCTAGTTGGGATCTCTGGGTGTTGCCACCAGCAGAAACTCTGTCTGCCACAATCCACATTCTGTTTGCTGTGATCCCCATTGCCCTTCTCCATCTCTACATGATTCCCCCAGTCATCTCTGTGAGGCAATACATAAGTAGGTGTCTTGGGAAGCATCCCAAGGAAGCTGAATGTCTACTTTGGACTTTTCTTTTCCCACTGCAGAAACTGTAGGCCGGGGGAACCCCTTGTTACACCTCAGGTCTGAGGGAGAAGTGATGTGGTCAAAGTAAAACCATTCCTCTTACCCTTCTAATGTGGTTTTCTGAGTTTTTGTGGTCCAAGGGGGTGCTGCAGCCTCACTCCTGTGTTCTGTGATCTTCACAAAGGTGTTTTGCATTCTTCACAAAGGTGTTCTGTCTATGAATAGTTGCAAGTTACTCTTTCTATGAGGGAAATGGAAGTTAAGGATCACCTATTTTGCCACCCTGCTGATATCATTCTTCCTGGAAAGATCATAACTTTAAATATGGCACAAAGTCATCATTAAGTTCACTGGTTCTCAAATATGAGCCTGAGTCACAGTGACCTGGTGGGCTTTTTAAAATAGACATTGCTAGGCCCCACCATCAGAAGATGTCACTTATGTGGGCCTTGGTTATTCATCTCATGTGATCCTGTAGTGAGAGAGGGAGCCTGGTGTGCATCTCAATAATTTTCATGTCTAACAAGTTTCCAGGTGATGCTACTACTGCTGGTCTGGAGACCACACTTTTAAATTCACTTCTCTAAGTCTGTCAGCAACTCCTTGGATAGCAGAGGAATGTTGATTATTCTGGTTTCAAATTCCAGTCACCTAGTTGTTAAGCCTCTCACTGTATTCTCACTTTCAGTCCTTCATGATTCCTTTAATTCAGTCTTTCCCCAATTTTTCCTAAGGTAAAAGCACAGATTTTTGTTCATTACAGTATGAATTACCAAGTCCCTGCCTGTGATTCAGTAAGCCTGGGATGGACCCAGGAATTTATATTTTCAAGAAGGGCTTTAAGTGTTTCTTTTCCTCAGAGAAGTTTTAGAAACAATAAGCAAAATTTAGTTTATTTGAAGAGTAAAGTAATTTCATCACCTTAAGCAATGAATACTTAAGCTGTGGTGAAAAAAGTTTATCGATTTCTTCCTCTTCCTGTAAAAGAGAGATCCTTAACCTCTTGTCATGCCATTTATCTTTCTGCCAGTTTGATGATGCCAATAGACTCCTTCACAGAATGATATTTTAAAATGTATAAAATAAAATAGAAAAAATTACAAATAAAACCGACTATATAGAAATACAGTTATCAAAATATTTTATCGATTTTTTTAATTGAAATATAGTTGACATACAATATTATATTAGTTTCAGGTGTTCAACATAGCGATTGGACATTTATATGTATTACGATATGATCATCATAGCAAGTTTCTCATGCTAAGGTGCCATCCATCACCATGAAGTTATTAAATATTATTGACTATATTCCTTATGCTGTACATTACATTTCTGTGACTTATTTATTTTATACCTGGAAGTTGGTACCTCTTAATCCCTTTCTCCTATTTCACCCATCCCCAACCACCCCTCCCCCGGCAACCACCAGTTTGTTCTTTGCATCTATGAGTTTGTTTCTGTTTTGCTTTCTTTGTTCATTTATTTTGCTTTTTAGATTCCACATATAGATGAAATCACATTGTATTTGTCTTTCTCTGTCTGACTCATTTCACCTAACACAATTCCCTTTTGGTCCATCTATGTTGTCACAAATGGCAAGATTTCATTATTTTTTATGGAGAGGTAATATTCCATTATATATATATATATATACCACATCTTTTTTATCCATTAATCTATTGATGTACATTTTGGTTGCTTCCATATCTTGGCTATTGTAAATAATGCTGCAATGAACATAGGGGTGCATATATTTTTTTAAATAAGTATTATCATTTTCTTAAGACAAATACACAGAAGTGAAATTGCTGGATTGTATGGTAGTTCTATTTTTAATTTTTTGAGGAGCTTCCATGTTGTTTTCTATAGTGGCTACACCAATTTACATTCCCACCAACAGTGCACAAGAGTTTCCTTTTCTCCACATGATCACCAACACTTATTTGTTGTCTTTTTGATAATAGCCATTCTGACAAGTTTGAGGTGACATCTCAATGTGATTTGATTTGCGTTTCCCTAATGATTAACGATGCTGAGCAATTTTCGTGCATCTTTTGGCCATCTGTGTGTCTTCATTGGAAAAGTGCCTATTCAGATTCTCTGCCCATTTTTTAATCAGATTTTTTGTTTTTTTGACATTGAGTTGTTTGAGTTCTTTATATATTTTGGATATTCACCCCTTATCAGATATATGATTTGCAAATACCTTTTGTCATTCAGTAAGTTGCCTTTTTGTTTTGTTGATGGTTTCCTTCGCTGTGAAAAAGTTTTTTGTTTGATGTAGTTCCATTTGTTGATTTTTGCTTTTATTGTCTTTGCCTGAGAAGACAGATCCATAAAAATATTATTAACACTGATGTCAATGATTGTACTGCCTATGTTTTCTTCTAGAAGTCTTATGCTTTCAGGTCTTACGTTTTAGTCTTTAATCCATTTGAGTTTATTTTTGTACATGGTGTAAGAATGTGGCCTAGTTTCATTCTTTTGCAGTTTTCCCAACACCATTTATTGTAAAGACTATCTTTTCCCTATTGTATATTCTTGTCTCCTTTGTCATAGATTAGTTGACCATACAATTGTGGGTTGATTTCTGTGCTCTGTATTCTGTTCCATTGATCTATGTGTCCGTTTTTATGATGATACCATACTGTTTTGATTATTATAGCTCTGTAGTATAGTTTGACATCAGGAAGCATGACCTCTCCAGCTTCATTCTTCTTTCTCAAGATTGCTTTGGTTATTCAGGGTCTTTTGTTGTTCCATACAGATTTTAGGATTATTGGTTCTAGATTTGTGAAAAACGCCATTGGTGTTTTCATAGGGATTGCATCAAATCTGTAGATTGCTTTGGGTACTATGGACATTTGAACAATATTAATGCTTCCAATCCCTGAGCATAGTATATCTTTCCATTTATTTGTGTCATCTTCAATTTCTTCATCAATATCTTATAGTTTTCAGAATACAGGTCTTTCACCTCCTTGGTTAAATTTATTCCTAGGTATTTTATTCTTTTTGATGCAATAGTAAATGAGATTGTTTTCTTAGATTCTTTTTCTGATTGTTCACTATTAGTGTATATAAACACAACAGTTTTCCGTATATTGATTTTATATCCTGCATCTTTACTGAATTCATTTATTAGTTCTAATTTTTTTTTTTTGGTAGAGTCTTTAGGGTATTCTAGGTATAGCATCATCTCATCTGCAAACAGGGACAATTTTACTTCCTCCTTTCTAATTTGGATGCCTTTTATTTCTTTTTCTTGTCTGATTGCTGTGTTTAGGACTTCCAATACTTTGTTGAATAATAGTGGTAAGAGTAAGCATCCTTGTCTTGCTCCTAATCTTAGAAGAAATTCTTTCAGGTTTTCACCATTGAGTACAATGTTAGCTGTGGGTTTGTCACATGTGGCCTTTATTATGTTGAGGTACGTTCCCTCCATATGCACTTTGTTGAGAGTTTTTATCATAAATAGATGTTGAATTTTGTCAAATGCTTTTTGTGCATCTGTTTAGATGATCAAATGATTTTTACACTTCATTTTGCTAATGTGGTGTATCACATTGATTGATTTTCAGATATTGAACCATCCTTGCATCCCAAGGATAAATTCCACTTGATCATAGTGTATAATCCTTTTAATGTATTGAATTCAGTTTGCTTAATTTTATTGAAGATTTTGTTGAAGATTTTTGCATCTATGTTGGTTAGGGATATTGGCCTGCAATTTTCTTTTTTGCAGTGCCTTTGTCTTGTTTTGGTATCAGGGTAATACTGGTCTCAGAACGAATTTGGAAGCATACTTTCTACTTCAATTTTTTGGAATAGTTTGAGACGGGTAAGTATTAACTCTTCTGTAAATGTTTGGTAGAGTTCACCTGTGAAGTCATCTGGTCCCGGACTTTTGTTTGTTGGGAGTTTTTTGATTACTGATTCAAATTAATTACTAGTAATTGGTCTGTTCAGATTTTCTATTTCTTCCTGATTCAGTCTTGTAAGATTGTATGTTTCTAGGAATTTATCCATTTCTTCTAGGTTGTCCAATTTGTTGGCATATAATTGTTCTTAGTAGTCTCTTATGATCCTTTGTATTTCTCTGGTATCAGTTGTAACATCTCTTCTTTCATTTCTGATTTTATTAATTTGGGCTTTCTTTTTATTTTATGGGTTTAGCTAAAGGTTTAGCAATTTTGTTTATCTTTTCAAAGAACCAGCTCTCAGTTATATTGATCTTTAGTATTGTGTTTTTAGTCTCTATTTCATTTATTTCTGCTCTGATCTTTATTATTCTCTAACTTCAGGCTCTGTTTGTTCTTTTTCTAGTTCCTTTTTGTGTAAGTTTAGATTCTTTATTTGGGATTTTTCTTGTTTCCTGAGGTAAGTTTGTATTGCTAAAAACTCTCCTCTTAGAATTGTTTTTGTTGTGTTTCATAGAGTTTGGAACATTGTATTCCATTTCATTTGTCACAAGGAACTTTTTGATTTCCTCTTTGATTTCTTGATTGAGCCATTGGCTGTTTTGTAGCACCTTGTTTAGCCTCCAGGTATTTGTGCTTTTTTCCAGTTTTCTTCTTGTAATTAATTTCTAGTTGCATACAGTTGTGGTTGGAAAAGACGCTTGATATTATTTCAATCTTCTTAAATTTATTAAGACTTCTTTTGTGGCCTAACATGTGATCTATTCTGGAGAATGTTCCATGTGCACTTGAAAATAATGTGTATTTTGCTGTTTTGGGATAGAATGTTTTGTATATATCTATTAAGTTAATATGGTCTAATGTTTTGTTTAAGGCCAATGTTTCCTTGTTGCTTTTCTATCTGGATAATCTATCCATTGATGTAAGTGAGGTGTTCAATCCCCTACTATTACTGTATTACAGTCAATTTCTACTTTTATGTCTGCTAATATTTGCTTTATGTATTTAGGTGCTCCAATGTTGGGTGCATAGACATTTAAAAGAGTTACATTCTCTTGTTGAATTGATCCCTTCATCATTATGTAATGCCCTATTTTGTCTCTTGTTACAGTCTTAGCTTTAAAGTCTATTTCGTCTAAGTATTGGTACTCCAGTTTTCTTTTCATTTCCATTTGCATGGAATATCTTTTTCCATTTTTTCCATCCCTTCACTTTCACTGTGTGTCTTTAAATATGAAGTTAGTCTCTGGTAGGCAGTATATATACGGGTATTTTTTTATTCATTTAGCCACCTTTAATTGCAGCATTTATTCCATTAATATTTAAAGTATTATTGATAGGTATGTACTTCTTGTCATTTTGTTAGTTGTTTTCTGTTTGTTTTTGTAGTTCTTCTGTACTCCTTTCTTTTTCTTTTGCTCTCTTCCCTTGGATTTGATGACTTTCTTTATTGTTACGTTTGGATTCCTTTATCTTTACTTTTTGTGCATCTATTATAGGTTTTCAATTTGTAGTTACCATCAGGTTCATATATAGCAACCTGTGCATATAGCAGTCTATTTTAAGTTGATGGTTGCTTAAGTTCAAGCACATTCTACAATCATTATATTTTTACTCCTTCTCCCCCCAGCTTTTTAAGTTTTTGACATTATATTTTACCTCTTTTTATTTTGTGTATCTCTTAACTAATTATTGCAAATACAGATGATTTTACTACTTTTGTCTTTTAAACTTCAAACTAGCTATACAGATGGTTGATCCACTACCTTTACTATATGTTTGCCATTACCAGCAAAACCTTTTCTTTCATCATTGTCTTATTTCCAGTCATGGCCTTTTTTTCCCATTTAAAAAGTCTCTTTAACATTTCTTGCATGGCTGGTTTTGTGGTGATGAACTCCTTTAGCTTTTGCTTCTCTGGAAAATCTTTATCTCTCCTTCAATTCTGAATGATAACATTGCCACGTAGAGTATTCTTGGTTATAAGATTTTTCCTTTCAGCACTTTGACCATATCATGCTACTCCCTTCTGGCCTGTAATATTTCTGCTGAAAAATCAGCTGATAGTCTTATGTGGGCTCCCTTGTATACAACTAGTTGTTTTTCTCTTGCTGCTTTTAAGATTCTCTCTTTATCTTTAACTTTTGACATTTTAATTATAGTGTGTCTTGCTGTGGGTCTCTGTGGGTTCATCTTATTTGGGATTCTCTGTGATTCCTGGACTTGGATGTCTGTTTCTTTCTCCAGATTGGAGAAGCTTTCAGCTATTATTTCTTCAGATAAATTTTCTGTCCCTTTCTCTCTCTCTTCTCTTCCTGGGACCCCTATAATGTGAATGTTAGTATGCTTGATGTTGTCCCAGAGATGGCTTAATCTATCCTCATTTTTTAAAATTCTTTTTTCTTTTTGTTGTTCTGATTGAGTGATTTCCACTGTCCTGTCTTGCAGATTGCTGATCCATTCTTGGATCATCTAATTTGCTGTTGATTCCCTCTAGTGTGTTTTTCATTTCAGTTATGGTGTTCTTCAGCTCTGATTGATTATTTTTTATATTTTCTATCTCTTTGTTGAAGTTCTCACTGTGTTCGTCCATTCTTCTCCCAAGTTCAGTAAGCATGTTTATGATGATTACTTTGAACTGTTTATCTAGTAGACTCCTTACCTCCATTTCTTTTAGTTCTTTTTCTAAGCTTTTATCTTGATACTTCACTTAGAACATATTCCTGCATCTCCTCATTTTGCCTAACTCTCTATGTTTCTTTCTATGTATTAGGTAGATCAGCTATGTCTCTCAGTCTTGAAAAAGTGACCTTATGTATAAGGTGTCTTTTGAGGCCTAGTAAAGCAATCCTCCCTGTCACCAGAGCAAGGTGTTCCAGATGTATCCCCTGTGTAGGCTGCATATGCCCTCCTGTTGTGCTTGGACTGTGATTGCTGTAGGAATGCTGGGGTGTGGGGCTAGTCCTCTGAGGTGGGAGCCACCTTGGAGGGGCTCTGGTGCCAGCTGGGGCCACCTGTTAGGTTGGGTGGGGTAGAAGCCACTTTGGAGGGATGTTGGCTGGGATGTGTTCACAGGGAAATGCTGGGGCAGAGTGAGTGGCGCCAGCAAGATAGATGGAGAATGTAAGAAATGGCACCCACCTGGGCTGGTTCAGCTAGGTAGAAGGAGAGTAAAAAAAAAAATGGCGCCTGCCAGCACTTCCATCCCTGAGAATGTTCCAGCAGATCGCTGCCCCTTTGGCACATGCCGTAAAATTAGTCAATGAATCTCCTTCACGTATAACTCAGGCACTTTTAAACTGATGTCTCTTTGCTGGGACTCAGATAGAGTGAGTTTGTGCCTGCACGCTTTAAGAGCAGTGTCAGTTTCTTATAGCCCTCTGGCTCTCATAGACTTAAGCCCCGCTTGTTTTCAAAGCCTGATGTTATGAGGGTTCATCTTCCCAGTGCAGGTCCCCTCAGCGGGGGAGATCAATGTGAGGTTTGGGCCCCTTGATCATCCGGGAGCATCTCTGCAGTTGTGACATCCCTCCCAGTTATCAGTTGCTGCACCAAGGGTGTAAGTCCTGACTAGACTGTATCTCTACCCTTCCCACCTGTCTTGATGTAGTTTTTTCTTTATATCCTTAGTTTTGGAAAATCTAGTCTGCTAGTCTTAAGGTCATTCTCAATGATAGTTGTTCTATATGTAGTTGTACTTTTGGTGTGTCCGTGGGAGGAGGTGAGCTAAGGATCTTCCTACTTCATCATCTTGATCCAATCTTCCCTTCAAAATATTTTAAAAGCAAACATGCATTATGGAAATATATGCACTTCATTATTAACATATTAAATAAAATATCTAGCAGTGGGTTTAATAAGCACTGTAACTTCAAAGTAATGATGAATATAATGATTTTAGTGATAGTGAAAAAATTGTAATATATAAGGTAATTTATATCGGTGACCAAGTTGAGCTTCTGGTAATACCACTTTGGATTGTTGTCAACATTCATAACTTGAAGAAATGCTAAATTTCAGTGAGAAGTTAGTGAAAATAAACTGTATTTTTTATAATCCAAGTTCAAGGACTCTTTGACCCCAACTTAAAGAAATTTTGCTTTAGAGTTTCTTCCTGAAATCTTTCAAACAGATTGCTACAGAAGGAAGGGCTAGATGAAGTTGGTGGGATTTAGAGAAGAGATTCGATAGGTTAATACATACCCATCTAGGGAGGGATGTGTGGGCCTGTACCCAACATTGTAAATATAAAATGACTGATAATTTTCCTGTTTGTGGTGTTCTCACTGGGTGTTTCTCGGGTCCAGGCAGCTAGAGAAGGAAGAGCCTTAATTGGAATTAAGAATCACTAGCATGACTGTTTTCTTTAATCAGTTGGCTCTGCTGGAATTTATATTTAGAGTTTTTGCAAACTTATCCCCACGTTTCATCTTCTTCACCTGAGCCTTTTTCATAGCCTGACTGCAAAGCTCTTTATGTGATAAAGCAGCTTAGATTGGGAATTGTCCTCTCATCTTATATTCTTCTTTGCCTTTGAGGGTAAATAAGTTCTAGCTGGATGGTCAGTTTTCGAAATACAAAGGAAGGTATCACTAAATACAGCTCAGGTTATCTTCTGGCCCATCCCTGATGTGCAAAAAGGAAATTCTCAGGGTAGCTGAGATGAACCTAAAATTTTCTCTCTCTCTCTCCACCCATGGAGCCATACATTTAATTTTAGTCAGAAATAAAATATAGGATATATCAAATAAAGGAAATTCCCTAATGTCTCCTACATTGTAATAATTTTTTAAAGTATTTGTAAGAGTAGAGAACCATGATTATGAGCAACTGCTTCTTCTGCTCTACCTCTTACTCATAACACTACTCCTACTCAGGGTGCTTGTTTCAGTGAGAAAAAGATTCAAAAAACACTTTCTTGAGGTTCTTCAACATCAATAAGGCTTTGCACATCATATTATATCAGTTAGGCAGAGAAATCTCCCTTTCAGAGACAAGTAAATTTATTTATTTATTTTTGAAGTGTCCTCCAGATATAAGTAGATTGCTATGGCAAGGACATCTTGGATAGGAAATATGTTTAACTAAGAAAACAGAATATGCACTCTTTTCTTCCAAGAGCCTGGCTGGGCAGTAATCCGACTGGAAGCTGTCAACAAATGTTTCTCTGTAACATTCTACATAACTTAGTTACCATGGCAACTGGATCCCTATTGACAAGAAAGAAAAGAGAAACATATGGCTGGGTAACAATCTTACTTTAAGAAGCCTAAAACCTATTTACAGGGTCATCATTCTTTCTGAGAGAAGTAAGGTACTCAAAACCAAAGGTAGCTTTAATCAAATATTCCAGTGGACTGTTGAAATGTTATTTCTTGCAGATACAAAAAAAGTAATGGTAACAAAAATGTTGGACTATAACATTTTGAGAATGTTTGATTTATTTTCAAAAATAAACATAAACCAAGAAAATGTTCATTTACAATCAAAAAAGTGCATTGTACTTTACCTATTTATTCTTACTCTCTATTAAAAAGTATTCAGGTGAAATTTATGAAGTACCTACTATGTGCATGACAAGATACTCGGCTCCTTGGTCCAAAACAATACCCTTGTTCTTCAATTTCTTATGAGTTATTAGAAGACATAAATGCACAAACAAATAACAACTGGACAGTGAAGAATATAAAAATATAAGTGACATAATAAAGTCATAAATAGCATTATAGGTGCACAGAAAGAGAACTATTAATTAGGTGATCTTTACTCTAGATTTCCACTGAACCTTGCCCATTCCTCCAGTAGCACACTTACCACATTGTATTACAGGGCCTCACACATAGTATTTGACTAATAAATGTATGTTGCTTACTAACCATTTCATTGATCTCTTTATATATCTGCTTACCCATTAGACTACAATCAAATTATACTCTAGGTATGTGTAGCTAGAACCTAGCATTGTGCCTAATACATCATAGACCTTCAGTAAAATTTATTAAATGTGTTATTGATTTTAACGGTTGAATTTTATCTGCGTCTTGAATAATCAATACTTTTTCTACTTGTAAAATTAGGATATAGATAGATTTTTCAAGTTTTTCTGTCTCAATCACTCTGAATCTCCCAATAAAGATGAAATGGGTAAATTTGTAAATTGCTATTCAATTTCATGACTACTTGTCAAAATTTTAAGCCTGTGTGGATATCCAGAGAATAGTACAAATGATCCCTTCAATAAAAAGTCTAGGGGCTTTATCATCAGCAAACTATACACGGTATCTTTATGGTGTAGCTAATAACAAAATGTGTCTTTGGTTTCATATGGGGAGAAACATAAGAATAGCAAGGATTTTACTAATTGAGATCAAAATCAGAAATAAAACTCAAGTATTTCCATTTCCAGTCCTATTAATAATATCAAACAATGTTTGTTATTTAAAATCCAAATTGTGTTGGCAAGACCCTCCTCCTTTTTAAGTCTTTGTTTCCTCTTTTGCAAAATGGGGGTTTTGAACTAGTGATCACTAATGTTCTGTACAACTCTGATAGCCTGTGATTTAGCTTCAGTTTAAACTTAAAAATTGTACAGGAGTAAAAAACATAAAATATACCATTTGTTTATGTGTCATCATTAAAGCTTAATATTTAATACACCATTTTCTTTAAAGCATAATAACTGGATTAGAATTGGATTAGGTTTTAACATTAGATATCTATGAATAAAGGTTTTGCTAAATTAAAGTATAAACAATGTTTTGGGGGGACTAAGACTATTTAGACTAGTACTGTCCAATAGAATCCCCTTTTCTAAACACACACACACACACACAGACCCTTACACTCACACATGTACTTGTGTTTCTTTGACTGATAAACTCTTACCCATCTTCCAAGTTCCAACTCACATGTTACCTTCTCTCTGTATAGTAGACCTGTCCAATAGAATTTCTGTGACAAAGGAAATGTTCTATACCTGCACTGTAAAATACACTAGCCATTAGCCACATGTGGCTATTGAGCATTAGAAATGTGTTAGTGAAAGTGAGGAGTTGAACTTTATTTTTAAATTTTATTAATTTTAGTATAAATAACCACATATGGAAAATGTTGGAAAGCTCAATTTTCATATGATATTCACGAAAGTTTATGAATATGGACCAGTAAAACATTTTCTTGATTCCACAGATGAGGAAATTGAGAATAAAGAAGAGTTGTGCAGGATAATAGGACTTTAATTTACAGTGCCAGAATCACAATTTAGGGCCTCTATCTTTTAAAATACAGCCCTTTTTTCTATTACAATCTGAGTGTAAAGTAGCGAGTGCGTTGGTAAAATTCCACTTAGAATGCATAAGGACTTTTTTTTTTCATTATATTCCCATCAAAGATTTTTGGATGTCAGGTGGCTGACACTAGGCTGACACAACAATAGGTTGCCACACTAATCAGTAATTACAAAATTGAGCTCTTCAAAAAGAGGAAAGAGAGAGAATGAGAGCAAGAGTGAAATAGAGAGAAAGAGAGAGAGATTTTAAACCATTCTAGCAGATATTTTTTCCTGAGTTATGAATGAGGTTGTTTAGACAGAACAAAGCAGTACAGTAACATCTTTGTGTTATTTGATTTAGGCAGTACTGTATTTTTCAAGTATATTTTCAGATTGGCATTAAGAATACTACAGGAAGTATCTGTATTTTGCAGTTGAGCTATTACAAGCTTTTAAACAGAATTTAACACCAACTAGTGTTGCCTGCTATGTTCATTCGCTTGGGGGATGTGGAGCGTAGGAAAGTAATACAGTATTGAGTGGGTCAGAAGTATGTGTTTGATCATTTTTAATTCCATGTGGATGACACACTACAGAAATCGAATTTTCTTTTATTCATACAAATGCTACTTTCACTGACAGTTACAAAGGTTTGCATTATTATTCACCTGTGGAGTGTTCCCCAAGGAAGCTGCTTCCCCAAGATGTGGTGCCACAGCCTCCCTTGATAGACCAAAGTGACAGATGTGTCTTTGTACCCACCTTCTGCTCCTGGAAGGATTTTTCAAGGTGATGTTAGTTTCTCACTCATAATGCAGGAATAGTATATGAAAACAATGGACATTTCAGAAAAGTACAGATTTTTGGAGTTACTGATAGAAAATTCTGCAAAGATAAGTGGACAAATCTCTAGAAAACCATGGAGGCACAATTTCTAAAGTAGTTTAATTAATTAGAATCCCAAACTCCATTTTTAGAAGTACATTGATTAAATAAATATTTGCTAAAATGATTGGATAAGACATGGTTACAGACAAGGTGTGAAAAATAATCCTAGCCTAAGTCACTGGCATTAGTTTTACTACTCGTTTCCCACTTTTATCTGAAATCCTTGGAAACTGTCACAAACGTATTGTCTGCATGATCAATGATTTTTTTGGACTGATAAAAGCTTTATGACATATCACTTTGTAAAATGGAGATTCTAATACATTCTTTTTTGTGTGTGTGTGAGGAAGATCAGCCCTGAGCTAACATCCATGCTAATCCTCCTCTTTTTGCTGAGGAAGACTGGCTCTGAGCTAACATCTATTGCCAATCCTCCTCCTTTTTTTTCCCCAAAGCCCCAGTAGATAGTTGCATGTCATAGTTGCACATCCTTCTAGTTGCTGTATGTGGGACGTGGCCTCAGCATGGCCAGAGAAGCGATGCATCGGTGCAAGCCCAGGATCCGAACCCGGGCTGCCAGTAGCGGAGTGCGCGCACTTAACAGCTAAGCCAGGGGACCGGCCCCATCTAATACATTCTTGCATGCTTGCTATGAGGACTAAATGCTAAACACGTTGTAGGTTCTTATTAATGGTCATTATTAAGAGTAGCTCTACTGTAGTTGGTCTCATGAAGAGAAATTCAACAGTAAAAATATGCTGCTATATAACATATAAACCAGGAAATTGCCTTAATATACAGGTTTTGGAGGCATGCTTTGCTGAATGTTCAGGTATCTTTTGTCATATGCTTCATTGAAATTGTTCCTCAGGATTTCATTTATTGTCACTAGTGGGTCAACAGATTTACTCTGTTCATTTTTATTATTGCTGGTGGAATCATTGTTTGGGTTAGATTTCTATGCTTCTTCTTATTTCAGCCCAAATAATTGTGCTCATTTCTACAATCCAGAAGCACTGAAAAAATGTTAGAAAACATATCCCAGTAAACCATATAGAAAATCTCATTCTCCTGATGTCCTATGTAGATTTGGTACAAGAAAAGATACTTTTCAATCTTGTGTTTTCTGTTCATTGTGACTCTCATTGCTGTTTTTATTTTTATTTTTCCTTTGTGATTAGGAGGCAGGTCCAGGTTCTAGTCCCTGCTTCATACATCTTGCTAGCTGCATGACCTTGGCAAGTTGCATAATCTTACTTGGACCTCGGTTTCCTCATCTATAAAATGAGGAGAGTAATATTACCTCTCATGAGGTTATTGTAAAGATAAATTGAAATATGCATGTGACTCTCTTAGCACAGTACCTGGCATTGGATAAATGGTAGCAGTTATCGTTCAATGGAAAGCAAACTGTAAAGTTCATATGTTGTCATTCATTTTTGTATAATATTTCAAGAAGTGATCTCTTTCACTCAATCAGCTTTCAGTTGGTATTCGCAATACGTGAAACATTTTTGTTAAGTATCACAGAAGTATAGAAAGATGAGTAAGAGATGGCTCCTTTCCTCAAAGTGTATATACTAGTGTTTGTTCTGGTGAAGTAAATAAAAATTCTAGACAAGTTGCTTGATTAGTTGTCTAAAATACACATTTGAAGATTCTAGAAGAGAAAGCATGTTATGAGTTTAAAGAGTGAAGGAGAAAATATGTTATAGGCTTGTTTGCTTTGTATTTGCTTATGTCTAATTTTCTACATACAGAGGAAGTCTGGAGACCCAAGTGAAAGTGCCAGGTCTATAACTCATTTAATGTAGTGACCTTTCACATGTTATTGCTTCTCTCTAGACCTCAGTTTAGTCATCTCTAAACAATGGTTTTGGACTAAACAACCTTTAAGGTCTTATCCCTCTTCAAGATGAATTTCAAGCAAATTAAACCTCAAAATATATAAAGGTCTTGGATGGGAAAAAAAAATATGTCCTTTAAAAACAAGGGAATATTTCCATTGAAAGCATTGCCTTATGGTTAACGGACAGAAATAAGAACACGTGTGTGTGTGTGTGTGTGTGTGTGTGTACTGCATTCTACATTTCTGGAAATGGAAGTGCTAACAGAATCAGCCAAAACCCTTTTCAGCATAGTCTCTATGGAGGAGTGTCCAGGATTATTACATTAACACTTATTCTTTTGTTCTCTTCAAATTCCCTGAAGTCATGAAATGCCTCTGATCACAGTTGCTTCCAACTATCCGTCACATTATTTTGGTCAGTCCTCCCAAGTTTCAGTAGCTTATGATGCATTTTGTAACGTCAAAGGGCTTCTTATTTCTACCCTGTTTTCTCCGCCATTTGCTTGAAGGTAACTTTAGCCACCATAAAGCTTATGTGTTACAACCAGCTTGGTATTTTTTTCCCTTAGGACAATCTTGATACTATTACTTTAAAATTTTTTATCAAAACTGTTGGCCAGAACCCAAATAAAGTAGACAAATGCCACAGTTGAGTAAACAACGCACATGGCAGAATACACTCAACTCAGGACAGTGAGATAGAGTGTACTTGGCAGTTGCTGTTTTTAACAATGACCAAGAGAATGCAGACAGTATACTTGACCACATTAGCTCTCATTCTTAAGCACGTATGAGAGCACTCAGAATTAAATGGAGAGAGAGACAGAGAGAGAGAAGGAGAGACAGAGACAGAGAGATAGAGAGGCAAAGACAGAGAATATCTGTAGCAGTTTAAACTTTGGTGTGACCTGAGCCTTAGTCTTGGGACCTCTTCTTTTCATTCAATCCCTAAGTGATCACATCAACTTTGCATGGTTTGAACATATCATTTCATTTCATCTCATTGTTGACAACTTCCTGTTTCCTCTGCCTGTAATTTTCTTCCTCTAGACAGCTGCTTATCTAGCTTTCTCAAATTTCAAATATTTTCTCAACTTTCACCTTATTGAGGCTTGTTTTGACTATTGCATTAAAAATATCAGCACTGTCTACTCCTTTTCTACTTTATTTTTCCTTATAGAATTTATCACCACTTAACATGCCATATGTTTTAGTTGTTTATTTATTTATTGTATGTTTCTCCCAATGAAGGCAAGTTTTTTTGTTGAGTTTGTTGATAGCTGTATCCTCAAGACCTAGACCAGTGCCCATATGAGTAGATTCACATGCAACACACACACACACACACAAATGTTAAGGAAAACTATTTCAGAAAATAATGGCATTATAATGATGGCATTATATAATAGTGCTATATACTGTTGTACTTAAGAGATGCCTGTGTGTTAAAGTGAAGAGTTATGGTGGATTGAATCAGTAAGCAAATGAAGAAATATCTGAGCTCCTGCTACATATAAGGTATTGTTCTAAGTGTGTGAGATACTCAAGTTGTATGTTAAGGGACAAAAAGAGACTATTTCCCTGAGTTTATTTCCTTTACTAATCCAGTTAGGGAAAAAATGTGCACAGATTACTGTATAGGAAAGCTCTTTGGTACCACTTTTCCTTCAAATACGACTCTAATATACAATACTGCCAGTGACTATTTCTGATTCTCTGATGTCTCTGTCATTCTCCCTGATCTCTCCTCTCCTTCTCTGTAGAAACTTTTGCCTTAGTATGGTCCACTGAGTTTCATCATCCTTAATGTTTTGGCTTATGAGATTAGACCTGGCTTAATGGATCATTGGTACAATAAGACAAAAGTATTAATAACACCAAAATGCTTGCAGTATTCTGTATTAACAGCTACATCATTGTATCAAAGCCTTACATATAAAATATTAATCTTTTTGTTTTGTCAAAAACATTTCAACTCTTTATTATTTAATAAAGAAACAGGGTCTTACTTGAGAATATTATTGGATTTCTTTCCATAAATAGTTCTTAATTATAACCATACAAATGCAAAATTTTATTCATTATCATTACTAAATAGTATAGAAGTCCCCCAGTTTCTGAGGGAGAAAAAAAAAGACACTTTCTAGTATTTACTGCACTGGATGTTTCTTATTGTCTATCTTTCTTCTTTTATTTATTGTAATTTGATCTACCTTTCATGTTTTATTTATTGTAGTTTGTTGTTGTTTTAATTACCATAGACCAAAAACACATCTGTTGTCCCGGCACATTGTTTGACATTCAACTGTTCCTTACAGACTGAAAACACCTCTGCCAATTTTGAAAACTATCTCCTGTCCTTCAATAACATTCTTCTTTCAATTTAAAAGCTTTCTCTGTCTATCTTTTGCCAACAATCAGTTACGTGCATGATAAAAAGCCAGATGGTTATCATTTATATTTTGAACTCTCTTGAAGAGAGCCAACGTGGTCTTTGGCCGAAAGTAAGAGCAAATTGAAGACTCACCGAATCTCCATAATTACATGGGTTATTTTTAGTTAATTGTTTCAGAAAGATATCTTAACAGCTGAAGTTAGTCATTTTAACAATTACTGATGCATAATTAGAACCTGAAATTGAAAGAACATTTAAGGAAATATTATAATAGTGTTGCCATTGTTATCATTATTAATCTTTAGATGATTTGGTTTTGTACCATGTATATATAAAGAGATAGTGAACTATGAATTCTTTACATGGGTTAGTGTGAAATGATGATTCAAATAAATAGTATCTTTGGTTGAGAATATTCACATTTTTTTCTATCAATAAATGGATGTTATGGTCATGAGTGGAGACCTTTTCCCAGCAGCATGACATATCTTGTGGAATCATTCAGAATGGTTTGTCTTCTATCATAAACAACTGCATCAAGTTCATATTAAAATCTGTCTTCCAAAGGCAAATGCATTTTCAAGGCACAAATATGTCCTCACCTCATAGGTGTTCTGATCATATCATTTTACTGTGCATCTAAACTTCCAGAATATTCAAGTGAACCTGCAGAGTCAGAACAGTTTCTAATTTCTCTGTAAGAACTCCTTTCTCATGCTTTCTATCCAGAAATTTTCTGCAATATATGATTTAATTAGGCTAACAAATTATGCTATTTTCTTGTCAAAAGTGCCAAAAATGGGTTTTAGAGTGAACGTACTGCATGTAGAATGTTTACATTCATTTTTTAAACTCATAGTTATGTAAATATTTAAATAGAGAAATAAAATTATTTTGTATATACGTCAACCAATTTAGATTTGAACTGTTCATTCTTGAGAATACTGTTTGCTGTTGTCTTGAAAACATTCTACTCTTCAATAGCTTTCAAATAGTTCTCAAAGAATAGCAGAATAAAGATACCTTTGTCCCTACTTAATCTGTATGACTGAGCAAGTTTTTTCCTTAATAAATGTACTACAATCCATTTGTGTCTAAATCTTTACTTCTCATGCCACAGGTAAAATATGTAGGCTTGTGTTTTTTGCCTTTTGAGTCACAAATAGGGGTCATTAGTTCAATTAATTATCCTTTCAATATAATTAACCTAAAAAAGAAAGAGGGGAGTGTAGACAGCTTATCAACTTTATATCAGTATCATTATATTTGTTTATTCACTCACAAAACTCTTTAGGGATAATCATCTACTGTTACTTCAAATATAGAGCAATGAATATCTCCAAATACACATATCACTAGAGGTGATGTTTAGGCTGGAAGCTTTTGAGGAACATTATCAGAAGAGATCCTCTGAACTTAACATCCTTTGTGTATAATCATGTTTGCAAGAGCAGGAAACTGTGTGTGATTATAAGCTTATATGTACACAGATAATCAAGACCTGCATTGTATATAATTAACCTAGCTTGAACAAAACTGCAAATTATTCCCCATGGCTACTGTCTTTCCCTATACTATGTACGTCTCTGTTGCCAGTTGTCTTTGTGCGATTTCCTTTTATGCATCTTTTTCACTGTGCTTCAAAAGCATTAATTGTTTTCTTCTTCGACTAACATACTTTCTAGGGTTAGTGAACTAAATAAGAGCCCTCTGACATGATTAGTTCAGTGTTCTATCACTTTGAGAAAGCATAGTGACTAATTAAATGCCTTTAAATTTCCTCAATAATGTGTATTAGGGTCTGCTCTACAACTTACAGCAAAGTTTATTACCTGAAGGAAATACTGTTATTTGGGGTCTTGATGTTATAGATCTCTTTAATGAGAAACAATTTTCAAGAAATCCAGGCAAATGAGCAAAGTCTTTGTCTTTACAGTAACTTTTAACTAATGTTAAACTTTGAACCTCATATGTAAATTTGAAGGCAATTTTGCTTAAGAACAATTAGATGATGTTTTGTTAGTGAACTTTAGCACAAACTAATTATGCCTACAACTTGTGCTTAATATTGATGAACACATAGTTTGGAGTTTCAGGTTTATATATACTTCATTTGTATTTAAATGGATTAATTTAATGCAACACCGGTAGCCAATGGAGTCTATCATGGGGAGGGGCAAAGTGCTTTCATAGAGGAGAAGTTTTTAGTATAATATTTAAAAAAGCCATAAGTGCTCTGATGTTTTACAAGTAGAAAATTAAACAACCATGGAGAGGCACTAAAAAAAGAGAATAAACAAAATTCATTTTTTATAAAATATTAAAATGGAATATTTTTGGTATTCTCTGCATGTGATAAAAAGTAAGCATTACTACTCTATACCTATTCATAAAAGAAGAGGGTGGGTATGGGCATAGGGTGACCTGAGACAAAATTGGTGCTGTATGGAGGTGGGGTCTTAGAGATCTTGATAACCATCTTCAGATACTTGAGAGTGTAAGGATGTTGTGGAAATGATAGATAGAGGAGGAATGAAGGTGATTTCCTCCATTCCTATTTTGGCCAAGACCTGTCCTTGATTTGATTTCACTCCAGGAAAATAGTTTTTTGACATTGGTCACAAAATTCATCTTAGCTCCATGCTACGCAAAGTGTGTTCTGTAGGCCAGTAACAAGCATCAGGGAGCTTGTTATAAATGCAGAACTTCAGACTCCACCTCAGATCTACTTACTGTATGCAAACCTGCATTTTACAAGATCTCCAGGTGATTCCTATACATATTAAAGTTTGAGAAGCATTGATCTAGCTGATTTGTCTCATGAGGTATTTATATAATTAGAACTATATTTTTGTGACATGGGTGAAATTTGTGTAATTGCAGTCCTCACTGGTATTGCTTAAAAAGCTATATCATTTTCTTGTTTGTTTTTTATTGTTAAATAATTACCAGGAGGGAGTATGTCATTGTGCATGGTAAGTAGTTCTTGAGTGGCCATTTTCCTCTTTAAGGAAAAGGCTTGGAAACCATTGCTCTGCAGCAATGTATACATTTAAGTTTTTGGCTGTTTGCAGTTCCTATCGGTGCATGGGTTATAAATGGTATATATAGCTTCAGCCTATGAAATATAAATAATGTCTGAATTTTGTGATTTATAATGCATCATAGAAACTGTGTCTATACTCATTTCTTAATAGAAAATTTTATTGAATTTTTATAGAAATAGTTTTTATATACTAATTTAAAGTGGAGTTAGGAAGAAGTTCATTTATCAAAAGTACCATGTAAATTTTTTAATTTACCCTAATTCCTGTGAAAAAAGTGCAATTAATTATAATTTTAGAGCTGGAAGGAAAAGTAGAGACAATCTTGTCCAGCACCCTCATTTTGTAAATGAGAAAGCTAAAGTGGAAATAAAACTTGTCCAAGTTCAAATAGTAAGTAAGGATTAGGACTTGAGTTTGAGTCTTAGTACTTTTATTTTAATGTTTTTCTCCTATACTGATATAATTCCTGATATTACTCTGGACCTCAATTTCCTTTATAGGCAGAATACGAACAGTAACTGTACTTATCTTATGGGGTTATTTTGAAGATTAAATATAATAACAAAAGTATTGCTCTTAGCATAGTTCCTGTAACATAATAAAGGAAAAATATAGCATTATTGGGCTTCAGCAAGGTCACAGAGTAAATTATATGTACAGCAAGGTCACAGAGTAAATTATATGTATAATAACATTGCTCAAAATTGTGTTCTAGAGTGATGTCAGCATCATGGTAGAGTGAGTTCTTCCCCTTGTCTCTCTCCTCTAAGATTCAACTAAACAAACATTCATTAACCAACAGAGGAGTCCCTACACAGCCCAACAGGAAGGCTGAGAGATCCACACAGGTATACATCTGAAGGCGGGTGGACTGCATCCCCGGGAAGCAGTGGAACTGGGTTAGTGGACCCCTTCCCCTCCCTGGTGGCAGCTATCAAGGTCTCGGATCTTTACACCAGCCAGCGTGACTGTAAGTGGAGACAGGGGGAGCCTGGCCTGGGTGCGAATGCTTTCAGAGTGGTAGTCCAGCCCATAGGAGCACCCACGATGCTGAAGTGGCCCTGCCTGTGGGAACAGTCCCCCCACTGAGTGGCAGAAGCTCGGCCCCCATGAAGTTGCCCTGCCCCCAAGCTCAGCAGCTCAGGCAAGCCACCTATGAGCACAGCACCCGCCCATGTGAAAAAAAGCACCCCTCCTGCCTAGTGCAACAACTCAGTCAGTCCCTTGCTGACTGCAGTGGCCCCACCCACATGAACATGACCCACCCAATGAGCAGAGAGGACCCACTTGCGCATGTGCAACCCACCTGCCAAGCACAAAGGCCATGCCCACATGAGTACAACCTGCAGAACAGCTGTGGCCAGTCCATGGAAACACAGAGCAGCCCTACCAGCACAACTACCAGAAGATGGGGTGGGATCAGAAAAGACAGCTCCTGCCCCCTCCCAGTACTGGTAGGTGAAATCTTCAACCTGATACTACCACAAATGCACTGGCAAAGGATCAATTCATCAAACACCATGAAGAACTAAAGCAATACTTGAGAGCAGGAGGAAAATGACAAGTCTCCAGAAACTCATCATTATGTCACAGAAGTTTACAATCTAAATGACAGAGAATTCAAAATAGTTGTCATAAAGAACCTCAATGAGGTTCCAGCCTGGTGGCACAAGCGGTTAAGTGCACGCACTCAGCTGCGGTGGCCTGGGGTTCGCCGGTTTGGATTCTGGGCGCACACGAACACACCATTTGTCAGGCCATGCTGTGTCAGGCTTCCCATACAAAGTGGAGGAAGATGGGCGTGGATGTTAGCCCAGGGCCAGTCTTCCTCAGCAAAAAGAGGCAGATTGGCTGATGTTAGCTCAGGGCCGATCTTCCTCCCCCCTCAAAAAAAGAGCCTCAATGAGTTACAACAAAACTCAGAAAGACAGTTCAAAGAGTTCAGGAATAACATTAATCAGCAGAAGGAATACTTCATCAAAGAGATTTAAACCCTTAAAAAAAACTGTACAGAAATTCTGGATATGAAGAACACAATTATTGAGATAAAAATAATCTAGAAAACATAAAAAGTAGAGCTGACATTATGAAGGACAGAATTAGTGAATTAGAAGACAGAAATATAGAAATGCTTCAGGTGGAGGAAGAGAGAGAACTAAGATTTTTAAAAATATGAAGAAATTCTTTGGGAAATATCCAACTCAATAAGGAAAGGCAACATAAGAATTATAGGTATTCCAGAGGGAGAAAGGAGCAGAGAGCTTGTTTGAAAAATTAATAGCTGAGAACTTCCCAAACCTGGGGAAAGAAATGGACTTACAAGTACATGAAGCCAATAGAACTCCTAATTACATCAATGCAAAAAGACCTTCTCCAAGGCATATAAGAGTAAAATTGGCAAGTCAATGACAAAGAAAAATATGAAGGACAGCAAGGCAGAAGAAAATAATCTACAAAAGGAACTTCTCTCAGTCCTTCAGTGGTTTTCTCAGCAGAAACCTTACAAGCTAGGAGAGAATGGAATGATATATTCAAAATGCTGAAAAAGAAAATCTTTCAGGCAAGAATGCTCTACCCAGAAAAACTACCCTTCAGATATGATGGAGAAATAAAAGCTTTGCCAGATAAACAAAAGCTGAGGGGGTTCATCACTAGTAGGTCTGCCTTACAAGAAATGATGAAGGAAGCCTTCCTATCTGAAACAAAAAGGCAAAAGTTTACAAAGACTTCAGCAAGGAGATAAATAGATAGACAAAATCAGAAAACTGCATCTCTCTTTCAGAACAAGTTAGAAAACACATAATGATAACATAAAAGATAAAGGGAAGGAAAGCATCAAAACTAACTATAGACACTTCAATTTAGTCAAAAACTCACAACACAAAACAGAATAATTTGTGACAACAATAAATCAGAAAGGGAAGAGGAAAGGGGTGGAACTTGCTTAGGCTAATAGAGATAAGAGGCTATCAGAAAATGGACTATCTCATCTATGAGATCTTTTATACAAGCCTCATAGTAACCACTAAACAAAAAATCAGAGCAGAGCCACAAATCATAAATAAAGAGAAAACTAAGAAAACCACACAGAAACCACCAAACTGCAATGGCAATCAGAAATACAAGGGAAAAATAAACAATGGAAATATGGAACAACCAGAAAACAAGAGATAAAATGGCAGTATTAAGGCCTCATATATAAATAATAACTCTAAATGTAAATTGATTGAATTTTCCAGTCAAAAGACACAAAGTGGCTGGATGGATTAAAACATAAGACCCAACAATATGCTCCCTTCAGGAAACACATCTCAGCTTTAAAGAAAAACATAGGCTCAGAGTGAAGGGATGGAAGATGATACTCTAAGCAAATGGCAAGGAAAAGAAAGCAGGTGTTGCCATACTTATATGAGACAAAGCAGACTTCAGGATAAAAAAGACAATAAGAGACAAAGAGGGGCAGTATATAATGATAAAAGGGACATTCCACCAAGAGGACATAGCACTTATGAATATATATGTCTCTAAAAATGGAGCACCAAAGTACATAAAGCAACTATTAGCAAACCTAAAGGGAGAAACATACAGCAACACAATAATAGTAGGGGACCTCAATACCCCACTTACACCCATGGATAGATCATCCAGGCAGAAAGTCCACAAGAAAACTGTGGCCTTAAATGAAACACTAGACCAGATGGACTTAATGGATATGTATACAACATTCCGCCCAAAAAGAGCAGAATACACATTCTTCTCAAGTGCACATGGGGCATTCTAAAAGATAGTTCCCATATGTTGGGAAATAAGGCAAGCCTCAATAAATTTACTAAGACTGAAATCATAACAAGCATCTTTTCTGACCACAATGCTATGAAACTAGAAATCAACTACAAGAAAAAACTGGAAAAATCACAAATATTTGGAGACTAAACAACATGCTACTAAACAACCATTGAATCAATGAAGAAATCAAATGAGAAATCAAAAAAATATCTGGAGATAAATGAAAATGAAAAGACAACATACCAACACTTATGGGATGCAGCAAAACTGGTCCATAGAGGAAAATTTATAGCAATACATGCCTACTTCAACAAACAAGAAAAATCTCAAATAAGTAATCAGAAACTACACTTAACAGAACTAGGAAAAGAACAAACAACAATGCCCAAGTCAGCAAAATTAGGGAATTAACAAAAATTAGAGCATAAATAAATGAAATAGAGACCAAAAAAAACAATAGAAAGCATCCGTGAAACTAAGAGATGGCTCTTTGAGAAGATAACCAAAATTGACAAACTCTTATCCAGACTCACTAAGAAAAAAAGAGAGAAGGCTCAAATAAATATAATTAAAAATTAAAGTGGAGAAATTACAACAGATATCACAGAAATACGAAGGTTTATAAGAGAATACTACGAAAAACTATATGCCAACAAATTGGAGAACATAAAAGAAATGGATGAATTCTTAGACTCATGCAACCTCCCAAAACTGAATCAAGAAGAAATAGAGAATCTGAATAAATCAATCACAAGTAAAGAGATTGAAACAGTAATCAAAGACTTCACAAAAAAACAAATTCCAGGCCCATGTGGCTTTTCTGGACAATTCTACCAAACTTTCAAAGAAGATTTAACACCTATTCTTCTCAAACTATTCTGAAAAATTGAAGCAGATGAAATGCTTCCTAACTCATTATATGAGGACAACAATACTCTGATAACAAAACCAGACAGGGACAACACACAGAAGGAAAATTACAGGCCAATATCTCTGATAAATGTGGATGCAAAAATCCTCAACAAAATATTGGCAAATGGAACACGGTGATGCATTAAAAGGATCATAAACCATGACCAAGTGGAATTTATACCATGGAGGCAGGGGTGGTTCAATATCCACAAATCAATCAATATGATACACTACGTTAAAAAAATGAGGAATAAATATCACATGATCCTCTCGATAGATGCAGAGAAAGCATTTGACAAGATCCAACATAATTTATGATAAAAACTCTCAAAAAAATGGGTATAAAAGGAAATTACCTCACCATAATAAAGGCCATATATGAGAAACCCACAGCCAACATTATACTTAACAGTGAAAAAATGAAAGCCATCCTTCTGAGAACAGGAACAAGACAAGGGTGCCCACTCTTGCCACTCCTACTCTACACAATACTGGAGGTTTTGGCTTGAGCAGTTAGGCAAGAAAAAGAAATATAAGGTATCCAAATTGGAGAGAAAGTAGTAAAACTCTCGCTCTTTGTGGATGACATGATTCTATATTTATAGAAAACCCTGAAGAATCCACCAGAGGGGGACGGCCCCATGCCATAGTGGTTAAGTGCAGGTGCTCTGCTGCTGGCAGCCTGGGTTCGGATCCTGGGTGTGCACCGATGCACCAATTGTCAGGCCATGCTGTGGTGGCATCCCACATAAAGTGAACGAAGATTGGCACAGATGTTAGCTCAGGGCCAGTCTTCCTCAGCAAAAAGAGGAGGATTGGCATGGATGTTAGCTCAGGGTCGATCTTCTTCACAAAAAAAAAAAGGAGGATTGACAACAGATGTTAGCTCAGGGCCGATCTTCCTCACAAAAAAAACAAAACAAAACAAAAGAATCCACCAGAGAACTATTAGAAATAGTTAACAACCACAGCCAAGTTGCAGGGTTTAAAATCAACTTACAAAAATCAGTTTCATTTCTATACACTAATAAAAAACTAGCAGAAAGAGAAGTCAAGAATAAAATCCCATTTAGAATCACAACAAAAAGAATAAAGTATCTAGGAATAAATTTAACCAAAGAGGTGAAAGACCTATACACTGAAATCCATAAGACATTATTGAAAGAAATCGAAGAAGACATAAAGAAATGGAAAGATAGTCCATGCTTATGGATTGGCAGAATAAACACAGTTAAAATGTCCATATCACCTACAACAATCTACAGATTAAAAGCAATCTCCATGACATTCTTAAAGGCAATAGAACAAAGAGTCCTAAAATTTATATGGAACAACAAAAGACCTCAAATAGCCAAAGCAATCCTGAGGAGAAGGAACCAAGCTGGAGGCATCACAATATCTGACTTCAAAATATACTACAAAGCTATAGTAATCAAAACAGCATGGTAATGGCAAAACAACAGACACGCAGATCAATGGAACAGAATTGAAAGCCAAGAAATAGCAGCACACATCTGTGGACAGCTAATTTTCAGCAAAGGAGCCAAGAACTTACAATGGAGAAAGGAAACTCTCTTCAATCAATGGTGATGGGAAAACTGGACAACCACACGCAAAAGAATGAATGTAGACCATTATGTTACACCATACACAAAAATTAACTCAAAATGGATTAAAGACTTTGAATGTAAGACCTAAACCCATAAAACCCCTAGAAGAAAATATAGGCAGTATGCTCCTTGACATCAGTCTTAGCAGCATCTTTTTGAATACCGTGTCTACTCAGGCAAGGGAAACAAGAGACAAAATAAACAAATGGGACTACATCAGACTAAAAAACATCTGCAAGGCAAAGGAAACCATCAACAAAACAAAAAGACAACACAGCAACTGGGAGAAAATATTTGTAAATCATATATCTGACAAGGAGTTAATTTCCAAAATGCGTAAAGAAGACATACAACTCAACTACAAAAGAACAAATAACTGGATCAAATAAAGGGCAGAGGATATGAATAGAAATTTTTCCAAAGAAGATATACAGTGGCCAGGTGGCACATGGGAAGATGTTCAACATTACTAATTATTGGGGGAATGCAAATCAAATCTACAATGAGATATCACCTTACACCTGTCAGAATGGCTATAATTAACAAGACAAAAAATAGTAAATGTTGGAGAGGCTGTGGAGAAAAGGGAACCCTCATACACTGCCGGTGGGAATGCAAACTTGTGCAGCCACTATGGAAAACAGTACAGAAGTTTCTCAAAAAATTAAAAATAGAAATACCATATGACCCAGCTATCCCACTACTGGATATTTGTCCGAAGAACATGAAAGCAACAATGCAAAGAGATTTATGCACCCCTATGTTACAGCATTATTTACAATAGCCAAGACATGGAAGCAACTCATGTGCCCATTGACTGATGAATAGACAAGATGTGGTATATATATACAATGGTATACTTCTCAGCCATAAAAAAGACAATATTGTCCCATTTGCAACAACATGGACGGACCTTGAGTGTGTTATGTTAAGCGAAATAAACCAGACAGAGAACATAAAACACTGTACGATTTCATTCATATGTAGAAGACAAACACATGGATAACAAGAACAGATTAGTGGTTACCAGAGGGGAAGGGGGCGGGGGAGTGGGTGAAAGGGGTAAAGGGGCACATATGTATGGTGACAGATAAAATCTAGACTATTGGTGGTGAGCACGATGCAGTCTATACAGAAACTGATATACAATAATGTACACCTGAAATTACACAATGTTATAAACCAATATGACATCAATAAAATAATTTAAAAGATAAAAATAAATAAATGGTTAAGATGGTAAAAAAAAAAAAGAGTGTTCTAGTTAAGCCTTAGAATTTTACAATTTTGGTTCCCAGCCAAGTGAAATGCCATACTTTAGGCCTATAAGATCACCCAAGTCCAAGGTACTCTTGGAAATTCATCTCAGGCGTTAGACTTTTCTCCCTCCTTCCTTCCCTCCCTCCCTCCATCCTTATCTCCTTCCTTCCTTCCTTTTCTTTTTTCTTTTTGTAAATGAACATTACCAATGGCATAGGGAAGAAAAATATTTAATTATCCCACTCAGAAAGATGAAAAGAAAGGAAATAATGACAGGGGCTGTAGTAAAGAGTGGAGAATTTGCCTTTGGATCATAGGAGCAGAAGCAAGGGAGAGAGGAAATTCTGCCCATAAGATCTTAGTTTAACATCACAGAAATTAAGACTATACATTTGACACATAAATTTGGTGTTCTGGCATGCTTATTTCCAGATTCTATTTCTTCTTCCAGGAATATTAATAATCATCTCTAAGCATTTGAGCCTCAATGACCTTGTTTTATTTTCTTTGAAACACCAACACATAGTACAGTGCTCACACAGAGTAGGGTCTTAATGAATTGTGAATGAATGTATAGTACTACCAGTACTACTGATAAAAATAATATTGACTATGCCAAATCAGATCACATCATAAACCAACTAACACCTTAGAGGCTAGAGCAACAGAACACTTTTTGTGTGTGTGTGTGTGAGGAAGATCAGCCCTGAGCTAACATCCATGCTAATCCTCCTCTTCTTGCTGAGGAAGACCAGCTCTGAGTTAACATCTATTGCCAATCCTCCTCCTTTTTTTTTTTTTTTTTTTTGTGAGGAGATCAGCCCTGTGCTAACATCCGCCAATCCTCCTCTTTTTTTTGCTGAGGAAGACGGCCCTGGGCTAACATCTGTGCCCATCTTCCTCCACTTTATATGGGATGCCGCCACAGCATGGCTTGCCAAGCAGTGCGTCGGTGCGCGCCCGGGATCCGAACCAGCGAACCCCGGGCCGCCGCAGCGGAGCGCGCGCACTTAACCGCTTGCGCCACCGGGTCGGCCCCCTTCCTCCTTTTTTTTTATCCCCAAAACCCCAGTAGATAGTTGTATGTCTTAGTTGCACATGCTTCTAGTTGCTGTAGGTGGGACGCTGCCTCAGCATGGCTGGAGAAGCGGTACGTCGGTGCATGCCCGGGATCCGAACCCGGGTCGCCAGTAGCAGAGCGCATGCACTTAACCGCTAAGCCACGGGGCCAGCCCAACAGAACACTTTTTATATCAGTAGGCCATGTCCAACAAGTTAGTCCTTTGTCATTGTTTAATTATTTAATGAGCTCTTAATTCATGCTAGATACCGTGCTATCTATTTTATATATATTCTAATCATCATAGGCCTTATATGATCTTGCATATGAGAAAACAATACTGTGATTAGTTAAGGTCACAGACCTAGTAAGTGACCGCCACATTTGAATTCAGTTCTATCTCATACCAAAGCCCAATTCACTTAACATTATATCTGCCTTTTTCCAATCTTTCTCCTTCACTCCTTTTCTTCCTTCCTCCCAACATATATTGAGCACCAAATATGTGTCAGACATTTTGTTAGGTATAGTCTCTATATTCAATATTATTCATTTCCTTTACAGTTGTATAATACTTTAGAGTTCTGTGCTTTACATACATGATCTCATTTGATTCAACATTGTCCTCCACTTTGCAAAAGAAACAACTGAAGCTGAAAGAAGTTAAATCACAAGCCCAAGATTACACAGGTCTTAAGCAGGATCCTGGGACATAAAACATGACATTGGGCTTCTAATCCAGGACTTTTTTTCCAGTATATCACATGATTGTAAAGTAGCAGGGAGACCCCAAGATTTGAGTTCAGATAGACCTGGGCACTAATCTTGATGCTTCAACTTAATGGTTGTGTGAGCTGAGCAAGTTACTTAACCTCTCCAAGACTCAATTCCCTCATAATAATAGTTACAGCGGGAATTGCAGTAATAGTCACTTCAGAGTATTGATTAGAGTACTAAATAAAATTCACATAAAGTACTTGTAGGTATTCAATAAAACTTTCCTTGTTATTAAGATCATCATTATGAAGATTGAAGATAGCAAATATAAAGTGTTGGATGCAGTGCTTGGGAATAAGTGAGTAGGAAAAAAAGCAGGCATCAGGTATTACTATAACTAGGATAAGTCTTTTGACACTTAAAAAAAATCTAAATTTGAAGCAAATCATATAGAGTACTTCTTTCTTACACATGCTAGAAAATTTATAGTGCTCATTATCCTTAGTGGCAGGAATAGGAAAATTAGTTAATTCTACACAGGATCAGATACATTCTTTAATAGTAATTATTCAGGAGAACTAGGGATTATTGTGAGGAGTTTTCTAGCCCTTGACATCACAAAAGATAATTTTCACTTTCTTTAATATATATTCATGCCCTGAACAAAGGCAAAATCCTGAACTAGGCTATCTAATGTTTTAGTAAGGAAGAGGTATGGGCAGTTTCAAAATTATTTAACTGGATCCTTAATGAATTTCCTGGATTCACATTTAGAGAAGCCTAAACCAAATTCCAAATAAATCTGTGATCCTTTGGGATGCACACAGGCTATACTTTGATTTCAAAAGCTACTTAGTAATTTTCCTTCCATGGGACAAGTAAATTAGAAATCATGAGCTTCTAAGATGGCTCACAAAATTCCAGGTCTATAGATATATGGTTCTTATCCTTTTGGTTTTTTTGGCTGTTGTTTTTTCTATGTCTAGAGAAATAAAAAGAGGTAATACTTAGGTTTAAACTTCTTAAGTTCAAAGAAAATTCTGAAAGTACTTGTTTAATTGAATCTCCTCAATCAGCATGGAATTAAAAATTCACTATGTATTCAGCAAGATTTGTTAGCTGTATAAGGAACAGTATTGTGTATTTTGTATATTCGCCATTCATAGTGTACAGGTAACAAATACTTGTGCTCATACAAACTTACTGAGGCTTACTTTCAGGTGGGTGCTTAACTTTTCCAGGCTTTTATTGTCAGTTTGGGTAAATCTTGGGATAGATAGTTAACACAGCTAGCTGTCTTGGTCCTAAGAAGGAGTAATGAGGATAATAGAAATACTGACCTCTATACCTTGTATAATGAGCAAGATCTTTTGTGGATCAGCTATATCATCTCTCCTTGTCACTACCCTCACTGAGATTTCATCATGGCCAATCATTCGCTTTTAGCCTTTTACTTTCTAAAAGTGTTTCAGATACAGCAACATATGAGAGAAGGATCAGAAGTGGAAACTACACATAAGAGTTTTTAACCAACGTAGTCCTTAATTTCTGCAGACTATCTTAAAAACCAGGAAAAACTCATAAACCATACAGTCCCCTACTTGGAAATAGAAGTTTTCACTGGCTGGAAGTGAAATCAGAAGAGCCAGGATAATGTAATCTTTTATTTACGTAAAGTTAAAATTATTCAATTTAAGGTATTCTGTTTTGTTTGTGAGGTTATGTCTTTCCTGTTCTTTGGCTGTTAAAATAGCATTTCTTTTGTGAAATAATGATGATAATCTATATTTTTCTCTAATGTTCTTATTGGTCAAAAAGGTTTGGCAATCCAGTGTAGGCCCTTCTTATCTTTTTCCTTAAAAAATAAATCCAGAATAGAGAGCCCAAAAATAGACCCCAATAAATATAGTCAACTGATCTTGCATAAACAAGTAAAGCAATACAAGGAAGCAAATATAGTTTTTTTATCAAATGGTGCTGGAACAGTGGGATATTAATATGTAAAAAAACAAATCTAGACACAGATCTTACATATTTCACAAAAACTAATTCAAAATGGATCACAGACCAAAATGTGAAATGCAAAACTATAAAATTCCTAGAAGATAACACAGGAGAAAGCCTAGATGACCTTGGGTATGGCAATGACTTTTTAGATACAACACCCAAGGCACAATCCATGCAAGAAATAGTGGATAAGACGGACTTCACTAAAATTAAAAATTTCTGCTCTGCAAAAGACAATGCCAAGAGAATGAGAAGACAAGCCACAGACTAGGAGTAATATTTGCCAAGGACACACCTGATAAAGGACTGTTACTCAAAATATACAAAGAACTCTTAAAACTCAACAATAAGAAAACAAACAACCCAATAAAAAATGGGTCAAAGACCTTAACAGAAACCTCATCAAAGAAGATATAAAGCATGTGAAAAGATGATCCACATCATATGTCACCAGAAAAATGTAAATTAAAGTAACAATTAAATACCACTACACACCTATTAGAATGGCCAAAATCCAGAACACTGACACCATTAAATGTTGGTGAGGATGTGGAGCAATAGAAACTCTCATTCATTGCTGGTGGGAATGAAAATTGGTACAGCCACTTTGGAAGACAGTTAGTTGATTTCTTACAAAACTATACATACTTTTACCATACAATCCAGCAATTGCACTCATTGGTATTTACCCAAAGGAGTTGAAAACTTATGTCCATACAACAGCCTGCACACAGAGGTTTATAGCAGCTTTATTCATAATTGTCAAAACTAGGAAGCAATCAAGATGTATTTCAGTAAGTGAATGGATAAATAAACTGATACATCCACACAATGGAATATTATTCAGTGCAAAAAAAGAAAAATGAGCTGTCAAATCATGAAAAGACATGGAGGAAACTTAAATGCATATTATTAAGTAAAAAAATCCAATCTGAAAAGGCCATGTAGCATATGATTCCAGCTATATGACATTGTGGAAAAGGAAAACAATGGAGACAATAAAAATATCAGTGGTTGCCAGGAATGGCAGGGTGGAGATGAATGGGTGGAACACAGAGGATTTTTACTGCAGTGAAAATACTCTGTATGATATTTTATTGATGGATTTATGTCATTATACATTTATCTAAACCCACAGAATGTATAATAACAAGAGCGAACCCTAAGATAAACTACGGACTTTGAGTCACTGTTATGTATCAGTGTAGGTCTATCCTTGACAAAAAATGTACCATTCCATGAATGATGTTGATACTAGGGGAGGCTATGCATGCGTGGGGGCAGGGAGTACATGGGAAATTTCTGTACCAACCTCTCAATTTTGTTGTAAACGTAAAACTGCTCTAAAAATACAAAGTCATTAAAAATTCAATTCTTATGTTGATGAGGACTTACCTAAAAAAATTAAAATGAAATAATAAAATAAATAAATTCACTGCTCTGTGAAATACAAAAGCCTAGGAACCACTGACCTAGAGAAACAAAGCTGATAATGAAATATCTTCTCATTTCAATATTATATGATCTAGATATCTTTGGCATCTCAGTAATATAAATTACGGTCTATATCAAGACATGCATCTGAATTGAGAAAAACATACATATAAATAAATCGAGTTAAAAGAACAGCTGGATTTGTGCAAATTCTGAATTAAATACAATTTTTAATGAAATAGAATTTTATTACTTTCCAGTACATTAAAAAACTTTAAACTCATGACTAGCAAATTGTTACCAAGTAGAGGAACTGTGGATCTGACTTCTATGAATAAATGACCCATTTATAATTAGTATATTAATTATTCATATGGAAACGAATGCCCCTGGAATGCTTGCACCAGCTTAAACATACAACCCCTGAAGATTTATTTCCAACTATTAAATCCACATTCAAGATAATTAGGGCATGGGACATTCTGGTTAATTGAAATTTCTAATGAACTAGGAAAAATCCTAAAGTCCTTTTGTGATCAATCCTGATGCTGAAATATTTCAATTGAGTTCATTATCTTTATTAAATGGATAACATTTTGTTATACTATTTGAATCTATAAGGCTATGAGTCATTATTACAGAATTCATTGAGACCCCAAAATGGAGATATGATGTAGGATGAATGTTGACTGAGTTTAAAACACATTCTTTTGGAAGGCATTTGATTCTATTTTAAGTAGTTTCTTGATATCAGCTTGTTTTGATCTGATATGCCCAATATACTAGTGAAGATGCTTATTAATTGAGGTTGTGTGGCTCAACTTAGTGGCCTTATTACATATCCTGAAGTTAGTAAAAGAATGCCTGAATTGATATTTATTTTTAATTTTTATAAGGTTTAAAAATTAGACAGGCCGGCCCGTGGCTTAGCGGTTAAGTGCATGTGCTCCGCTACTGGCAGCCGGCTTCAGATCCCGGGCACGCACCGATACACCGCGTCTCCGGCCATGCTGAGGCCGAGTCCCACATACAGCAACTAGAAGGATGTGCAACTATGACATACAACTATCTACTGGGGCTTTGGGGGAAAAAATAAACGGAGGAGGATTGGCAATAGATGTTAGCTCAGGGCTGATCTTCCTCACAAAAATAAATAAATAAATAAATAAATAAATAAATAAATAAATAAATAAATAAATAAAACTGTTAAAAAATTAGATGTGTGCAGAATATAATGACAAAATCTCTTTTACCTGCCAAAATTAATGAATTCTAATAGTTGTCATTTTGATTCAGATGCTTTCTGTTATAAATGCAGTAGCATATTTCAGATCAAGTTGAGCTTCCCAACAGTTCTAGTTATACTACCTCCCCATGGTAACCAATACCATGACTAGATGTACATCATTCTAGAATATATATATAGACACACACACACACACACACACACATATGTACACACACACACGCACACAAAAAATATATACTATCCCACTTTGGGTTACTTGTTGAGATTAACATAAATTGTTGCACTATATTACAATTTTTTACTCAAAATTCTTTTCATGATTTATAAACATCAATATAGAAAAATCTAGTTTACTCAATATCATAATTAACTTTTTACTTGAAATATACAAATAAAAATATGCACAAACTTTAAGTATGCATATTAACTTCTAAATGATATACCATTGTTTTAATATACAATTTATTTATTCCCCAATGATAAATATTTATATTGTTTCTAGATTTTTGTTTTTACAATATTTTAATAAACTTCTTCATCTATGTCTCCTGGAGAACATGTGCAACTTTTCCGAGAGTTTACATTTATAAGGGGAATTTCGGAGTTATAAAATACAGGGCTGGCACCGTGGCTTAGTGGTTAAGTGCGCGCGCTCCGCTACTGGTGGTCCGAGTTCGGATCCTGGGCACGCGCCAAAACGCCGCTTCTCCGGCCATGCTGTGGCAGCGTCCCACATACAGCAACTAGAAGGATTTGCAACTATGACATACAACTATCTACTGGGGCTTTGGGGAGGAAAAAAAAGGAGGAGGATTGGCAATAGATGTTAGCTCAGAGCCAGTGTTCCTCAGCAAAAAGAGGAAGATTAGCATGGATGTTAGCTCAGGGCTGATCTTCCTCACAAAATAAATAAATACATTCATATTTAGGATGCTTTTTGCGAACATTTCATGTGCTCTGGTCCTGTTTGCACGATCCCACAAAACAGTTTCTTGTTTACCTGTTCTGTTTACCTTGAGGTGTTTCTGGTTATAAATCAATTTAAAAAATTCATGGTTCAGGGACCCACACTTTATGGTTAGTGTGATGTCAGAAACCACAACCAAACACGGCACATGTGGAATACTAATATCTCCAGGTAAGGTAACTATTTTGCCACCTGAAGTCTAGCTCCAGCTCTGTATAGGCATAGGACCCACAGCCTGAATATCCTTTCATGGGAGAGTGACAGATCCTCAGGACCTCAAACATTACTGTGTATATCTGATTCTGATCCAAAGTTTAGCTTTAGATTCTGTTATCTCTTCTGGCTTGATTTCTTTCTTCATTTTTGGCACCCTGAGATTTCCCTCTCTTGATGTCGAACTCAGCTATATATCCCAAAATTATTGTGTTTTGAGTGGGAGGTGAGGTGGGATTGGGTTAGAGTGTGTCCTGCTGTGTCAGCTCAGTCTATCCTATTGACTGGGAAGAAATCAATGGGTTTTTACAAATTAAATTCTCCTTTCTAATGCAGTGGCACAGGTGGCACTTGGCTTTATTGACACTCTGCTAAAGAGGACACAGCTTCGTGAAAAGAAAGAGAGGCCAAAGAGGGCAATTTTGTGAGTTGAATAAATCATGATGGCTTTTCTGTACTAATTGGTGGAGTGAGTGAGCAGGAGAGGAGTTGCCAAATAGACATGTGTACTGCATATGTCAGTTTTAGGGAATTAGATGTTTTCCGTAAATGAATTTTACCCAAAACTTAATGTACTTATTTAAATACTTTTAAATACTTCTAAATACTTCTTTATGGAGATATAGTTGTGTGATTTTTTTTGAGCATTTAAAACACAGTTTCTTGGCTATGATTTACCCTTAATAGTAAACAGTCAATATTGTGCTTGTAATATAACTCATGACCTCAGGAGCTACTACAATCAGTAGGACCATTTGCCCCTAAACTATATAGCTCCTGATGGCTGGGTTTCTTAAATTAGTATAGGTAACTCTAATAGGGTTGCTGCCTCTTACTTTGCTGTCAGATAACCCTTTGTATTTTTCTCAACGTACGTGCTTCTAGGTTCCGTGTATCCCTTCTAAATGTGGTTGGCTGAGAAAAAAAAGATGACTATGCTAGATTTCGGTATAGACCAACATGGTACATTTGATTGTAAGACATTTTGCAGTGAATAAGTTGTCGGTGTTTTATTATATGAACTTTGGCATATTATTTATTTACTTTTGCTATTCACAGATGAAATTTGCCTTTTTGTCTGAAATCCTATTTTCCAGTTAGATGAATTTTTCATGTAAATTCTAAATACTCTACACACATGTTTATATTTATGTACAAATAAGTCAGCTACTGAGTCCTAACTTCCAAATGATAAATCCAGAAAACCTACACTGTGTTCCTTATAGTTAAAAAGTATGGGATTTTTCATCACACTAAAGAGCTTCTGCACAGCAAAGAAAACAATCAATAAATTGAAAAAGCAACCTACAGAATCAAAGAAAATATTTGCAAATCATATATCTGATAGGGAGTTAATATCCAAAATGTATAAAAAAATCATATAACTGAATAACAGAAAAGCAAAGAATCAAATTAAAAAATGGAGGGAAGAGTGCCCGCCCAGTGGTATAGCAGTTAAGTTCGTGCACTCCACTGTGGCAGCCCGGGGATTTTAGGTTTGGATCCCGGGCATGCACCGAAGCACCGCTTGTCAAGACATGCTGTGGTGGTGTCCCATATAAAGTAGAGGAAGATGGGCATGGATGTTAGCCCAGGGCCAATCTTCCTCAGCAAAAAGAGGAGGATTGGCAAAAGATGTTAGCTCAGGGCTAATCTTCCTCACAAAAAAAAAAATAGACAAAGGATTTGGATAGATAATTTTCCAAAGAAGACATACAAATGGCCAATAGGTACATGAAAAGGTGTTCAACATCGCTAATCATCAGGGAAATGCAAATCAAAGCCACAATGAGATGTCACCTCACACCTGGTAGAATGGCTATCATCAAAAAGACAAGAGACAACAAGTGTTGGTGAGGATGTGGACAAAAGGGAACCCTGGTGCACTGTTGGTGGGAATGTAAATTGGTAAACCACTATGGAAAACAGTATGGAGGTTCTTCAAAAAATTAAAAAAAGAGCTACCATATTATTGAGCAATCCCACTCCTGCGTGTATATCTGAAGGAAATGAAATCACTGTCTTGAAGAGATATCTGCACCCCCATGTTCATGGAAACATTATTCACAATAGCTAAGGTATGGAAAGAGTCTAAGTATCCTTTGACTGACAAATGGATAAAGAAATATATATATATATATGTATATATATATATATATATATACACAATTATTATTTAACCATAAAAAAGCCTGCCATTTGCAACAACATGGATGAACGTGGAAGGCATTTTGCCACGTGAAATAAACCAGACAGAAAAAGACAAATACTGTAATGATATCGCTTATACATGGTAGCTCAAAAATAAAAAAAAGCAAATTCATAGAAACAGAGAACAAATTGGTAGTTGCCAAGGGCTGAAGGGAGAGAGAAATGGGGAGATGTAGGCCAAAGGATACAAATTGTCAGTTATAAGAAGAAGTACTGAGGATGGAATGTATAGCATGGTGACTGTAATTAATAATACGGTACTGAATATCTGAAATTGCTGAGAGTAAATCTAAAGCATGCTCACCAAAAAAAAAGTAAACTAATTATGTAAACTATGTGAGGTGATGGATGTATTTATTATCTTGATCTTGGTAACCACTCTACAGTGTATATGTATATCAAATCATCATGTTGTACACTTTAAATATATACAATTTTATACGTCAATTATTCCTCAATAAACTTAGAGAAAAAAGGAAAAAAATACAATTTCTTGTGGATATTTACAACTCTTTAGTGAAATAAACATTCAAAATGTGTCCATTCATTGAATTAAGTTGTTTGTCTCATTACTGTTATAATGGGTATTTATATTTTCTGCATGAGTCATTTATCAGATATATGTTTGCAAGTGCTTTCTCTATACTCTGGCTTGGATTTCCACTTTATTAATTATGCCATTTGAACTGTAAAATTTCTAATTTTCTATAGGTCCCAATGTATCCATTTATTTTCTTTGCCTTGTAACTTTTTTCCTTTGTAAATCTATCCCCAATACCAAATACAAAGAAATTTCTTCCTATGCTATCTTATAGAGGCAGTGTATTTTTTATTTGTCATTAAGATTTAAGATCAATTTCAAGTTAATTTGTAAATAATTTGATGGAAGATTTGAGGTTTACTTTTAAATTGTACATTTTCATACCAATATATTTTTTTCAGAACAATTTGTTGAAATTAATACCCTTTTCCTTTTGAATAATTTTAGCCACTTTATAGATAATAAATTGACAATATTCAAACAAACAAAAAAACAAAGTTTGGGAATATTTTTTTACTTATATGCATATTGAAATTATGAAGTCCATTCTCCCCTTCTTTCTTTTCTTCATGAGGCCATAAAGGCTATCCAAAATGTTCATTTGCCTAAAATGTTTCTAGTTCCCATTTTCTCTTTTGCACTCTTATGCCAGGCTATGATCTCATCATCCTACTGTTTTCCTTATCCTTCACTTTAAATCTTGCAAAAATTAATGACCTAAGAGGACATTGAAGTAGAGCAAAATACACTTACCTACGCATAGTGAAGTCTCTGATAGAGTACAAACATTTCTGTTGGGACTCCTATAGGCTTCAAGGCAATTTTCATTGCGCAAAACCCCACTTTAAAACTAATTTTCCTCCAAGTCCAAGGAGTGTGTTCTAGGAGGGTTTCAGTACCAAAGCAAGAATAAATCAATCCAGTGCATATAAAATTTAAGTAAAATCCAAGGGTTTTCTTTGTCTTTAGAGTTTGGAGAGAAATATTGCTTCTCAAACTGAATAAAATTGCATGAAGATTTGAAACATATATACTTAAAGGAAGGTAAGGTTTAAAATCTGGTTTGAGAATTTATGATGAATATTTGTACTCAATACGATATTGTACAACAGTAATAACAAGAGAAAAAGATATTGTTTCAATAAATTCAAGCTACATCTCTCTGACAATTATTATTAAATGGAGGTTATAAAAAGTCGGAATTTGGGGGAATGTTTGCTTTATTTGCCTTTCACTATAGTAAAGAGTCTATTACCCAGATGTAGTAAACAAAACCTGTCCAAGATTACATGTTACAAAGTGTATCTTATAGACACTTAGCTCAGAGTTATTTATCTGATGCCAAAACAGCTAATTAATTTAAGGAGTTTGTTTCTGGCTTTATTTTTGTTCCTTTTATTTAATGTCAGCTCTGAGGGAAATATCATTCATGCTGTTATTGATACAGAGCAAGGGCTTGATCTGCTCACCACAAGATAAAAAGCCAAGCAGGTGGTGGTAGAAAAAGAACTTTAATAAGCAATAAAGTAGCAGATCGGAAGATGGTGAACAATCATCCTAAAAAAAACCCATCTTAAAGGGAACTGATTTGGAAATGACTTATATAAGGCAAACGGGTTTGGGGAAGGGGTTCAGAAATGTCAGGTGATGGATGATGGCAGAACGTTGAGCGTCTCTCCATAGCAGATCTGCTGAATGCAACATTCCTGAGGAATCTAGGAAAACCTCAGTTCCTTCCTTATCTAGAACAGAAGGAACAGCTTGGGCAGAGGACATAAATTTTCTGTCAACAAGTTATTCTTTCCACCGGTTACAGATTAGCTTGCCTACGTGCAGTTCTAAGCATTTTTCCAAAGCACATTGTGAGAATAAGATGGGAAGAGGCAGCATGTGGCCTTGGGGACTGAAGTTCTAAGAGTGTTCTGTGCAGGGGCAACTGTTTTTCATATTTCTTCACGGGCCTCCTGTGCAAATTCGGGGGGTGGGTTCCTATGTGTTGCATGCAGTGGATCTTCAGTCTACAATGTGTGAATCCTACAATTGGTCATTTTAGCTTCTCAATGCTCCTGTGTGATACTTAGCCAGGTGAAGGGCTGTCAGCAAGTTACTGTCTTATCAGTGGTCTTCCTGCTGTTCTGCAAGGCAAGCTCAGAGACTTCAGTTACTTTGTTTCTCACGTTAATCTTGTGAGTACAGGCAGTGTTTCATCCTAATCCAGGGAAACTTTAACCCCTTCATCCTCGGTGTCAGTATTTGGTTTGTTTTGATTTGGGCATTGAATTATGGGGATTGTGGCCTAAGGAGAGAACCAATTGATTGTTTTTTTTCTCTTCTGTTGTCTATTCTCATTTCAGTGACAGAGCATGTGGTGGAATATCTACTGTTGTAAAATGATAAGAACATACGTGTGTGGCAATGTATTGTAGAAACTGATGATTCTTGGACTTTGGGGGGAAAATTAATTCTTTATGGATTTGGGATCTGATTTAGAAGGAAGAAAATTTGCCATCTTAGAATTGAGAGCAGACAATTAAATTTCCAGAGAAGGTTAATCAACAGATCTATACAGTTCTCCTTTGATAAAGAGAAAGAAGGAAACAAGAAAGGAGAAATAAGAAAGATAACTAGTAATAATTATGGAACTATTATTTACTGAGCACTTGGTCTGTTTTCAAAGCTTCACATTCATTATTATTATATTATCCCAATTTTACAAACGAGAGAAATGTGACACAGAACAGAGAGGTAACTTGCTCAAGGTCACACAGCTAAAAAGTAGAAAAATCTGAATTCAAACTCAGTAGGCATGACTCCAAAGGTCTTGCTCTTACATTCTACTCTATACTACCTTGCTCTTATATTCTACTCTATAATAACCATTGATTGAAATGTATATTTATGACTCATGTATTAGTCATGAGTCAATATTTTGACATTTCAAAATACATGTCAGAATAGCATTATTAAAAAAAGAAAACAATCTACTTTCTTTCTATATTACAAGTTGCTCTTCAGGTAATGGTGTATGGGGTGGCAATTGTTGAATTCCCGGTACATATATTATTGAATGTGACGCATGAATCTAGCTATAAATTGTGAAATTAATGATATTTTTTCTGATTACCACTAGTTATAGCATAGTCAACTGTAGTAGCTTTTGCTGAAAATATTTTCTGTTAAGTATTTACTAGTTTAAATCCACAAAAGAGAAAATTGATAAATTTAACTTCATCAAAATTCAAAACTTTAGCACTTTTATTTTTGATGAGGAAGATTAGCCTTGAGATAACATCTGTTGTCAATCCTCCTCTTTTTTTGCTGAGGAAGGTTGGCCCTGGGCTAACATCTGTACCCATCTTCCTCTACTTTATATGTGGGATGCCTGCCACATCATGGCTTGATAAGCAGTGCGTAGGTCTGCACCGGGATCCGAACCTGCAAACTAGGCTGCCAAAGCAGAGAGTGCAAACTTAACCATTATGCCATCGGGCTGACCCCAAAACTTTAGCCCTTTTAATGACACCATTAACAAAATAAAAATATCTAAGTATCTCTCCATAGACTGGGAGAAAATATTTTCATATCATATATCTAAAAAATGACATATACAGAATATATAAAGAACACTTTCAACTCAATAATAAGAAGTAAAATAACTGAATTAAAAATGAGCAAAAGATCTGAATAGATTTTTTTTTTAAAAAAAGGATATACAAACAGCCAGAAAGCATAGGCAAAGATGCTCATCATCCTTAGTTGCTAGGGAAATGTAAAAAAATACCACAATGAGATATCACCACACACACACTAGTATGGTTATAATCAAAATGATTGATAATAAGAAGTATTGGTGTAGATGTGGAGAAATTAGCACACCCATACATTCCTGGTGGAAATGTAAAATGGTTTAGCAGTTTCTGAAAAGGCTAAACACAGAGTTATCATGGAAATGAGCAATTCTACTCCTAGGTATCTACCCAAGAAAAATAAAAATATATTCATATAAAGACATGGACATGAATGTTCATAGCAACACTACTCACAATAGCCCCAAAGTGAAAAGAATCCAAATGTCCATCAACTAGTGAATAGACAAAAAATGAAATGTGGTATATCAATACGATGGAATATTATTCAGCCACAAGAAGAAATGAAGTACTAATGTATGTTACAAAATGGATGGACCTCAAAAATATGCTAAGAAGCCAGACACAAATGTCCATATATTATATGATTACATTTGTCTGTAATGTCCAGAAAAGGCAGATCTATAAAAACAAAAAGCAGATTAGTGTTGCCTGAGGCTGGGAGTAGGAGTGGGGATTAACTATACCTGGGCATGAGGAATTATACCAGGGTAATGGAAGTGTTCCAAAATTAGATTGCATTGATAGATGTACAAATTTGTAAATTTACCAAAACATATTGATTTGTACTCTTAAAACATGAATTTCATAGAGTTCAAATTATTTTAATAAATTTATTTAAAACATTTTTTCACTAACTTCTGGGCCTTTGACACTACTTCTCAGTGAACAAACTCAAGGACAGTGATTGTAAATGTCTTGTCCTTAAGGGTATCCCCAGTATCTAGAACAGTATCTGGCACAAAATAGGCATATAAAATGTATGTGTATGTGTGTATATATCAAAATCTGTATCTATATATTTTCCTAATCAAATCAGTTGTTTTTATTTCCCAACTTCTTATTACTATGAAAATTTCAAATACAGAATAGTACAATGAACATCCTTAAACCTAGCATCTAAATTCAAGAATTGTCAACATTTTGCTTTTGCATTATTTACCTTTCCATCTGTGTATATGTACATTACTGAACAATTTGAATACAAGCTGCCTACATCTTTATAGTTCTTCCCAAGTTACTTTCACATGCATCTCCTTACTAGCCATGATTTCATTATTTCCTCTAAAAAAGTAAAAATGATTCCCTAATATTATCTAATGTCCAATCCATTTTCAATATTCCCCAAATGGCCATAAAATACTTTCATTTTTAAAAAACCAGCATCCAAGGGCTGGCCTGGTGGTGTAGCATTTAAGTTCGTGCACTCTGCTTCAGCAGCCCGGGGTTTGCAGGTTCCAGATCCCGGGCATGGACCTACACACTGCTCATCAAGCCATGCTGTGGTGGCATCCCATATATAAAATAGAGGAGCACTGGCACAGATATTAGCTCAGAGACAATCTTCCTCACCAAAACAAACAAACAAAAAAAACCCAAAAAACCAGCATCCAACCAAAATTCACACATTTCATTTGGTTGTTATGCCTCCTTAATGTCTTATAATCTAAAATAGGTCTCCAATTTTTTTCATGATATTAAACTTTTGAAGAAACCAGAGAATTTGCCCTATAGATAGTCCCACATTCTGGATTTATCTGTTTCTTTGTGGTACATTTAACTTGCTCCTCTATCTCTTCCATTTCCTGTTAACTAAAAGTTACTCCTAAAAGTTTGATTAAATTAAATTCAAACATTTTTGTCATTGATACTTAATAAATTATGCCATGTAGCTCAGTTAAATATTTAATATTTAAATGAATAAATTTTATTCAGATTTTGAGTGAGAAAATGGAATACACAAGACAAAAGGTATTTCGAGAGAAATATTTTTGGAAATATAATATATTTTATCTTTCATAAGTTTTGAATGGGGAAGACAACACCTCAAAACAGTTTTCAAAGGTTACCATTCTGAAAAGTATGTTTGAGTGTATCAAATTTGCCTTTTTCTGAATATGAACTATGAGATGCTTTTGTGAAAAAAATTTTTCCTTATTTTTTAAACAAAAAATTCAAAATATTTTCATTTAGTTTGAGCTTTTTATTCTAGCAGAAATTCAAGCTTTTATTCTGCAATTATTTTCATATTGCAACAAAAAAACATAGTCATTTTCATTAAAAAGGACAATGAACTAGTAAAAAAGACCATTTATGAACTATAACATTTATTTAGATCATTTCAGCAGTGGAGATTTCCCTTTTGTCCCACAAGCATTTTAATATTGCTATTTTTGTCTGTTTAAAAGAAAATATCCCTGAATAGCACTTCCCAGTGTCCTCAACTTTGCTAAATTATCGTCTTGTCTTTGATCTGCCCTGCCCTCTTTAGGATGATACTCTGAGGGCATACACAGCTAGAGCTCTGCCTCTATGACAAGCACCTTGGACAGTGGCTTTGCATGTGACAGACAGTCCCTGATTGTCTTGACCTCTCATTGGATTGTAAAACCTAAAGTACTGTTAAATTTTTGTTATTTGAAATCTGCTTAATTAAATGTAATCAAATAATTTAACAAATATTTATTGAGCGCCTTCTATGTGCAAAACAGTGGAGGAGTGTAATTCTCTTTGTATACTTAAATGCATTCTACTTTTTTTGTAGATTTGTCCTCTATGTACCTCTCTATTTCTTTCTTTACTTCTATTTCATACCTGTTGCAGGGAAGTTATTGAAATACAAATGAATGCTATTCTCTGAATTGTTCTAAGAGTATTATTATTGTAACATTCATTATCAAGTTTGATTGCCAGAATAGATCCAATTGGTGGAGCCATATGTCAATGTAGGCAACTTGTTCGGAAAAACAGCTGAACCACTGGCTGACGGGTTTGGCTTTAAATGCTCCTTTAAACTCTGTGTGTCAGTGTCTCATTACAGAGACAGGGATTAATAGTGGTTTTATTGTTGCTATAACTCAAAGATATCAACTCAAGGATCTAAGAGAAATATTGGGCCAAAACTTTTAGCGTGAGAAAAGAGAAATAATCCAGTTAACAACAAAGTTGGCGTTTGTTTGATTTATATTTATGTTCTCTCAAGGCTCTCCATCCTCCTTCTTAGATGGTGCATGGTAAAGTAGGTTGCATTCATATTAATAGGAGCTGAGTTGATGAAATAATAAGGAAGACTGATCAGACCAATATCTTCCAGCTTTTAAAATACAGTTAATCATTCAGCTTAGCAGTTATAATTAATGTAGTTTGGTTTGCTTCAACTAGATCTTCTCTCGCCATTTCTATGGTTCATATTGGTGTGAGTCTGTCTCTGTATCCTAGCACAAATGTATAAAATTTAAGTTGATTTAAGAGAGTTTGACCAGTTAAATCTTGCCTGAACAGTTATTAGCATTTTAATTTGTTGCATTATGGGGAAGAGTTGTTCTACTGCATTTCCCTCTCACTTTCATCCTTATATAGCTTCCTAATGGTTTAATGGTCCATCTGCATCATTTCCTCTACAAGAGTTTAATTCTATTTACTAGTTTTGTCATCTGTAGATTTCCAATTTAAATATTTAGAAACATCACATGATGCCATATTGCTTAAGTGGTTTAGTGTAATTGTTTTGAAAGCATGAACAAAATATGCTTCATGTCTTATTTTTATAAAATTTAAATGGAAGTTAATTCATACAGAAGAATAATCAAACCCCTGCAGATATATGTATCATTCAGATATCCTGCTCTGCATGGGACATCACACAACATGAACAATTGAAAAATGTGCTTTTCTTTCACCCTGCTGATGTTGGGCTTCAGATTTGTGCATAAGATGGCTCATCTTACACAATTTTTTCTTAATTATCTACTCTAGAATGATAGGAAAGAAACTCAAGGATGTCAAATATTGCATGTTTCTTGTATTTTTCTGGAAAAACAGGAGAGTGAAAGTTGTATTTAAAAGTAGTAAAAAAAAATGTTCACACAAATATCTTGCTGTACTATATAGATAAATAAGTCTTCATCAAGGAAACACTCTGTCTCCTGCGCCTAGAAAAATCCAGCAAATAATGCAACTCTGATGTATTAATTCTAACAGATTGCAGTAGAGTGTATTCGATTAAACATAGTAGTGCATTGATGAAAGAGAGATATGGTAGCTGCTCTCAAGTATTTAAAGATTTTTATGTAGGAAATAATTAGACTATTTTGTCATTCCCTCACTGGCAGAATTAGAAGCAGTAGATCACAGAAAAATGTTGATTTTGTAAGAGAAATCTTTTCAGTGGCATGAAATGCCAAACAATAAGTTGACTTTTCACAGAAGAGATTGACAGTACATTGGTGAATCTGTTTAATCATAGACTTAATTTCCTCGTGGTAGGCAGATACACAGGGAATTCATGAGTTGAGAGAAGACTGGGTCAGATGACCTCTGATGTACACCTTCAATCTAGAGAATCCATGATTTTGTACTCTTAAAAACAATCGGGAAAAATGAACAAACAAAAGCAGGAGCCTTCAGAGATTTGGCCCTATGCAATAGCTAATGGGGTACTCACCTGTGTCCTGTTCCCACCGATATTAGGAAGTCTAAAATCTGCTTTCAAATACATTCTCTTCAGTGGCTTGTTTCAGTGCATAGGATTTTTATCATACTGTTTACCTATTTGGAACCTTCTGGAAGCATGCACATTTGACCCGGATGTATGAGGGAGAGTTTCTATATGAGTTATGGAACCATTTTGAAGGTGTTAGTTTACATTATGAAAACCCAACCTATTCTCCCTCACCAAAAAGTTGAGCATGACACCGTACATAGTGACATACAATGATCCCTCATTGTCCACAGATAAGTACAAACTCCTTTGACGAGATTCCACAGACCTTTATTACTTGATTTGAACCTACCTCTCTAACCTCAACTTCTGTTGCTCAATCCATATGCTTTAGATCAAGCTACTTGTCATTCCTCCCAAATTGTTGTTCTCCCATATCACTTTGGCTACACACACACTATTCCCCTGCCAGGAATTCCACCTTCCTCTTTCTTTGCTAAGTGAATGCCTGACCATCCTTCAAGACTCTCCTCAAATACAAAATTTTCTCTGAGGCCCTTCCCAATCTACTGGGTAAACGCAGTCACTCACTTTCCCATTCTCCCAAGGCATTTTGTCAAAATCTCAACTATAACACTTGTTATATTGGATAATATCTGACTGTTTTTCAGTCTCTCCATTATACTGAGCTCCTGAGGGCCAATGAACAGTGTTTTAGTCATCTTCTATATCCCCAATGTTTAGTGCATAGCCTCACAGAGTGCTGGTACTCAGTTAATTTTTTTTGGATACTGTACGTGCGGTAGGAATATTCTAATCAATAAATTGGTTGATTTACTAAAATATGCACATCTTTGTGAGAGGGAAACATAGAGACATCTCCAGTGCATTGTGCCCCATTGAAATTCTGGAAGTATCCAAAAAATAGTGATTACGCTGGGCAAATAACTAGGAATGGAAGAAAGCGAAAAGCAAGGAGCAAAAGAAAGCCTAGAAAGGGACAAAGGAACACTGAAATTAGGGGTTTATGATAAGAATACCATAGAAAAAAACACTTGGGCATGCCCAGGTTCTGAAGACTAGTTTTTTTAGAAGCTATAAACTGGAGGGCTTTTGAAATTCTCTATCCATAAAGAAAGGTCAATACTATTTTATGTCTTGTAGAAAATTGATACACTTGACTTCTGTGTACCTAAAGTTCTAAATTCAGGACTTCTTTAAGAACTATGATAAATTACTGAAGTTAAATTGAAATCATAATTCTGTTTGCCTGTCTTGTGGTCATACATTTTAACTCCTGGACTAGTAGTGACTAAGTAAAAGTATATTAGAGACATCCACGTGCCAGAGATTAATACTGTTAAAACAATGTTTTCAGAGTTGCTTTTCCACTCAACTCTAAGCTAACACATTTTAGTACCTGTTCCTCTAGACATGGTCTGTCAATCACATTGAATGGCATGCCAAAGATAAAAGCATCACTTCTTTGGCAAAAACAAACATAGATTTGTAAAATATCAAGTTGAATGTAGGGCTGTTTTATTGTATGTTGATTAATCAAAAGACGTTATTTAAACAGTATGCTGCCTCTGCTCTACAAAGAGAGACAGGAGCATTGCAAGAAGTATGGAATAGCAACTCTTTGTCATTATAGCAGTAGGTTTTTTCCCCTATAATTTCTAATTACTGTAGATAAAGGATACTCCTGGCATATTACTTCATGTATGAAGTTTTCCATTTTTAAATATACTTTGCTATTTCTTAAAAACTTGTACAGTTTTTGGGGCTGGCTCAGTGGTGCAGCAGTTAAGTGCATGTGGTCCTCTTTGGCAGCCTGGGGTTCACAGGTTCCGGCCCTAGGCACGCACCGAGGCACCACTTGTCAAGCCATGCTGTGGCGGCGTCCCATATAAAGTAGAGGAAGATGGGCATGGATGTTAGCCCAGGGAAATCTTCCTCAGCAAAAAGAGGAGGACTGACATGGGATGTTAGCTCAGGGCTGATCTTCTTCACACACAGACAAAAAAATTGTGCAATTTTAATTAATTCCATAAACTGTAATTATTTATTTACACTTGCCTTTCAAATGGAAAGGGAAATGTGTGAAGGTCATGAAGATTCTGCTTTCCCGGAGACTATAACTTGCAGGGGAGGGGGAAACCAGAAGACCAGAGAATGTGATTTAAGCATCAGCAACTGATATCTTGTAAAGATTCTCATTTTATTTTTCATGTTTAAATACAACGAAACTGTGGCATAATTAAGATATGAACGTAACCAAGCTCAGCTTAGTATTTCAGGAGATAGAAGAATGAAGAAAACATGAGCTCTGTCTTCAAAAGGGGTGCCATCTAACAAAGTAAAAATGCTATGTTTACAAATAAGAATTTTTTTCTTACTTAATTGCTTAAAGTCAAACGGTCATAATATGCTAAATGTCTATGCATGTGATATAGCAAAGATGATGCTGCTTTTATAAAGAATTATCTCTCTCGTCATTAACCAGACAAGCAAACTTCTCAAAAACAAAAAAATAGAATTGTTAAATCATAATATTTTCTTAGAATACAATAGAGTAGCAAAGAGTTAATAAGTTATAAATATAATAGATAATTTTAGACAAGGCCCCTTTATTAATTTTTGGTACAGAGTCTAATTTTCTAACTTACGTTGCCTATGAATAGGACACAAGACCACAATTTTTCTTGCAAGAGCTGAGTAGGCTATTTTGAGTTTCTAAAAATCTAATAAACAATCTATGGATCAAGTTATTTCTCAAGTAGAAGGTTCTCATTTTTATTTTCTTTTTACAGCCATTGCTCCACATGAGCATCCCACAATCAGATCAGATAGGATCAAGTTGGCTGTCTTTCAGAGAGTCTAATGTATCTGCCCAGACCAATATTCTGTTTATATCAGGGATTCCAGATGGTAGCAGATGATAAATTTCTTCTCTGACAAATTATGTGTCTTTAATAATGCTGTTATGAATACATTAAAATCCAATAGACCCAGTTGAAATCTGAACTCTGTCACCTACTAGTTAAGTGTCCTTGACTAAGTCATTTACCTTCTTTAAGTCTCAGCTTCTGTGCCCGTAAAAGGGAAATAATAATTTCTGCTTGGCAATATTATTTTACTTTTTAAACATTAAAACATCAAGTGCAGTTCCTGGGATATATTAGGTTTTCAAAAAATGTCAGCTTCTTTTTACCTCTCTGATACGTACAAAATCTGCTGTATAAGTAGGTCCCATTTTGTTTTAGTTCATGATACCACACTGTTTCCTTAACTTTAGGTAGCCATCTTGAAAATATATACCTTTCGTTCAAGGACACTGGGCAAAATATATGAATGCTTCAGGGCAAAGTCAGGCCACTACTGGAGATGTGAATATAAATATATCTCCTATTGATAGGGAAATACTAAGGTAGTCTTCAAATATTAAAGCGAAGGTGATATTGATAATATAGTTTAGAGAGCAATGATTAAGCATCTGACCCAAATCCTTACTAATTCCTTACTATCCTTACTGACCCAAATCCTAAATCCTTACTAAAAGGCCTGTAGAGCCACGCCACATAGAAGCTAGAAAAAGTCACTTAAACGTTTTAGATACCTTGTTTTCTCCAATTTTAGAGGCAGTAATAACCCCTGCTCACTAGAAACATAACATTAGCATTTTATAGTCTAACAAAAAACTTTTCTAAAGTATTAGTATTGCTATCATTTTTTAAAGGCCTTTCCTTTCATGACAGGCCTTTCCAAAATAATTAAATTGAGTTTTAAGAATTCTTCAAGATGAACATATAATGAATTTCTCGCAACAAAAGGGTTTATATTACCAGAAGAAGTCTGTCAGTGGAGGGAGGGAAAGCATTATTGTGGTCATACAGAACACACTTGTTAGAGTCTATGACAATTATTTTTATAATAAGGAAAATATGCTGAACATTATAAAATAGTTTTTAAAAGAATAGCCAAAATCATTTTCTTATGCAAGGAAACAAGTTACCTATAATGTAATCCTGAAGGTATGGAGGAAGGGATTCAGAGGAAATATCAAATACATTACCTATCCTTAAGAAGTTTGAAATCTAATTAGAGAGATAAGACTAACATGTATAAAACAAGAGCTTACAAAACTAGATAAAATATAATTCAGAACTAATCTATGTAGTATGAACTATTAAATATTGCAGGGGTTCTGAGAAGAAGGAAATAATTTGTCTCCAGAGTAACTAAAGAAGCCTTCAAGGAGGGGGTGGAATTTGACCTGGACTTCAATGGAAATGTGGAATTTGCATAGGCAGAAGGGGGCTGCATTTATATACCAGACCACAATCATTACAGAAGCAAAGTAATTGGTGAATGAGAATGGCACACCAGTAGGAAAGGAACCGTGGGACACAGTTTAGTGAGGAAGAAGGCTGTAGAATTAGATTAGGACAGGTTTAAACCATGAGACATAGGCAGAGCTATTTGGACTTGATGTCATAGGAAACAATATAGAATGATATAACTTGTGAGAGATTTCCTGGATGTGGTATATGGGGGACTAGATGCAGGGATACTAACAAGTAGCTTGTTGTAAGCATGCAATCATAACTTGAAGGAAGAATTGAGAGGTCTTAGTAATTAAATACAAAGCTAAGATGTTTTCTGGTGATAGCTTACATACTTCAGTTTGTAAATAAACTTCCAAGATGTCTATGTACTCCTCAAAATAATCGAACCTTCAATTAGAGTATACCATCAGCAGATTGTAGTGATGCCTTAGTCACAGTAATGCAGGCTGAAGAGTAGGCTAAAGATAATGCTGCTTTGCGTACAATGGTGCTAAGCAAGTTTTCGTGCATTTGTGAAAAAAATTGAATGTGCTGTTAAAAAAACAAAATTGAACATTAATCGTTAGATATGTTTTTATAAATCAATATGTAAATGCCTATTATTTAATGAATTTCTTGCTAATATTTCTATCATTATATTTATCCTGATCTAGCCCCTAGTCTTTCTTTTCTCCAAGTTTGATTTAGAACCCTTCATTCAAACTTACTGTGAATCATTACCTTGGAGTGTGCCTCTGCTATGTCAACTGTACAACGTTAAGCCATCTTGGCACCAAAGATCTTTCCACTTTCTTGAAGCTGTCAGTAGCTTAATTCTGTCTTAGCCAAGGGCTGTTTATTCACCTGATTCAGATAATCAAAAAGATGGTTTTAAGTCTCCTCTTGGTCTTCAATAATCTAGGAGTGTCTTTTGTTTTGATTTTTCATTCAAATGTATCAGATAATATTTTCACGTTGGATAGAGGAGAAGGTAATTAAAGTAACTGGGTATGTCTCCATTTCAGTGTGAAACCCAAATATCTTGATTTTGAGATCAGAAAAAATGACTACATTCTTGACAATGAACAAAATTTCTTCTAAAATACGTTCTTGCTACTAACTAATGTAAGCGTTATTTTAAATAAAATATAACAATTTTCCTAGCAATACTAAAGCAGCCTCTTTGGAACAGCTTAATTTTGATATTTTTTTAACTCTTTCCTATATCATAAAGCTTTCAAGTTATTAAAAAATTCCCATCATCTGGAATATTCACCCCCAGATTTGACAAAACAGCTAATTTCCTACTCAGTGTAATATTCTTTTTATATAACAGATTCGTTCATTCAGTAAATATTTATTGAGTACATAGCTGTGTGTCAGGCACTGCTAGACTCTGAAGAGACAATGGTAAACAAGGCAGGTCAGGCAGAAGCCTTAAGGAAACATGCAACCTCATGGATGGCAGACGCTCCTTGATATGAATACAAGGAAGTACTAAAACTTGAGTAAAGCTGCCATCAGAGAGAATAAAAGATGTGCGGGCATTCGGAGTATAAGGGGCTAAAATTTATTGTTGTTAAAGCCTAATTTTATTGTAGACCCTTTTCCGAAAGACCTGATAGCTCCATAAAATATTTATATTCTAACACATTTTAAATAGGAAACAATTTTTTACACCAAAATATAAAGTGGTTAAAACTACTTATAAAGATAAAGCAGTGTCAGTAAAGCCAAGGAAGGACAGAATGTCAAACACTTCAAACTGTCAAATGCTGATTAGATACTGGGAACAGAGAAAAGTCTGCTGGATTTGGTGACCTTGTAGAGAATGGCTTTCAGCAGAGTTATGGGATCCTAAAGCAGATTCAGAGAATTAAGAAGAGTGTGAGTGGTGAGAAAATGAAGGACAGAGGATAGAGACTAAACGTTAGAGAAAGTTAGTTTTTGTTTGTTTATTGTTGTTTTGCTAGTTAAGAAAGACCTAGATAACTTAAAAGTAAAGAGATACTTTTAAATAGGATAAGTACAAATTTTGGTTGAAAAAACTCAATGTTGAGCATGTTGTACATTTTCGTGAAAGAATATGTCATAGAAACAACAGCCTCACAATTATAAATATTAAACTTCACATTCCTCAGGGAAAGCTCCTCTCAGTGGTCATCAGCTCTCTGATCTAAATGGTACATCATGGAAAAAGCTATTTAGCCATGGGATAAAAAAGTCAAGACTGCTTAGTTCTAGAAATGAGACTGTTTAGGAAGATTAAATTAAGGTAGAAGTTATTTCCTGACTAGCGTTGTCAGAAGAACCTGCAGCAAGTATAATTTGAATATCATCATGACTTTTGAGCTATTAACTGGGATCCGTTTGTTTCAAAGTCACCATTTCTTGTGAACCAGGTTATTTTGGGAAAGGAAGACTAGTAATGAAAGCCACCATACTTTCTAGTTTTTTAGACATTTTGTTTAATATTCATAGATTTAATATTTCTGTGACATAACTTACAATCTGTATAATTCACCTGTATCTACTTTTAGTTCCATAATTCATCATAGGAATTTTGGTCCATTGGAATGTTCTCCATTCATTAAGTGTGATACATTTTAAACATTTTAAAGTGTTGATTCTCCTCTTAAGTTACTGAATTAGAAGGAGAGCTATGAAGTATTTTATGCTTTCTTTTTCTTTGAAGCTTGAGTTCCCTTTCAATTTTGAGTCAGATATCTGTACATTTAAAACGGGAGTCTTAATATACTGTAGATGTGCACAACACTGAATTTATAATGTGCTAATATCCCAAAATGCAATACAGAGAAAGGAATAAAGAATATTCTTGAAATTATAGTACTCTACTTTACTGACTTTCCCTATTAAATTCCAAAGAGCACATGTTTTGTTGTGGAAGAGCATACCTATACACTATTTAATAACTTTACAACAATCGACAATAATCTTGAAAGCAGACGATGGAAAGAGTAATTCATTTGTCGAATGAACTCTAGGCCTATTCAATCAGAATCTTTGCAGTCATAAAATTTAAAGAACTCATATATCTATAAAAAGAATACCTGCCAAACTAAATCAATGGAAAATTAAAGGGTCTTTTTTCCTTTTAGTTATTTATTTTTTAAAAATACAGTGATCATAATATAGTATACACCATTTTTCACTTACAAAAGTGTTTAATTTTATTAAGCATTTCTAAAAGAATGAAGAGAATGTTAAATCGCATCACCGAATACCATGTTAAAAATTGAGTCTCTCGTGAATGTTTGTGAGCAAACACTGGTGATATTGTGATGCATGTGGAGGTGTAGATGTAAGATACTGTTTCTTTAACACTTTATCATTTCATGACATTTTAATTTCCCAGTGAGTATGATTAATACTACTTGGAAATAATTTATCACTAACACTAATTCAAATGGTGGATCATCTCAAAAAATTGGTTGGCAATGAAAATGATATCCTGCTGATATTCTACTAGTTGAATGCATTAACATAGACTTTCATTAATACCATGTTTATCCTTGTTGACAGGTATCACATTTGCTGGATTTAAAAAGAGTGTCCCCTCTAGTTCAAAGATATCTTGGTCTTTAGAAAACTAAAATTATGTTAAAGTGAGAGAATGATGCATATACAAGCTTGTTCTTGGCCATATGTTTAAGGCAATCAAAAAGTTAAATTGTATCTTTGCAGTGTTTATTCTGCCATAAAAGGACTAATATAATAAATCATGTGGCACTGCTAAAAGAAGACGTTTTCCTTTTTGTCTTCATTTCCTATTAAATTTGGCTTGCAATTTCAATGACAGGAAAAGTAGGTTATGCGTATGAGCTGAAATCAGGACTCAGTCGCCAAGAAATATACACTGCGCACATGATTTAAATAGGTCATGTTGCTTATCTTTAGAAAATAAACTTTTATTCTTGCTTTGACCCATAAGGTTGTTCTTTTTTTTTTCATATCAATATAAAGTATGAAGCGCCTCCTTTCACAAGACAAAGGATTTTCTGAAAATGCCAGAATTTTTCCAAAATTCATTTGCCACTGAAGCATCCTGTACAAAAGGACAGAAATACATAGGCAATAATGCCAGGCAACTGTAACAAAAAAAAGGCAAAAAGAACAAAATGGTAAGGTTAACTCATTTTTTTATGTATATGGCATTTGATTATAATGCTTTTTTCTGTCCATAAGGCAGTCCTCAGTTATTCATATGGTGCCAGCTATAATAAATCCACCAAAGTTGTCATGAAAGAATTGAGACCCTGTTACCTTCCCTTATTATTTCTAGATATTTGTATTAATGGATAGTGAGCCCAAACATCAAAAGCATGGGAGTAACAGTAATGCCAATGATGTTCTTGTAAAGTAGGGGTCTAATTTCATTCTTCTGCATGTGGTTATCCAGTTTTACTAGCACCGTTTATTGAAGAGACTATCCTTTCCCCATTGAATATTCTTGGCTCCCTTATCAAGTATTACTTGAGTATACATGATACAGGAGGTTATTTCTGGGGTCTCTATTCTGTTGCATTGGTCTATGTGTCTATTTTTATGCCAGTGCCATACTGTTTTGACTAATGTAGCTTAGTAGTATAGTTTGAAATCAGGAAGAATGATTCCTCTAGATTTGTTCTTCTTTTCAAAAATTGCTTTGGCTATTTGGGGTCTTTTGTGGCTCCATACGTACTTTAGGATTGTTTTTTCTATTTCTGAGGAAAATGGCATTGGAATTTTGATAGGGATTGCATTGAATCTATAGATGGTTCAGGGTAATATGGACATTTTAACAATATTAATTATTCCAATCCATGAGCACAGGATATCTTTCCATTTATTTGTGTCTTTGATTTTTTTCATCAAAGTCTTGTAGTTTTCAGTGTACAGATCTTTTACCTCCTTAGTTTAATTTATTCCTAATTATTTCATTATTTTTGATGTTATTTGAATGGATTGTTTTCTTTATTTCTTTTTCAGATGTTTTGTTGCTAGGGTATAGAAACACAACTATTTTCTGATGTTGATTTTGTATCCTGCAACTTTACTGAATTTGTTGATTATTTCTAGCAGATTTTTGGTGAAGTCTTTAGGATTTTTCTATATAAAAGATTATATCATCTGCAAACAAAGACAGTTTCACTTCTTCATTCTCTATTTGGATGTCTTTCATTTCTTTTTATTTCCTGATTTCTCTGTCTAGGACATATGGAACTATGTTGAGTAGGAGTGGTGAGAGTAGGCACCCTTAGCTTGCTCCTTATCTTAGAGGAAAAGCTTTCAACATTTCACCAATGAGTATGATGTCGGCTGTGAGTTTGTTATACATGGCATTTATTGTTTTGAGGTATGTTCCTTCCATACCCAATTTGTTGAGCATTTTATGGTGAAAGGATGTTGTAGTCTGTTGAATGCTTTCACTGCATCTGTTGAGATGATCATATGATTTTTATCATTCATTCTATTAATGTGGTGTATCACATTTACTGATTTGCATATGTTGACCCACCCCTGCGTCCCAGGGATAAATATCCCTTGATCATCATGAATGATCCATTTAATGTGCTGTTGATTTTGGTTTGCTAATATTTTATTAAAAATATTTGCATCTATATTCATCAGGGATATTGGTCTGTAATTTTCTATTCTTGTGGTATCCTTATCTGGCTTTGGTATCAGGGTAATGCAGGCCTTATGAAATGAGTTTGGGAGTGTTCCCTCTTTCTCAAATTTTTGGAAGAGTTTGAGAAGGACTGGCTTTAATTCTTCTTTAAATTTTTGGTAGAATTCACCAGTGAACAATCTGGTCCTGGGCTTTTCTGCGTTTGGAGGGTTTTGATTACTATTTCAATCTCCTTACTCATTTTTGGTCTGTTCAGATTTTCTGTTTCTTCATGATTCAATCTTGGCAGCTTATATGTTTCCAGGAATGTATGCACTTCTTTTAGGTTATCCAGTTTATTGGTGTATAAATTGTTCATAGTTGTCTCTCATGATACTTTATATTTCTGTGATATGTGTTGTAATGTCTCCTCTTTCATTCCTGATTTTATTCTGGTCCTCTTTCTTTTTTTCTGAGTTAGTTTACTTAAAATTTTATCAATTTTGTTTAACTTTTCAAAAAAACAGCTCTAGGTTTCATTGATATTTTCTATTGTTTTTCTAGTCTCTCATTTATTTCTCCTCTGATCTTTGTTACTTCTTTCTTTCTGCTAACCTCGGGCTTTGTTCTTCTTTTTCTACTTCCTTGATGTGTAAAGTTAGTTTGTTTATTTATGATCACTCTTTTCTCTTAATGTAGGTTTTTATCACCGTATACTTCCCTCTTAGAACAGCTTTTGCTCTCTCCCATAAGTTTTGGCATGCTGTTTTTCAATTTTCATTTGTTTCAAGAAATTTTTTAATTTCCCTTTTGATATTTTATCTGTCCCGTTGGTTGTCCAAGAGTGTGTTCTTTAGTTTCTACACATTTGTGAATTTTCCAGAGTTCTACACATGTCAATTAAGTCCAATCGCTTGTTAGTGTTATTCAAGCCTTCTATATACTTAAGTTTATATCACCTCTTCTATCAATAACTGAGAGAGAGAAGTAATAAAACCTTCAACTATGATCAGGGATTTTTCTAGTTTTTTCTGTAGTTTTGTTAGTTTATGTTTAATGCATTTTGAAGCTCTTTGATAGCTGAAACACATTTAGAATGTTGGTGTGCTCCCATTGAATTGACCCTTTCATCAGCATGAATTTTCTGTTTATACCTAGTAATATTCTCTGTCTTTTTTTTTTACCTTTCAATCTACCATGTTTTTATATTTAAAGAGGTTGTCTTTTAAATAGCATATAGCTGGCTCTTGCTTTTTATCCAATCTAAAGATATCTGCCTTAATTAGTGTATTTAATCCATTTGTCTTTGATGTGATAACTGACATTGTGACTTCAGGTCTACCATTTTGATATTTGTTTCTTTTTTGTATCATCTGTTTTTTTCCTTTGTTACTCTATTCTTGTTTTCTTTTGGGTAAGTCTACTATTTTTTATATTACTGCATTTTATTTGTTATACTGTCTTTATAGTATAATTCTTATTATTAGGTTTAGTTTTTGCTTTTGGGATTACAATATGCATTCTTTCCAAAGTCTACTTGGAAGAAAATTCTACCACTTTGCACTTTGTTTTTTACACTTCATAAGAATCTTGAAACAGTATAATTCCATTATCGCTCCCTATCTTTTGTACTATTGTTATCATAAATTTTAATTCTGCATTTGATGTAAATGCTACTTTACAATAAAAGTATCCTTTCTTTAAAGAGCCATTTGTTTTATAAGAGAATTAATGTGTCATAAAAGGGAATAGAAATACAAATGATGCTGAAATTATCAGAAACAATGGAGGCTAAAATACAGTACAATGACATCTTTAAAGCAACGAAAGAAAAAATAGCCTGTCAACATAGAATTATATATTCATTACAAATATCCTTTAAATATAAGTGTGAAATAGGGACATTTTATCAATAAATAAACTCTGAGAGAATTTGGTGCCTGCAAATATATGTTAGAATAAATAGTAAAGGAAGTTTTCCAAGCTGAAAAGAAACATTTGATGTCTAATATAGATATACAAAAAGGAATAAAAAGCAGTAGATAAGGTAACATTGTATATGATAAATATATAATACAAACTATTTTTCTTCTCTTAACTTCCTTAACAAGCAATTGAGAGTAAAATGAAGACATTTAAAATAAACACATTGAGGGGGAAGTCAAGATGGTGGTGTAAGCAGACTCTGAACTCACCTCCTCCTGCAGACACAGCCAATTTACAACTACTCATGGAAAGAGTACCTCTGAGACAGAACTGAAAACTGGATAAGAGGAACTCCTGCAACAAAGGACAATCCTAATTGAGGTGGAAGAAGCAGAAACTCCCTCCTGGAGAGAAAAAAAGTGCCGTTCACAAGCCGCCAGTTTCAGGGCTGCCCGGGAACAGCCCAAAGGTACGCAGCCTCCCTGGAGGCACGGGGCACTGAGCCGGGAGCACCCCCGCTGTGGGCATTTTGTGGACCCAGCAAAACCTAGACGAGTGGCAGAATCTGACTTTGCCTGCTACTAAAACATTGGGGAGTACCCCCAGAAAAGCTGGTTCACAAAGAAACTAAAACCGGCTCTTAAGGGCCCACACGCAAACTCACCCAATTCAGAAAACAACCAAAAATCACCAGAAAGAATGGTGCATAGTGCTTGGGTGAAAAGAGACTCAACTGAGAGGCCCTGAGTACATCTCGCTGAGAGGTGAGACCTCTCCAGGGACTGGGACATTGGTGGCAGCCATTGTTGTGGCCCAGTGTGGGTGTGCTGACACAGACTCCATTGGAGTTCTCCCTGAGGCCTGCTAGCCCAGGTCTGCCGCATCCACTAGAGCACCAATATAATCCAGCTCAGCCAGGGCAGGCAGCCCACATTAGAGACTGGCCCCACCCAACAACAAGCCCTCAGGCAACTTATGGGCCAGCATAGATTGGTGACTGGATTCTCTGCAGCCAGGCAACCCAGTCCACTTCAGTGGGGCAGGGCATGTACAAGGAGCGGGTGGAGAGTGTGGGGCAGTGGTGGAGTGTGTGGGGCTCCCGCCATGGAGAGAGTGGGTCCGCTTCGTGGAGAGAGTGGATCAGCTTCAGGAGGTCGGGGCGCACACACAGGGCAGGACTGTCTTGACTGTGTGTGTGGACTTGTGGGCAGCAAGGCTTGCTAGCTGCAGAAGACTTGTGCTTCTCAAAGACCCACATAGGGGGTTTGCACCACCTTCCAAAGCCTGAAACTATTGGGTGCTCCCGTGACTGAGGACAGCCCCACCCAGCTGCAATCCTCAGAGAGCTGACAAGAGACATAAAGGCTGGAGGTTTATAGCAATTGTAAGCCCCTGAGCCTAACAATCTGCCACACTGGGGGCCTACTCACATAAAAGAAATACTGCAACACAAATTTGGTATTAGAACTTGCAGCCAACTGTGCTGGGGCTCCCACCTGATAAAGAGACTGAAAGGCCCACAACAACTATAAACAGCTGAGCATTACGACAGCTGACCAGGAGCATAACTTGGCCTCCCTGGGTGCCTACAGGGAGAGCAAAGAGGCCACAACAGAAGGACACAACTAGCCCACATAGGGGTCACCCTGGAACATTGAGAACTGAGGGAAGCACACTGCAGGCCTCCTAAGGCATCACTTATATAAGGTCACTTATCCAAGAGCAGGAGACGTAGCTGACCTACCTAATACGTAGACACAAGCACAGGGAAAGAGGCAAAATGAGGAGGCAAAAGAATACATTCCAAGTAAGAGAACAGGACAAAACCCCAGAAAAGGAACTAAGTGAAACAGAAATGAGCAACCTACCTGACAGAGAGTTCAAACAAAGAGTGTTAAGGATGCTCACTGATCTGGGGAGAAGAATAGATGAACTTAGTGAGAATGTCAAAAAAGAAATGGAAGATATAAAAAAGAACCAATCAGAAATGAAGAATACAATACTGGAAATGAAAAATTCACTAGAGGGACTCAAAAGCAGAGTAGAGGATACAGAAGAATGGATCTGTGAGCTGGACGAAAGACTAGAAGAAATTACCCAAGGTGAACAGGTAAAAGAGAAAAGAATTAAAAAGAGTGAGGACAGTCTAAGGGACATCTAGGACAACATCAAGAGCACTAACATCTGTGTTATAGGTGTCCCACAAGGAGAATAGCGAGACAAAGGGGTAGAGAAACTATTTCAAGAAATAATAGATGAAAACTTCCCTAACCTAAGGAAGGAAACAGACATCCAGGTACAGGAAACACAGAGAGCCCCAAACAACATAAATGCAAAGAGGACCACACCAAGACACATCATAATCAACATGTCCAGAATTAAAGGTAAAGAGAGAATCCTAAAAGCCGCAAGAGAAAGACAAGTTACATACAAAGGAAACCCCATAAGGCTATCAGCTGACTTATTAGCAGAAACCTTGCAGGCTAGAAGAGAGTGGCACAATATATTTAAAGTGCTAAAAGGAAAAATATTATAGCCAAGAATACTCAGCCCAGCAAGGTTATCATTCAAAATGGAAGGAGAGATCAAAAATTTCCCAGACAAGCAACAATTAAAGTAGTTTGTCACCAAGAAACCAGTGCTACAAGAAATCTTAAAGAGATGGATTTAAGGGGAAAAGAGAAGACCACAAATAGGAAAAATTATCTATTTCCATGATAAGAGGGTAATGGATACAAATGCACAAAAAGAGATTAGATATGTATCAAAAACATAAAATGAGGGAGGAGGGGATTTAAAGAGTAGAGCTTTCAGACAGAGGTCAAACTAAAGAGACCATCAATTCTGTATAGAAGAAGAAAGGAACAGAGAAGGACTACTAAAACACTGAGAAAAAAAAAGTTAAAAAATGGCAGTAAGTACATACTTATCAATAGCTACTTTAAACATCAATGGACTAAATGCTCCAAATAAAAGGCATAGGGTGGCTGATTGGATAAAACAACAAGACGCATATATATGCTGCATACAAGAGACACACTTCAGACCTAACAACACTCACAAACTGAAAGTGAAGAGATGGAAAAAGATACTCCATGCAAATGGCAATGAAAAGAAAGCTGGGGTAGCAGTACTCCTATCAGACAAAATAGACTTTAAAACAAAAACTGTAAAAAGAGACAAAGAAAGGCATTACATAATGATTAAGGGAACAATCCAACAAGAGGATATAACACTTGTAAATATCTACACACCCAATGTAGGGGCACCTAATATATAAAGCAATTATGAACAGACATAAAAAGAGAAAGAGACAGTAACACAATAATAGTAGGAGACTTTAACACTCCACTTACACCAATGGATAGATCATCCAAACAGAAGATCAATAAGGAAACATTGGCCTTAAATGACACACTAGAACAGATGGACCTCGTAGATATATAGAGAGTGTTCCATCCAAAAACCGAAGATTACTCGTTCTTTTCAAATGCACATGGAACATTCTCCAGGATTGATCACATAGGCCACAAAACAAGTCTCCATAAATTTAAGAAGATTGAAATAATACCAAGCATATTTTCTGACCACAACAGTATGAAACTGGAAATCAACTGTAGGAAGAAAATCAGAAAAGCCACAAATACGTGGAGATTAAACAAAATGCTACTGAACAACGACTGGGTCAATGAAGAAATCAAAAAATACCCAGAGACAATTGAAAATGAAAATATGACATGCCAGAATTTATGGGATACAGCGAAAGTAGTTCTGAGAGGGAAGTTTATAGCAATACCGGCCTATCTCAACAAACAAGAAAAATCTCAAATAAACAATCTAACAATGTACCTAAAGGAATTGGAAAAAGAAGAACAAACAAAGTCCCAAATCAGTAGAAGAAGGGAAATAATAAAATCAGAGCAGAAATACATGAAATAGAGACTAAAAAAATAATAGAAAAAATTAATAAAACCAAGAGCTGGTTCTTTGAAAAGATCAACAAAATTGACAAACCTTTAGCTAGACTCACCAAGAAAAAAAGAGAGAAGGCACAAATAAGTAAAATCAGAAATGAAAGAGGAGAAGTTACAACAGACACCTCAGAAATACAAAAGATTATAGGAGACTACTATGAAAAGCTATATGCCAACCAATTCGACAATCTGGAAGAAATGGATAAAATCTTAGAATCATAAAACCTTCCAAAACTGGATCAAGAAGAGGTAGAGAATTTGAATAGACCAATCACCAGTAAGGAGATCGAAATAGTAATCACAAACCTCCCCAAAAATAAAAGTCCAGGACCAGATGACTTCCCTGTTGAATTCTACCAAGCATTCAAAGAAGACTTAATACCTATCTTTCTCAAACTCTTCCAAAAATTGAGGAGGCGGGGAAGCTCCCTAAATCATTCTACAAAGCCAACATTACCCTGATACCAAAACCAGACAAGGACAACACAAAAAAAGAAAATTACAGGCCAATATCACTGATGAACATTGATGCAAAAATCCTCAACAAAATACTAGCAAATCTCATACAACAATACGTTACAAAGATTATACACCATGATCAAGTGGGATTTATTCCAGGTACGCAGGGATGGTTCAACATTCGCAAATCAGTCAACGTAATACACCACATTAATAAAATGAAGAATGAAAATCACATGATCATCTCAATAGATGCAGAGACAGCATTTGACAAGATACAGTATCCATTTATTATAAAAACTCGGAATAAAATGGGTATAGAAGGAAAGTACCTCAACATAATAAAGGCCATATATGGGAAACCCACAGCTAATATCATCCTCAATGGTGAAAAACTGAAACATATCTCTCTAAGAACAGGAACCAGACAAGGATGCCCACTGTCACCACTCCTATTTAACATAGTACTGGAAGTACAAGCCAGAGCAATCAAGCAAGAAAAAGAAATAAAAGGGCTCCAAAGTGGAAAGGAAGAAGTTAAACTGTCACTATTTGCAGATGACATGATTTTATATATAGAAAACTCTAAAGAATCCACCAAAAAACTTTTAGAAGTAATAAACGAATTCGGTAAAGTTGCAGGATACAAAATCAACATACAAAAATCAGTTGCATTTCTATACACTAACAACGAAGTACCAGAAAGAGAAATTAAGAATACAATCCCATTTACAATTGCAACAAAAAGAATAAAATACCTAGGAATAAACTTAACCAAAGAGGTGAAAGATCTATACACCGAAAACTATAAAACATTGTTGAAAGAAATTGAAGAAGACACAAAGAATTGGAAAGATATTCCATGCTCTTGGATTGGAAGAATTAACATAGTTAAGATATCTATACTTCGTAAAGCAATCTATAGATTCAATGAAATCCCTATCAAAGTTCCAACAATACTTTTCACAGAAATAGAACAAAGAATCCTAAAATTTATATGGAACAACAAAAGACCCCGAATAGCTAAAGGAATCCTGAGAAAAAACAACAAAGCTGGAGGTATCACACTCCCTGATTTCAAAATATACTACAAAGCTATAGTAACCAAAACAGCATGGTACTGGCACAAAAACAGATACAGAGATCAATGGAATAGAGTCGAAAGCCCAGAAATAAACCGACACATCTATGGACAGCTAATCTTTGACAAAAGAGCCAAGAACATACAATGGAGAAAAGAAAGTCTCTTCAACAAATGGTGTTGGGAAAACTGGAGAGCCACATGCAAAAAAATGAAAGTAGACCCTCGCCTTACACAATACACAAAAATTAACTCCAAATGGGTTAAAAACTTGAATGTAAGACCTGAATCTATGAAACTTCTAGAAGAAAACATAGGCAGTACGCTCTTCGACATCGGTCTTAGCAACATCTTTTCAAGCACCATGTCTGACCGGGCAAGAGAAACAATAGAAAAAATAAACAAATGGGACTACATCCAACTAAAAAGCTTCTGCACAGCAAAGGAAACCATCAACAAGACGAAAAGACAACCTAACAATTGCGAGAAGATATTTGCAAACCATACATCTGATAATGGGTTAATCTCCAAAATATATAAAGAACTCATGCATCTCAACAACAATAAAACTACCTACCCTATTAAAAAATGGGCAAAAGACCTGAACAGACATTTCTCCAAAGAAGATATACAGATGGCCAACAGACACATGAAAAGATGTTCAAAATCTAACTATCGGGGAAACGCAAATCAAAACTATGATGAGATGTCACCTCACGCCCGTCAGAATGGCTATAATTAACAAGACTGGAAACAACATGTGTTGGAGAGGATGTGGAGAGAAGGGAACTCTCATACACTGCTGGTGGGAGTGCAAACTGGTGCAGCCACTATGGAAAACAGTATGGAGATTCCTCAAAAAATCAAGGATAGAACTACCATATGATCCAGCTATTCCAATGTTGGGTATTTATCCAAAGAACTTGAAAACACCAATTTGTAAAGGTACATGCACCCCTGTGTTCATTGCAGCGTTATTCACAATAGCCAAGACTTGGAAGCAACCTAAGTGCCCATCAAGGGACGAATGGATAAAGAAGATGTGGTATATATACACAATGGAATACTACTCAGCCATAAGAAACGATGAAATCCAGCCATTTGTGACAACATGGATGGACATTGAGGGTATTATGCAAAGTGAAATAAGTCAGAGGGAGAAGGTCAAATACCGTATGATTTCCTTCATTAAGTAGTAGCTAATAACAACAATAAACAAACACATAGAGACAGAGATTGGATTGGTTGTTACCAGATGGTAAGTGGGGAGGGAGGAGGGCGAAAGGGATAATTCGGCACATGTGTGTGGTGATGGGTTGTAATTAGTATTTGGGTGGTGAACATGATGTAATCTATGCAGAAATAGAAGTATAACGATGTACACCTGAAATTTATACAATGTTCTAAACCAATGTTACTGCAATAAACAATAATTTAAAAAAAAATAAAAGAAGAGAAAGCTGGGAAGCGGAGCAGCACTTTTGACAGCCTCTTGGGGTTAGGGGGCCAGGGCATCCCTAGTGTCAAGGCCTGAAAGACACACTTATGGTTCGGATGCCAACGAACTAGGCCCTAGTAATAAGAGAAAACAAAAAATAAGCTAGTCTGTTTACTATCAAACAAAAAATAAAAAATAAAAAATAAAATAAACACATGGTATCTACCAAGGAAATGATAACTTTCCTCACACTGTACACAAAAATAAATTCCCGGTGGATTGTAGATCTAAACAGGAAAGACAAACCAATAAACTTTCTAGAAAATGAGGTAGGAGTATATCTTCATAATATTCTGTAAAAATCCCTCAAACAGGACATAAAAAGCAATAACCATAAAAGAATAAATTGATAAATTGAGCTATATTAGAGTAAATTTCCTTTCATCCAAAGGCATCATTGGGAGAGTGAAAAGAAAAGCCACAGAGTGGTGAGAAATATAAGCAACAAATTTGCATATGTGGAATATATGAAAACTACAAATCAATAAGAAAAATTCAATCAACCTAATAAGAAATATGGGCATCAGACTTGAAGAGGTATTTTATTTTATTTTATTTTTTTGTGAGGAAAGATCAGCCCTGAGCTAACATCTGCCAATCCTCCTCTTTTTGCTGAGGAAGACTGGCCCTGAGCTAACATCCGTGCCCATCTTCCTCCACTTTATGTGGGACACCGCCACAGCATGGCTTGACAAGCAGTGCGTTTGTGCGCCCCCGGGATCTGAACCTGGGCCGCCAGCAGCAGAGCGCGTACACTTAACTGCTATGCCACGGGGCTGGCTCCTTGAAGAGGTATTTTAAAAAGAAGGGTGCTCAAGTGGCCACTATACGTATCAAAGATGCAAAAAAAATATTAGCCATCAAAGAACTGCAAATTGAAACTAACACCATAGTAAATTCTATCACATACCTATCAGAATGGTGTAAAAGAAAAAAGAGCAACAATACTACAGTTGTCCAAGATGTGGAGCAACTGAAACTCTCAGACACTGCTGGCAGGAACATAAATTTATACAACCACTTTGGAAAACACTATGACATTGTTTATTAATGGTGGAGATACAAATAACTTATGACCCAGAAATTACGCTCAATAATTACAAGCACATTTCTACCAAGATACATGTACAACAATGTATATAACAGCATGATTTGTAATAGACAGAAACTGAAAACAACCCAAATGTTCATAATTATAAATTGGATAAATTATGTTACATACAAAAAATGGAATGTGATACAATAAAGTATTATTATTATCCCTATTTTTGAAACTTCTATGAAATGGTTTCCCTAAAATTCCTGACCTATTAACAACTAATATTTATTACATGCATAGTATGTGCCGGGCAAAGCTCTGAACACTGTATATGCATTACCCATTTGATATAACAAAAATGGTTGAGGTCGGCACTATTATTATTCCTTTTTTACAGACGAGGAAACTGAAACTACATGCTTGAATAATGTAGCCAGTAAGTGACAAAGCTGTGATTTGAACCTGACCTGATTCCAAATGTGGTGCTTTTTCTATTCCAACTCACTCTTTCCAATTGTATAATACCCTAGCAACATATACTCTTGACATAGTGCCTGCATAACATGACAGTTAAACAAGGAGAAGAATTAAATGGGATGTACATGTAAAGTAAATAGAGCAATGTCCGATACATAGTAAATAATAAATATTTTATTTTATGAATATAATATGGAATTAAACTTCAAATCCAATTCTATATCTTGCTTGATCACTGTTACACCATGAGCATTTCTCATGCTATTAAATATTTTTAGAAAATGAGGTTTAATTATTTTTAAAATATACATACAGTAAAATTTTTACAAGTTACAAAGGATTAATACGTCATATATCCTTGTAACCACCACGACAAAAAGGATACAGACAATTCTAATATTTCACTAAATTCCCTTGTGCTGCCTCTTTATAGCAGACCCTCTCCCCACCCCAAGCCCTGGAAACCACTGCTCTTTTATCCATCCTTACAGTTTGTTTTTTCATATAAATGGAATGGCATATAAATGCAATCACACAGTATGTAACATTTGTGACTGGCTTTTTCTCACTCAGCATAATTATTTTGAGATCCACCCACATTGTTACATAAATCAGTAGTTGGTTCTATATTATTGCTGAGTAGTATTCCATTGTGTGGGTATAACACTGTTCATCCATTCACCCATTAAAGAAAACATGATGTTAATGACTGAATTACGACGTAATTTTTAAAAATTTTCACTTTGTAAAACATTTGATGCATATTTCCAGGCTGTTTGCACAAAGACTGAACCAACTAAATTCCCACTACCGGTAGATGAGAATGCATTTCTTCTTCCCTTTCAAACACTGTGTACCTTCTCTATATTATCATTTTAATTGCATTTATTTGACTAATAATAGCTAATAGCTAGAGTTTTGTTATTTTTTATGTGAACCGGGCACTTTAATAAACCCTTTGCATAGATTCACTTATTCAGTCCTCACATCCATACTATGAAAATATTATTGTTTACACTTATGCTATAGGTGAAGAAATTGAGGCACAGGGAGGTTGGGTAACCTACACTAGATCATACAGACCCTAAGTGACAGAACTTGGATATCAGCATACAAAATCTGATTCCAGAGCCCAGGTTCTTAATCACTATGTGATACGGCCTAGTTTGAGTACTTTTTTTTAATGGTATTTTTGTAATGTTTATCATTTCATCTTCTTCTTTTAGTTGTTGATTCATTTTCTTCACATATTTTTCTCTTGAGAGTATAGAGTTGTTTTGATTTAGTATAAATCTTTATAGATCAAATATATTTGCCGTTTTTCTCACATTTGTCCTAAGTATTTTTTCTAGCTTACTATCTGGTTTTTGATGTAGTTTAAAGTATTTTTATTGAAAAAACATTACGTTTAATATAGCTAAAACTGATTTCATGCTTAAAAATTCCTTACCTATTGTAAGATCAGTTAAATATTCATTCACCTATATTTTCTCTATTTTAATATTTACTATTAAAATATATTTATTATAATTGCTATAACATTAAGAAAACTAGTTCATCTTCAATTTACTTGGTGCATACACCAGACTTAAAATTTCTTTATTGTCCCCAAATACATGGTATAATAGTTTCCTATTGCTGCTGTAAGAAATTGCCAGAACTTAGTGGCTTAAAATAACATAAATAGATATATACCTTAAAAATAAAAAATATATATATATAAAATATATCTTACAGTTCTGGAGGTCAAAAATCTGAAATGGGTCTTACTGGGCTAAAATCAAGTTGTTGGCAGGGTTACATTCCTTCTGGAGGCTCTACGGGAGAATTCATTTCCTTAGCTTGCCCAGTTTCTACAGGCTGCTCAAATTCCTTTGCTCATGGTCAACCTGCCATCTTCAAAGTCAGAAAAGTCGAGTCTTTCTCGTATTTCATTACTCTAACAGTGACTGCTTTTCTGCCTCCCAATTTCACATTTAAGGGCCCTTGTAATCACATTGGGCCCACCAGGATAATAAGGGATAATCTCTGTATTTTAAGGTCAGTTGACTTGCAAACCTAATTCCCCTTTACCGTAATAACCTAACATATGTATATATGTCTCAGGGATTAAGATGCGGACAGCCTTTTTTTTCCCCAGAAACTCCTGTGAATCGCCCTGATACTATCCTTTTCCATTCTTCTACTGTAATTGTTTGAATAGATCCATGGGAGTTGAGGGATGTTATTGTTGTTCTTGTTTTTGTTTGGTTTCTTTTTTGTTTTTATATCTGCTTGTAAATCTTCTGATGGAAAGAATTCTACAGAGTATTTTCTTTTACCTTTCTAGAGAAGGTGCAAAAATTTCCCTTGGGTTAACGACTATCCTGAGAGGCTTATTGAGTCCCCTTACCAGATCTTCAGTCCAAGAGCCAATTGATAGTCTCATTTCTTAGGTGAATTTTTATTTTCTGCTATAATACATACAGTGAAGCTGTACAGTATTCTGATGGCATATTATTCTACCTCTAATATATTTTTTAGTGATATTCTCAACCTATGGAGAATACAAAAAATACAATACCTAGCATAAACAGTCACCAAAAGTCTTTCTTTGTCTCATATGATCGGAATTGCTTCATTTATTATGACTGCACTTCCTAAAATACAATGTGCCACGATTAGCATCATTGTGTTCTCTTCCTTTCACCCTCATGTTTCTACCTGCTTGTTTTTTACGACTTATTTTATTTCCTTTGATGTTAAATTTTCTAAATGAATGCAGACATGGGGATAGAACAAAGTAACTGTTTTATTCAAAACAATATATTTGCAATAAAGAAATGACTACTCAATTTTCTGGTTGATGTAGACTTGGGGTAGTAGGGACACACTCCTCCCTTCTTATTGGTCTAATTGTGTCCCTTCTTTCTAAAAAGTTACAAGGACTTTTCTATTTCATGTAGTAAAACATGAAGAGTTCATTGATACTTCTCTTCTCACTCCCACGCTTCCAGCCATAAAGTTTGTGGAAACTCCTTTTAGAACGTAAAAACTGAGTTTTTGTTTTCATGGTTTTTATTTGTCTATTTTATTTTTGGTGGGAAATTTTTTTTTGCAGGAGATTTAATGTTGGGTCTGGGTAGTGTTATGGGTTTCATTTGTTGTTGTTGTTGTTGTTTCCTATTAGTGTAAATTTGAGAGGAGCTATAAGCTTAAAGGGAAAGCAAATGTTTTTGTCATAATCATGAATCAGACTAAACTTAACTTTATGCTACAATCAAGCATACCATAGACAATTTGTTTATGTATATTGTGATAAATATATGTGTTGTGTTTTGCAAATGTTTTTTTAAAGCCCTCTGATTGTTACTGGCTTACAATTTTAAAGGGATGACAGTAACATAGATCTTCAAATAAAAATGAAGAAATGAACTATTCAAGTAAAAAATTACGGTCACAAATTCAGGCAGAAAGCCTTAAAAAATAAATGGGTGTTAAGGTCAGGTAGTTGGCTACCAGGAATTCTTGAGCCTTATAAAAATTACAGCAATTATTAAAGCTATTACTGTCCAGAACAGAATACTGAGCAGTATGGACCATAGGACTAACCCAGGGAGGCAATTATAACTCTGATGGAGTTTAAGTGTGGCCTGTATACATTAGCTTAAATTGTAAAACAACCAAACTCCAAAAAAGCAGGTCACAGAATTTTAACCTTAGCTGTTGTGCTTGGAAAAATATCTAAAAGTGGTATATAAGAAGCAATCATAGAATATTGATCTTCTGGCTGAGTTGAGGACTCATAAACAACACTCAAACAGGAGCTTAAATAATTTATTTTATCTACCTTAAGTAGGGACATCTTTAATACTCTTTCCCACTACAGCGTGAAAGGAATTTTTAGAAATATTATATAAAGATCATGTTGGCAGAAGGCATTAGTGAAGGATATTTGCTTTGGTAGAAAGTTGGGTTGACGGTAGTTCATAGATATGTAAAATAAAAAAGTAGAAACTGAAGTGATTGGAGCAATAGAAATGCTGTGAGGATAAACATACCATAAAGAGTGAATTCAGAACAGATATATACAGAAATACTGAAATTTGCATGTTATTATTTTATCAGCTCTGATTCAGAAGTGTGACAAGTATCTTTCTCTACTCTATGGTTATATAAATATATATGGTATATGTATATAATGTATATATGTATATAAATATATGCATGTTGAAACGTATATGTCTGCAAAATATGTGAAAGTATAATATATGTATACACATACATAAAGCACAGGTGTGTGTGTGTGTGTGCGTGTGTGTGTGTGTATACTTCATTCTGAGACATTATTTTATTTAGCTTTAAATGTATTTGAATTCACAGGATACTGACTTACCTGGCCCTCTGCTATTTTAATGGAAAATGGTCAGCATCTGCAATCAGTCCCTCCCTTGGTGCCATATATGGGAAACACTTATCAAAGGAATTCAGAAGAGAACTTATTCTTGTAGGGCAATATTTCTTGTTAGATCTCCCACCCATTACACTGCCATTTACCCCTGTTCAAGATTATATATGTGGATCAAGGTATAATATTCATTTTTAATGTTTCTGAATGAACAGATTTTTGCCTTTCTATCCTCAGAGCTGTGGATTCTAAGACTTTTGAGTGGTCATTAATCAATATCACTTTGTTCTAATCATTTTCCTAAGGAAGAACCTGAAAATGTTCAGTTTTGTAGGCAATCCTTGTAACAATTGCCTTTTCAGAATCCTATATCTGCTGCAACTAAGCCCCTAAGTAAGCTTTGGAATTCCTGGAAGTCAAGGAGTTACTTGAAGACGCCTATTATATATAGACTCTGTGAATTATCCTTTATTTCTACTTTTTTTGTAGTTGTCATAAAACTACTTTTCCCAAAGCAGAGCTTGGCACGACATACTATTTTATGGCCTATATATAGAGTTCCACCTTGCTGCACACACCTTAGAAAAATCAGTGGAACCGAATTTAGATAGATTATTACAAATAATAGGCTATCTATTCAAAATCTAAATATGTGAATCTAAATGTTTGATTGTGTGCTACAGAGGTTGATTTATCACTTCTAGATAATGAAAGAGATTTTTGCCAATTATTTGTAAGCAGCAAAATTATTTTGTATCTTTTTTTAATATTTCTTTTTTGCTAAGAAAAGTGCACATATACTGTCATCTCAAAGGTACAGGCACAATGTTTTATTTAACTTGTGTAACCCAGGATTGTACATAAAGGTATGTTGGCGTTGATTTTGATCATATGATGTAAGAAGGTGAGAAGTTAGTGATACTATTTTGATATTCTCTGAGGGAGTGTTTACCACTTGTTCAGAGCTCAACATCTATTGTCAGTTTGAGTTTATCAGAACCAGAAAGCATTATCTCTTGTCTTTGATGTTATATTTTAGAAGATGTAGTCTATAGAAAGAGCAAGCAATACTATAAGACTACTTGATCACATTCTTGCTGTATTTTATTTCACAACATACAGAATATCCTCTTTCTAAAAAAAAATAAACAGAACAGATTAATGTTCTGTTTATAACATAATGTTCTTTTAACACATAATGTTCTTCTTATAACAGATAATGTTATAAGAAGTTACACAGTTGAGTAACTAGCATGTTTTATGTACATATTTACATCTCTACAGTTGTATTATATCTTGGGAAGAGTTTTAGTATTGAAAATCATCAAGTAGCAATCATTTAGAAATCTGTTCATTTATGGACTATATAAGAAATTTAAATGAAATCTGTAAGTCTTGCATAGGGAAGCTATAGAGTGTGAATAGAGAATTCAAGCTTAATGAATGTTCATTTTGAACACAAAACTCATACAGCATTCATGGATTAAGTGCTTATACTATTGATAGTGCATTTCAGTTTACCCCCTAATTCGTTTGTTGTTTATGGAAGTACACTAATATTACTACTTAGGACGATGATAATACATTTATTCCATAAGGAATAAAAAGATTTACATTGGGTTCACAAGATTACACGTATGCAACTATGATATGTAGTTTATCCATGCATAGTCTTAATTCTAGTACAGACACTAGAAATAGAGAGCTAATGAATTGGAATTTTGTTCTATGGCCACATGATCATAGATTGAATGACGATCCATTTTAAAAATAACAACCAAGATTTCCATAATGCTTGGAAATTTACAAAGGACTTTAAAAATGCTACTCCAGTGAACACACAAATGACAAGAGCAAAACAGCTTTATTGCTGATATGCAGAAAGTTTTAGTGGTCTGGATAGAAGATCAAACCAGCCACCACATTCCCTTAGCCAAAGACTAATGCAGAGCAAGGCCCTAACTCTCTTCAATTCTGTGAAGGCTGAGAGAGGTGAGGAAGCTGCAGAAGAAATATTGGAAGCTAGCAGAGGTTGGTTCGTGAGGTTTAAGGAAAGAAGCTGTCTCCATAACATAAGAGTGCAAGGTGAAGCAGCAAGTGCTAATGTAGAAGCTGCAGCAAGTTATCCAGAAGATCCAGCTAAGATAATTAATGAAGGTGGCTACACTAAACAACAGATTTTCAATGTAGACAAAATAGCCTTCTATAGGAAGAAGACGCCATCTAGGACTTTCATAGCTAGAGAGGAGAAGTCAATGCCTGGCTTCAAAGCTTCAAAGGACAGACTGACTCTCTTGTTAGGGGCTAATGCAACTGGTGACATTAAGTTGAAGCCAATACTCATTTACCGTTCTGAAAATCCTAGGGCCCTTAAGAATTATGCTAAATCTACTCTGCCTATGCTCTATAAATGGAACAACAAAGCCTGGATGACAGCACATCTGTTTACATGATTTACTGAACATTTTAAGCCCACTGTTGAGACCTACGGCTCAGAAAATAAGATTTCTTTCAAAATATTACTGCCCAGTGAAATGTACCTGGTCATCCAAGAGCTCTGATGGAGATGTTCAATGAGATTAATGTTGTTTTCATGCCTGCTAACACAACATTGATTCTGCAGCCCACAGATCAAGTAGTAATTTTGCCTTTCAAGTCTTATTATTTAAGAAATACATTTCATAAGACTATAGCTATCATAGATCATGATTCCACTGATGGATCTGAGAAAAGTAAATTGAAAACCTTCTGAAAAGGATTCACCATTCTAAGTGCCATTAAGAACATTCATGATTCATGGGAAGAGATCAAAATATCAACATTAACAGGGGTTTGGAAGAGGTTGATTCCAACCCTCATGGGTGACTGAGAGGTTCAAGACTTCAGTGGAGAAAGTAACTGCAGGTGTGGTGGAAATAGCAGGAAAACTAAAGTTAGAAGTGGAGCCTGAAGATGTGACTGCATTGCTGTAATCTCATGGTCAAACTTTAACAGACGAGGAGTTGCTTCTTATGGATGAGCAAAAAAGTGGTTTCTTAAGATGGAAACTACTCCTGGTGAAGATGCTGGAAAGATTGTTGAAATGACAACAAAGGATTTAGAATATTATATAAACTTAGTTGATAAAGCAGCACCAGGGTTTGAGAATATTGACTCTAATTTTGAAAGAAGTTCTACTGTGGGTAAAATGCTATCAAACAGTATCGCATACTACAGAGACATCATTTGTGAAAGGAAGAGGCAATCAATGTGACAAACTATATTGTTCTCTTACTTTGAGAAATTGCCACAGGTACCCCAGCCTTCAGCAACCTTGATCAGTTAGCAGCCATCAACATCAAGGCAAGATCCTCCACCAGCAAAATGATTGTGACTTGCTGAAGGCTCAGATAATGGTTAGCATTTTTTAGCATTAAAGTAGTTTTCAGTTAAGGTATGTACATTGTTTGTACATGTAAGATATGTACATGTAATGCTATTGCACAGTTAATAGACTACAGTACAGTATAAACATAACTATTATATGCACTGGGAAACTGAAAAATTCGTGTGACTTGCTTTATTGTGATATTCGCTTTATTGTGGTTGTCTGGAACCAAGCCCGCAATGTCTCTGAGGTATGCCTGTATATGTTTCGTCTTATTTTGTTTTCACAATAACTTTATTTGATATGTTGTATTGATATTCCCATTTTACAGGCAAGGGTACTGTTATGAACTGAATGTTTCTGACATATGTTGAAGCCCTAACCTCCAGTACTATATTTGCAGGTAAGGCCTTTGGGAGGTAGTTAGGTTTAAATGATGTCATGAGAGTAGAGCCCTCATGATGGGATTAGCGTCCTCAGAAGATGAGGAAGATAAGGCGATCTTTCTCTGTATACTGAGGCCCGGGAGACAGGCCATGTGAGCACACAGAGAGAAGGTGGTTGTCTACAAGCCAGGAAGCAGGCTCTTACAGACACTGAATCTGTGGGCCCCTTGATCTTGGACTTCCCAGCCTCCAGAATTGTGAGAAATAAATGTCTATTGTTTAAGACAGTCAGCCTGTGGTATTTTATTATAGCATCCCAAGCTGACTAAGACACATACTGAGGTCCCAAAAAGAATATTAATAGATAATTAAAACTGCATAGCTCTTACGTAATAGAGCCAAGACTTGAGCTCAGGTTATCTGACTCTAAAATCACATATTAATCACAAATACAATAAGGGGCTAGACAGACAAAATGATAAGAGTAGTCAGCATTAATTTGAAATTTTTAAAAATACAAACGTATTTTGTATATAAAAAACACATAAGAACATTCATCACTTCCAGAAAGCAATATGTCTCTCCAATTTTTCTTGAAATACATGGTTCCACTTTTCTCCCCGTCTTTTGATAGAGAAGAGTGCAAGAATTATTTCTTGCTATAAAAAATAGCCTACAATACAACACGGTCCTGTATATAGAAAATCCTAAAGAGTGAACAAAAAAGCTACTAAGAGTAATAAACAAGTTCAGTAAAGTCACAGGATATAAGATCAATACAAAAATTTCAACTGTGTTTTAGTATACTTGCAGTGAACAATCTAAAATAAAATCAAGAAAATAATTCTATTCAAAATATTATAAAAAAATAAAATACTTAGGAAAAGTTTTAGCAAAAGCAACATGAGACTTGTACAATGATAATTACAAAACATTGCTGAAAGAAATTAAAGATCTAATAAATGGAGAGACGTTCTATGCTCATAGATCAGAAGATTCAATATTATCAAGATGTCAATACTCCTCATATTGATATGTAGATTCAATACAATTCCTAACAAACACCAAGTGGATTTTTATTAGAAAGTGACAAGCTGATCCTAAAATTCATATTAAAATGCAAAAGGCTAATAATAGCCAAAGCAATCTTAGAAAAGAACCAAGTTGGAGGATTCACACTTCTCCATTTAATGGACCATGAAGTTACAGAAATCAAGATATTGTGGAACTGACATAAGGATTGACACATAGATCAGCGGAACAGAATTGATCGTCTATAAGTAAATCTTTGTATTCACGATAAATTAATTTTTGACCAAGATAATAAAATGAAGAAATAACAGTCTTTTCAAATAATGGTGCTGGGACAACTGAATAGCCATGTGCAAAAGAATGAAGTTGGAATTTCACATCCCATCATATTCAAAAATTAACTCAAAATGGATCAAAGACCTAAATGTAAGAGATAAAACTGTAAAACTGTTGGAAGAAAGCATAAGAGTAAATCTTCCTGATCTTGGATAAGGCAATGTTTTTTTAAAATACGACAACTAAAGCACAAGCAACACAAGAATAAAATAAATTGGACATTATAAAAATTAAAAAACAACTTGTGTTCTTCATACGGCACTATCAAGGGAGTGAAAAGGCAACTCACAGAATGGGAAAAATATTTTCAAATTATATTATTTGATAAGCGTCTATTATCTGGAATATATAAAGAACTTTTACAACTCAACAGTAAAAAGACATATAACTCTATTAAAAAATAGGCAAAGAATTTGAATAAATATTTCTATAAAGAAGATTATACAAATGACAATTAAGCACATGAAAAGATGCTCTACATCATTAGCTATTAGGTGCAAACCAAATAGCTGCAAACCAAAACCACAATGAGATGCCACTTCACACCTATTAGCATGGCTATAATAAAAAAAGGAAAACAGAAAACAACAAGTGTTGAAGAGGCTGTGGAAAAAGTGGAACCCTCATACATTGATGATGGGAATGTAAAATTATATAGCTACTGTGGAAAACAGTTGGTAGATACATGTGGTAGAGTTTACTGTACGAATGTACAATATGTACATATTGTATGATTCCATTAATATGAATTGTCCAGAATAGGTAAATCAATAGACACAGAAAATATATTAGTGGTTGCCAGGAGCTGAGGAGAAGGGAAAATGGGGAATGACTACTTAAGAATGTGAAGTTTAATTTTGGGGTGATGAAAATATTCTGGAATTAGATAGTAAGGATTGATGTACAACTTTGTAAATATACTAAAAATCACTGAATTGTACCGTTTAAAAGGATGAGTTTTATGGTATGTTAACTTTACCTCAATACAACTGTTAAAAATAAACTATAAGCATCTATAGTGATGATGGCAACTGACATGTGGACCTAGCGACAAGGAGAATAATACTTGCTGCCTTTTTATTATTAACCCAATGGTGCTTGAAGTACATTGGTGTTTTGATTACAACTCAGCAAAAAAAGAGTATATCCACTCCACACGTTTTATTTATTTGTTTCTTTGAGCATCGTGAAATCTAATCTTACAATATTGAAATAGCAGAAGACCACAGCTGACAATGAGATTCTGTCACTTCAGTTGATACACCAGTGCTTCATAATTACAAACATGCTTAGACTCTGAAAATGAAACAGCTGATATGACATGACCTATGCGTCTGTCTAGAAGAGTACCTATTTTTTCTTATATGTTATTCTCCTACAAATTCTCTACAGGGAGCTATAGGACTCAGGGACAACTATAGAAGATGCGTGGCATGGTTTAAATCACTGTTTCCCAGCCCAGTTTCTCTGTAACACCGAGGGGAAAAAGGAGGGTTATCTTGTTGATAATGAAAGCAAGTATGCTATCAGTTGATGATATGTCCATGAGAATAAAGTATGGGATCTGAATGGATCTTGCTTTCGGAATGGTGACTGTGATTGACACCTATGTCTACTCCAACAACTCAGTTACTGACACTCACAGAGCTTGCAGTAGTTTGATTCATTTGGGGAATAGGGAAAGGGAAAGAAGATTCACTAAAGCTATTGCAATAGAAAAGAAAGAGGCACAGAAGTAAAGATCTAATCACAGGCTATAATCACATATAGGAATTTTGTTTACCATTTAAGCAGTACTTCCCTCTTATGGCCCATCCCCATCCCCTTGAACACACATAAAAGTATTTTGTTCCTTTAACATCCCACAAGAAATTCTGGTTAAAGATCATTGATTTGAGATAGTAGTTCTCAACCAAGACTGATTCTTCCCACCATAGGATATTTGGTAATGTCTAGAGACATTTTTGGTTATCACAATAGGACGGAGGGTGCTACTGGCATCTAGTGGGTAAAGTTCAGGGAATGTTGCTTAACAGCCTACAATGCGCAGGACAATCCTCTATAGCAAAGGATTATCTAGCCCAAAATGTCAATAGTGGCAAAGTTAGAAACCCTGATTTAAGGATAAAGCTTACCTATTAATTATGAGTAAAAGAAGGTAGAAATATTGGTAGTATCTGGGATTCTTTGCATTTTTCACCAACCTTTTTTTTTTGGTTTTGTTCCAGAATCAGGGCACAACACAGTGATGCACTGAAAGTGGGATTGTATTTATTAGTACTATCTTTAGAGCCTGTGGAAAACACTCAATTGGTATAATTCACAGTGGAAGAATTTAGGCTTATCTTCCTCATTTGGTCCAGTCCGACATTTTTACCATTTTTAAATAAACTTTTCCATTTAATGCGTGACTCTTGCTGTTGATCCACGCCCACTGCTACAAAGTTAGCTTGGTTCTGTTCAGTCCAACAATGACAAGTTTTCAGTAGAATTTCTCAATAATTATACTTATAGCATTTCTGAACATGTGATTTTGTGCATAGGACACCCACGTGTAGTATGATTATTATAATTAGTGATAATTCACGTAACACTTCATATTTTTTCAAGTGCTTTGCAGTAACTCCTCAGTAATTCCATGTGCAAAATCACTATTTTCATCCCCATTTCACAGATGGGAAAATGGCAGTACAGAGAAGCTAATTATCTAGCCTGGGGTCACAGATTGATTTGAAGTGAGGTTTCAATTGAGAGGTTTTTATTTAAATCTTAGCAAGTAATTCGAGCCTGTCGTGAATGCCATCTAATACAGAACCTAGATCAGTCCTTGTTTCAAAGAGATTTTCAAAAACAAAATCAATGAGGTTTTATTGTCTGTGGAGTGGAAAAGTTCCAAGTTTAATGTTTTTTTGTGTTACTTAAATTGTTCTAATTTTAAATGTGTTACTTCAGTTTGAATTATCTTAATGTGGAACAATAATTAAATGTTCAGTGGCACTATTCTTATATTGAACTAGATTTGAATGTAGTGAGAATTAAGAATGTCAAAAAAAGAGCTGTAATTTATGAATGTGAGAATGTGTTTGGATACATGTCTCACATCAAAGATAAACAGCGAGATTTAAAGGGCTATATGTAAGCATACTCCCTCTAAGAGGAATGGAAAATTGCTTTCAGTTTGTATCCAGTTAGCTCAGTTTCTTTGCCTGATACTAATGAGATCAATATTACACCATCAATCCCCAAATGGGCCAATTAGACTTACTTCGTCCATGGGTAAAATCTGCACCCAGAACCCTAAACAGCTCAAATATCTTTTACTGTTCACATGGAGCTATCAACAAGCAAGACAATGTGTTCTATTTACTGCCACTCAGACCCACAGAATGGAGATAATTCTTTCTTACTGATTGTTATTCCAGAAATGTCAAATGGTCATGGCAAGGATAGAAAATATCTATGCATAAACCCATCATAAAAATATAATCTTAAAATGTGATGAATAAATGCTAGTGTTAGAGTCATAAAGGGTGATGTGTGAGCCTTGTTTGCTACACACATTGATCCCTTTTCATTTGAGAAATCAAAATGAGTTTTTAAAAGCAATTAAAGAACAAAGGAACCTAATCTTTGACTTAGGAGATACACATACTCAGGCCAATCACTTACTGAATTGATTATAATTGCCCAGTCAATCAATATGTTCTTTTAAGATTACCACTGTTATATAAAATTTTATGGTAGTATTTTCGAATACATTAACACTAGGAAGGACTTTAGTAAAAATAGCACAATAAAAACATAAGAAATTATGGAGTAAGAAAAAATAGTAATTATAAGTGAAGAAGCAAAAACTCTGGAGACAAAATCATATTAGTGAAATGCCACTGAGCATCAAGAGTTCATTTTATCTGTCACACTGTTAGTAGGAAACTAGCTTTTAGTATTTCTCTTGAGCCAAAGAAATGCTTTATTCAAGGTATTTGGGTTAATTTTTTTTCACTTTCTTTGTCTGCTTTTCAAATTGCTACAAGGAAATTGTAAGAAGAAACTGGGGGAAAAATCATAACTCTAATCAAAGCAGTAAAAGAAAATTAAAATTATTTTCATCAAATTTGATGGAGATGTTGTTTTCAATTTAATACATGATAAGTTATAATCCCAGAGAGCTTAAAGGGCAGTAGCGATTCTGTGTTAGAAAGAAGACCCAAACCAAAATTAATATTTGGCTAGGGAAGCATAGTCTCTGGAAACAGACTTGGTGTGTAATTCTGATTCCACCATTTTCTAGCTGTGAAACTTCAGGCAAGTTACTTAACTATACAAATCTCCTGTTTTCTCACTTACAGAGTCAAGATAATACCTTCTTTACAAGGTTGTTGTGAGAGAAAGTGCCTATAAAATTTTTCTTGCTCATTTAATATTAATATTAGCATTAATTAGGATTGATATTTGACTTAACATTAATATTTGCTTTGATGTTAGTATTGATGTTGATATTGGTATTAATTTTAGTATTGGTATTACTATTAGTATTATTATTACTGCTAGTATTAGCACTGGTATTATTTCTTCTTTACTTACTTATAATCAGTGTTTCCAATTTGGATGGGACCAGATGGCAAATTGGTCATCTAGTCCAAATATCTCATAGCATAGAAATCCCCTCTATAATAACATTAGCAGATGGTATTTTGAAACAAAATATTGAATTTTGTAATTATCCTTATCAAATTTTACTTTGTTGATTTTCTTTTAGGTTAGGGGCACTATTTTCCTCAAATCCAGAAATGATTAAATGTGGCATTTAACATAAAAGAAAAACAAAAATATGATTGACATATAAAAATGAAAATCACCAGTTCTGAGGTAAATCTATTGGTTAGAATGACAAAAAATTTCCTTTTAAAATTTAGTTTATTCAAATTTTTGTCTTTAAACCAAAGATTAAATTTAAGCTTGTCATCTCTAATGATCTTAAAAATCATGATCTGTTTCTCTTAAAAATGCTTTCACTATTAAATTCTTTGTGCCTGAATTATGTCATTTTTATTTGTCAAGGATGCCATCCTTTGGAAATTTTCACAAAATGGCCTTTTTTCCTTCTCTCACTCACACTTGAACAAATATACAGACTAAAGTAAATGCAATCAGATGACCATAATGACTTGATGAAGCTTTCCTATTGACATAAACTGTCATTTATTGGTTTACTCTGTGCCAAGTACTGTGCTATTAGAGTACTGTTTTGTATGCTAGGTGTTATGGACCGAATAATTGTGTCCCCCCAAAATTCACGTGTTGAAGCTCTTATCCCCAATGTGACAGTACTTGCAGGTGGGGCCTTTGAGAGGTAATCAAGGGCTAGATTAGGTCATGGTGTTGGGGCTGTCGTGACAGAATTAATGCCCTTATAAAAAGAGTAAGAAACGTGAGAACTCTTTCTCTCTGCCATGTGAGGATCCTGCAAGAAGGTGGCCGGCTGCAAACTAGGAAGAGGGATCTCGCCAGACACTGAATCTGCCAGTGCCTGGATCTTGGACTACCCAGCATTCAAAACTGTGAGAAATAAATGTCTGTTGTTTAAATCACCCAGTCTATGGTATTTTATTATAGGATCCTTAGCAGACTAAGACAGAAATTGGTACTGAGAAATTGGTGCTGCTGTAAAAAAATACCTAAAATATAGAAGCAGCTTTGGAACTGGTTAATGGGTAAAGGCTGAATGTGTTTGGAGGTGCGTTCTAGAAAAAGCCTACATTGCTGTGAACAGACCTTTAAAGGCAATTCTCATAAGTGCCCAGAAGAAAAGGAGGAGAGCTATAGAGAAAGAGCCTCAATCTTCTTAGAGAATACCTAAGTGTTCATGAACAGAACGTTAGCAGAAATATGGACAGAAAATGCCATTGTGATGAAGTCTCAGATGGAAATGAGGAACATGTTATTGGACAATGGAAGAAAGGCCATCCTTGTTATAAAATGGAAAAGAATTTAACTGAATTGTGTCTGAGTCTTAGCATTTTGTGGAAGGTAGAATTTGTAAGCAACGGAATTGGATATTTAGCTGATATTTCTAAACAAAGTGTTGAAAAAGTGGTTTGGTTCTTCCTGACTACTTATAGTAAAGTGCAAGAAGAGAGAAAAATTGAAGAAAGAATTGTTAAGCAAAAAGAAACCAGAACTTAAAAATTTGGAAAATTCTCAGACTATCCATAGTGCCAAAAAATGAAAAAGCATTATTCTGGAGAGAACACTAAGAGTGTGGCAGAGCAACCATTTGATAAGGAGATTAGTATGAGTGTGAACCACAAAAGAACCTAACACCCACCAGAGAAGGAACACTGCCAGTTCGAACTGAATGATATGGAGGCAGGATGGAATGAAGAAAGGCTGTCAAACTTCTTGCATTACACAGGACAGGACAATAAAGCTGTCCAACTGCAAACTTGGGCTGTTCTTCAAGAAAAGATAAGAAGGGCCCCGGAGGCAATGCAGAAATCATAAGGGCCACCTCCTCAGTTCCAACACACTAGAGGGCCTCCAATCAAAGCCAAAGGGGTGGTGCCACTCAGAGTTGTGACAATGACATTACCACCTCAGTGGGCCAGGAGGGCAGAGCATCTAGCCAGAGGTTTACTCTCGAGCCTTAAGATCTCATGGAATTTGCCTTGCTAGGTGTTGGACTTGCTTACTACCCATAATCCTTCTTTCTTTTGTATTTCTCCTTTTTGGAATGGAATGTCATGCCCATCCCACCATAGTATTTTGGAAGCATGTAAATTATTTGGTTTCACAGGTTCAAAGCTGGAGGGAAATTTGTCTCAGGCTGAATCATACATTTTGTCTTATCCATATCCGATTTAGATGATATTTGGATGAGACATTGGACTTTAGAGTTGATACTGGGCTGAGTTAAGACTTTGGGGGTTATTGGGATGGAATGAATGTACTTTCTTTCGTGAGAAGGACATGAATTTTGGGGGGCCAGGGGTGGAATGCTGTGGAATGAATATTTGTGTTCCCCCAAAGTTCGTATGTTGCAATCCTAATTCCCAATGTGATGATATTTAGAGTTGGGGCTTTTGAGAGGTAATAATGGCTAGATTAGGTCATGAGCTTGGTGTCCATCATAATTAATGCCCATATCAAAAGAGGAAGAAACATGAGCGCTCTTTCTCTCTGTCACGTGAGGATATTGCAGAAAGGCAGCCACGTGCAAACCAGGAAAGAGCTCTCACCAGACACCGAATCTGCTGGTGCCTTGATCTTGGTCTTCCTAGCCTCCAAAACTTTGAGGAATAAAGTTTTTGCTGCTTAAGCCACCTATTCTATGGTATTTTGTTATAGCAGCCTGAGCAGACTAAAACACCAGGATTCATGTTTCTGTGTTAGTGTTCCAAAAATGACTTTCAAGGGAGTATAAGTTGACTATACGGAATTTGGAAAATAAGAAGGGCTCTAAAAACAAATTTTTAAAAAAACTCATAAATTCTCTTAAAATGTTGGTTTATATTATTTCAATATTTCCTTCTAAATATATCTATGTACATAATTCTGTATGGGTATTCACCTAATTGCTTTACAAATTTAGAATCATGCTGCACACAGAGTGTTATTTTGGAATGCCCTCTTATATATCTTAAAATTTAAATGTACAGAATCTGGAGCTGGACTACCAAGCTCCTCCACTTAATAGTTTTATGAACTTAGTCACTTCATATAATAATCTCTCTGTGCCTCAGTTTCCCCATCTGTAAAATGGGAATAATAATAGTAACACCTATATCATAGAACTTCCATGAAAATTAATTGAGTTAATATCTGTGAAGTACTTCTAAGAGTTCTTAGCACATACAAAGCTCTGTAGAAGTATAAGCTGTAAGCATTAGCATGACTACATTACCATGTCAAAATTTTATTCTACAACGTAATATTTTCAAAGATTTATAATATCAATAACAGTGTAACCTAATGTAACTAACCAATCCCTTATCACTGGGCATTTCTGATAGTTCTAATTTTTCACTTTTGTATTATTCTGATGTATATCCTTACACCTAAATATTTCCTCATTAACATATATCAGGCAATAATAATATCTATGGATCTCACAAAAAAATGGCTGGGTCTCTACTTGATTATTCTATAACAAGTCTTACTAGTCCAAATATAACCTATGAAAACAGGGATTCTTGTCGTCTTTTTAATGTTTTACTAGTAAATATGGACAGCCAAAGGGGTTAGATAGATTTGATTAATAGTTTAAGGAGAGTCAGCATCACTAAACTTTTGAGACTTCCGAGCCTAGTATAGGTTTTATTTCTCTATATGTTCAATATTTTATGCATGTCTTGAAGATTTTTCTTTATATAGGTCCTTCTCATTTGTTATTAAGTACATCCCTAGTATTTTTGGGAAAATTGTTTTTGTTGTATCTTCCTTTTTTGCTTCTTGTGGGAAATACATTCAAGTCTGGTATGAATTTTCTTGGTTCTCATCCAGATTCTGCCCTGAACATAAGGAGTTCAAGTGTAATTATAGTGTTGCAGATAACTCCAATATCCCTATTGTAAGACAATTATTAAAAGCTCTAAAATGCATTAAAAATAATGATGCATCCGCAGGTATGAAACTATCATACATATTGCACCATGTATATACTGTGGTGCCTTCAAATTAATACTGAAGGAAAATCTTGAAGCTATTAAAATGATTAGATTTTACACACCATAATTTATCATAATTGTGGTTAGATTTAATACAAAAAATATCTGGTTTAATATATCATAATTTATGTAACAAATTACATAAACTTCTGCTTTTTGTAATCTCTGCCTTAATTTTATAGTAGCAAATGAAAAGTGCCTTAATTAGCCATTCCATTTAGAATCTCTTCTTTTTTTTTTTTTATAATTTTATTTATTTATTTTTTCCCCCAAAGCCCCAGTAGATAGTTGCATGTCATAGCCTCACATCCTTCTAGTTGCTGCATGCGGGACGCGGCCTCAGCATGGCCGGAGAAGCGGTGCGCCGGTGCGCGCCCGGGATCCGAACCCGGGCCGCCAGCATCAGAGCACGCGCACTCAACCGCTAAGCCACGGGGCCGGCCCTAGAATCTCTTCTAATGAAGAAATTTGACAGTAATTTTGAGACAAATGTGTTTATGTATATATGTGTATATATATATATACATTTGCCAGAATTGTTCTGTAAGTATGATTAAATGTAAGCTGAGGAACACATGAAACAAAATGATGCATTTATATAGTTTTCACACTCACATTACACCATCTTATCCTCACAGCAATCCATTTTACAGGTACGAAGCTTTGATGTAGGTTAAGAAAGTTGCCCAAGTTTATAAATAAAGTTGCTGGGGCCGGCTCCGTGGCATAGCGGTTAAGTGCACGCTCTCCGCTACTGGTGGCCTGGGTTTGGATCCCAGGCCCGCACTGATGCACTGCTTGTCCGGCCATGCTGAGGAAGCATTTCACATGCAGCAACTAGAGGGATGTGCAACTATGATGTACAACTGTCTACTGGGGCTTTGGGGAGAAAAGGGGAAAAAAAGGAGGAGGATTGGCAATAGATGTTAGCTCAGGGCTGGTCTTCCTCAGAAAAAAGAGGAGGATTGGCACGGATGTTAGCTCAGGGCTGATCTTCCTCACAAAAAAAAAAATAAATAAACAAACAAACAAATAAATAAATAAATAAACAAGTTACTGTCAGGGCTCATGTGCTTCTCATTTCTATGGCCAGTGCTCTTTTTCCTCTACCTCCCAAGAAACTCGCAGTTTGTTTTTTTTATTGAGGTAAAATTGATTCATAAAATTGTGTAAATTTAAGGTATACAACATTGTATTTCACCTTCTGTATAGACTGCATCCTGTTCACCACCAAAAGATAGTTGCCGTCCATCACTGTACACATAGTCACTGTACCCCTTTGCTCTCCCTCTAACCACTCCCCTTCCCCCCTGATAACCCCAATCTGTTCCATGTATCTTTGTGTTTGTTTGTTTATCTTCTACATATGAGTGAAATCATACAGCATTTGACTTTCTCTGTCTGATTTATTTCACTCAGCATGATACCCTGAAGGTCCATCCATGTTGTCGCAAATGACAATATTTCATCTTTTTTATGACTGAGTACTATTCCATTGTGTGTATATATATGTATACATATATATGCCAAATCTTCTTTATCCATTCATCTGTTGATGGACACTTAAGTTGCTTCCAAGTCTTGGCTATTGTGACTAATGCTGTAATGAACTTAGAGGTGAATATCTTTTTGAATTAGTGTTTTCGTGTTCTTTGGATAAATATTCAGAAGTAGAATAGCTGCATTATATGGTACTTCTAGTTTTAATTTTTTGAGGAATCTCCATATTGTTTTCCATAGTGGCTGCACCAATTTACATTCCCAGCAGCAATGTATGAGAGTTCCCTTTCCTCCACATCCTCTCCAACACTTGTTATTTCTTGTCTTATTAATTATAGCCACTATGAGAGGCATTATTAGGGCATTTCCCTAATAATCGGTGATGTTGGACACATTTTCAGGTGCCTCTTCGCCATCCATATATCTACTTTGGAAAAATGTCTGTTCAGATCCCCTGCCCATTTTTTAACCAGGTTGTTTGTTGTTTTGTTGTTGAGTTGTATGAGTTCTTTATATATTTTGGATACTAACTCTTATCCAATGTATGATTTGCAAATATCTTCCCCAATTGGTAGGTTATCTTTTCATTTTATTGATGGTTTCCTTTGCTGTGCAGAAGCCTTTCAGTTTCATGCAGTCTCTTTTGTTTATTTTGTCTTGTTTCCCTTGTCTGAGGAGACATATTTAAAAAGATACTGCTGAGACCAATGTTAACGAGTGTACTGCCTATGTTTTCTTCTAGGGGTTTTGTGGTTTTAGGTCTTACATTCAAGTCTTTAATCCACTTTGAGTTAATTTTTGTTTATGGTGTAAGATGGTGGTCAAGTTTCATTCTTTTGGATCCCTTTTGTTTCTTTTTCTTGCCTGATTGCTCTGGCTAGGACTTCCAATACTATGTTAAATAAGAGTGGTGAAAGTGGGCATCCTTGTCTGGTTCCTGTTCTTAGAGAGATAGCTTTCAGTTTTTCTCCATTGAGAATGATATTAGCTGTGGGTTTGTCATATATGGCCTTTATTATATTGAGGTACTTTCCTTCTATACCTATTTTATTCAGAGTTTTTATTATAGGTGGATATTGGATCTTGTCAAATGCTTTCCCTGCATCTATCGAGATGAGTATGTGGTTTTTATTCTTCATTTTGTTAACGTGGTATAGCACATTTATTGATTTGCGGATTTTGAACCTTCCTTGCATCTTCAGAATAAATCTCACTTGATTATATGGTGTATAATCCTTTTAATGTATTGTTGTATTTGATTTCCTAATATTGTGTTGAGAATTTTTGCCCCTATGTTCATCAGTGATATTGGCCTGTAATTTTCTTTTTTTGTGTCGTCCTTGTCTGATTTTAGTATTAAGGTAATTTTAGCCTTGTAAAATGAGTTAGGAAGCATCATTTCCTCTTCAGTTTTTTGGAAGAGTTTAAGAAGGATAGGTATTAAATCTTTGAATGTTTGATAGAACTCATCAGAGAAACTGTCTGGTCTTGCACTTTTGTGTTTTGGGAGGTTTTTTATTACTGTTTCAATCTCCTTACTAGTGATTGACCTATTCAAATTCTCTATTCCTTCTATTCAGTTTTGGAAAGTTGTATGATTCTAGGAAGTTATCCATTTCTTCTAGGTTATCCAATTTTTTGGCATATAGCTGTTCATAGTATTCTCTTACAATTTCTTTTTTGTTGCTATGTTACATGTGGTAATTTATCTTCTTTCATTTCTGATATTATTTGAGCCTTCTTTATTTTTTTCTCAGTGAGTCTAGCTAAAGGTTTGTCAATTTTATTTATCTTTTCAAAGAACTAGCATTTAGTTTCATTGATCCTTTCTATTGCCATTTTAGTCTCTATCTTATTTGTTTCTGTTGTGATTTTTATTATTTCCTTCCCCCTACTAATTTTGAGCTTAATTTTTTCTTCTATTTCTTGTTACTTTAGGTGTAATGTTAGATTGTTTATTTGAGATTTTTGTTGTTTCTTGAGGAGGCCTGTATTGCTATAAACTTCCTTCTTAGTATCACTTTTGCTGCAACCCATAGATTCTGCTATATTGTGGTTTCATTTTCATTTTTTTCCAGGTAATTTTTGATTTCTCATTTAATTTACTCATTGATCCAATAGTTGTTCAGTAGTGCATTGTTTAGTCTCCACATATTTGTGATTTTTCCACCTTTCTTCTTGTAATTGATTTGTAGTCTCACAGCATTGTGGTCAGACAAGATACTTGATATGATTTCAGTCTTCTTAAATTTATTGAGACTTGCTTTGTTTCCCAATATATAGTCTATCTTTGAGAATGTTCCACATGCACTTGACAAGAATGTGTATTCTGCCGCTTTTGGATGGAATGTTTTGTATATATCTAGTAAGTTCATCTGATCTAATGTTTCATTTAAGGCCAGTGTTTCTTTTTTTGTTCTTTTTATAAATTTTTTGTTTATTGTCGTAACATTGGTTTATAACGTTGTATAAATTTCAAGTGTACATCATTACACTTCTATTTCTGCATGGATTACATCATGTTCTCATGTTCACCACCCAAATACTAATTACAATCCATCACCACACACATGTGCCTAATTGTCTCTTTCCCCCTTCACCCTCCCCACTTCCCCTCTGGTTACCACTAATCCAATCTCTGTCTCTATGTGTTTGTTTGTTGTTGTTATTATCTACTACTTAATGAGGGAGATCATATAGTATTTGACCTTCTCCCTCTGACTTATTTCACTTTGCATAATACCCTCAATGTCCATCCATGTTGTCACAAATGGCTGTATTTCCTCATTTCTTATGGATGAGTAGTATTCCATTGTGCATATATACCACATCTTCTTTATCCATTCGTCCCTTAATGGGCACTTAGGTTGCTTCCAAGTCTTGGCTATTGTGAATAATGCTGCAGTGAACACAGGGGTGCATGTATCTTTACACATTGGTCCTTACAAGTTCTTTGGATAAATACTCAGCAGTGGAATAGCTGGATGGTATGGTAGTTCGAGCCTTAATTTTTTGAGGAATCTCCATACTGTTTTCCGTAGTGGCTGCACCAGTTTGCATTCCACCAGCAGTGTATGAGAGTTTCCTTCTCTCCACATCCTCTCCAATACTTGTTGTTCCCTGTCTTGTTAATTATAGCCATTCTGACGAGTGTGAGGTGATATCTCATTGTAGCTTTGATATGCATTTCCCTGATAGTTAATGATGTTGAACACCTTTTCATGTGCCTGTTGACCATCTGCATATCTTCTTTAGTGAAATGTCTCTTCAGGTCTTTTGCCCATTTTTTAATTGGGTTGTTAAGTGTCAGTGTTTCTGTGTTGACATTCTGCCTGAATGATCTATCCATTGGTATAACTGAGGTCTCAAAGTCCTCTACTATTACTGTGTTATTGTCAATTTCTTCCTTTATGTCTGTTAATAAGTGCTTTATATACTTTGGTGCTCCAATGTTAGGTGCATATATATATATATATATATATATATATATATATATATATATATATAAACAAAGGTTATGTCTTCTTGATGGATTGTCCCCTTTATCATTATATAATGTCCATCTTTGTCTCTTGTTATCTTTTTTGTCTTCAAGATTATTTTATCTAAGTTTGGCTACACCTGCTTTCTTTTGGTTTCCATGTGCTTGGAGTATCATCTTCCATCCTTTCACTCTGAGCCTACGTTCATCTTTAGTGCTGAGATGGGTCTCCCGGAGACAGCATATTGTTGAGTCTTGTCTTTTAATCTATCTAGCAACCCTGTGTCTTTTGATTGGTGAATTCAATCCGTTTATATTTAGGGTGATCATTGATATATGAGAACTTAATACTGCCATTTTATCTTTTGCTTTCAGGTTGTTCTTTATTTCCATTGTTTCCTTTTCCTTGTATTTCTGTCTGCCGTTTCAGTTGGGTGGTTTTCTGTGATGTGTGTCTCAGTTTCCTCTTTTTTTATGTTTTGTGACTCTTCTCTGAAATTTTGTTTTGTGGTCACTATGTTGTTTGTATAAAAGGTCTCATAGGTACGATAGTCCTTTTTCTGCTGAAAATATTTTATCTTCATTTGCCTATGCAGGTTTTGTTCTTTTCCTCTTCCTCTTCTTTTTGTTGTCATAAATTATCCATTTTTATATTGAGTTTGTCACCAAATTGAACTGTTTATAGTTATTCTTAATGCTTCCTTTCCATTTAACTCTTATGTTATAATCAAGTGTGTACTATTCTATTCTGGTACAGAATTGAAATTTTCTGATTTTTGTCTATCTATTTATCATCTTGCTCAGAGTTTTGTATACTTTTGCCTTTTTGCTTCTGGTAGGAGATCTCTTTTCAACATTTCTTGTAAGGCAGGTCTAGTGGTGATGAACTTCCTCAGCTTTCGTTGGTCTGGGGAAGACTTTATTTCTCCTTCATATCTGAAAGATAACTTTGCTGGATAGAGTATTCTTGGCTGACAGTTTTTATCTTTCAATATTTTGAATACATCTTTCCACTCTCTCCAAGCCTGCAGGGTTTCTGCTGAGAAGTCTGCTCATAGCCTAAAGGGGATTCTCTGGAAGATTATTTACTTTGTCTGCCTGGCTGCTTTTAATATTCTTTCTTTGTCAATGATTTTTCACAATTTTATTATTGTGTGTCTTGAAGAATGTCTTTTTGTGTTGAGGTAATTAGGTGTTCTATTAACTTCCTGTACTTATATATCCAGTTCCTTCCTCAGGTTTGGAAAATTCTCAGCTATCATTTCTTTAAATAAGCTCTCTGCTTTCTTATCTCCCTCTTCTCCTTCTGGGATACTCATTACCCGTATGTTGCCCATTCTAATGGAGTCATATAATTCTCGTAGAATTTCTCCACTTATATAAAATCTTAGTTCTCTCTCTTCTTTTACCTGCATCATTTCTAAGTTTCTATCTTAGAGCTTACTAATTCTCCCTTGCATATGATCTGCTCTATTTCCAATGCTTTCTAATGCATTCTTCATCTCATTTATTGAGTCTTCAGCTCCAGAATTTCTGTTTGGTCCATTTTTTGTGTTTCAATCTCTTTGCTAAAGTATTCCTTCTCTTCTTTGATTTTATCCCTGAGCTCATTGAACTGCCTTTCTAAGTTTTCTAGTAGCTTGTTGAGTTTCTTCATGACAGCTATTTTGAATTCTTTATCATTTAGATCACAATCTTCCATGACTTTATGTTTGGTTTCTAGAGAGTTGTGTTTTTTTTTTTTTGTAATGTCATGGTACTGTGTGTTTTTGTGTTGTATTCTGAGTTATTCCTCTGTTGATGCATCTGTTGTAGCAAACATGTTTTTTATTTAGTATAGGTCTATTTCTCTTGATTCAAACTTTTAAAATGCTTGGAGATTAGAAGCATTTCCTTTCTTTTTCAGTAGGGGGCCCTATAGCACTAGTTTTTGGTTTCTCTTAACCAAGAGCTGCCTCTGGCTATATATTAGGATTTGCATGTTACATCCTCCAATGCCTCTGTTTGGGGTGTTACTGGTACTCTCTTCATCAACACCTGCACTTCTGGGGGTCACTGATGCCTTGCTGTTGCTGGCTCTGCTGCTGGGGGCAGACACATGGCTGACACCTCAGCTGCATCTGGAATCCCCTGGGTCAGATGCTCTGCTTTCATGGTTGGGGGAGGGGATGGGATAGAGAGAGCTGGATATGTGAGGCACCATCTCAACTGTTGCTTGTCACTTCGTTGCAACAGGCACTGCTGTTGTTTGAATATAGGAGTCCTCTGTGCACCTCCGCTGCTGCTACCAGGCTCCAAGTTGCCCTTGGAGGACCCAGGATCATGGGGCTCTTCCTCTGCTGCTGTTCTTCTTCCCGTGGCCACAGGTTCTGCTGCAGCTGGCCGGCTGGAGTTGCTGACATGCCTCTGCTGCTGCCCACCAAATTCTCTGGGGCTGGGGTCCACTGGCTCAGCCACTGCAGCCAGGAATCAAAGGATCCCAGGCTCTGCCTGTGCTGTTTCCCCATTTAGCCTCCTCTACGTGCTCCAATTCACCCACCTTTGTATATAACAACGTGTGGTCTTTCTGGCATCCTGGTGTGTTGTGCAATGTAGCCTTTGTTGAATTATGGATGTTTTACTTACTGTGGATTGGAGGGGAGAGACAAAAGGATCCTCTCACACTACCAGGATGATGACCTCTCCCTCACAGTTCATATTTTGTTAAGTCTCATTACATTAATCTGAAAGCTACCCACAGTTAATTTTGCAAAGTGTCATATTAATCAAATATTTATCATAACCATAAGCAAGGCTTTTGGAAAATTTTGCATAATTTGAGGAGGATATTTAAAGAAACCTGGAACTATTTGACATTAAGAAATAATCCTGTCAATGTTATAGAGGCCTCTACACAATCTCTGAAGAGAATCTGAATTTGTTTTATGTTCTATTAAGCATATGAGGAATGAGAAAGGCTTTATACCTAACATTTTCTATTGACCTATTGTTATGACTTGAATTTTCTAAACTATATGAATTACCTTGGCTCCTATATAGGAGGTGTTCATTAATGAAAAATTACCAAGAAATTCTCAAAAATTATACATTACAACTACATAAAAATAACTCCTAATGAGTTCAATATAATCAATGATTGTGCCATGAACACACTACAGTAGAAATCAAAAGTGATTGGCCACTTTAAGGAGTCTGTAAGTGGAAACACTAAATGTGTTTTTTCAAAGGTAATTACGTTTCCTTAAAATTCAAATAAGCAGAGAAATTTTCAATCCTTAGGCTAAAGGAAGAAAAATACACTTCTACAGCAAGAAGATATTGGCTGAAATAACAAAAGGAACAAAATGGGCAGCCCAGAAGAACCTATACCAGAATTTTCTCTTTAAGACAACTAACACTTCAAAAAATTTAGTTGAAATTAACTAATTTGTATCTAGTACCCACTATGTGCAAGGGAATGAAATTAACATTTATTTTCTGCTTAATATGTGCCACACAGTTCTAGAAGCTGCATTATTAGTATCAGTACTAACATTAGTATTTATGAATCCTCACAACTCTTGGAGGTATGTGATATTATGCTGATTGTATATCTGAGAAAACTGGGGCTCAGAGAGGTGAAGAAGCAAGGTTTTATCAACCTTCAAGATTCTCAGACAACTCGTATAATAGGTATTTTAATTCCCAGTTTATGAGCCTGAGACCCAGAGAGGTTATGTAACTGCAAAAACTCACACAGGTGATAAATAGTTTGCACATAACTCCAACATTAAAGCTGAATTTCCTTTATCTACCAGTGGTTCTCCAACTTTAGCACGCGTCAGAATCTTCTTGTTAAAACAGAAGTTATTAAAACAGAGCTGGGCTCCATCCCCAGAGTTTTTGAATCAAGAAGACTGGGGTGGGGCCCAAGAGTTTGCATTTCTAAAAAGTGTCCAGGCGATGCTCCTGCTGCTAGTCCAGGGACTACACTTTCATAACTACTCTGGGAACAGTAGCTAAGGAGAACAGTAGCTAAGGAGTCAAGTGTAGTTTTAGTTGAACAAACTGACTGAAAGGCTAAAAGGTATATTGTCAGAAATTTAATGGTCAATTACAAGTTTGACGTGAAAGGCAAAAGAGAGCCAAAGATGAGATTTTAAGATATTGTCATAGGGATGACTGTAGTTGAGAGAAAAAAGTAAGGCTACCTATTCCCTTTAACTTTTCCTTCATTTTATCAGAAACAGAATAATACATTCACAGTGAAGCTATTTTATACAGTTTTTTAACTACTCTTTTTGTTTTACATTCAGCATATCTTATTTTTAGCAATAAAGAGTAATGCCACTGAAACTTTTAAGGAAACCATATTTCTCTTTTTTCCTTTTCATTTCTTATTTTTTGTTTGTTGTTATTTTTTTAATGAACCTCATTTTAGGTGATAGACAGGGAATTGTCCCCCCTAATGGTAGAAGGATCAAGTAGATTGGATTTGAGATGTTTAATCAAGTCAGTTAACAGACAAACGGACTTGATGAGTGTGGGTTAGAGTGGTGCATTCCACCAGGAACCCTGCGGACGTAAGATTAAGATTTTATTCAAGGTCAAGTCACAGAACTCACTTGGAAAAGAAGTAACAGGATACAGACAAAGAATTAATACTAAAACCCTCTACTGGACACATAAACAATACAAGAATGCATGTGAACTCTAGTCAACACCTATCGTCAATTAATCCTGGGGATAAATTGTAGCATGAAAATATTTTATAAATAAGCATACATGTGTATCTCATTATTTCCTCTAAATGCACTAAACTATGGATGGAAGATTTTAGTCTCGACACAGGGAGAGATGTACTTCTTCATTTAGTGTCCAGAATACTAGTAAGTGGGTTTTTTATTAAATTAGAGGAGTATAATCTATTGATTAGAGACTAGAAAAACTTTTTTAAAAGGATATGCTAAATAGGATGAAAAAGACAACCAGGGACCTCAATAATAATAAAAAATAAAGAAAAAACAACAACCAGGATCTGGAGCAGGAGTTTGTAACTTTTTTTTGTGCCATGGCAATCTGATAGTCTATGCACTCTTTCTCATGATAATATTTTTAATGCATAAGACAAAATAGATAAGACTTCAAAGAAATATTACAATAAATTACTTACCAAATACTAAAAACTATATTTATTATATAGTAATATACATGTTTTTAATCAATACATTGGTAACAAAATAATATATTTTATAAAAGCAAGTTAAAATTAATTTGTTTGATATTTCAGTGTGAAGGTAGTTGCTGCTTAGTTTGAATAAGACCGTTAACCTGTGGGGCAACACGCACGTCATATCGGACATCCAATCAATTATTTTTGTTTTTATTTTTATTTTCACGGTTACAAGAGCAGAAAACATCCATTTGCAAAGATATATTATTGAAAATGGAATTAAAGCTTTCATAGCTGTCTTTAAAATGCAAGGATAGGTTTCTCACAATAAACATTAGGATTGTCCCAAAGCTTTTTGAGTTACACTCCAATTGTAGTAATTTGGTTCTGATAGTCAACGAGTTCATCTTTGGCTAGTTTAACATCTGTGGTACAGTTTATGTTAGAAGAAAGGATTGTGAATCCATGGTTTAACTTTAATGCTATCAATGTAGCTTTTGAAAATATTCTGATGTGTTTTCAAGTGTTTGCAGATTTCACTTTTTAAATAAATTGACAGAGAATTTTATATCTCCACTCCATTTTGGTAAAGCATTTCCTCCAGCATTTAAAGAATGCAAGAATGCAAGAATGTTTATTTCTACTCTCTTCTTGCTTATTGGGAGCTTAGCCAAGAAAGTTTGGAATTGTTAAGAAGCGTCTGTAATGGTGACTTCCAGATTTTGAAAGATTTATCTCATTCATATGCTTAAAATATCTGTCAGGTAAATCATCCAATGGATAAAATCCTTTCTTTCAAAGTGATCCAAGAGAGTTTCTGTTTGTTTTTTTTTTTTTAGAAAAAGTGAAATTTCTGTCCCTGGTTTGAACAATCACTGTAAGACTTGTCTTCGAAGCCATAGAATTTCCATGTAGTAGAATAGAGCTTAATATTCTCCTTCCGTTTTTTGGAAAAAAATCTTAAAAAATTAAGAGATTCAGAGATATGCATCTTATTTTGTTTATAGCATATACAGCTCTTGGAAAAACTTCTTTCAGGCTTATTAAAAAAGTTTTGTTGCCAGTGCATATCTCTGTAAAAAGCAGTGAGTGACAATGACCTAAGGAGATGCCTTTTTTCTCTAAAGTAGCAAAACCAGATGCATTACCAATCACTGTAGAAGGTCCATCTGAGCAAAGAGTATGCTTTTTTTTTTTCAGTCAAATATTTGTTTGGCAAAATAACTTTTCACCATTTCCAAACATCAACAGCTTTTTCAGTGTCCAAAAGGGACTCACAAAATAAGATTTGTTTTTTGGATGTGTCAGTATGCACATCATGAACAAAAACAGTCTGTTGGCTGCATTAAGAAATGTCTATAGCTTCATCTATTTACATAGTCAATGGGAATGTTGAAGCTGCCAATTCCTTGATGATCTGCTTCAAGAACATATCACAACACTTGAGTAGGGAGCCACTTCTAAATTTTTCCTCTGTTCCAACCACAAACCATTTTGATCTCGCCCAGTACATGTGCCTTTACTAAAGTCTCTGTAGTAATGTGGTATTCCAAATAGTAAGCAATCTCATGGCAGATCTAATAACTACCATAATTAGAAAGTAATAATGAGCATATATGATACTTCAAAACCTAAATATGATAGGAAAATATAGGTGATTTTTATTGGTGACAAAATTACAGGTACTACCAATGATACTGTGAACTGGAAGGAAAGTTTACAGAATGCCTGAAATTTATCCATAGGTCACTTGGGGACCTGTAGATCCAAGCTTAAAAAGCCTGATCAAGAGGGTTACCAATGGATAGAACTGTTACTCATAATTGGACCTCTTTACACGGAAAGTCTCCTTTGAATTTTCTACAGGTGAATTATTCACTTTGCAGTTATTGACATGACTTTTTCCACTTTTCCTAGTGGGTTTAAGCCTGAAGTGAATTGTTTCTTCTATTATCTTGTTTATTTATTTATTTATTTATTTATTTATTTATTTATTTACTACTCTTTCTCTCTAATCCTATTCTAAGATAGGAGGAAAAAGGAGACATTTGAAATTCTCTCCCATATTCAAGCTCAGCTTCTACTCAAGCTATATTTGAATTAAAAAACTCAATGACTTCACAGGACTGTCATGAAACGTATGAACTAGACAAATAATGAGCTTGGGGTTGGGGGTTGAAGAGCAAGAATTAGATGACAAGAATTGATGTACCAAATGTGAATAAGGATGCAAAATGAAAATTATCAAAAATTATCTAATACCTTTGCTGTTTCTTCCCAATATAACTACATTCTGCTGTTTTAACTGTGTTGAATTTTGAGACTATGAAAGTTATCTAAATTTAAATTGTAAGTAGAATGTTCTATAAATTCAAAAATTCTTTGTGCAAGCACTTTAACTTTGATACATCCCTTTTCTCCTCTGTAAAATGGGGCTAATAATAATGCCTATACCATAGGATTATTGTGATGATTAAATGACAGAATTAATATATAAAATTCTAAGCACAGTGACTAGAACATCAGTACTCAATAAATCTTATCATTCACTATCATCATAATTTTTATCATAGTTAGATATTATTTAAAGGGCAAAGGAGAGTCATTTAAATATTTTAAGCAGTTAGCACAATGAAATTTGTATTTTAGGGAAATACAAGTGGTAACAGGTGTAATGGTAGCTTTTGTTGAATATTTTAATCATATTTTTAATATCAGTGTATTAGTAATGGCTATCATTAGGACATTTTAATGCTGTTTTAATTTTGTTTCACCACAGGTAATAACGAGATGAATAAATTCATTGTAAAGAATTCTGATCCAGAGGATTTCATCGTTTTGGTCTATGAAAAAATACTATTATGCCAACTACCTCAGAAATGACTTTGGAGTAAGGAGCATTCTGGGAAGAAAATCACAGGAACTTGTTCATCTTAAAAAGGAAGGCACACCATGCATACAAATATTTAACTTTCAGGAACAAATAAGGAAATAATGTACTCATTTATCATATATTTGTCAAACACTTATTATATGTTAGGCACTCTTATAGGTGCTTGGGATACATCTGTAGAAACAACAGAAGTTAATAGGGAAAAGGGAGGCAGACAATAAACAATAATCATAATGCATAAATCAATGATATGCTATGCTGAAATAAGATAAGAGCTATGAGAAAAATTGTAAAGCAGAATAAAAGAAATGTGACGCTTTGGGGTGAGGATAGAGTTGTAATTCTAAAGAGGGATGTAGAGGGGCCGGCCCCGTGGCTTAGCAGTTGAGTGAGCGTGCTCCGTTACTGGCGGCCCGGGGTTCGGATCCCAGGCGCGCACTGATGCACCGCTTCTCTGGCCATGCTGAGGCCGCATCCCACATACAGCAACTAGAAGGATGTGCAACTGTGACATACACCTATCTACTGGGGCTATGGGGGAAAAAAGGAGGAGGATTGGCAGTGGATGTTAGCTCAGAGCCGGTCTTCCTCAGCAAAAAAAATAGAGGAGGATTAGCATGGATGTTAGCTCAGGGCTGATCTTCCTCACAAAAAAACAAAGAAGGGAAGTATAGTAGGTAGGCCTCATTTGGGCGGTAACATTTGGGTAAAGACTTGAGGGAAGTAAGGAAGTTAATCATATTTGGACAAGAGCGTTGTAGGCAGAGAAAATAGCTAGTACACAGGCTCTATGTTTTTAATGTATTTATTGTAATGGAGACAATGTAAGGATCTCAGTCGGGCTGAAGCAGAGAAACTGAAGGAACAACACTAGAAAATGAGGCCAACGAAGTAACATGGGAGGGGGAGGCAGATCATGAAAACCTTCCAAGTCAATGGAATGACTTTGACTTTTACTGTAAATGAGAGAGACATGACAGGATTCTGAATTATATTTTAAAATAATATTTTTGACTGCAGTATTGAGAATAAATTACAAAAAGGCAAGGATAGAGGCAGAAAAAACAATTTAGACCAAGAGAAGGTAATAAATTGGACTAGGGTAGTAGCAGTGGAGGTGGTGAGATTCTGGATATGTTTCCAAGGTTGAATAGACAGGCCTTGATGAACTGGATACAGCAAGTGAAAAAAAAGAAACAAGTCTGGGATAGATTCAAGATTCTGAACTTGAGCAAGTGGAAGTTTGGAGTTACCATGTACTGAGATGAAGAAGACCCGAGGAAGACCAGGTTTGTGGACTTCAGTTTTGGACATGTTGCCTTTAAGATGTCTGTTGGATTTCCAAGTGGAAATGTTTAGTAAGTAGCTGGATATAGCAGTATAGAGTTTAGGAGCGATGTCTTTGTTGGAAGTATAAGCGTGGAAATCATCAGCATAGAAGAGGAATTTAAAGTCATGAGGTTGGATAAGATCATAAGAGGAGAGTGAGTGTAGACAGAGAAGGAAAGGGGACCTAGGACTGAGCCATGGGTAATTCCAATGTAAAAAGATCATGGAGAGAAGAGGAATCAGCAAGAGACTTAAAAGGAAGAGCCATGAGAAAAACTGGAAGAATGTGATGTCTTGGAATTTAATGGAAAAGTTTATTAGGAGTCAGGAGTGATCAAATAAGATGATGATTGAGAAATATCCTTACTATCTTACTATCTTATTATATAGTCTGGTGAAGTTAAGGGAGTGAAAGCTTAACGGCAATGGATTTAAGAGAAAATGAAAAAAGAGTAATTTAAGGTACTATGTATGGTTAACTGTTTCACAAAATTTTGATGCAGTTGGCAGAGAGCAAAGAAATTAGTCAGTAGCTAGCAGAGGTAAAAGAGCAGCTTTTTGTTTGTTGTTAAGATGGGAAGGATAAGAATATGCTTGTATTCTGATGAGAATAATTTAGTACAAAGCAAATGATTGATGATGAAGGAAAAAGGAGAGAATTATTGGATCATAATTTTTTGGGGGGAGAGTGAGGAAGATCGGCCCTGAGCTAACATCCCTTGCCAGTCTTCCTCTTTTTGCTGAGGAAAATTAGCTCTGAGCTAACATCTGTGCCCATCCTCCTCTATTTTGTATATGGGATGCTGCCACAGTATGGCTTGGTGAGTGGTGCGTAGGTCCGCGCCCGGGATTCCAAACTGTGAACCCTGGGCTGTGGAAGCGGAGCGTGCAAACTTAGCCACTATGTCCCTGGACTGGCCCTGAGGAACATTATTCTTAAGTAGGGAAGAAGAAAGGAGATTAGCACATAGGTGGAGGGACTGGATTTAGGTAGATACACGGAGAGTTCATCTATGAAACAAGGAGTATATTGGCATAGAGATTAATTTGGTAGGTATATGTAGTAGCAGGAGTTTGTGGAAGCTTGCTTTTTAAACATTTTGATTTTGGAAACTCTCAAATATATTTTAAAAAGTAGACAAAATAGTATAATAAACATTTATGTACCATCACTCAGTGTCAAAATATAGCGTAATGTTGCAAATCTTGTTTCATCCAAAAGCCCCCATTTTTACTGAGCTATTATAATTCAAATACCAGATGTTATATCATTTCACTTATAAAATCTTCAGCATTTATTTCTAACAGGACATTTTCTTTTAACATAACTACCATACCATTGCCAAAATAACAAATTTAAGAATAATTTTGTAATATGATCTAATTCCCACTCCATGCCCAAATTTCACCAGTTATCTCAAAACTATCTTTTCACATTTAATTTGTATAAATCATGATCTAAACAAGGCTCACACATTGCATTTGGTTAATATATTTCTTAAATCTATGTTTTGTCTATCAGCTTCTTTTTTTCCCATACCACTTGTATGTTAAAGAACTTGGGCCATTGTGCTCTAAAATTTTCCAGACTCTGGATTTGTACCTTACCATTCTTGTGGTGCCCTTCAATATGTTCCACTTGCTTATATATTTTCTGTAAACTAGTAGTTGGATCTGGATGCTTGATTGATTCAGGTTCTATTCTCTTTCTTTAGCAGTAATACTTAATAGGTTTTACTATGTGATTTCTATTGAATTAAAACATGTGGCCATTATGTCTTATTCTTCTATTTTTAGAGATTCTAAAATTGGTTATTGAGATTAAGTGCTGTCAACCTGATCCTTTAAATATTGACCTTTCACCTGATGGATTTAGTACACAATGATATTCATTGCCCAAATCTATTATTTCTTTAGAAGTTGCAAAATAGCTATTTTTCTAATTCTAATATTCCTTGTATATTTTTAGTGCAATTATTCTATATGAAATAACATTCTCTCATTAACTATCTGATTATCTTACTTACAGAAAAGGTAGAATAAACACTTGATTCTTTCTCTTTATTCATCAGTTTTCATAGTGATCTGTAGTCTCCTAGTTAGTTAATTAGTTAGCCTCCAATTGTTACCTAAGAGAGTTCTGTTTTAAGAATCATTATAAAATCTTAAAATTTTTAAATAAAATTCATATGCTTCTATCCATTTTAGTCATTATTTTTTTCACACTCAAGTTGTCCCATCTTTGGCAATGGGAGTCATTTGAAATTGACACCTGTGTCCTTTTGGATTGATCCTAGTACTATTTGATAGTTTCCTTGCTTTCCAGCACAATATCACTGAGACTCATCATGTGATTTTTATGCCTCAGACATGGAATTGGCAATTTCCTCAAGGAGCCATTGTTTCTTTTAGCTAGAAATGATATTATGAAATCACATTCTGAGTAATAAGGGTGCTCATTATTATTGGGTTGTTATTGCTTCTAGGATGTCTTTGTCAACACAGCTAGAATATTCCATAATTTTAAAAAATTAAAATAAATGATAGATTATTCTGCTATTTCCTTTTAAAATTTAATATTATGTGTTTTGGGGGGCCAGTCCCATGGCTTAGAGGTTAAGCGCATGCGCTCCGCTATTGGCGGCCACTGTTCAGATCCCGGGCCTGCACCGACGCACGGCTTGTCCTGCCGTGCTGAGGTGGCGTCCCACATACAGTAACTAGAAAGATGTGCAACTATGACATACAACTATCTACTGGGGCTTTGGGGATAAAAAGGGGAAAAAAAGGAGGAGGATTGGCAATAGACGTTAGCTCAGGGCCAGTCTTCCTCAGCAAAAAGAGGAGGATTGGCATGGATGTTAGCTCAGAGCTGATCTTCCTCACACACACAAAAATATATATATTATGTGTTTTTTACTTCTCTTATTTTATATCTCTTTTTTCTCTTACACGGGCAATATTGGTTCTTAATGATATTAACATAATTACATGATGTATTGTACAATATATTAATAATTGAATTAAAATAACAACACTGATATTTATACTAATAACAAAGATGGTGAACATAATTTAAGATTTCCTTGCCATTCCTAGGTTATAACCCACCAGAATATACAAAACAAAGCATGTTTTAAATCACTTAAAATAGTTCTTTTCTATATGATTATGCAAACATCTTGATAGGGAATTAGAATAATTTGTTTCATTTTGTTTTCAAATAGTAGTACCTGCTTTTTTTCCTGTCTAATTCAACTGTGATTTCACTTATATAAAATATTTACATGATCCCAATGTCAAAATTATAAAAGAAGGTATATTTATTTTGTTTTTTACTCCCCCATAATAAATCATTTTTATTAGTCATGGTTTAATCATGCCATTATTTCCTTTTAAATAAACAATGTTCCGTTTCTTGTTTTTTTTCCACATATTATAACCTAAATATCATTCCATAGTAATACATAGAAATCTTCTTCATTTCCTTTTTTACAGCTTCAGGGTATTTTATGGTGTTGATTTATTATAATTTCTTAACATTACTCTTACTTATGGGCATTTGGATTATTTTCAGGCCTTTCCCATTAACAGTGCTGCTGCAATAAATATGCTTGTTCGTATGACATTTAGTGCTTTTTGCAAGAGTAACTTTAGGAAGAATTTCTACAAATGGGATTTCTGGGACAAAGGATAAATGCATATGCACTTTGCTAGTTATTACCAAATTTTCTTTCATGGAAGTTTCCACCGTTTGACATAACTAACAGCAATATGCGAGTGCATGTCTCTAACAGATTAGGTTGTCATACTTCCATATTTTGTTAAGCTGAAAGATGATAATAATAGTATGTTTTTATTTGCCTTTCTCATATTAGGAATGCTGCTTGGTATTTTTAATGTTTTAGGGCCATTTTTATTTTTCTATAATTTTTTCACATATTTTGGCAAATTTTCTATCAGAATGTTGATAATTTCAATTTTGGAGATGATTTAATATATAAGAATATTAAAACATTTTCTCTCATATCAAAATTGCCAGTAAGTTCACCCGCATTTCATTTGTCTTTTATAATTGCTTGTGGTGTTTTTTCCATGCAAACTTTTTTCTTTTTTTTTTTTGGTGAGGAAGATTGGCCCTGAGCTAACATCTGTTGCCAATCTTCCTCTTTTTGCTTGAGGAAGATTGGCCCTGTGCTAACATCTGTTGCCATTCTTCCTCTTTTTGCTTGAGGAAGATTGTCCCTGAGCTAACATCTGTGCCAATCTTCCTCTATTTTGTATGTGGGACGCTGCCACAGCATGGTTTGATGAATAGTGTGTAGCTTCACATCCAGGATCTGAACCCACAAACTCCAGGCTGCCAAAGCAGAATGCGCAGACTTAACCACTATGCCACCAAGCCAACCCCCCATGCAATCTTTTTAAAAAGTATTTATAAACTAGGAATAGCATAGAACTTCCTCAACTTAATAAAGAATATCTACAAATATCTACAGCTAACATCACACTTAATTGTGAGAAACGTGAAGCTTTCCAACTATGCTTAGGTACAAGACAAGGATGTCCCCTCTCACCACTGCTTTTTAACATTGTACTGGAAGTCTCTGCAAAGGCAGTAAGACAAGAAAAGAAAATAAAAGATATACACATTAAGAAGAAATAAGAGTTTTAGTTTGTAGATGGCAGGATTGCCTATGTAGAAAATCTAAAAGAATAGATAAAAAAAAAAAAAAAAAACTCCTGGGACTAATAAGTGATTATAGCAAGTTTGCAGGATACAAAGTTAAACTACAAATATCAACCATTTTCCTATATACCAGTAAAGAACAAGTGAAATTCAAATTAAAAACACAATACTATTTACATTGACACTCCAAAATATGAAATATTTAGATATAAATCTAACAAAATATGCACAAGATCTATATGAGGAAAACTACAAAATCTTGATGGAAAAAATCAAATAAGAACTAAATAATTGGAGAGATATCCCATGTTTATGGACAGGAAGACTCAATATTGTCAAGATATTGGTTCTTCTCAACTCTATCTATAGAATCAATGCCATCTCAATCAAACTCCACCAAGTTATTCTGTGTATATCAACAAAATGATTTTATGTTTATATGGAGAGACAAATGACCAAGAATAGCCAATATAATGTTAAAAGAAGAGAACTAACTCAGAGAACAGACACTAATCAACTTCAACATTTACTAAAAAGCTACAGTAATCAAGACAGCGTGGTATTGGTAAAAGAACAGACAAATAGATGAATGGAATAGAATAGAGAGCCCAGAAATAGACTACACAAATGCAGTCAACTGATCTTTGAAAAAAGAACAAAAGCAATACAATAGATCAAAGATAGTCTTTTCAACAAATGGTGCTGGAACTACTGGACATCCACATGCAAAAATAAAATTAATCTAGTCATAGATCTTATATTTTTCACAAAAATTAACTGAAAATGGATCACAGACCTAAATTTAAAACCCTAAACTATAAAACTCCTAGAAGATAACACAGGAGAAAATATAGATGACTTTGGGTTACTTCATGACATTTTAGATAGAACACCAAAGTCACAATCCATGAAAGAAATAATAGATAAGTTCGATTTTGTTAAAATTAAAAACTTCCATTCTGCAAAATAATATCAAAAAAATGAGAAGACAAGACCCAGATTGGGAGCAAATATTTGCAAAAGACACATGTGATAACAGACTGTTATAAAAAATATACAAGGGACTCTTAAAAGTCAACAATAAGAAAATTAACAACCCAGTTAAAGAGTAGGCAAAAACCTTAACAGACACCTCACCAAAGAATATATATAGATGGAAAATAAGCATATGAAAAGTTACTCCACATCGTATGTTCATCAGGGAACTGCAAATTAGAAGAACAATGAGGTACTACTCCACACGTATTAGAATGGCCAAAATCTGGAACACTGACAACACCAAATGCTGGTGAGGATGTGGAGCAACAGTAACTCTCATTTGTTGCTAGTGGGAATGAAAAATGGTACAGCCACTTTGGAAGACAGTTTGTTGATTTCTTAGAAAACTAAAAATATCCTTTTCATACAATCCAGCAATCACGTTCCTTAGTATTTACCCAAAGGAATTGAAAACATGTCCATACAGAAACCTGTACATGGATATGAATAGGAGCTTTATTCATAATTTCCAAAACTTAGAAGCGATGAAGACATCCTTCAGTAGGTGCATAGGTAAATAAACTGTGATATATCCAGACAATGTAATATTATTCAGTGATAAAAAGAAATGAATTATCAAGCCTAAAAAGACATGGAGCAACCTTAAACTCATATTTCTAAGTGAAAATGCCAATCTGAAAAGGCTACATACTATATGATTCTAACTATATGACATTCTGGAAAAGGCAAAACTATGAAGACAGTAAAAAGATTAGTGGTTGCCAGGGGTGGGGGTGGTGATGAATAAGCAGAGCACAGAGGATTTTTAGGGCAGTGAAAATGCTCTGTCTGATACTTTATGTTGGATACATGTCATTATACATTTGTCCAAACCCATCAAATGTACAACATCAAGAGTGAACCCTAAGGTAAACTATGTACTTTGAGAAATCATCATGTGTCAATATAGGTTCATCAAGTGTAACAAATATACCCTCTGGAGAGGGATATTGATAATGGAAGAGGCTATGCATGTTTGTAGGGGTACGGGGTGTAGGAGAAATCTCTGTACCTTCCTCTCAAGTTTGCTGTGAATCTAAAGCTGCTCTAAAAATATAAAGTGTTATAAAAAGCATTTATAGGTAAATGTGTCACTATTTTCCTTTCTTCTCTCTTGATTTGAGATCATAGTTTGGAAAGATTACCACACCTCTTGGTTATAAAGGAATTTATCCATGTTTTCTTCTAATACTTGTATAGTTTCATATTTTACTTTTAGATCTCTGATCCATTTGGAATTTATATTCGTGCATGATATGAAGAATTTATCCTGTTTTATATTATTTCATTTGACTATCCAGTTTTCAAATCATCCTTTATTAAAATGTCCCTCTTTTCTTCACAGATTGGGGATTTTTGTCTTCATCAATATTGAATTTCCATGTGTAGCTGGGCCTTTTGGGAAATTTTAATAATTCTGTTTCATTAATCTGTCTATTCAAGCACCAGTATCATATTATTTTAAAAGAGGCTTTTATAATATGTTTTAAGGTCTATTAATGTTAGCCCTGGTGGTGTAGTGGTTAACATTCTGCACTCTCACCACCACAGCCTGGGTTTGTTTCCCAGTCAGCGAACCACATCACCCCTCTGTCGGTTGTCATACTATGGCAGCTGCGTGTTGCTGTGATGCTGAAATCTATGTCACCAGTATTTCAAATACAAGCAGAGTCATCCATGCTGGTCAGGATTCAGTGGAGTTTCCAGACTAGTCAGACTAGGAAGAAGGACCAAGCCACCCACTTCAGGAAAAATAGGCCATGGAAAACCCTGTGAATAGCAGTGGAGCATTGTCTCATATAGCGCTGGAAGGTGAGAAGATGGCCCAAAATGACCAGGCAGCATTTCTCTCTGCTGTAAACAGGGTCACAGGAGTCGGAATTAACTTGATGATACTAGCAACAAAAGCTTAGCCTGCCCTCATTGTTCTTCTTTATCACAGTTTTATGTGCTTTTTTTTTTCCTATTCACTCTTTCAAATGAACTTCATAAGATATTTTCTAGCTGATGATATTTTTAATTGTGCTCAAATTAAAATATAGTTCTCTTCTGATCAATTCAATTTCCTTAGTGAAATAGAACAAAAGACTATCAGCAAAGAGTAAAGACTTGGTAGGATATATTGGAATATGACGAGAGAGAAGATGTAAAGTAGTTATCTAGGAGAAAGGAGAGTTGCCATCTCACACTTGTTAGGATGGTTACTATTTAAAAAAAAAATCATAAAATAACAGTATTAGTGCGGATGTCCAGAAAATGGAACCTTTGTGCAGTGTTGATGAGAATGTAAAATGGTACAGCTGCTGTGGAAAACAGAATGGCAGTTTCTCAAAAAATTAACAGTAGAATTGCCATATGAGCCATTCTGGATATGTACCCAAAAGAATTTAAAGCATGGTCTCGAAGAGATATTTGTTCACTCATGCTCATAGCAGCATTATTCACAAGAGCCAAGAGGTGGAAACAACCCAAGTATCCATTGATGAAGGAATAGATGTAGAAAATGTGGGATACGGATACAATGGAATATTTAATCAGCCTTAAAAAGGAAGGAGAGTCTGACTCATACTACAATATAGATGAACCTTAAAGACAGTTTGCTAAGTGAAATAATCCAGTCACAAAAAGACAAGTACTGTATGATTCTACTTATATAAGGTATATAGTGTAGTCAAATTCATAAAGATGAAATGTCTAATGGTGGGGGCCAGGGGCTGGGGCAAGGAGGCAATGGGGTGTTATGTTTTAATGGGTACAGAATTCCAGTTTTGCAAGATGAAAAGAGTTCTGGAAATGGATGGTGGTGATGCTTGCACAGCAATATGAATGCCCTTAATACCACTGAACTGTACACTTAAAAATGGTTAAGATGGAAAATTTTATGTTATATGTACTTTACTACAATATTTTTAAAAAATTTAAAATCCGTTTCCATATATGTATGCGTCTATTTCTGGGTTCTCTTTTCTGTTCTATTGATCTATTTACATATCCTGTCTTGATTACTGTATCTCATAATAATTCTTATAATCAGGTAATGTTAGCCCTCCAACTTTGTTCTTTTTCAAAATTGTTTTGGCTATTCTAGGTTCTTTGCATTTCCATACCAATTTTATAATTAATTTCTTTAAAAAGCCTACTGAGATTTTGATAGGGATTACATTCGTTTATAATTCAGTTTGGAGAAATGACATATTAACAATATTGAGCCATTTGGGCCAAAGAAGATAGCATAAGTTTTTATTTAGAGCTTCTTTAACTTCTCTTAGCAATGTTTTGAAATTTTCAGTGTATAGTTTTTGCAGATTTTGTGTCAATTTTATTGCTATGAATTTCATATTTTGGGATGTTATTGTAAATGGTAATTTTTTTTCAAATTTTGATTGCTTGCTACTAGTATAGAGTAATGCAATTAATTTTTGCATTTTTACCTTGTATACTGAAAAGTATTAGTTCCAATAGCGTTTTTATAGATTCCATCAGATATTCTGCAAATAAAGACAGTTATTTCTTTCATCCATTTGGGTGCCTTTTATTTCTTTTAATTCCCTTGTTGCACTACTCTAACCTCCAACAAAATGTTGAATAGAACTGAGAGTGCTCATCCTCAACTTTGTACCCCTGTATATAAAATGTATTTTTTCCTTGGCTGTTTTAAAATTTTTCTCTTTATCATTGGTTTTCAGCCGCTTGACTATACTGTATAATAGTGTTATTGTCTTCATGTCACTTGTGCTTGGGGTTCGTTGAGTTTCTTAGATGTGTAGGTTTGTAGTTTTCATAAATTTGGAAAGTTTTAAGTAATTATCTCTTCAAATAGTTTTTCTGTTCTCTTATCTATCTCTTCTCCTTTGGGAACGCTAATTAAACATGTCTCAGGCCACTTGAAGTTTTCATTTATTTTTTGAGTCTTGTTTTCTCTCTTTTTCATTTTAGATAGTGTCTATTGCTGTGTGTTCAAGTTTACTAATCTTTTCCTCTTCAATGTCTAATATCCCATTATTCCATCCCTAGTATTTTTTCACCTCAGATATTGTCATTTTTATCTCTAGAAATGTGATTTGGGCATTTAAAAAAATATTTTCCTTATCTCACTTTAACTTCCTTAACATCTGAAATACAGTTATAATAAGTGTTCTGTAGTCCTTGTCTGCTAATAACATCTATGTCAGTTTTGGGTTAGCTTTGATGCTTGATTTTTCTTCTCATTATGAGTCATATATTCTTGCTTCTTTTCATGCCTAGTAATTATTATTTGGATGCCAAGCATTGTGAATTTTACTTCGTTAGGTGCTTCATATATTTGTATTCCTATAAATATTCTGGTACTTTGTTATGGGATGCATTTTAATTACTTGGAAACAGTTTTATTCCTTTAAGTCTTTCTTGAGATTAGTTATCTAGGTCATTTTGTCCAATATAGTTATTACAATACTGAGACGAGACCCTTCTGAGTTTTCTACCCAGTGCCCCATGAATTATGAGACTTTTCCTCTCTACAGATTACAACAGGCACTATTCCTGGCCCTGTGTGATTGCTGAACATTGTTCACTCTATCCTCTTTGTTGGTTCTTTCCCTGCCTTCAAGTAGTTTCCTTACCAACATTGACCAATCAGTACTCTGCTCAATGTTCAATGATGATTATACACAGATTTCTAAAGTTCTCTCTTTATGTGCCTCTCTCCTCTCTATTACCCTGTTCCACAAACTTTATTCATCTTGATGTCCCCAGATTCTCATCTCCCTCTTTGTAACTCTGGAAGTAGGACAGATTCAGCTCATATTACCTCTCTCTGCAACATAGCCTGGAAACTCTGTGAAGATAGTAAGGTGAAGCAATAGTGGGACTCACATTTTTTTTTTTTGTTTTGCTTCCTCCATTTCTTATGGATCACTGTCCTAATTTTTCTGATATCTACTGTCTTATAAACCATCAGTTCTTACGTTTTGTTGGGGTTTTGTTTGTTCTGTTTCCTTTTGTTTTTTGGGCACATGGGGTGGTAGTAAATCCAGTCTCTCTTACTGCATATTGTCCAGAAATAAAAGTTCCAGTATTTGAACCTTATTAAATTTAAGTGAAATTACACAATTAAATCCTCAAGTAAATCTTTTTAAAAAATGAACTATTTATTTAAAGTGCTAGCCAGACTTCTTCAGAAAATGGAACTTGCATTTTAATGACTTCTTTTAATTGAAATGACTTGTTCATTAATACTAGAAAACAGCTATTTGTTTCTGTATCAAAGAGATAATTTAAGTAATGATTAATAAATGTTAACCTAATATGCCCCCAATAAACAGTCTCTTGTTTGCTGTATTGGATACTAGCTAGAAAGAGATTCTTCTTTGAATGCCAAGTCAAAGCAGGTAGAAATGAAGAACACACTTTTCCCTGTGTAGAAGACATGTATTCTCTGGAAAATTGCCTATAATCATGGCATTATGGGTTTTCATTTTTTTTAGGAAAAAAGGCAATTTTTAATTTTTCTCTATCAGTAAGTAGAATACTTTCAACTTTCAAATTGGCCCCTTGAATAAATTCAAAGCATCAATGTTAGTTTGTTCCTTGAGAGTAAACTCTATTTTCTGTCCTGTATAACATTATACTCTGGCATTATATTTCATTGCTGAAAAACCAAAGGTAAGTGAATTTTTTAATAGATGTTAGTTTTTAGAGCAATTTTAGGTTCACAGTAATAGTCAGCAGAATGCACAGAGATTTCCCGTATTTCTCCTACCCTGACATATGAAGAGACTCTGCCATTATCAATATCCACCAACAGAGGATACATTTGTTCCAGTTGATGAACCTACATTGACACATGTTGATTACCCAACGTACATAGTTATTTTAGGGTTCACTCTTGGTGTTGTACATTCTACGGGTTTGGACAAATGTGTAATGACATGTATCCACCATTATAGTATAATACAGAGTAATTTCACTTCCCTAAAAATCTCCTGTGCTCTACCTATTCATCCCTCCTAACCCCTAGAAATCACTGATATTTTTACTGTGTCCATAGTTTTGCCTTTTCCAGAATGTCACATAGATTGAATGACATAATATAGGACAACTTGATTGCTTCCAGGTTTTGGCAATTATGAATAAAGCTGCTATAAACATCCACATACAGGCATTTTGTAGACATAAGTTTTCACTTATGTTTGGTATTCTAGTGACATCATGTTGTGTTAATTTGCATTTCTTTGATGACATATGATATGAAGCATGCTTATTTCCCATCTATACATCTTCTTTGGTGAAGTGTCTGTTAAGATCTTTGGACCATTTTTTAATCAGGTTATTAGTTTTCTTATTGTTGAGCTTTAAGAGTTTATTGTACATTTTGATTAACAGTCCTTTATCAGATGTGTCTTTTGCAAATACTTTCTGCCAGTCTGTAGCTTGTATTCTCATTCTATTTACATTACTTTTACAGAGCAGAAGTTTTTAATTTTAATGAAGTCTAGCTTATCAATTATTTCTTTCATGGATTGTGACTTTGGTGTTGTATCTAAAAAGGCATCATCTAACCCAAGAACATCTAGATATTTTTCCTATGTTATCTCCTACGTGGTTTAGAGTAAACCTTCCATTTGAGTTTGAAAAGAATGCATATTCTACTTTTGTTGGATCAAGCAGTATATAGATGCCCATTATATCCAGGTGATTGATGAGGTTGAGTTCAATTATATTCTGACTGATTTTCTGCCTACTGGATCTGTCCATTTCTGATAGAGAGGTGCTGAGTTCCCCAACTATGATAGTGGATTCATCTATTTCTTCCTGCACTTCTACCAGTTTTTGACTCACAGATTTTAGCATTGTCTTGTTAGGGACATACATGTTAAGGATTTTTACATCTTATAGGAGAATTGACCTCTTTATCATTATGTAATGCCCCTATTTATCCTTAATAACTTTCCTTGATCTGAAGTCTGCTCTATCTGAAATTAATACAGCTACTCCTGCTTTCTTTTGATTAGTGTTAGCATGGTATATCTTTCTCCATACATTTACCATTAATTTATTTGTGTCTTTATACTCATGCACCACATAACGATGTTTCAGTCAATGACAGACCGTATACACGATGGTGGTCTCATAAGATTAGTACCATATAGCCTAGGTGTGTGGTAGGCTATACTATCTAGGTTTGTGTAAGTACACTCTATGATGTTTGCACAACAAAATCGCCTAATGACACATTTCTCAGAACATATTCCCATCATTAAGCAATGCATAACTTTATATTTAAATTGGGTTTCTTGTAGACAACATATAGTTGGTTCTTATTTTTGGACCCATGCTGCCTTATCTCCATCTTTTACTTGATACATTTAGACCATTAATGTTCAGAGATTATTGATACAGTTGGATTAATAGCTACCACATTTGTTACTTTTTTTCTATTTGATGTTGTTCTTCTTAGTTCCTATTCTTGTCTTCCATTCTTTTTTTGCCTTTTTTGGTTTTATTTGAGCAGTTAATATGAATCTGTTTGTCTCTTTTCTTAAAATATCAGTCACACTTCCTTTTAATTTTTTTTTAGTCTTTATCCTGGAGTTTGCGGTATACATTTACAACAAATCCAAGTCTACTTTCAAATAACTCTATACCATTTCACAAGTAGTGTGAGTAGCCTATAATAAAAATATAATCTTAATTCCTATCTCCCATCCTTTGTATCATTGCTGACATTCATTACACTTATACATCAGTATATGTAAGTATATGTGTGTATGTGTGTGATATATACGTATATATGTATATAAATAAAATCAAAAACATTTTTGGTATTTTGAACATACTGTTATCTAGATCAATTAAGATCAAGAAAAATAAAACTTTTTAAATTTTCTTTTATCTTCACTTATTTCTCCTTTAATACTCTTCCTTTCTCTATGTAGAGCCAAGCTTCTTACCTATTCTTTTTTCCTTCTTTCCGAATACCTCTTTTTGTAACGTTTCTTGCAAGACACTTCTACTGGCAACAAATTCCCTAAATTTTTGTTTGTCTAAGAAAGTCTTTATTTCTCCTTCGCTTTTGAAGGATAATTTCACAAGGTATAGAATTCTGGATTGTTTTTTTTTTTTCAGCACTTTAAATATTTTTCTGTACTTTCTTTTCGTATGAGTGGTTTATGAGAAGTAAGATGTAATCCTTACTTTTGCTCCTCTCTAGGTAAGCTTATTTTCCACCCCTCTAGCTTCTTTCAGAATTTTTCATCTTTGATTTTCTTTAGTTTGAAAATGATATACCTACGTGTAGGTTTTTTTGGCCTTTATCCTGGTAGGTGTTCTCTGAGATTCCTGGATCTGTGGTTTGGTGTCTGATATTAATTTGGGGAAATTCTCAGTCATTATTATTTCAAATATTTCTTCTTTTCCTTTACCTCTTTCTTCTCCTTCTGGTATTTCTTTTATGCATATGTTACAGCTTTTGTAGATGTCTCACAGTTCTTGGATATTCTGTTGGTTTTTTTTCAGTATTTTTGGTTTATTTGCTCATTAGTTTTGGAGGTTTTTATTGAGATATCCTCAAGCTTAGAGATTCTTTCCTCAGCCATGTCCAATCTACTAATGAGCCTATCAAAGATATTCTTCATTTCTGTTACAGTATTTTTTATCTCTAACATTCAGTTTTGGTTGTTTCTTAGGAGTTTCATCTCTCTGCTTACATTGCCCACCTGTTCTTGCATGTGATCTACCTTATCCATTAGAATCCTTAGCATATTAATCATAGTTGTTGTAAATTCCCAGTCTGATAGTTCTAACATGCCTGCCATATCTGAGCTTGATTCTGATGCTTGCTCTGTCTCTTCAAATTGTGTTTTTCACTTTTAGTATATGTTGTAATTTTTTTCTCCATAGCCAGGTAGGATGTCCTTGGTAAAAGAAGTGCTGTAAATAGGCCTTTAGTAATGCGATGGTAAGGTGTGGGGAGAGGAAAGCATTCTATAGTTCTATGATTAGGTCTCAGTCTTTTAGTGAGCCTATGCCTCTAAATTGTGAACCTCATGTGCTTCTCAGATGTTGTTAAAAAGAACAGAATGTTCTGGTGTATTTCAAAATGGTTCTTTGCCCCTCCCTCTGTCAGCAGCAGAAGGGTATTTTTCTCCAATACTCATTGTAAAAACTTGGTAGAACTCCAGGAAATAAAACTCACAAAAGTGCGGGGGCTCTGATGGCTGGGTCCCCTTAGAGATTTTATCTCTCAGGCTGGTCCACACTGAGACTCCACCAATTCATTAACTACAGTTCATGTTTCCCTACCCTGGCACTGGTTCCCATGGAGGTTTCTGCTCTGGCACATTGTGATTTTCTGTATTAGACTGTTGGTCTCTCCAATTTGGGGGGAGAGCAACGGTTTGCCCTGTGAACTTACTTCTCTTACAGTTATAAGAAGAGTTGTTGAATTTTCAGTTTATTCAGTTTTTACTTTTAGGATGGAGTGGTGAGTTCTAAACTTCGTACATGCTGCACCAGTAAGCAAAATTCTATAAGTGAATTTTTTATTGATGAGTCTAAAGCCCCAACATATACTGAAGCATTTTCTGATTCATTTAAAAGATAAAATTTCATCAGTATAAGTTTAGTATAGTATTTCTAATGTTTTTACATTATTTGACGATCTATTATGTGAATAAGATGAATTTTATAACTTTCTATCAAACACAATATTGGATTAACCAGAACATTCCATTCTCCAACTGCGATGAATTACCAAGGGCAAGTGGTCATATCAAGCTCTTTCGGTAAATAAAAATAAGGAAATTCATCCCTTTTCCCCAAAAATAGTATATTAATAATCATAATAATCATAATGCTAATACAATAGCTATCAACTAATTTATTCTCCAGAATGTCCTTGAGATAAGTCCTATTAATATTCCAGTTTTACAGACAAAAAAATGAGGCAGAATGATGTTACCTGCCTTGGTCACACATTTAATAAGTGGCACAGATGAAATATGAACTTAGACAATCTGACTCCAAGTTCGTATGAAAGAGATTGAAAAAGCCAGGTTTTGAAGTCAGATTTATTGCTTACAAGCTGCATGACCTTCAGTAAGTTGTTCAGTTTTATTGTGCTTTCTTTCATCTGCTAAATGGTAATAAGAACATAACCTATTGTGTTTTATTTTAAATGAGATTATATATATATATATAATTATATATGTATTTAAAGCATTTAGCATCATACTAGATCCAACATTTAATAAATAGTATATGTTTCATCAAATTAGGCCTTGACCGCAACAGCGTTTTTTTATTTTCTTATTTTATATCATTTTATTTTATTATTTTTAATCTGGTATATTCTAGTAGAAATTTACATCCTTAACACATAGAAGCAGGAATAATGAAAGGAAAAAATAAATGAACAAGTGAAATTGATACTGTGACCTTATATTCCTCTTAGTACTATGGTACCCAGGCTATGTATCCATTAAGCAAATAGTTTAGCTGTCTCAATTTGCAGCAGCTCATATATTTAACTTTTATAGAGCTATTAATGAACTGTAAGGATAAAATTTGCATTCAGACACCTGAGATTCTCAAATAGTTTTCAGAAATTAGGTCAAAGGCCCCAGGGAACAATTTATGAAAATGCTTCCAAGCTCTTAAAGGTCTTGAGCACAAACTCGATCTAAACTTGGAATTTTCATCAGAAAAAAAATTTTTGCAATTTTATTTACTGGTACTGAGGAATAAAAGATACTCTGTGTGTGTGTGTGTGTGTGTGTGTGTGTGTGTGTGTGTGTGTAAAGAGAGAGAGAAAGAGAAAAGTAAGGAGGAGGGAAGAAAAGGAAAGTACACATGTTGATACTATGTATGCACTCATTGCTTGGTTAACAGATAATCTTTCCTTGCTAAGTAGCTTTTATTAAACTTATCAACAGTTTTCATTTCCTACCTCTATGTATTTCCCTCTGCTCTGTGTTGAACATATAATGAACATATAACTATGCATTTAGCAACATTGCTTGCTAAATATTTTCTTTGTTATATTTTGAGGAAATGGGTTTATATTTTTCCCAACTCTGCAATGTAAGCTTCCCAAGAACATAGTTTATATATTCCCTATAGTCCCTGCTACTTAGTTCCACTTCCAGATTTTGTCATCAGATGGCTACCTAATCAATTTTGTGGACTAAATTGATAAGTTCAAACATCTGTAAGACTTTTTTTCTTTAATTTAAATTAAATGCTGCTCTTGGTAGTGGATAACAATGTCAGGTACTGAGTAATTTTACCCCTACTGTGATAAATTTAATTAAGCAAGCCTAATAAACTGAAATGACAAATCAAAGATCATCCTTAAATAGAAAACTCCCCTACTGCAAGTAAAATGTAATTTAATTTTCCAAAATTCAGGATATGCACAATTCTTCAGGGAAATACTCATTGCAAATGTGATTTCCACCTATACTTGTTAACTAAATTCCTCTACAATGAAATTATTTGCAGTAAACTCTGATAACCTTAGGAGAAGTTGTGGTAATTTTTAGACACTTAAAAATTCAAAAATGTATAAAGAGAGGAAGGCAGTTCTTATATCTGTCATTAGGTACAAAACTCCTTCTTTTTCACCAAAGCTTTTAAACACAGAATGTCATATCCATTTTGAAAATCAAATTTCCAATTGCTGCTCAAAAGTCATATGCTCCTCCCAACTTACAGCAGAAATCTAGATTTTTAAAAGACATGTTTTTGTTGGTAAGCTGGAGGAGACAGACTAGAAGGCAAAATTACTTACACCTGCAGTCATTGGTCTTAATAGCAAAATCAAGTGGCTATTTAGTTCACCATTCAATCTTTAGCTGCATTTTAAGAATAGCAGGTGCAACTATTACACAGTTTGAACCCAGACTGCAGAAGATGCATATATGGATTGGAGTAAAACTTCACAAAATCTCCCTAATATAACTTGAGCAAACCATTCCATTCCTCTGGTCAATATAGTGCAACCTCCCTGATTTCAATCTAAACTTTCCATTTCCTTTTACCTCTCTTACTCCTCCCCACTACTCTGTATGAGTACCTATGTTAATGAATGCATTAATATAAAGAATACATACAGTAGGCAGCAATGTTAAATACCAAACAACTCTTATCAAGCATCTCATAGACAACTGTAAATTTTGGAGACTGTGCTTATTTTCAATTTTACACCATATTTGGTGTCTACAGTTGCCATATTTCTGAGGGTTCTTTTATAATCAAAATAATGCATTATTAGCTACTATCTGTCTTTTCTGTAGTTCTTCTGAAAGTTATTTTTGAATACGTAATATATGCATATGATACAAAAGATACAAAGTCTTTTACCACCAGTTTTATTCTCTAGAGGCAATTACTTTTATCCATTTTTTTTGGTAAAATAATTTTACAGAAGAAATATATCTATAGATAGCTTACTTTTAAGAAACACACTCTTTTTCATATTACTTTTTTATCTTATATATCATACATATAGTTTTATACTGGTAGATATAGAAGTACCTCATTCTTTTCTAAAACTGCATAGTTTACATTGCACAGAAGTACCAGAATTTATTTGACCAACCCTTGTTGATGAATATTCTTCAGTCTTGTGTTCCTATAAAAATGCTGTAGTGAATATCATTGCATATTTTACAGATGTGTGACTTTATGTAGAAGATAGATTCTTAGAAATGTATGTGCTGGAGCATAGGACATATGTGTCTTTAACTTTAGTATATAATGATACATTATTTTCCAAAGAGATGTACCAATTTATATTCCTGCCAGCAGCATATGAGTTCTTCTATATCTTCACAACACTTGAAATTGTCGATCTTTTTAATTTTTTCCATTCTGATGGGTATGAGTACTATATAAATATAATTATATTTTTCTTATTGCTAATGAGTTTGAGTACCTTTTCTTATGCCTATTGGTAATTTGCTTATCTTATTGTGAAATGTCTTTTATTTTTCCTACTTTGTTTTCTACCCCTTTGAAATAAATTGTAGGTTTTGGATATGAGTTCTCTACTGGTATTATTAATATATCCTTTCACTCCACGGCTTATATTTTCATTCTTTTAATGTTAGGTAACAAAAGTTCTTAAGTTTAATATAGTTACAATTTATCAGTTTTTTGCATTGTGGCTAGTTTTTTTTCCTATTCGTCATGAAGATATCCTCCATGTTGTCTTTCAAAAGCTTTATTATTTGCCTTTAGCACTCAGATCTGCAATCCATATGATGTGTGTGTGGAGGGGGGTATAAGGCAAAGATTAAATATCTTTTTCTGCATAAAAATTCTCCATGTAGTTGAACCAGCATCATTTTTTGAAAAACAGCATCCTCTCCACACTGGACTGTGGTATGAATGCTGTTATAAATTGTGTCCACATATTCATGAGTTTGTTTTTGCGTTCTCCATTATGTTTGATCTCTTATTCTATCATTGTAAGAATGCATACTCTATAGAAATGATTATATGAGTTTTCTCTTTTATTCTGATATTGTGAGAAACTACACTAATTTTCAAAGACAAAACCAACCCTGTATCCCAAAATAAACCCAACAATATTGTAGTATATCACCTCTTTATATTATGGAGTTTGGTTTACTAATATTTTGTTTAGGTTTTTGAATCTACATCCCTGGGTAAGATTGGCATATAATATTGTCTACACATAATGTTCTTCTTAGATGTTATCTATTGCTGCTTTGCAATTTACACCAATACTTAGTAGCTGTATTAGTCAGGGCTCTCCAGAGAAAAAGAAACAATAGGAGATTAGATATATATTATAATATAATCTATAATATAATATACAGTATAGTATAATATAATATATATAATAGATTATATATACAGGAATTGGCTCACACAATTATGGAGGCTGAAAATTCCCATGATCTGCCATCTGCAAGCTGGAGATCCTGGAAAGCCAGTAGTATAAATCAGTCCCAGTCTGAAGGCCTGAGAACCAGGGATGCCAGTAGTGTAGATTTCAGTTTGGGTTTGAAGGCTTAAGGACCAAGAGCACTGAGGGCAGGAGAAGATGAAGTGTTCAAGCAATCATGAAGAGAAATAGGGGAAATTTCTCCTTCTTCTATCTTTTGCTCTATTTAGGTCCCCAACAGTTTGGGTAACACCCACTCACATTGGGGAAGATAATCTACTTTACTGAATCCATCATTCAAATGCTAAGATCATCTAGAAACGCTTGTACTGACACTTCCAGAAATAATGTTTAATCTGGGCAGCCCATGGCCAAATTGACACATGAAATTAACCGTCATAGTAGCCTAAAAAACATTTACTTATTATGTCACAGTTTCTGTAGGTCAGGAATGTACATACAGCTTAGATGAGTGCTCAGTTTCAGAGCATCTCACATGCTACAGTCAAGATGTCAGCCAGGTTTACAGTCATCTCAAGATTCAAATGGGAAATGATTGGTTTCCAAACTCACTCACTTGATGGTTGTGAGGATATAGTTGTTTAAGTGTGGCTGAACTAAGAACCTCAGTTTCTTGCTGGTTATTGGCTGAAAGCTGCCTGACTTCCGTGGTATGTAAGCCTCAGGGAAACTTACACCTTGGCTATGAAACATGCAAGCAAGAGCAAGAGAATGTCAAGAAGACTGAAATCACAGACTTTTGTAATGTAACCCTGGGGGTGACATCCCACCACCTTTGTCATATTTAATTCAAAGAAGTAATTAGGTCCAGCACATACTCAAATGGATGGGATTACAGAAAAGTGAGAATATCACATGGTAATATTGGTCTCATGAAACATATTGAAAATAGTTCCTTCTTTTTCTTTTCTCCATAATTTTGTGTATTAATTATATGTATCTTCCTTAGGTATAACATATTATTGCTTAGTACTATGCTATTCCTTTGGTATAATATAATTAATATATAATATAATGTAACATAATATAATATAATTTGTTTCAAATATAATATATAGTCATGCATCACTTAGTGACAGGGATACATTCTGAGAAATGCGTCGTTAGGCAATTTTGTCATTGTGCAAACATCATAGACTGTACTTAAACAAACCTAGATGAGATATCCTACTACACACCTATGCTATATGGTACAGCCTATTGCTTCTAGGCTACAAAATTGTACAGCATGTTACTGGACTGAATAATGTAGGCAATTGTAACTCAATGGTAAATATTTGTGTATCTAAACAGAAAAGGTACAGTAAAAATACAGTATAAAAGACTAAACAATTTTATACATGTATGTGGAACTTACCATGAATGGAGCTTATAGGACTGGAGGTTGCTCTGGGTGAGTCAGGGAGTGAGTGGTCAGTGAATGTGAAGGCCTAGGACATCACTGTACACTACTGCAGACTTTTTAATAACTGTACACTTAAGCTAAACAAAATTTATAAAAAAAGTTTTCTTGTTGCAATAATAAATTAACCTTATTATAACTTTTTTACTTTATAAACTTTGTAATTTTTTTAATTTTTTGACTCTTTTGTAACAACACTTAGCTTAAAACACAAACACATTGTACAGCTGTACAAAAATATTTTCTCCACATCCTCTCCAACAAATGTTGTTTCCTGTCTTGTTAATTATAGCCATTCTGATGGGCATGAGGTGATATCTCATTGTAGTTTTGATTTGCATTTCCCTGATGGTTAATGATTTTGAACATCTTTTCATGTGTCTGCTGGCCATCTGTATATCTTCTTTGGGGAAATGTCTGTTCAGGTCTTTTGCCCATTTTTTAATTGGGTTGTTAGTTTTTTTGTTGCTGAGATGCATGAGTTCTTTAGAGAGAAGGGAACTCTCATACACTGCTGGTGGGAGTGCAAACTGGTGCAGCCACTATGGAAAACAGTATGGAAATTCCTCAAAAAATCAAGGAGAGAACTACCATATGATCCAGCTATTCCACTGCTGGGTATTTATCCAAGAACTTGAAAACACCAATGTGTAAAGATACATGCACCCCTGTGTTCATTGCAGAATTATTCACAATAGCCAAGACTTGGAAGCAACCTAAGTGCCCACCAAGGGACGAATGAATAAAGAAGATGTGGTATATATACACAATGGAATACTACTCAGCCATAAGAAACGATGAAATCCAGCCATTTGTGACAACATGAATGGACATTGAGGGTATTATGCAAAGTGAAATAAGTCAAAGGGAGAAGGTCAAATAACGTATGATTTCCTTCATTAAGTAGTAGATAATAAGAACAATAAGCAAACACATAGAGACAGAGATTGGATTGGTGGTTACCAGAGGGGAAGGGGGGAGGGAGGAGGGCAAAAGGGATAATTCGGCACATGTGTGTGGTGATGGGTTGCAATTAGTATTTGGGTGGTGAACATGATGTAATCTATGCAGAAATAGAAGTATAATGATGTACACCTGAAATTTATACAATGTTATAAACCAATGTTACTGCAATAAACAAAAAAATTAAAAAATATATTTTCTTTCTTTATATCTATGCTTATTCTATAAGCTTTTTTCTATTAATTTTTTTTTTTACTTTTTAAACTCTTTTGCTAAAAACTAAGGCAAAAACACATACATTAGCCTAGGCCTACACACAGTCAGAATCATTAATAACACTGTCTTCCAACTTCACATCTTGTCCCACTGGAAGGTCTTCAGGGGCAATAAAATGCATGAAGCTGTTATCTCCTATGACAAGAATTTCTTCTTCCAGAATATCTCCTGAAGGACCTGCCTGAGGCACTTCTTGAGGAGGGGCCACAGAGTGGCATATGGTGATTTATTTATCTCCATGGTGGTTTGCTTGGCTTGTTTCTTTTTTTCATCATAGATTTGCTTGGAAGCAGATAATGCACCATGAACTAACCTCTCTGTTAATGAAACCTTTCGCTGTTGGGGTCCATGCTTTGAAATTTTTTAAAAAGTCTGTTGAGGTCTGCAAAAGCTTCTGCTAAACCCTTCACTGTGAATTTTCTTGGAGATCCTTCTTCTTTTTCTTCTCCTGCAGTTTCCTTTTCTCTTGCCTCTTCTTCAGTTATGCATTCCTGTGCCAGTTCCAACAACTCCTCATTAGTCAGTTCCTCAGGAACCAACTCTACGAGCTCCTCAATGTCATCCTCATCCACACCTAGGTTAAAGTTGTTTGCCATCTCAACCACCACTTTGCTGATTTTTGCAACCTCCTCATCCTTGGCAGATCCTCGAAGTCATGGACAAACCTCTTGAGTGTCTTCTTCCAGATGCCATTCATACATCCTTGGCAACATCACCCCAAGCCCAAGCAAGGTTCTTGATGCAGTCCTGCATGCTTTAATCATTCCAGAATTGCGTCAGTGCCTTCTCAGTGTCTTCCTCAGTTGCAGCAATAGCTTGAGCAAAGGTCCTCCTCAGGTAGTAGGCCTTAAAAGCTGCTATAACTCTTTGATTCATTAGTTTAATCAAAGATGTGGTGTTTGGAAGGAGAAACATTGCTTTGACATTGGGATGAAGATCACCAATAAAAGAAGGATGTCCCAGAGCATTATCAACAATAAGCAAAATCTTGAAAGATATGTTATTCTCCAAAGAGTACTTATCAATTTCACTGGCATAACAATTCAGAAGGGCACCTTGGAAGAGGAGCTGAGTCATCCATGACTTCTTGTAGTTCCTGTAGTACACCGGCAGTGTGTGCTTATTGATATGCTTGAAGGCCCTGGGCTTCTCACTGTGTCAGATCACAAAGGATTTCAATTTGTAGCCTGCAACATTGCCCCCAAGCAAGACTGTTATCTTGTCCTTAAAAGCCTTGAAATCTGACATTGACTTTGCCTCCTTATGGATGAAAGTCCTTTCACGTATTTGTTTCTAGAATAGGGAAGTTTCATCCACGTTGAATATTTGCTCTGGCAAGTAATTTTCCTCCACAATCAGTTTGTCTAGAGTTTCCAAAAATGCCGCAGCTGCCTTCACATCAGTACTTGCAGACTCACCACTCACTTTTACATTATGTAATAAATAATGATTCTTGAATCATTTAAACCACCCAGAGTTAGCAGTAAATTCAACATCATTGTGGGGTGCAGCCTCTTATTTCAACATTGCAAACAAAATTTTTCTTTGGCCATGATTGCCATGGTTCTGAGAAGGAAGTGCTTCTGGGTCTTGTCTTCAATCCAGGTCTTTAGGAGTTTCTCTATGACCGATATAGGCCCTTCTCAAATTTTTGTTAGTCTCGTTGCCTTCGATGAAGTAGATCCGTTAACAGCTTCCATCACTTTGTTCTTGTGCTTCAAGATTATAGCTATGGTGGAATGGGACTTGCCTGACTGGCAAGCATTAATCATCACTGATTTTCCACCTTCATAGCCCTTAATCACTTTAACTTCATTTCTGGGTCAATCACTCGACATGGCCTTTTACTGACAACATTAGCAGTGGATGCTGTACACTTCAGGGCCATGGTGAACAAAACAACATGAGATTAAATCAGGAACAAGAAAAAATGATACAATCAAGAGATGTAGTAAACATGAGATATATGAGGCTGCTGCTGGCATAACACAGCATACTCTTTTACAGAAAACTATTTTTTTATAAGTAGAAAAATGTACACTCTAAAAGTATAGTATAATAAATACATAGGCCAGTAACATAGTCATTTATTATCATTATCAAGTATTATGTACTATATACAGGATTGAATGTGCTATACTTTTGTATGCCTGTTAGCACAGCAAGTTTGTTTACTCCAGCATCACCACAAACATGTGAGTAATGCATTACGCTACAACATTATGATGGCTACAACATCACCAGGCAATAGGAATGTTTTAGCTCCAGTATAATCTTATAGGACCACCATCGTATATGTTGTCTGTCATTGACCAAAACCCCGTTATGTAGCCCATAATTGGAATAAATTTTATATATTATATCTTGACATCAAGCCTGCTAACCTTTATATGAACAAAAACATCTCAAAAATGTTATATATAAAAGATATTTATATATTAAGTATATAATTTGTTTTAAATAAATTTTATAATATAATATAATATAAACCCCATGAAGTACTCTGGGCCTGAAGCTGATGAAGTTAATTCGTATATCAGGACCCACAAAATGGAAGATGCCTTGGTGGCCCAGCCCAGTCACACATCTAAACCTAAGTCAGCTTGCACTTACAGGAAACACCTGTCAAGGAAACCTAACATACACCAATCACAATCCTCCAACTCAGCTTTATCTAGCTTAAGTTACCCTAGAAAATATGACCTGCTAGCCTTATAAGGAAATATCTGGCCTTCTAGCCAATCACGCCCTGTTTCCACATTGCCTCTTCTAGCATTCTATAAAACTGGCTCTTCCCAAAACTTTTCAGGAAGAGTGCTCCACTACTTGTGAGGCACCGTACCTCCCCACTCCATGGATTGTTTTCTCTTGAATAAAGGACACCAAACTCATTACTAAATTATTTTAGTCTGCCATCTGTCAGTTTTGATGATGAGATGAGATGCAAAGACAGTTGCTAAAGATTCCAAGTATGGCTCCTAGATACAGTTGAAGGTACCCACAGAGACCTTTTGGTTCACTGCCTCTCAGACCACTCTCCTGGATCATCAGGATCTCCAGTAAGCTTCTCTCAGATCGACCTGGACTTATTTTGCAATCTGAGCTCTTTGAACCTGTTTGTCCTAATCCTTCTGGGTAGATAATTAGAGTGTGAGAGATTCCAGATTGTTCCAGGTGATACTTAATGGGCCACAACATTTGGGTTTGTGGCTGACCTCATCTACATCTACATCACCTTTGGAAGGTCCTTATATAAGTCTCAGGAACTATGCACAGACAGCCAGAAATAATAAGTCTGTTTGAATTAGGGGAGATTATTTCAACAAAAGAAAACAATGGGTACTATTCAATCTAAGAAAGCAAGATGGCAGTCACTAGAGGATTCACAAAGCCTGGAGTTAAATCCATAGCATAAACTGCTGGGGCACTTGGGGAAATAAATTAAGAGAAGAAATTCAACTGTTTTCACCAATGGCACATCAAAATCTAAGTAGGTACAAGTCAGACTATTAAAAGCCATTAGGGCATCTGCCACTATAAGGAAATGTTCTTGTGAAAGTAATAATAGATTTATTGCTAATGAAAATCTCAGAAGCCAAAACTGCAAAATTGGTGGGCATGGGTCGAGCACTTAAAAGCTGTTAGAGTGCTTGCCACTTAACTCTAAGACTCCTTTGATAGGGTAAGTTGGTGATAGAGCAGGTTAAATTGACACTAGGTCACCCTCAAACTTGAGAAAATTTCTATGCAAAGAGATACACTAAAACACCACAAAATCCCCAACCAAGTGGTACATCTCCCTTAGGTATTAATTTGGCTCTGAGAGACCCAAGGCTTAGCTAAAGAAATGGGATCCTCAGTTGCAAAGAATTGAGCATACTTACTTATTTTATGTCTAAGAATTGTGATCCAAGAAGGTATGGATAACTATAAAAATGTTAAAATCTTACTAAGACAACCTAGCATTACAATGGTCATTATGGGAAATGTTCTTAAGGGGAGCAGAATATGCCACCTCAATATGCCATTTTGGCATATTGATTATTTTGAAATAAAGTAACTTGAGGAACAGCCAACTGAGACCCTCCTTTGCCCCACTGAAAGCAGAAAGTTAATCTCCCATAAAAGGTATCCTCCCTGTACTAGGAGGGTAGAAAGCATCCTTATCACCAGAAATAAGGAATTTAGGGATGAGAAGGCTGTATGAATAAACCTTGTTACTTCACTAATTTGCTACTTCAAACTGAAATTCCTTTGTCTTGTCAATTCTTCACAAATTTCTTGTTACTTGGTCAAAAAGGTATAAAAGCTTCTTGCTTTGGTCACTTCTTAGAGTCTAATACTTTTATGGGCCTCCCATATATGAAATTAAATTTGTTTTTCTCCTGTTAATCTGTCTTAGGTCAATTTAATTATCAGACCAGCCAAAGAACCTATAAGGGAAGAAGGGAAAATTTTTCTTCCCTACAGTTCCAATTAGATAAGATTGCTCATTTAAGAAATGTACTTGAAGGTAAGGGTTCCCAAATCAAACAAACAGAATGGCATATCTATTTTAATTGACATTCATAAGCCCCCATAAGATTCAAGATTCCAAAATAGCTTCATTGAAATATTCATTGCAAATGGAAAAATTAAAGACACAAGAGGTACCTAAAACAAAATACTATAAAACTAATATGAATCCCACTACTCCCCTCTATCCTCCTTTACTTGAGTAATCATAGTCTACTAATCCTCTATCTGAATTGCCTTTTCACTCTTAAGCGACAACAAGACTGTACCAAAAGTCTTCCAAGTTAGTGGCATTACAGACATCCCCATATCAACCCTTGTAGGAGGGCCCCCATATGGGCCCCTCTCAGAGTTGACTGAACTCTGATGGATTCTCCATTAAACTACTATCAGTTATTCCCTTAAAGAGCCATGGGGAAACTAAAATTAAAATTAATGAAAAACCTTGTCGAATTCTGACAGATACCAGAGCTCCACTCTAATTTAAACCCTACTTACTCAGGACCCTGCAGATGGGATCCTGGAGAAGCTGGCAGAAACCAGTGAAGTGTTAAAATTCTTAGCAAAGCCAGCTCTCCCAGATGTCTATCTGTAGTGTCCAGTCAAGAGAAGAAGGTGAAATTTCATGTTGTCTCTTCCTTTCCAAATCCAGACCGATTGGTTATTGATCCTGTCTCTCCCAGGGACAGATATTACCTTCTTGTTTGTCTGATTTTCTGTCCTGAGAATTTGGCTTGGCAATAGTCAGGTTGGGGGCCCAAAAAATACAGCTAGACAGAAATGTGGGCTGTACCCCATTTGCGGATAGATATGGCCAGATAAAAATGAGAGTTACACTTCATTTATGGCTGGGGTCCTCCTGATTTGCCAGCTCTCAGTGGAATTGTCTAAATCTTTTTTTTTCTTTTTGAGGGTAGTATATTTTGCACCTTCTTTGGGGACATGTCTTGTGTCCAAGGGATTGTTCAGTACTGCCAAGAATATTTATTGTTTGTCCCAGCAGAAACCTGGCAAGATATTTGAAAGAATCTTTGTGTGTGTGTGTGAGGAAGATTAGCCCTGAGCTAACATCCATTGTCAATCCTCCTCTTTTTGCTGAGGAAGACTGGCCCTGGGCTAACATCCATGCTCATCTTTCTCCACTTTATATGGGACGCTGCCATATAGGTGGAGTGCATGAACTTAACCACTACACCACTGGGCCAGCCCCCAAAGAATTTTTCTTGTGTAGCTCTATGGTCAGAAGTTGGCCAAATTGGAAGCCAATATTCAGAGCTGAATAAGAACTTCTCTTTAGGCCTTTTCCCCTGAGCTAAATGAAACAATACCCAGAGTAGAAGAAAAACATTCCAAAGACAAACATCTCTAAATCTAGAACATGGAAATCTTTTGATTCCCATCCAGTTGAAGATCTTTCCCCTGATCTAAAAAAGCAAATTGAAGAAAATGCAGTTGGAAGAGTGAGTCAGCCCTTTGACGTCATTCAGGTTGCAGCCCAATTCTTTGAGGCATTAAAGACAATTGTCTTTGTCTTATAAATCGATTCTTTACAATACAAGAACAGAAATGCAGCTCTAGAAGCAATTCAAAGCCTACCCGTCCTTTTAACCAATCATAAAACCTCCATTATTCATTTATAAAGGATTGCAGGTATTGTAAAATTATGGATTTAGGAAACTAAAGTCCTTCTTGGAGGAACTTGCATTCTTTCCCTATGCCTTCAAGGTGTAAATGTTTTACCTATCTTCTCTAGCAACTTTTATCTAGGCCATCTCTTTGAAATGCAAACTCCAGGGAGGTAACTCTTATCAGAATTAAAAAAAAAAAAAAAAAAAAACAGGAAAAGTCTATTTGGAAACTAGGCAAATAAAAAGTCTTGAAAATCTTTGCCATGAATATTACTAGAAAGTTTAAGCCATCTGAGCAGGTAACCTTAACTTATATTCCATCTGCCACAAACACGATTTGGATCCAACTGTTCTTTTATGAACTAGTGAGTTTTGCATTATTATACCTGTCTCATGGCTAAAATTTTTAAATGAAAGCTATAAGATCTTTGTTTGCCTCTGTCTGTATGTTTATGTATATCCATGTATGTATGTTACAAATGTGTAATTTTTTCTACCTCCGGAATGTATTGCAAAAATTAATTTGTAAAGAGCTCTATTTAATTGGCGTAACGAAAATTAAATGTTTATATAATTCAAGTATACTCCTAGAAATATAGAAACTACCCCAAATATTTTTCAAGTTCACATGATGTAGGATAATCTTTGATAAATAAAATCTACTTTAAGTTTGTTAATTTAATTAAAATATGTATGTTTTAGAGTTATTAGTATTAAATATAATGTGAGCATATGACTTTTATTCTACCTAGATTTAATAGAATTCAAATAAGTTCATGTTATCTTTGTTACAGAATTTGTTAGCAAGAAAGATAACCTAAAATGATGATTAGCTGTTTAATGTCTCATGAAACGTTCATGAGTAATCTAAACATAATTATTAAAAACAAGTAAACAGATGTAAGATAAAGTTTATAAATGAACTTTTCAACAATAATTATGCTTTATGGTATGTCTACTTAAAAATAGTTTCCAAAATCTTCTTGCTAAATTAAAACCTTAAAGTTATACTAAGTTAAATGATGGATATTCATTGATTATCTAGATCATTTCCAAATAATATAAAATACTGAAACAGTTACTGAACATAGGTTTATCCACTTTCAGCTTCCTTTTACAGTGAAACTAAAGATATTAGGGTCTGTCAATAAACATGTGTTGTGCTATATTGAAAAATTTACTGTGAGGGAGGATATACTTCTAGAAATTACAAAATGTATTTATAAATTTGCCAATCCTCAGAATACTAGTGTAACAAACAGTCCACAATTGCTTACTTCTTAGTTTTCACTAGGAATGAAGGATTCTAAGGGTTAAAAATTCCAATTAATATATGCAATTAAAAGTACTAGAAATAATAAGGGAAACATCTCTATGCAAGGAAAGTAGGTTGTGTAGCAGGGTATAAGAAAATGTGTGAGACATGGAATATGTGGTCTTTCATGACTGGATTCTTTCATTTAGCATGTTTTCAAGGTTCGTCCATGTTGTAGAATGTATTAGTGCTGTATTCTTTTTTATGGCTGTATAATATTCAACTGTATGAATATATTCAAATTTTTCTTTATCAATTTATCAGTTAATGGATATTTGAGTTGTTTCCACTATTAATGCTATTAACATTAGTGTATAAGTTTAAGTGTGAGCACAGTTTTCAATTTTCTTGGTTATACGACCAGGAGTGGAATTGCTGTGTCATATGGTGTATGTTTAACACTGTGAGAATATCTAAACTGTTTTCACAGCAGCTGAGCCATTTTACATTCCCATGAGAAATTTATGAATAAAAAAATTTCTTCACATCTTCACCAAGTGTTGTTTTCTGTTGTTTTGTTTTGTTTTTATTATAGCCATCCTAGCAGAGGTGAACTGGTATCTCAGTGTGATTTTGATTTATATTTTCCCAATGATTAATGACCTTGAGCATCATTTCATATCCTTATTGACCATTTATATATCTTTGGAGAAATGTTTATTAAAGTACTTTGCCCAATTTTAAAACTAGGTTGTCTTTTTGTTGTGTTTTGTCAATTTATAAGTTCTATAAAACAGCTACCTTATAAGGTATATGGTTTGCAAATATTTTCTCCAATTCTGTGAGTCGCCTTTACACTTTCTTGATAGTGTCCTTTGATGCACAAAAGTTTTTAATTTTGATGAAGTCCTATTTATTTTTTTTCCTTTTGCTGTTCGTACTTTGGCTATAGTATTTAAGAAACTGTTATGTAATCCAAGGTAATGAAGAATTACGAGTACTTTCCCTTCTAGGTGTTTTAAAATTTTAACTCTTACCTTTATGTCTTTGATCTATTTTGTGCATATATTTGTATATGGTGGGAGGTAAAGGTCCAAATTCATTCTTTTGCATGTGGAGATCCACTTGTCCTATCACCATTTGTTGAAAATACTATTTATGACTTACTGAATGGTCTTGGAACATTGGTCAAAAATCAATTGACCCTAGAGGTATGGATTTATTTATGGACACTTAATTCTACTGCATTGTTCTATATGTCTATCCTTATTCCAGTGGCACACTGGTTTGATTGCTATAACTTTGGGGAGTATCTTAGCTATATAAAATCTTCCAAACCACGAACATGGTAGATCTTTACATTTGGTTAGGTCTTCTGTAACTTCTTCCAGCAATGTTATGTAGTTTTCAGTATACAATTCTTGCTCTTCTTTGCTTAAATTTATTCCTAAGTATTTTATTATTTATATATATAAATGTCATTATTTTATGAATGTCTTTTTCAGATATTTCATTGCTGGTGTACAGAACACAATTGATTTTTATATATTGATCTTGTATCCTGCAACTTCGCTGAACTTATTCGTTCTAATAGTATGTTTTGGATTCTACATGAAAAATTATGTACTCTGCAAATAGAGATAATTTTAATTCTTGGTTATTCATTTGGATGTGTTTTATTGTCTTTTTCTTGCCTAATTACCCCAGCTAGATCTCCCAGTACCGTCATGTGCCATATAACATTTCAGCCAATGACAGACCACAAATACGAAGGTGGTCCCATTAGATTATAATAGAGCTGAAAAATTCCTATTGCCTAATTATGTCATAGTGATCATAACCTCATAGTGCAATGCATTACTCACATGTTTGTGGTGATGCTGGTGTAAACAAACCCACTGCGTTACCAATCATATAAAAATATTACACATACAATTATGTACAGTACATAATATTTGATAATGTTAATAAATGACTATGTTTTTGGTTTATTTACTATACTATCATTTATCTAAAACAGTATGCCATGTTATGCCGGCAGCAGCCTCATATATCTCATGTTTACTGCCTCTCTTGATTGCATCGTTTTCTCTTGTGCTTGATTTAAGCACACTCTATGATGTTTGCACAACCACAAAATCACCTAATGACGCATTTCTCAGAACATATCCCCATCGTTAAGTGACGCATGACTGTACAATGGTGACTAGATGTGGCAAGAGCAGATATCTTTCTCTTGTTCCCAATCTTGTGGGGAAATGTTTCATTCTTTAGTTTTATTAATTTTTAAATTTTTTATTGTGATAAAAAAACATACACAATTTACCATCTTGCCAATTTTTAAGTGTTCAGTAGCGTTAAGTATATTCACATTGTTGTGTAACAGATCTCCAGAACTTCTTCATCTTGCAAAACTAAAAATCTACGCTCATTGAACAACATTTTCCCATTTCCCCCTCTCCTCTGCCCCTGGAAACAACGCTTACTTTCTGTTGCTATGAATTTGACTATTTGAGATACCTCATTTACGTGGAATCATGCAGTATTTATCTTTCTGTGACTGGCTTATTCCATTTAGGATAATGTTCTCAAGATTCATCCACGTTGTAGCATGTCACAGGATTTCTTTTTAAAGGCTGAATAATATGCCATTAAATGTATATATCACATTTTCTTTATCCATTCACCTGTTGATGGGCACTTGTAACGATCTATATAAGTTAGGTCCATTTGGTCTACAGTGTTGTTCAAATCCCCTGTTTTCTATATTTTCTCTGTCTGAAGTATTAAAGTTGCTAACTATTGCTATTTCTCCTTTTAGTTCTGTCAGTATTTGCTTTATATATTTAGGTGCTCTGATGTTGGGTGCATAAATATTAACAATTGTTACATCTTCTTAATGAATTGACCCCCTTTATCATTATCTTTGTCTCTTTTGACTATTTGTAGTTTAAAGTCTATTTCGTCTAAGAATAGCTTCCCCTTCTTTCTAGTAGGGTAGAAATTTATATAGACAGACAGATTGTGTTAAGTATATGTCAACTTCTATGTTATCTAAAACAATGTTGAATTTTATCAGATCCCTTTTCAGAAATTATGGTTATGTTTGTATGATCATTGTCACTTTTTCTTATTATACAATTCTTATTAATGGAATTACTATCATTGATCTGTTGTTACATGTTTTCCATGAAACATTTTTGAGCATAACGTTAAATCTTTGTAACATGATTCTGTTTAGCAATATTTATGATTTAGCAGGGATATTAAAAATATGCTATAGTTTTAATTTTTTCTTATCTTTCTCAGGTTTTAGTATTAAAGCTATTACTTATGAAAGTGTTTGAAGGCTTTCTTTCTTTTTCTATTTGCTATGGTAGTTAATATAGTGCGGGAGTTATATCTTTTTAAAAGATTTTGGTAGAACACCCCTGTGAAATCATGCGGGCCTGGGGCTTTTTCTGCAGGCTAAGTGATGGGCGAGGCTGTAGTTCTCTGAAAAAGTTTATTTCTTCTATGGAAATTGGACATTTAAAAGATTCTATCTACTCTGACTTCAGTTCTGATCATTTATATTTTCTTAGAAACTAATCCAAATCATCCAGGTTTTCAAATATATTTGTAAACGGTTGACAAAAGTGGCTACTTATGATTATTTTTCTCTGTAACTTGTTTTAACATTCGTTTTGTTTTGTCTATTTTCATGCTTTCTACTTTTTTTATTCATTAAATGAAGTCATTTCTAACATATTTTGCATATGCTAGAAATTGGATTGATTTGTTAGTTCCACTATTTTCCAAATCACCAATTAATTAATTTCTCCCCTGTGCTTTCCTTATTTTTGTTTTTGTTTGTTTCTTTGTTTTTCTGCTATGGTTAATCTATCATACTGAGTTGAATAATTCTTACATGATTTTTTTTTATTCTTGATTTCTTTTTTTTTTCTAATTAGACAAGCTGTGGACCTAAGACTATATTGCAATCAGTCTAGGTTTTCCCCATTGATGCTCCTTTTTCAAATCTCTGTTATATTCCTTTGGTATGTATATCCATCTCTGAGCCAATATACATTGTTTTAATTGCTTGAGCTATAAAACAAAACTTGATATCTGATAGAGCATGTTCCCATTCTTTATTCTTATTTGTCAACATTTTTGCTGTTTTTAAGTTCTGTGAATTTTAGGATCAGCTTTTCAAATTCCATGAAAAACTTACTAAGATTTAAATTGGAAATGCATTGATTTCTGAATTATTGATATTTTTTAAATGATTATATATCTATTCAGGTTTTTAATTGCTTCCTGAGTTAAATTTTTATATGAGGCAAAATATGTGCCTAAATAAATTCATAGAAAATAAGTCCCCAATTGGTATACTGGGGAACATAACAAAGACGGTTTTATGTAAAATGAATTGTTTTGAAAATAATAAGTAAATTTTATTATATGATAATTTTTAAAATTACAGAAATTATTTTTCTTTCAGTTTCATTGAGATATAATTGACATACAGTACTTTTTCAGTTTATGGGGTACAGTATAATGACTTGACTTACATTTATTGTGAAATGATAACTACAATAAGTTTAGCTAACATCTATCATCTCATGTAGACACAAAATGAAAAACAAACAAAAAAAAACAAGTATCTTTCCTTATGATGAGAACTATTAGGATATACTCTCTTAATAACTTTCAAATATACCACATAGCAGTGTTACAGTCATCATGTTGTACATTACATTCCTAGTACTTATTTGTCTTATTGGAAGTTTGTACCTTTTGACAAACTTCCTCCAATTTTCTCATCCCCACCCCCCACCTCTGGAAATCACAAATCTGATCCCTTTTTATATGTTTTATTTTTTTTAGATTCCATACATAAGTGAGATCATACAGTATTTGTCTTTCTTTAATTTATTTCAGTTGATTTCTAATTTATTTCAGTTACCATAGTGCCCTCAAGGTCCATCCATGTTATCCCGAATGGCAGAATTTCCTTCATTTTTGTGGCCGAAAGGTATTCCAGTATATATATACACACCATGTTTTCTTACCCATTCATCCATCCATGGACCCCTAGGTTGTTTCCATGTCTTGGCTATTGTAAATAATGCTACAAAAGAACATTGGGATTCAGATATCTCTTCAATATAGCAATTTCATTTCCTTCAGATATATACCCAGAAGTGGAATTGCTGGATCAGATGGTAGTTCTATTTTTGAGGAACCTCCATGCTATTTTCCATAGTGGCTGTACCAATTTACAATCCCACCAAGAGTGAACAAGTGTTCCCTTTTCTCCACATCCTCACCAGCATGTGTTATCTCTTGCCTTTTTGATGATGGCCATTCTAACCGGCATGAGATATCTCATTGTGGTTTTGATTTGCATTTTCCTTACAATTAGTGGCGTTGAGTACCTTTTCCTGTCCCTGTTGGCCATTTCTATATCTTCTTTGGAAAATTGCCTATTCAGGTCCTTTGGCATTTTTTAATTGGATTATTTGGTTTTTGGCAATTGATTTGTATGAATTCTTTATGTATTTTGGTTTTGGGGTGTTTTTAAAGATTTTTTACTGAGGTGACATTGGCTTATAACATTATATAAATTTCAGGCATACATCATTACATTTTGAATTCTGTATAGACTACATTATGTTCACCATTGAAAGTCTAGTTGCCACCTGTCACTGTAGAAATGTGTCCCTTTACCCCTCCCTCACCCCTTTCTCTTCTGATAACCACCAATCTGGTCTCTGTTATCTATGTGTCTGTTTGTTGTTGTTGTTTTAATTTCCGCATATGAGTGAAATCATACAGTATTAGGCTTTCTCCATCTGAGTTATTTTGCTTAGCATAATACACCTCAGGTCCATTCATGTTGTTGCAAGATTTCATTTTTTCTATGGTTGAGTAGTATTCCATTGTATATATGTACCACATATTGTTTATCGATTCATCCATCAATGGGCACTTAGGTTGTTTCCAATTCTTGGCTATTGTGAATAATGCTGCAATGAACATAGGAGTGCATATATCTTTTTGAATTAGAGCTTTTGTGTTCTTTGGATATATACCCAGAAGTGGAATAGGTGGATCATATAGTAAGTTCTATTTTTAATTTTTTGAGGAGTCTCTATGCTGTTTTTCCACAGTAGCTGCACCAATTTACGTTCCCACCAGCCGTGTATGAGGGTTCCCTTTTCTCCACATCCTCTCCAACACTTGTTATTTCTTGTCTTAATAATAACCATTCTGATAGGCATGAGGTGATATTTCATAGTGGTTTTGACTTGCAATTCCCTAATAATTAGTGATGTTGAACTTCTTTTCATGTGCCTGTTGGCCATCTGTATATCTTCTTTAGAAAAATGTCTTTTCAGAGCGTCTGCCCATTTTTTAGTTGAGTTGTTTGTTTTGTTGTTGTTGAGTTGTGTGAGTTCTTTACATATTTTGAATATCAACCCTTTATCAGAAATATGATTTGCAATTATCTTCTGCCAAGTGGTAAGGTTGTCTTTTCATTTTGTTAATGGTTTCCTTTGCCATACAGAAGTTTTTTAGTCTGATGTAGTACTATGTGTTTATTTTTTCTTGTTTCCCTTTCCTAAGGAGACATATTAGAAAAGATATTGCCAAGACTGATGTCAAAGAGTGTACTGCCTATGTTTTCTTCTAAGAGTTCTGTTTCCAGGTCTTACATACAAATCTTTAATCCATTTTGAGTCAATTTTTGTGTGTGGTGTAAGACAGTGGTCTACTTTCATTCTTTTCCATGTGGCTGTCCAGTTTTCCCAACACCATTTACTGAAGAGACTTTCCTTTCTCTATTGTTTGTTCTTGGCTCCTTTGTCGCTATTTAATCCCTTATCAGATATATGATTTGCAAATAATTTCTCCCATTCTGTATGTTGTCTTTTCATTTTGTTGATCATGTGTTGTTTTTTAGTGCAGTTTTTTAATTTGATGTGGTCTCATTTTTTTATTTTATTGCTTGTGTTTTAGGTGTCATATCTGAGAAATCGTTACCAAGACCCACTTCAAGGAGATTTTTACTAAGTTTTCTTCTAGGAGTTTTATTATTTCAGGTCTTACATTTAAGTCTTTAATCCATTTCTAGTTCATTTTTGTGAGTGGTGTAAGATAGGGGTCTAATTTCATTCTTTCACATGTGATTATCCAATTTTGCCAGCACTATTCATTGAAGAGACTGTCTTTTCTCCATTGAGTATTCTTAGCTCCCTTGCCAAATAAGGGTTGATGTATATGCCTGGGTTTATTTCTAGCTTATTGATATGTTCCATTTCTTTTTGTGTCTGTTTTTATGCCAGTAATATACTGTTTTGATTACTATAGTTTTAAAAAAAGCTTTAAATGAGGAAGTGTGATGCCTCCTACTTTATTCTTGTTTCTCAGACTTGCTTTGGTTATTCAGTGTCTTTTTTGGCTCCACATAAATTTTAGGATTGTTTTTTCTACTTCTTAAAAAATGCCATTGGGGGACCGTCCAGTGGTACAGCAGTTAAGTGCGAGTGCTCCACTTCGGTGGCCCAGGGTTTGCCGGTTTGGATCCTGGGCGCGCACCTATGCACCGCTTGTCTAGCCATGCTGTGGCAGCATCCCATATAAAGTAGAGGAAAATGGGCACAGATGTTAGCCCAGGGCCAATCTTCTTCAGCAAAAAAGAGGAGGATTGGCATCGGATGTTAACTCAGGGCTGATCTTCGTCACACACACAAAAAAATGCCATTGGAATATTGATACGATTTGTATTGAATCTATAGATGGCTTTGGGTACTATAGGTATTCTAACAATTTTCTTTCAATCCATGAACATGCTATTCTTTTCCAATTATTTCTGTCTTCTTTGATTTCTTTCATCAATGTTTTGTATTTTTCAGTGTAGAGATCTTTCATCACTTTGGTTGAATTTATTTCTAAGTATTTGATTGTTTTGATGCTATTGCTATTGCTATATGCTATTTTATTTCTTTTTCAGATAATTCATTGTTAGTGTGTAGAAATGTTACTGATTTTCTTATGTTAACTTTGTATCCAGCAACTTTACTGAATTTATTGATTAGATCTACCAGCTTTTTGGTGGAGTCTTTACGATTTTTTATATAAAATCATGTCATCCCCAAATAGAGACAATTTTACTTTTTCCTTTCAAATTCTGATGCCTTCTATTTCTTTTTCTTACCTGATTGTTTTGACTAGGACTTCCAGTCTTTTGTTGAATTCCATTCTTTCTTATGCGATAATATATATGGAAAAGTCTCTAAAATTTCCTTTGAGAACTGTTTATCTCCATCCTCCATGGTTTGATATGTGGGGCTTTCATTTCCATTATTTTCTAGCTATTCTATAATTTAATTTTTATTTCTTCTTTGATTCAGATATTAAGAGTTTTCATTTTCATATTTCTGGGTGTTAGGAATTTTTTTTCTAATTTGGTTATTAATTACATACTTTACCAGTAATTTTTTTTTTGGTAATTTATTATTCATGGGCGTTTATTCTTGGTTTCCTTTTGGTCTAATATCTGGTAAATTTGTGAAAATTCCATAAGTAATTTATATGAGGTCTTGCTCTCTGTTTTAAGCTATGTATCTATTAGACCTGCCTGATCATTAAGCATTTAGGTCTTCTATATTCTTATTTAATTTTGGTTTTGAATTGTAATGGATGAGAGAAGTGAATTAAGTTATAATAACGTTATTATCTATAGATAATATTTCTAATAGATAATAACGTTATTATCTACTACTAATATTATTATATATTTCTTCTTGCATTTACTGAATTTTTTTGCTTTATGACTTTCTAATGGTATCTTATTTGGAGAACAACTAACACACTTTGTGGTTAGATTGTATTCTATTAGTATGAATTGTTATTCTTCGTTTTGTTTAATAATTTCAGCCTTGGACTTCCACTCATATTATTATCATGACTTCTGATATGTTATGTTTATTAGTACCCGTGTGGTGAACATTTGCCTTTTATTTTCAACCTTTCTGAGCCACTTGAATTTTCATGTATCACTGTTCTATAGCATACAGTCACATTTTACTCCAACTGAAATGTGTTTTTTTCTTTTTAATAGATTTTTTACCACATTTACAGTTATTGATAGGTTTTATCTTAATTCTCTCATAATAGTCTACATTTATGTTTTTTGGTTTTATTTCTTCGTTTGCATTCTTTATTTTGTGCTTGGTATTTTCTTTGCATTGTTTATTTGTATATATTCCTTTTAATAACATGAAGGCTTGAGTTTTGATTTTAGTTTTAAAGAAATTACTTTTATAACTATAATTTTAGTTTTAATACTCTATTTGATAGGATAGTACCTATAAGACTTCATCAATAATAATGGCAAATTCATTATACATTTCGTTTTCTAATTTCTTATACCTCCCCTCCCACATGATTTTAATCTTATTTTGGTTCTCATATATTTGACATTATATCATTAAATATACAATCTATTACTTGATATTAGCTTAAATAATATATTTTGACCCTAAGACTATAAAAAACTAGAAAATCTATTTGCATTATCTTCTAGTTTCTTTTTGACACTACAGTCCAAATTTATCTAGTCAGAATATTACTATAGTATCATGATTTATAATATTTGAATTTTGCTGTGAAACAATATTTCTCTCAGTTTTAGTTTTAGAGCTATAGTTTAATGGATTTAATGTTCACACCTCTTTATTTAACATAGATTCTCTTTCAACTTTTGGTTGTCTAAAATTCTTCCTCTATTAGTTTAGTTCAATAGGATGTATGTGAACTATACTCCACAAGATTTTGCACATTCAAAAACCATAGTCTGTTACCACCATTATATTTGAATTAATATTTGGCTGGGGATAAAATTTAGGTCATGCTATCTTTTTTTGAGGATTCTGTCAACATTGTTCTGCCAGCTTCTAATATTGCAAGATGATGTGGAAAATTTTGAGACTTGCTTGGTTTCCTTCCCTTGTAGGCGACTTGACATTTTTACTTAGATGCCCAAAGGATCGTCCTTTATCTTTGAAGCCCAGAAAGTTTACTATAATGGGTTTTGGTGTTCATTGTTGTGTGTGAATTTTTTTTTCCCCTGGGACTCAGTGTGCCCTTAAAAGTATATAAATTAAGGGCCGGCCCCGTGGCTTAGTGGTTAAGTGCACGCACTCCACTGCTGGCGTCCCGGGTTCGGATCCTGGGCGCACACCGACGCACTGCTTCTCTGGCCATGCTGAGGCCGCATCCCGCATACAGCAACTAGAAGGATGTGCAACTATGACATACAACTATCTACTGGGGCTTTGGGGAAAAAAAAAAAGGAGGAGGATTGGTGATAGATGTTAGCTCAGAGCCGGTCTTCCTCAGCAAAAAGAGGAGGATTAGCATGGATGTTAGCTCAGGGCTGATCTTCCTCACAAAAAACAAAAAAAAAAGTATATAAATTAAAATCTTATTTATAGAAAAGGTTTATGAATTATACCTTTAAACATTGATTTTCTATTCTAGTTATTTGATTCTCTCTTCTTCAGAGAAACCAATTATACATGAGTTGATTCTTTTGCTTGTAGTCTATATTTACCATTTCACTTTTTTTTTTTTGTGAGGAAGATCAGCCCTGAGCTAACATCCATGCTAATCCTCCTCTTTTTGCTGAGGAAGACCAGCTCTGAGCTAATATCCATTGCCAATCCTCCTCCTTTTTTCTTTTTCCCCAAAGCCCCAGTAGATAGTTGTATGTCATAGTTGCACATCCTTCTAGTTGCTGTATGTGGGATACGGCCTCAGCATGGCCGGAGAAGCGGTGTGTCGGTGCATGCCCGGATCCGAATCTGGGCCGCCAGCAGTGGAGCGTGCACACTTAACCGCTAAGCCACGGAGCCAGCCCCATTTTCTTTTTTTTAATTTTTTGTTTATTGCAGTAACATTGGTTTATAACATTGTATAAATTTCAGGTGTACATCATTATGCAGAAATAGAAGTATAATGATATATTTACCATTTCATATCAATCTTTAACTCCTTGTTCCTGTCCATGTCTTTCTTACTGGTTTTTCTCAATGCTCATCTCCACATTCCTTGCTGTGTTTTCAGCACTTTAATTTTCTTTATGCTACTTCAAATTTAAGATGGCTTTATTTTCCTCTTCCATTTTTTCTCTTGAATTCTGCTGGCTCAAGTATTATTTCCTTTTGTTGCTTTGCTACATCTTCTCTGACTTCTTATATCACTGCTGTGAACTCCTATTTTATTTTTTCCAGCTTTATTGAGATATAATTCACATATAATATTGTATAAGTTTAAGGCATACAAAGTCATGATTTGACACAGGTATATATTGTGAAATGAGCTCCTTTATTAAGACCATGATTGTTTTATTGAGTTACTTGAATTTATAATAATGTATTTAGTTACATCATCTCTTAATTAACAGTATTTTTCTTATGAGTATTCTTTGCCTGTCATTTGTTTTTCATGATCTTTTCATTATATCTTTTTTATGGTATATTTTTGTAGATCTTTGTTGCTGGTTCCTCTTTAGTGATTACTCATCTTTGAATAAACCAAGTATCCATGCGGCAGCAGTTTATAGGGGTTTATATGGAGGAGAGGCTAATTCAGTATTCTTTTATTTATGACACAGACTTGTGTGTGAGTTACTTAAATTTCTATTTGTCCCCAACCCACTATAGACTACTTCTTGTTTAATACTTCAATAAGCCTGGCTTCTTTTTATTCCTAATGGAAGACAGGGAATACAGGGAAGTACTCTGTAAATGCACATACTCCCCTTTCTAAACGACAGAGTGGCAATTTTAGCTCCACCACTTTGAAATTTATGGCTGCAGACTTTCCTCTTATATGTACTTCTAGGTGTCCACTGAGTTTCTCTGTATTTTGCAGCTCTTCCCCACATATTGTGGCACAGAGTTACAGAAGTCTTCTAATTTTACTAAAATTTGCACATTTTCTTTTTTTACAAGAATATTGTTTTGGCATGGCTTTTCATAGCAGTGGGCATTGCTTTCTTTATTCCTTTTAAAAAACTAGATGTCTAGAAGACTCACCTGATTTACATTTTGGAACTTCTATACTTTAGAAAGTTCATTTTCACTCCCTTCATTTAAAAATAAGTCTTGGCACTGGCCCCGTGGCTTAGCGGTTAAGTGCGCGCACTCCACTACTGGCGGCCCGGGTTCGGATCCCGGGCGCACACTGACGCACCGCTTCTCCAGCCATGCTGAGGCCGCATCCCACATAAAGCAACTAGAAGGATGTGTAACTATGACATACAACTATCTACTGGGGCTTTGGGGAATAAAAAGAAAAAAGGAGGAGGATTGGCAATAGATGTTAGCTCAGAGCCGGTCTTCCTCAGCAAAAAGAGGAGGATTAGCATGGATGTTAGCTCAGGGCTGATCTTCCTCACAAAAAATAAATAAATAAATAAATAAATAAATAAAAATAATTCTTGTCTTTTTATGTATCTATAATAAATATTGAATAAGTCATTTAAATTAGGAACTTCTTGATTGTTTTAATGTTCAAATTATTTTTAACATGCTACAAACTATTTGTCAAATATGTTTACTTCTGATAAGAGTTTTAGCTATATTATTAACCTTCTAGCTTTCTCAAGCTTACCTCTGTATCCTCAGTTCATCAAGGAATATGTAGTTTTGCAAATCATAAATGAACTTTTCAACATTGCAGATGACTTTTGCAGTATCAGCTACAGACTCTGTTTTAGTTTCTTTCTTAATACTGTCACACAGAACTGTTAAATGTCTGTCATCTGCAAGTTTATAAGGAACTCTGTGTGCTAAGTACTGCGTCAGATCAGTTCATTAGCAGCTTTACCAATCGTTTTCTCTTTTCGTTGTTTCTTTCCACCACTGCTGCCAGCTGTGGCCTAATTCCAAAATATCATTTAACAACATGAAACAGCTTGCGACAGTGAGATAGATTTTTAACAGATTAAAAATTTTCCTTTAAAATTCTAAATGTAATCCTACTGCCAGTAACTCTTTATGGAGTAGACTACCTGTATGACTGTGAAGATGCATGTGTGATTATAGATATACATAGATATACCTTGATTGATATAGATAGATTAATAGAATGATATGCATATGCATGCAAGCATGAAAACAAAACATCAAGTTCTTTACTAATGTAACCCCCACTTTATAAATTAATTGAGTTCTAAGAGATTTGTCTACTTTAGTAGAGTGTAGAATTATTTATTCCATTTAAAAAAATAATCTAGATTTCCAAGGGCAGATAACAAAAATCTATATAACTAATATAACTCAGCATTGAATTAAAGGACTTGGTACCACCACTTGACAGAATGGGTTGTGAGTTTTTTTCAAACTAAGGAAGATATTCAGTCGTTCCTCAGCATCCACAACAGGTTGTTTCCAGGACTCCCCGAGGATACCAAAATCCGTGGATGCTCAAGTCCCTTATATAAAATGGTGACGTATTTGCATATAACCTACACACATCCTCCTGTATACTTTCAATCATCTCTAGATTACTTATAATACTTAATACAATGTAAATGCTATGTAAATAGTTGTTATACTTAATTGTTCAGGGAATAATGACAAGAAAAAAAATCTGTACACATTCATTACAGATGCAACCATTGTAGGCCTTTCAAACTGCAGTTGGTTAAAAGCTCATAGATAGGGAACCCACAGATAGAGGGCCAACTATAGTTTAAAATAAGTCTTATTCCCAAAAATGTTCATCAAAGTGTTGTTTATAAAACATACAGTCAGGAATGGTAAAGTGAATTAAATACACCTGTATATATTAAATTATGTTTATATAGAATCCTAATATCCTAGAGAAAATATTATTGTAATAATTTTAAAGAAAAGAATTATAGAACACAAAAGTACATAATAGTGGTGGTGATAGTGATGGTGGTGGTATTAGTACTAGTAGTAGCAACAGCAGCAGCTAATATTCATTGAATGCCTACTAAAAGCCAGGCACTATGAGAAGAATGTTGCAAGGATTATTTATTTAATCTTTACAATAACTTGTAGAGGTATGGGGTATTATCATCCAAATTTTATAGACATGAAAACAAAGATCAGAGGTTTAACATGACTTACTCAAAACTCACATAGTTGGGAAGTGAAAAGCCAAAAAAAAAAAAAAATTAAATCCAATTTATTGTGCGTTTCCCTGTATATTGGAAATTAACACAATGTAAAAAATTAAACAAAATGAAGTGAAATACATAAAGTATATGTACATAAATGTATATAACATAATCATTAAAAAGCTAAATTGTTTTCCCTGTTTAATGAGACTATCTGTGATTCTACCATTTTTTTTCTTTTTCTATGTTTTACATATTTTTACATTAAATAATGTTACATTTTTATTTGGAAAATGAGGTTTTAAAGAAATAATAGTTTTCAGACAGCTATATAAAAAGAAAAACAAAATTATCAAGGTGGTAATTTGTACTTCATGTGCTACAACAGTTTATATAATTATGAAATATACTATGTTAAGTCATCAACTAGAAAAGAATTCTGAAGTTAATGAGGTTGAGGCTGCTTAACCATCATTAACATACATCCTTTTATGAGCATTAGAAGCAATGTATAAATAGAAGCTTTTAAATAACATAAAATAGGATAAAATTTAAATATTTAGCAAATGTGATAGTTTCACAAAAGTTTCATAAAATGAAACATTTTTCACACACTTTTTATTTATAGTTATCACATTGTGTGTATAGTCACTTTGTTACTTAAGTGAGTTGATCCTATGCAAAACCAGAAACTTGAAGAAGTTAGTTTGTAACCTTTATATAAGATTTCAAAGAAGTGACAATTTGGACTCAACATTGGTGCAAGAATTGATGTGTATTTATAGTTACGTAATTACTATTTAATATGATACCAAACAAACAAAAAGGGTTGCTGTGAAGGAGTTGGAGACTGCAATGCTTGGCGACTCACATACTAGGCTGCTATTTAAAAATGGGTCTTTCTTTTCCACAATTTTTTTGACTCCTGTATTTTTCTTTAAAATGAAGAGAGGTGGGAAGTATCCACACCCATGAAAGTGAGTTATGTGTTGAGAGAAGGCTAGGAAAGAAGAGGAGTATGCTCTGAATTTTACGTTTATGAGTTTGGATGTCATCCAAAATCATTGAAGAGAGTGAACAGACCTGCATGCCAAATCCCAGAGCCATGTTCGAGTTGTTCAGCATACATTCCAGACTGAGAATTTATGTTACAAACAGCTACAACTGCCAGTAACTTTGAGAATAACTTGAAAACATGACATTTTGGATTTTAGAAATATTTTTCATGGTAATAGAAATGGGTAAAACACATACGCTTATGTAGCATACTGCTTTGTCTTGTGTCAGTAATTGTTGGATTGGGCTTCTGAGATATCTCTATCAATCCCTTGAAAATAAAGTTAGAAGTGAGCATTCTATGGGTGAGCAAAATTTCTGTCTGTATTTAAATATCTAAATATTTGAAGTGCATTATTTCCGATTCATTTACAGTGACTTTTTAACTAAATATTTTATTTTGAGATAATTGTAGACTCACATGCAATTGTAAGAAATAATAGAGAGAGATCCCATGTACCATTTAACCAGTTTCTCCCAATGAAAACATCTTTCAAAATGATAGTACAATATCACAATCAGGATACTGACGTTGACGCAATCAAGATACAGAACAATTCCATCACGACAAGTTGCCTTGTTATAGCTATACTTGCTTTGTTTCCACCTCACCCTGCTCCTACCATCTAGAAATCTCTAATCTGTTCTCCATTTCTATAATTCTCTCATTTCCAATTGCTTTTAGGAAATAATCTCTATTGCTTCCCCCTTCCTATCTTTCAGCCCTTTTTTTTTGACTTTTACTCAGATAACTTTCAACTAAAGCACTCTAGGTTCGATGTAAGCTCCCCCTTTTCTGAAGTAAATAAATACCCAGGAAATGTAAACAAAGTGTAGGTAGAAATATTTAAAGTTTAATGGTCATTCATTCAACAATTATTTATTATCATATGCAGGATACTGCTCTAGGCATTAGGGGACACGGTAAATAAGACAGACTAGGTCCCGGTCTACATGGAACTTATATTCTAATAGGGAGTAACACACAATGAACAAATTTGAAAAAAGATTGAATGTACACATTTTAAAGCCCATACACTTACATGATATTTCTCATATATATGAGATATATATATATATTTTTTTTTCAAAGGGAAAACGATCTGCTTGATTGTGTGCTACACAAAGTCAGATACCTTATTTGTCCTGTTCACTTTTTGATTTAAAAAAAGGTGCTTGGAACACAGTACTTGGTTATTTATTCCTCCGCTATTTACAGAGCCCATGCTGTGTTCCCAGGCATGGCTCTAGGCACTGAGAATATAGCAGTAATCAGACAAAACTCCCTGTTCTCACAGAGCTCATATGAATCTCAAAGATAGCTGGCACCAAATGGGTTTTCAATAACTTATCACTGCTGCTTTTGCTACCATCATTGTTTTTACTATTATTAATATTTACTTTCGGCTGATTCATAAATGTAATTGCTGTGGTAACTGAGAACACAAGACCAGATGTGCAAGAAAGTCCAGTGTACAGTGGTGCAAATGATAAGTTAATATTTTATGATCTTTCCTCCACAGAATATGTTTTAACTTTCCTCCTGGTGAATAGTATTCTAGCCTTCCTTTTCCCAATGGACATGCCTAGCCAACTATCATGTTGATTCTGAGCACACCATGGGAGTACACATGGTCATTTGAATGCATGGGAGTGCTATTACTGACAATATTAAGCCACTAGTGTTGCGGAAAACAACTCAAAATAAAAACAACTTTGTTTTGTACTGCACCATTGTTTTTAGCAAACTAACCCTTCTATTTGCTTTTGGGGAGATAATATATATATATATATATATATATATATATATAGAGAGAGAGAGAGAGAGAGAGAGAGAGAGAGATATGTATATTTTTGCGTTTCTAAATATCTCCAAGGCTGATTTCTGGATGATTGATTGGGTTGATTGGGTAAAACACACTACTTTGTCAATTGCTGATATAACAAATCCAATTATTATGATATAATCCAATTCCCAAAAATTCCCAATCTTTGAGAAGAATGTTCATGATTGGACTGGGTATAAAGAGCACCTGCCAAGGATTTTGACTGAACACATCATATAATAATAAGTTGCCACTCAATGTCAACATCCTTAGACAGACTTCCACGGGTGGTTTGGGGCTGTTTGTTCCTCCTTTAATGAAATGAGAGTGCTTTCATCTAATACACTTCCACCTCCAAGAGTGATGTCTAATATTATTTTGTACATAAATCTGTGCTCTTATCTGAGACTTTTCTCTCCTGACCTTGTTTATCCTCTCCTCTCTGTTTGGGTGTTGGTTGTTTGCAGAAAGCATTTGTTGAGGATTTTTCTCTCTTTTTAACCTCTTTTACGGTGGGAACAGAAAGATTTGAGGATCAAACATAATCTCAGGGGAAGCCCAAGGTTTTCTTTGACTGAAAGGCTCTTCAAAGCAGAATTCAGGCTGATAGGATGACATTTCTAACTGTTTGAATTTCTGGTGGTTTACTCTATACAGATGTAAATTTAACATTATCTGGCCTTTAAAGGAAGAGCACATGAGAGCAGGACAAAACCAAACCAAAAATAGCGAAGAGAAACAGACTTATGTGGAAATGTTTGACGTTAGCAACACACTTTTTCATCACCATTGCCACTACCCTAATCTTGGCACTCACCTTCATGCCTAAGACCACATCAAAAATCCCTTATCCAGAGTATCTGTTTCCACTGCCTCTGAAGAGACTCATCCCTCCTCACTCTATTTTCACATCAGTCCATCCTGTTCGTTTTGCCTGGAATTGTCTTCCTAAAACACTTTTGCCCTTTCATCAAATTACTATAAAAATAAATCAAAGCAAAAAATATGAATGGCTACCTTGGCTATTCATTTTAGGTTGGAGTCCTGGAATCTGTATTTTTAAAGCTCCCAGATCATTCTGAAGTGGAGGCAAGTCTGAGGAAGTGGTGGACTGCAAGAAAAGTTCAATGTCTTCAATTTGACATCCAAAGTCCAATTTAGTCTGGTCTTGAGGTTATTATACTTATCTGAAAATATATTTTGAAAAACAATAAACATCATTAATTTCAATGTCTTCTAACTGACTTGAGTGTGAACAAGATTTCCTTTCACTTATTCGAAACAAGTGAAATTTTAATGCAGACCTGAGTTTCACACAGGGAGGATATGAAATGCTCAACTATCAAATTTCCAACAACCAAACTATAAAAGGCAGATTTTTTTCTCATTCTTGGAGTGCTAGAAGGCCTTTGGCTATAGCTTTGTATGTAACATAAAAGAATTGAAACAAGTTAATAAATGATATTGCTGCAAGTAAAACTGTCATTATTGGGCTGCTTAAGACAGACTATCTGCTAAAATTTGCATCTACTTTGAACATGTTTGATTGTTTATTCAAAATACTTACAGGAACAATGAAACTTATTGTGAAAGCCTCAATGCATTAAACACAAATATATGTAACCTATTTCATTGTCTGAGTAGTCTAAAGGAAGATTTAAGGTGTTGAATGGAGCAACATTCAAAATATTGATGGCATGAAAACACGAATCTGTAAAGATACGTGCACCCCTGTGTTCATTGCAGCGTTATTCACAATAGCCAGGACTTGGAAGCAACCTAAGTGTCCGTCAAGGGACGAATAGATAAAGAAGCTGTGGTATATATACACAATGGAATACTAGTCAGCCATAAAAAATGATGAAATCCAGCCATTTGTGACAACATGGATGGACATTGAAGGTATTAAGCTAAGTGAAATAAGTCAGAGGGAGAAGGTCAAATACTGTATGATCTCACTCATAAATAGAAGATAAAAACAACAACAAACAAACACATAGAGACAGAGATTGGATTGGTGGTTACCAGAGGGGAAGGGGGCAGGGAGGAGGGTGAAAGGGATAATTCGGTACATGTGTGTGGTGATGGGTTGTAATTAGTATTTTGGTGGTGAACATGATGTGATCTATGCAGAAATAGAAGTCTAATGATGTACACCTGAAATTTACCCAATGTTATGAACCAATGTTACCACAAAAAAACCCAGCTATTTAAAAGACAAAAAAAAAAACAACACCAAAATATTGATGGCTTAGAAACAGCAAGTTATCTTACTTTATTCAAAATTGTGCTGATTAATCAACTTCATCAGTAGTAAATTCCGAAGATGTCAGAAGGTTTTGATGTTTATCTGACCAATAACGTTTGTTTTCTTTCAAACCCCAGGCCTTTGCTGAAAAATGAATTACTGATGCTTCATAATTTTTAAATTTCATATCACTTTGGCACACATAACTTACCAGTAATTGTGGTCCATAATCACATTAAGTAAAGTATATTTTCATACTAAATATTTGGGCTAAGCAACTCCATAAAAGAGAATTTTTCTGAAATTAAAATGTCTGCCTCGACTTCTTCAACTGTAAAACGGTTACTGTATTAGTTATTTGTTGCCGTGTAAAAATTATCTCAGAATATAGTGGTTTAAAGCAATCAATATTTATTATATCACAGTTTTCATGAGTTAGGAATTTGGGAGCAGTTTAGCTGCGTGATTTCGATGGTGACCAACAGTCCTGGTTTCCCTGGGACTTAGGGGATTCCCAAGACGTAGGAATTTTAGTTTTAAAACTGGGACAGTCTCTGACAAACTGAAACAAGTTGGTTGTGCAAATTGGAGGCCTGGGATGCAAGACTTTTAGTGCTGAAATCCAGTAAGGTCCTGGTCAAACGCGGGTGACTTAGTCACCCCAGTCATGAGATTACAGTCAAGATGAAAGCTGAGGCTACAGTCATCTGCAGGATTGACTAGGCCTGGAGGATCTGCTTCCAAACATACTCACGTAATTGTTGGTGGGAGGCCTCAGGTTCATTGCTGACCACTGGCAGGAGTCCTCAGTACTTCACCACATGGGCTTCTCCATAGGGTGGCTTGAGTGTCCTAAGGACGTTGCGGCTGGATCACTGCAAAATGACTGTTCTGAAGAAAGATAGCAGGAAGAAGCCACACTGCCTTTTCTGACCAAATCTCTGAAGTGATACACTGTCGTTTCTGCCTCACTTTATTATTAGCTTGTCACTAAGTCCAGATCACACACAGGGGAGAATTAAACTCTCCCTCTTGAAGGAAGGAATATCAAAGAATTTGTGGACATATTTTAAAACTACCATAGGGCTGATGATAATAACACCTATGCTTCATGGGTTGCTGTCAGTAGCCATTGAAATAATAGTAATAAAGAATTTAGAACAGTATCTAGCACAGAGAAAACACTATATAGTGTTTGATAATTTCCTCTCTTCCCTCAAATAACAAAAATAGGATTTGGCTAAGTTATGACAACCATACTGATTTCATTCACCCAAAAATCTGTCTTTAAAAATTTGTTAGAGGCTAGGATTAACGGACAAAGGTGGAAATGCAAATTCAAATTACATGATAAGCTCACTGGGAGCAATTCTTATAAGAAATATTGATGGGCATCTGTATGTCTAAACAGATGGCTATCCATTTAAATGGAAGGCCAGATTTTATAGTAACCAGCTCATTCTCAGGAATTCTCAAACTTTATTTAGATCTCAGAGGTGGCAGAACTACTGGATTATTTCATCCTCTCTTCACTAATCTGGAATCGTGCTCCATTAATTTTGCTCCTTCTTCCAAAAATTGCTAACCTAATAAGCCAAAAATTATTAATCCCTCCTTGAGTATGGTACCTCTTTGTACTTCATGGGCTCCAGGTAATACCTGTAAAACCTCAAAATGTTTGCCAATACCAAGAACCATTCTGAAGAAAGTTATCAGAATCAGCTGTTTGCTAAAAAATTATATGCCTTAGCCTACAAAGTATGATCCCTGCAATGGCCAAACAACAAACATAGACCCTAAATCAAGATTACCATGGTTCCTCCTTCATTCAGTTTCCAAAATCCTGCTTAGAAATAATCTAGGAATACTGTATTTCAATTACCTGCAGAATAATAAATGCCAGAGGTATTCCTGTGTCAAATAAAGAGAACCTAAATTACGAAGGATAAATTAGACAAGTGAAACAATTCACTATGATATCATTTATATTCCCATGACTAGGTTTCTTCAGGATTATGTAATTTGCTTTTGTAATACTCTAGCCAACTAGAGAATAGGAAAGGTAGTTTGAATATTACTTTAAAACTGACAAAATGACATATTATCCCTTAAATTACTATAGTTTCCCAAATTGTACCCTAAGGGGAAATGCATGTTAGCTTGTACTTTAAGAACAAATAGTTTCATATCGAGAAACAAAAGAGATGCAGACAAACACTATAAAGGAATCCCTTTACATCTGGAGATTTATAATACATACATACTTCTGAGAATTTCAGGAGGAAGGAGATCTTTTGAATTTGTTTCATGCTTAGAATAAGCAAACTTTTTCTTAGATATCCACTGTCAGAACTGTTAGGATAAAGTGAAGACCAGAGACAAATTAAAATATGTTCATCAGCATCAAAATACTATAGTCAATAGTTAATACTATTCTTGTACAACTGCATTCATTTGCTAATGATTTACCACTGGTTTCAGTGTTCTCTCTCATATTTTGGCTGCAATGACTTAGTTTTGACACTAGGTCTCATTGAAACAATCTCTGCTGACCTAAAATTGGGAATGTACTCGGGCCGGCCCTGTGGCTTAGCGGTTAAGTGTGCACGCTCCGCTACTGATGGCCCTGGTTCGGATCCCAGGCACACACCGAAGCACCGCTTCTCCGGCCATGCTGAGGCCGCATTCCACATACAGCAACTAGAAGGATGTGCAACTATGACATACAACTATCTACTGGGGCTTTGGGGTAAAAAAAAAAAAAAGAAAAGGAGGAGGATTGGCAATAGATGTTAGCTCAGAGCCGGTCTTCCTCAGCAAAAAGAGGAGGATTAGCATGGATGTTAGCTCAGGGCTGACCTTCCTCACAAAGAAAAAAAAAGAAATTAGGAATGTACTAGGCAGGAACCCTTTATTTGAAAGTAACAGTATATGGGCTGAGTATGATAGAGGCCAATTGTCCATGAGTTACTCCATATGAGACAGCAGTCTATCAATCCAGTCAAATTCACCATTTGGGCAATTGTGTTAGAATTGCAAAGATAACATAGATTATTTCAGTTATGGCTGCCAGAAAAAGAAACACTGAGAAAATTTTCCAATTTTCATAAATTGTGCTGTACATCCCAGACTAGATGATTGATAGACTAGCCTTTAATAATAAATCATTCTTTCATATTTTTATAACAAATCTCCAAAACTAAAAGTAACCTAGTTTGTCTCTTACTTGCAACCTCAAAGAGCTTGACTAACACATATTTCTGCTAGACCCTATCTGTTCCTTCTTTTATTTTCTCTATCATTAACTATCTTAAAAAATGTAGTCGAATGATCAAACATGTTTTTTGGAGTGTCCTAAATTAAAAGGTAGGCATTAATGTTACCTTCATTATATACATGGATTAAATGACCCACTACTTGCAAACACTGGGGCTGAAATGTAAACCTAACTGGCTCTAAATCCTGAGCTCTTCTTATCTCTACTACATTACCAGAGTATACATTATAGGTTAATGAGCTTTAAAGATTAACTCCTCACAGCGAGACTTTTGACAATGAAGAAATAGTACCCCTTGAATGGGACTAGAGGTTCTTTATTAACATGTGGGTGGGAAAGCCAGAAATATGAGATTTGTTGCTCTTGATATAGTCCTATTTTTACACCCTCTCAATAATTCCAAAACTCACCAGTCTTATTGTAAACTATAGAAGGGATGGAGCAAAAGGATAAATGCATTCACCATATACAGAATGAATAAATATTAATATTAATAGTGTATCTCTGGTCCTAAATTACATTGCAGAATTAAGACATAATAGGAAAAGAAAATAATCCACAAAAGGAAGTAGAAAAGGGAAAAAATTAATGCATTTTCAATACCACCATGGGTATGATCTTCATGTAGCTTCTATTACTTTTTTACTTAATAAGCAAACTAGAAACCCTTAATCTATCCCAAAATATTCTTGTCATTCAACATATTGATTTCAGTATTAAAAGGAATCCTAGACCTACAGTAGCTTCTTATATTACTTTTTGGATGTCTGAGATAGAAGTTTCCCATTTGGTTCTTTTTCAAAGGGAATAGGTGCTTGATCAGTTAGAGATTGTCTTCTTGGAAAAGATGTTCCCAAAGTCCTCCGCATGGCAGATAATCACACAGCGAACTACAAACATTCATCTAAATAGAAATATGATACATAAATGAGTTGGCAAGAAACTCCCATACCAAAGGAAGGATTTCAAGTAAAAATGTGATTGCTGAAAATATTTGCTTTGTCATATTTCATATTCACCTGTCTCTTCTTAATTGTCTAAAGAATGAACAAAACAAGCCCTAATGTGGCACACACTATCTCCTCTCTCCTCTGCATTATCTCTGGATAGATATAAAGGATGAAAGATGTTACATTCTCATCCATTAGTCATGGCTTGATCCAGCAGAATGGATATGTCACCCAATCTAAAACAGAAAGATTGCTGAAGTTGTCAGAGAGAACTTGATTAGCTCGGATCTGAAACTTGCTCAATTCTTATGTTCATAAGATATACTGTCAGTTTAAAGACAGATGCCTCATTTGAGTACACAAGCAAAGATAATGTACACACAAATGTCCCATCAATCCAGATAAATTCATATTTCTCCAAAGTTTAAATATCTATTTCAAAAGTACATGAATTGCCTTCTTCCTGCTGTGTGAGTCGTAAATCGCTAGAAAAAGGGTACAGCGCTTCTCCTGAGTACTGTATTAAGGAAGCAATGCTATAGCAAATAACATATTGGCAAGGTAAACTTGTTTCTGGATATGGCAAAAGCTAGCCAGAAGTCCTATCTGTTATCAAAGATTTTGGTTTGAGAAAATAAGAAAGCTAGACTATTTTGTATTGTCTTTCTCTCTCTGACTGATTTTCTCTGTCTTTACTATACCTAACAGCAAACATAGTATTATTGATGATAAAGAAGTAAAATTGTGCAGTGCCATTATGGGTAAAGCCTAGACTCAGGTTTTTGATTTTTCAAAGCTCACTACATGAACTGTAATATTTAATTGAAAAATATTTATTTTTGTAGTGTATGGGATTGAATCAGAGAAGGGAATATGTTAAACAAATACAATTCCCTCCAAAACCTATGTCATACATTAGGAGAGAAATGGAAAACCTTTAAAATAAATTTGGATCTTGGATGGGTAGAGTAAGTGAGTTTGCTATTTTTAACATAAGCTTTTTTTAAAATCTATGAAATCCCTATTTTATTTGAAAATTCCAAGGGTATAACATCATAAGCCAGAGGAAAATATTCTAATAAGAAATAATAGGCATCCTTAATCAGGTATATCACTGTGTATATGTTTAAGATACTGCCATGCTGTTACATGGGCTGATTATTGCTGACTTTTCAAGGAAATTTGTGCATTTGTTTGCTTAACCACCATTGTCTATTGAAGGGAAAATTGCTCCCATTCATTTCTTTGAACCTTTGGGTACAAAGGAGCTATCTAATCACCCATGAGATATGACTTTAATCTTGTTCAAGAAGGAGAACATTTGTAAATTGTGCAGTGTAAGAAGCACATGAGTTATAAGAAATTACTGTGGTGGTATGGAGTTGTCTTTTCCAATCAGGAATATTCTGTGAAAGTACAATGCATAAAGTATAGTTTCAAGTATGATGTTCCTTAGAAAGGATATCAATAAGGAAGATATCATTAAGTTGCTTGATTTTTGGATAATGATGTGCTCACAGTGGGTTCAAAGGGAACTATGTGCCTTCCAGTTTTCCTTCTTTGGCACCCACTGACAGATGGGACTGTCATGTACTCTCATGAGATATTAGAACATCCATACCCACTAAGTTTATTAATAACATCTGTTAACATAATTACAAAGAATATGCACCTGTATTAAGTGAGTTTCTAAATAAGTCAGTTTTCAGCTCTACTATGAAAGATTTTATTTTGAAAGCTTGATAAATACATAGTTTTACAGAGACCTTGGTAAAGCAAGTGGCATTTAACATATTTGCAAGCTGTATTTGGACAGCTGCTACCCTCTAGTTACAATATAAGTTTACCTATCCTATGGTGAAGGTTGAGATCATTTTTTTTGTTTGTTTATTTGTGAAACAATATTGTACTTTGTTTGAAACCAAGTTGACTAAATAATATACATAATATACATCCATCAATCTTGGAATGTTTTAAGAAATTTTAAATAAACCCTAACTAAGGGAGTCAGTAAAATGTAACTTTTACACTAATGCTGTATGTTAAAATATGTAATAAAGACCTACTACGGACTGAATTGTGTCTCCCCTGAAATGTATATGTTGAAGCCTTGGAGATAGGGTCTCTGGGAAGTAATTATTGTTAGATGAGGTCATGAAGGTGGGGTCCCAATGATGGGATCAGTGGCTTTATAGGAAGAGGAAGAGAGAGAGATTGTGTTCTCTTTGCCATGTGAAGACACAGTGAAAAGACATCTGTCTGCAAGCCTGGAAGTGGACCCTCTCACAAAGCCAGCACTTGATCTTAACTTCTGGGCTCCAGAACTGTGAGAAATAAATGTGTGTTGATTAAGCCACTCAGCCAATGGTATTCTGTTATAGCAACCTGAGCAGACTAATACAAGACCTATTAAACGAATAGCATTAGAAATGACTTATCAGGTCTTATCAAGTATGTCTCTTATAATATATATATATGTATCAAGAGAGTTTGAGACTATCACTACCTCTAATGCTAAGTCTCATGATTAATAACCACCCTTTACGGTAGCTGTCACAAAGCTGCCACATTGGGTGAGTTTTTTCGCGTATTGTTTTAGAAATTGTAAAGTCTTAGCCCCTCAGTCTTTTTTCTTATACTTTTGACATGTTACCAGAAGGTGAAAGTACTGGGCTTCAGTTGCAAGAAGATAAATTTCACTGTGAAGATATGTTTTCCTCTTTGCTGTCCGTTAGCTAACTTTAAACTTTTGTATATTCATTTTTAATAATTTCCTTCAACTGAATCTGTTTATGTTCTTGTTTTGTATTCCTAGAGATTCAAAGAGGAAGGCCAAATTAGAAAGCTCTTCACAAAAGTCAGCTTTAATTTATCTTTCTAGTCATTCTTCTGACCCCAATCACCTTCCCAAGCAGCTACACAGAATCATTGCTTTTCTAAGGATACCATGTTCTCTCACACCTCTGTGACTGTGAATGTGCTTCCTCTTTGCAGGGGGGACCTTTTTGAATCTCATATAATCCCACTAATCTTTTAAAGTACAGGTCAAAATTCCATTTCATTCTAAAGATTTTCCAGGCCACCTAAGAAGTTATGCTCCTTTGTAGTGTGAGAGAGAAAGAAATTGCTTAAAAAATAATTGGAGGGCCGGCCCCGTGGCTTAGCGGTTGAGTGCGCGTGCTCCGCTGCTTGTGGCCTGGGTTCGGATCCTGGGCGCGGCTGCTTCTCGGGCCATGCTGAGGCCGCGTCCCACATACAGCAACTAGAAGGATGTGCAACTATGACATCCAACTATCTACTGGGGCTTTGGGGGAAAAAAAGGAGGAGGATTGGCAATAGATGTTAGCTCAGAGCCGGTCTTCCTCAGCAAAAAGAGGAGGATTAGCACGGATGTTAGCTCAGGGCTGATCTCCCTCACACACACACAAAAAATTGGAGTATGTCGCAGGGATACTGGAGCCAACTAAAAAAGTTCACAATGGCCAGAGCTGGAAACATTTGAGCAACAAAATAAATATTAGATAAAAATTAAAAATGTTTGTGTATAACCTAAAGTATAAAATAAATATCCATGAGACCATACTTATATAATAATTGAATAAACAAACCAGGAGGAAGAGAGGGAGAGACAAATTTCCTTTGTAGAATTCCAAATAATTTATGTAGGTACTCTACTTTCAAAGAAATGGAGTATAACTCCTAATTCCTTAAATGTGAAGTGCTCATAGTGACTTCTTTCTGAAGGGTACAGTTTGGAAAGGGGAGAAAAAGAGTAACTTTACAATGGAAAAACTTAACTAACACTACCTCAGCCAGGTGATCACGTTTAACATTAACAGTGATAAGTCATGTTGATGGTATGTAGCCTTGAAAAGATGTGATGAAAGTAGCACTTAACTTCTGTTATTTCCTTCTCAGAAACCAATAACTACCATCTAATCATAAGAAAAACACTAGACCAATCTTAATTGAGAGATATTCTACAAAATATCTCATAAGTAACCCTCAAAACTGTCGAGGTCATCAAAAACAACTCAAGTCTGAGAAACTTGCACAGCTAAAAGGAGTCTAATGAAATAACACTTCTAAATGTAATGTGGCATCCTGGATGGAATCCTGAAACAGAAAAAAAAATAGGGAAATAACTGAGGAATTCTGAATAAACTATATAGTTTAGGTAATAATAATGTATCAATATTGGTTCATTAAATGTGACAAATGTACTGTACTAATGTATAATATTAATAATAGGTTAAACTGGGTGTGGGCAGATGGGAAGTCTCTGCACGATCTTTGTAATGATTTTGTAAATTTAAAACTGTTTTAAAGTAAAAAGTGCATTAAAAATAATAATAATCATGAAGCAGTTACGCTCCAACAGAACAGCTACAGGGCTCTACTTAGCACTCACTGAAATGCATTTTTGTCAGTTTCCTTTTATTCTTCCGCTAGCCTCTAAGTCCCTTCTATCCCCAGCCTTTGGTGTATAGTACATTCAACACACAGGTCTATGGAATGAGTTAGAAATATGTATTTAGATACACAACTAACGATGAGATCATTGCAACATTCTAAGAGATTTTTTTAACCAGAGAAGTAATATAAATTGGCAATGCTATTGGTAATGAACTTTACACAAATCTCAATAATAAAAAAAGTGAATTTATTAAAGTTATAATAGTTTTCTTTTGAACTTTAACACACACATACACACAGACATGCACTTGTATTTGGTTTCTCATAAAATTAAAACATTTTTAAATGGTCCTTGATGCATTTGGAAAATAATCTTCAAGTTATCTTCTATGTGACTCTGTCCCAAGTCCTAGACGACTGGTAAGCTGCAGAGTGACTGAAGGCACTGTCGCTGGAACTAGACCACTTGGGTTTCAATAGATCTGTTGCTTTCCAGCTGCCTAACTTCGGACAACTTATTAACCTCCTCCTTTGTAAAATGGAGATAATCATAGTACATGTCTCCCAGGGTTATTGTGAGGATTAAATAAGTTAATGCCTGTCAATGGCTTAGAGCACTGTGTGGCAAGTTGTAGGCAATCATTAAATATTAGCTATTATCATTAGAAGAATTATTTGAACTATGACTTTCAGTTGAGCCATACTTTTTTGGATTTTTGCAGTAAACAGTGTGAATTAAGTAACTGTTATTTATTTCTGATTCTGTGATAACTTTGCTACATTAAGGGCAATGTTTTATTGATCATTATGACCAAAGTTAACTATTAGATTAGTTATGATTGTTAGAATGTAAACTCCACGATAGCGTGGACTATGTCCATTCCACCACTGCAACCTCAGCACCTAACATCAAACTTTGTATATATTAGGGCTTAGCAATTATTTATTAACTCATAGCTGTATATCACTTATGCCCAGCATGAACTATGCTGCACCATTCATTCAAGGTAGAACTTAAACTAAATCATTTGTGAGATACTTTAAAAAGTCTAGGCCTTATTTTTCAGTCTTGAAGCCAATTGGCTTGCCCTTTGTTCTTAGCCTAGAATAATTTTTAAAAGTCTTGTGGGGCCGGCCCCGTGGCTTAGCGGTTGAGTGCCCGCGCTCCGCTGTTGGCGGCACGGGTTCGGATCCCGGGCGTGCACTGACGCACCGCTTCTCCGGCCATGCTGAGGCCGCGTCCCACATAGAGCAAATAGAAGCATGTGCAACAGTGACATGCAACTATCTACTGGGGCTTTGGGGGAAAAAAAGGAGGAGGATTGGCAATAGATGTTAGCTCAGAGCCGGTCTTCCTCAGCAAAAAGAGGAGGATTAGCATGGATGTTAGCTCAGGGCTGATCTTCCTCACCAAAAAAAAAAAAAAAAAAGTCTTGTGTGTGGTGGTGGATTGTAATTATTATTTGAGTGGTGAATATGATGTAATCTATGTAGAAACAGAAGTATAAACGATGTACAGCTGAAATTTATACAATGTTATAAACCAATGTTACCGCATTAAAAAAAAAAAAAGTCTTTCCTCCGTCATGGTAATTGTTGCTGTAGAAATGCATAAATAGCTAGGGATGGATTTTCCTTTTAGGCAGCCTTGAAAGACATATTGAATTAGCTTAAGAATCTATTAACTTTGGATTTATTCACACACGCTCTCGTTGCTTTTTTCAGTGTCAGCCATACTAAATTCTCCTTATTCTCACTGCATATGTATATTTTTCAAGATAAGACATTTGATTGTAGTTTAAAATGAGGACAGAGGTTAAGAGGGGAGAAGAAAACTGCAGGTGAGATCGTGATAGATTTTAAAATGGTTTTAAATATTTTTGGTAACATTTTCAAGTGAATTATACAATCAAAATATCCTTTCTGCTTCATATTTCTCTAGATGTATGTCTTTCACTTTTAGCAAAATATTTTTTATAAAATATTTATTGAATGTACTTATGTGTAAGGCATTGTGCAAATATCCTGTAGACAAGGAGAATGTGAGTCCAATATGGCCCTTTCCCTCAAGGAACTTAAGATGAAAAAAATGGTGGAATGATAGAAAATGTATATTAACACCTATAATACAAGATTTAGAATTCTACTTTGCTTCTATGTTAATATTTTTCAGAAACAGGTTATTCTTAGGGATATCTTCTTTATTGAAGCCATAGTTCAAGGCTTAGGTTTAATTAAAGGACACTTTTAACAGACCATATATAAATGTATGTACATAAATCTGCATATGCATGTTTTGGTTTCCAAATACTGCATTTTCTGTAAGCTATGCTTCATATCACTTTCATTCAAATCAGTACTGTTAGGTTGTAAACATCTAGAAGGCAGAAGCTATTAATGTAAGTCTGCTTTATAATATGCCAGTGCGGTAGTACATAAAACTGCATATTATAGTGCAAAGGCTTAAATGTTTTTGTTCTGTTATAAATATTTAATACAATACATAAATAAAGACCCAAAATAATCTCTGTTTTCTAACTCAGAGCCAACCTGATAAAGTCTAATATGCCTTCAAAAGTCAGCTAAAGTTACACCTACTCTGTAAGTATATATCTTCTTTTTATTTTCCAAAATGACCATATAGAGTAGTCCCCCCTTATCCACAGGGGATACGTTCCAAGACCCCCAGTGGACATGTGAAACCACAGATAGTACAGAACCCTACATATACTATGTTTTCTCATATACATACATATTTGAGGTGTGACAGCAAAACTAGCACAAATTACTTTTTCCTTCTTCACAACTTCACGGACAGAAGATCTGTTCTTATTATAGATCTTAGCAACCTCAACATATGATTTTTTTCTTTTCTTATTATGTTAAGAATTTTCACCTTTTCACTTAAAAGAAGCATTTACGGCTTCTCTTTGGTGTGTCCCAATTGCCAGCATCACTACTCTTGCGCTTTGGGGCCATTATTAAGTAAAATAAGAATGACTTAATCACAAGCACTGCAGTACTGCACAGTCAATCTGATAACTGAGGCGGCTACTAAGTGACAACTGGGCAGATGGCATATCCCGCGTGGATCTTCTGGACAAAGGGATGGTTCACATCCTGGGCAGGATGGAGTGGGAGATTTCATCACACTACTCAGAACAGCACACAATTTAAAACTTATGAGTTGTTTATTTCTGGAATTTTCCATCTAATATTTTCAGACGTGGTCGATTGTATGTAAGTGAAATTGCAGAAAGTAAAACCATGGATAAGGGGGGGCTACTGTACAACTATTTGAATAAGAAATGTAATAATTCTAAATAGAAAAAAAAGAGTTGACTTAAGTGCTATTTCTTTCTATTCCAGCTTATACATTTGTGAATTTCATTTATTATAAAAATTACTTTTGTTTGTATAGGCATTTCTGGAAGATTTTAAGTTCCATGAGAATGGTAATATTTTTATTTTAGCTATATATGTGTACTGGTATTTAGTAGTACTCACCATATTTGTTGAATTAATGATTGAATGGATAAGAAGCTTCTCATAATCCTAAATGATTCCATTTTCCACGTCCGCTACTACCCATTGTCAACATGAGTGCATGAAGATATAATTCTGTATTTTTCTCTAATCATCTATTATATAGTACACATTTTCTGTTGTTGCACAGCTTTCATAATTATCATTTCATTGACTGCATAATATTGCATTGATATGATCTGTCAAAATTACTTTACTATTCAAATTTCACTGATATATAATGCTACAGTGAAATTGTTTATATACATACTCTTTTTTTTTTGGAAACCGTTTTCTTGGAAAGAATTTCCATGACAGAAGAGGAGTGAAGTAGTTGTGTGTATATAACAATTACAAAACCTGGACTAATAACAAAAAGTAACTACTTCAAAGATACTGTAAAGTATTCAAGAGCAGAGTGAAGACAGAGGAGAGTTTTTTCTTGAAAAACTGTATGTGCAAGAGGCAAGAAATGCAAATTTGTACTTTTTTTGTCTGTGAGAGAGTTCCCCAAACCACATAGCCATGGTGGGCAGAAAATAGTAGGTTTACTAGTTTGACATAAAATAGAGCAGAGCTTAGGAAAAGCAGCCAGAAATTTAAAGTAGAAATTCTAGAAGCAAAAGACATGAGAAAGAATGAGACCCAAAATCTGAGTGTAAACTCTATCCCTATCCACTAAACTACACATGTGCAAGGGAGAGCCCACATGACACAGCAAAAAGAAATAAACAAAGAAAATTAAAAAAAAAAAATGACAAGGACCAGAGAGGAATATTGAATCAAAAGAAGAGCTGCACTGGATGAGTTCTTTGAGGTGGCCCCTTTTTAACTGTATGCATTCCCCAAAGAAGTCTACCTTGCAAAGCAGAAAAATGAAGTTTTACTGGCTTAAGGTATTAGATGACAGAGCACAAAGATGGCCAAGCAGTTGGAAGTTTAAAGGTGAATCCCCAGAAACAAGGAAATCACAGAGAGGATTAACACCAAAATCTGCCTACAAACCCAGTCCAAATTTTTGGTTTAGCAACAAACTACACAGTTGCAGGGGAAAACCCAGGGAGCCACGTTAAAAAATGCAGCAGGTAACAGCTATAAGAACTGAGCAGAGAGAGCTGCTGCCCACTACAGAATGGCTGAGTCGATATTTGGTCCAAGCTAACTGCTTACAAGAACAATAATAACAAATATCCCCAGAAGAATAAAGCTGAACCCAGAGTCACTAAAACATATCTAAACTATCCATATTCTATAAATTATTATACTTTCAAATAAATATGAAGTATGATCTATTTTCAGTTATAAGGAACTCAATAAGAATTAACTCTAAACAAAATCCAAACTAAACCCATATTTTTAAGAAGTAAAGGGAAGCCATCTCAGTGAATGAACAGATAGTTTCTATTTCTCTGATCAGATTTCCTGTCTAGAAATTCTAGAGCTAAAAAGCATAATGACTACTCCTAGACACATCATAGTCAACTTGCTGAAATATGAAGATAAAAAGAATATCCTAAAAGCACCTAGGAGTAAACACATTACAAAAAGGAGAAAACAACATGACTGAGATGGAACTTTTTATCACAAACAATGGAGGACAGAAGACACAGGAAAGACATACTCAAAGGAGAAAAGAAAAAAAAACTCTCGAGGAACAGTTCTTTACATAGAAAAATAATTCTTCAAAAAGGCAGCCAAAAAAGACATATTCAGATAAACAAAAATAGGATTTGTAGCCAGCAGACCAGCGTCATAATAAATCTTAAAGGAAGTTTTTCAAGCTGAAGGTAAATGACATGACACTAGATGGCAACTCAGATCTACATGAATAAAGGTACCAGAAATGGCAAATATGTGGATTAATACACAATATAATAAATATACTTTTTATATTAATTCTATAAAAGTCATATAACTGTTTAATGCAAAGATTATAATATTGTACTGAAAAATTTATAATCATAACATTTAATATACCTAATGTAAGCTTAGTGACAATAGTACTAAGCATTGGTGTTAAACAGAAATATGCTTGTGCAAGATTTTGGTATGTTCTCAGATGTAATTTGATATTAAAACTATGTAGATTATGTCAAGTAAAAGATGGCTATTAAAATCTTTGAGAAACCATTAAATAATAAGACAAAAGTATAGTGCTAGAGAGTCTATACATTTTTTTCAAAGAACTAAAAGAAACCGTGTCTAAATAATTAAAGAAATTATAAGACTGACTTATCACTTAACAGACAATATTAATAAAATGATAGAAATTTTTACAAGCCAAATAGAAATTCTATAGTTGAAATGTGCAATACCTGAGATGAAAAATTTGCTAGCAGAGCTTAACAGCAGATTTGAGATGTCAGAAGAAAGAATCAGTGAACTTTAATATAGATCAGTAAAGATAATCCAGTCTGAAGTAAAGAGAGCAAAAAGAATGAAGAAAAGTGAACAGAGCCTCAGAGATATGTGGGCCACAATCAAGAATACTTACATATGCAGAGTGGGAATCCCAAGAGAGGAGAGAGAAAGGAGCAAAACAAATATTTTAGACATAATGGCCTAAAATTACGTAAATTTCATTTAAAAAAACAACATACATATCTGAGAGGCTCACCAAACTTCAAATACAGTAAAATCAAAGAGATTCACACTTCAAACTCCCAAAATCAAAACAATCTTGAAAGCAGCAAGGAAAAAATGACTCATCATATACAAGAGATACCATTAAGATTAATAACCAACTTCTCATTAGAAACCATAGAGACTAGAAGGCACGGGAATGACATTTGCAGTTTTGAAAAGAAAGGAATGTCAACAAAGAATTCTCCAAGAATTCTCTATTCAGGTAACATCAGCAAGATACCTGACTGAATAGGAAGCCCTAAACTCTACTCCCGGCAGACACTGCTTTAACAACAATACATGGATCAATTACCTTTGTAAGAAATCCAGAAACTAGTTGAGAGGCTCCCGCACTCTGGGGAAGAACAAAACCAGCCACAACGAAACCAGTAGGAAAATTTGCAACATTCACTTGCCATAATCACCACCCCCAGCACAATGTTGTATGATTGGGAGGAAACCCCCAATTCCCAACTTCTCCTTTGGGAGGGAAAGAGCTGTGCCACGCATGAATGTTCTAACTTTTCCAGGTGCAGCCCAAGGAATAGGCTTCTGTCTTGCCTGTCTCAGAGTACTGATGGGACTCAATATATTCTGATGCCTGGGGACCACTCCAAATAAATATGGTGGTTTGAAGTAGCATGAGAGCTCTTGCCACAGTCTCTCCCCCCCGGCTAAGAGCAGAGCAAGTGGATGAACAACACCCGCTTTCAGTCTTTCCCCGAGGAGGGAAAAAATTGGACTTCACATCCAATGGCCCAACTTTACTGAGTGATACCTAAGAGACTAGCTTGTGTCTTGCCTATCTTGGAGTGCTGACAGGGCCTGGCATACTCTAGATGCCTAGGAGGCTGCTAAGAATAAAGAAAGCAGCTTGGAATAGCGCAACAGTTTGAGAGGCCCATGGAATCTCTGGTCAGGCTAATTGGTGAAGGTCTTCTCCTGTACAAGACCGATCCATGAAGACTAGGAGAGGTGGGGTTTTTTCCTAATGTGTAGACACCAACATAAAGACTCAAGGAAATGGAGAAATAGAGAAACATGATCCAAACAAAGGAACAAGATAAAACTCCAGAAACTGGCCCTAATGAAACAGATATATTGGAATTACCTAACAGGGAATTCAAAATAACCATCAGAAAAATGCTCAATGCTTCAGGAAAACAATGCAAGAACAAAGTGAGAATTTCAACCAAGAGGATAGATAGATGCATGGTATACATATACAGTAGAATAGTATGCATGTTTTAAAAAGAAGGAAATTTTTCAATATGCAACAACATGGATGAACTTTGAGGACATTATCCTAAGTAAAATCAGCCTGTCACAGAAAGACAAATACTGCAGGATTCTACTTATATGAGGCATCTAAAATATTCAAACTCATAGATGCAGAGAGTAGAACGGTGGTTGCCAGGAGCTAGGGGAAGGGAGAAATGGGGAGTTGCTATTCAACTAGCATAAAGTTTCAGTCATGCAAGATGCATAAGTTATAGATATCTGCTGTAGAACATCGTGCCTATAGTTAACAATATTGTGTTGTACACTTAAAAATTTAAGAGGGTAGATCTCACGTTAGCCAGCCCTGGTGGTGTAGTGGTTAAGAGTCAGCTCTCTCACCTCCACAGCCCTGGTTCATTTCCAGTCAGAGAACCACACCACCCATCTGTTGGTTGTCATACTGTGGCTCTGAGTGTTGCTGTGATGCTGAAAGCTATGACACCGGTATTTCAAATACCAGCAGGGTCACCTATGGTGGACAGGTTTCAGTGGAACTTCCAGACTAAGATACACTAGGAAGAAGAACCTGGCCACCCACTTCAGAAAAATTGGACACGAAAACCCTATGAATAGCAGCAGAGCATTGTCTGATATAATGCCCGAAGGTGAGAGGATGGTGCAAAAAGACCCAGCAGGGTTCTGCTCTGCTGTACACAGGGTTGCTAGGAGTCAGAATCAACTCGATGGCATTAACAACAAAGATCTCATGTTAAGTGTTCTTACCGCAATTAAAAAAAAAGGGATTCTATATCCAGTAAAAGTATCCTTCATGAATAAAAGAAAAATTAAATCATTCCCAGATAATCAAAAACTGACAGAATACATTACTAGCAGATCTGTCCTCCAAGGAATACTAAAAAAGAGTCCTTCAGATTGAAATGAAAGGACCCTAGACGGTAATGTGAATCCTTACGAAAAAAGTAAAGAACACCAGTAAAGGTAACTATGTAGGTAAGTATGAAAGAGAGTATTAATCTATTTATTGTTTATATCTCTTGTGGTCTATCTGATTTAGAAGACAATTACATAAAACAATCATTTCAAATCCGTTGTTAATCAACTTAGAATATATATAATTTGTATAAACATAATAGCAAAATCAGGGAGAGGAAATGGAGCTTCATTTGAGTAAAGTTTTTCTATACTATTTAAATTAAGTTAGTATTAATTGAAGCTAGATTGTTTTAATGTTAATTGTAAACGTCAGGGCAACCATTAAGAAAATAACTAAAAAATATAGCAAAAGAAGTGACTAGGGAATGAAAACAGTACACTATAAAAGATCTAACACAAAAGAAGCCAATAATGGCAGAATAGAGGAACAAAGAAGACAAAAGACATACAGAAAAAATAGCAAAATAGCACGTTAATCCTTTTTATCAGTAGTTACATTAATTATAAATGAACTAAACACTCCAATTAAAACACAGAAATCAGCAGAATAGATAAAAAACATGATCCAAATACATGCTGTCTACAAGAGACACACTTTAGACCCAAAGCTACAAATAGGTGGAAAGTAAAATGATAGAAAAACAATATACCATATGGACAATTTCTTCAAACTAGTGGTAGAAGTCAGAGCAATTGAAAGTATGACTAGGACTTAATGCACCATTGCTGGCTTGAGATGGAGGGATCCATCTGCCTAGGAATATAGGTGACCTCTAGAAACTGAAAGTGGGCCGCCACTGACAGCCAGCAAAGAAACTGAGACGTCAGTGTTAAAACTGGAAAGAAATGAAATCTTCAATAACCTGAATGAGTTTTGAAGTAGATTATCCCCCAGAGTCTCCATATAAGAGCTCAGTTTGGCCAACACCTTGATTTTGGCCTTTTGACACCATAAGCAGAGAACTCAGTCGAGCCTACCTGGACTTCTAACCTACAGAACTATGAGCTAATGAATGGGTGTTATTTTAAGCCAAAAAGTCTGTGATAATTGGTCACACAGCAGTAGAAAATTAATACATTCTCTTGTTTTCTAATTGCTTCATGTGCCTTATCTCCATTAGGAGATTGTAAGCAACTTGAAGGGTAGAACCAAGTCTTACACATAGCACACAGTGCATGGAAGATGCTAAATTAAAGATTAGGAACAGTTAATTTAATAAAATACCAAGATCCACTTATATTTGCTGCTTGCTACATCTGATATCCCTGACTTCCTTTCTCCTAACAATGTTTGAGATTCTTTCAGGGTAATATAATAGGATTAGAATAATATAACTGGGGTAAAAAAATCCTAGGTAAGGGAAGTCCCAACCATTTCAAGATTCCACTTAGGATGCAAGATACATTTCATCTCTTTTTCTGAGTAATTACATATGCTTACACCCTATGAGGGAAGACTAGCATTCTGTATCCATTATTAGTTATTGTTCTGTAACTCACTTTCCTTAGACAGCTTCCAATAGTAAGTAACACCAAATGTTATTTTGGTTTATTTCAGATCTCAATATCTCACAAGTTACAAATGTTCATTAATTTCTATAATATCCCTGTTCATCAAACTAACATTTTTAGTCCCATATTACATAAGGGTACTCTGGAAATAATACATTTTCAGAAGTGTGTGTGTGTGTGTGTGTGTGTGTGTGTGTGTGTATACACTCTTACCTTCCTGAAGAAAATGTACTTCTTACCATTAATAACTTCCTTATTAAACGCTGTGTTGGGAATATGTAAGCGATAAAATTGCCATGAAGTTAATATAATCTCCATCAGTTTTTAGAATAAAGTAAAAGTAACTTCCCTTCATATAAAGATCATGAACAATTAACAAGTAAAATCATAATTTCACAGATAGTTGCCTATCTAAATTCATTCAGACTTAGGGAAGAAGTGAGGCTACATTAAATTTTAATCAAATTTCACAGCTGCTGAAATATATTCATGAAATACTTGATTGACATTCCTAACACAAACAGAATGATCTATAAAAAGGACCATTGCATTTTAAGGTCAAAATGTCATTTTCATCTTCCTATGTTGAAAATGTGTCATATTGAAATATTGTAGCTGTTTCCTTATTTTCATATTCCATTCCTTATGACTTCATCTTCAGGTACAATTCATGCAAATACCTAAAATTAGATTGGAAAGATATTATGGTTCTAAGATAGGGGAATGGGTTTTCCAGGAGTGAAGTATCATCCTGCTTTTGCCAACTGGACTTGTTAATCCTATATGGAAGCTTTGTATGCTTAGTTTAATAGTGAAAGTTTATTAATTTACCCCATTGCAATAATGATATTATTATTATTATTATTTTATAACCTGGTCGTAAATAACCTCTATAAGTATTCCCGTTATAGACACTCCCTTCCAATATTTCTAGAGTTCTAGGTATGAAAGGAGACAAACATAAAAATAATCTATGAATGTAGGTGAAACTTTCTCTAAGCAAAAGAATACAAGAAAATTCTGATTTACCTAACAGATATTTTAGAGAAGACAATTTGTTTTATAAAAAGAAATATTTTATTTAAAATATTTAGTGTAACATTGAAATAATACTTGAATCACCGTCCATATAAATCAATATGCACTTTTTCATTTTCATTTTATTTTATTGTGGTAAGAACACTTAACATGAGATCTACCCTCCTAACAAATTTTTAAGCGTACAACACAGTATTGCTGACTATAAATACAATGTTATACAGCATATTTCTAGAGCTAATTCATCTTGCTTAACTAAAACTTTATGCTCCATTAGTAGCTCCCCATTTCCCACTCCCCCCAGCCCCTGGCAACCAACATTCTACTCTAGAAATCCACACTTAACTTCTCTCCAGACTGGCTGTTTTTCTAGGTTTGCTAAACAGCTGTCATCCTGGGACTTACTTTTGTCTTTCTCTTGAGTTATATTTCTTGATTCTTGGATATCATATCTTTCTATTTCTCTAAAACTCTTTGTGTGCGTGTGGAGTGCGTCCTCCATTAATTACATCAGGTAAAAGAGCAGTATTTATTCTTTTAACTTTTCTAAATGTGTAAAAATTTTCACATTAAAAATGTTCATGAAAAAGAATGTAAATATATCAACAACCATAAAATGATTGCGCAATGGTAAAATGCAAGGTGATGAACACTTGCAGTATGCCCGTCTCTTGAGTCGCCCTGCTCCAGTCTAGACTGCTTGCCTTCTAGGCCTGATGAATGCCATCCTAGTAACTCCCTCCAGTGTCATCTTGAAGAACCTTTTTACTCTTCTTCCGTGTCACAACTCCAGGTTTCTGTAACCCCATTTGTCTTCTTTTAACTCCTTCCTTTTGGAGCACACATTTAGTATCTTCTTGAGAAAGGGTTCAGAGGAGATAAATATTCCATGAATATGCATTTCTGGAAATGTCTTCATTCTACTCTTACATTTAATTTTTGTTTGCCTGGGTATAGAATTCCAGATTGAAAATCACTATACTTTAGAATTTTGAAGGCACTGCTCAGTTGTATTCCAGGCTGCAGTGTTTTGTTAACAGATATAAAGAAATTCTGATTGCTGGTTTTTTTAGGTGAGTTTTTTTCCTTCTCTAGAGACTTAAAGAAACTTTTCTGCTGCCAGTGTTCTGAATGTCCACAAATATGAGCATGGGGTGAGTATATATTCATGCATTGTGCTGGACACTCAGTAGGCCCTTTCAGTCAGGAAATTCATGTCTTTAGTTGAACAGTAGTATAATGTATGCTCAGAAGCATAGACTCTGGAATCAGACTGCCTGGATTTCCATACTGACTCTACCAATATCTGGCTGTGTGACTCTGGGAAAATAACATCTTCATGCTCCATTTTTCTTACCTCCATATTACTATGGAGATGATAAAATGGTAGTTCCCTAAAATACTGCTGTGACTTACAAAAAAAGTTCATATGTTTAAAGTTCTTAGATCATTCCATCAGACATATGGTAAGTGGTATATGCAAGTTAGCTATTATTACTACCCTAGAGAATTTTCTTGAATCATCAGTTTGATATCTTTCTCTTCATTTTCTCTGTTGTCTTTGATAGAACTCCCATAATTCAAATGACTAGGGACTCCTAGACTGATCATCTGATTTTCTTTTACTCCTATTTTCTACCTCTTCACCATTTTGCTCTACTTTCTAGAAGAAATCGTCAACTTGATTATCTAAACTTTAAATTGAGTTTTTCATTTCTGATACTGTTTTTAAATTCATCAACACTTATTTTTTATGGCTTAATGTATGTAATATTCATTTCTTATTTTTCTGAGGATGCAATGATAATTTTTAGGTTTTTGTTCTTTCTCCTTTCAAAATTTCAATGCAGGAGATGTTGTTGGTGCCCCACCAATGTCTCCTTTACTTGGCTCACGCAGGCATTCCCCAGATGCTGGGTAGAGTGCTTCTTGCTAGGGCCTACAGCTGTCCCTGCTCCAGAGAATTGTACTCAGTTGAGAGGGAGCAGCCTTGCCCAGAAGGTTATACCCTCTTCCAAGCAGTCAGCCAACTTCTAATGATTGACTAACAAGAGGGACACCAAAAAAACCTACCAACTTGTCCCAAGGTGAGACCAACTCTATGGTATCATTTTTACTTCATTTCTCCTTGTGGGACTAGGCTGTAGCTAATCGCTAGCTGAGTCCAAAAGCTTGCTTTACTTTCCTCCCCTGTCCTCAACAGTAGCTGAAGTAGTGTAACACAAATCCTCTTCTTTTGCAGGCACTACCACAGTAGTTGCTTTCAGAAGAATCCTATGTCAAACTCTGTTTCTGGGGAACCCAATCTAAGACATTCTCTTTCTTTAACATTGCTTTTTCTTTTTCTATTTTGTTTTTGATCTCTATTTTTCTATGGAGGTTTTCCTTAGGTGACTGGTGATTCCTTGCAATTAGTGTCTTTAGGTCTCTCCTCCTGGACTGGTCAGATTCCTCAGAGAAGGCTCTTTCTGCCCATGCTGGAGAGTAAAAGCATAGCTGCCAGTGTTCTGGGAGCCTAACAGAGGAAGCTATCCAGAGATCTCACCATTCAGTTTGCATCTGGGACTTTCTTTTAACTGGACACCCATTTGTAACTTGAAATTTGTATATATGCCTCTATTAATTTCTTAAAAATAAATTAATTAAAATATGTCTGATAACTAAGTAACATTTTCTTTTACTAGAGGCTATAAAAAATAAATTTTATGGGGCCAGCCCTGTGGCTTAGCAGTTAAGTGCACATGCTCTGCTACTAGCAGCCTGGGTTCGGATCCCGGGCATGCACCGACACACCGCTTGTCTGGCCATGCTGAGGCCATGTCCCCCATACAGTAACTAGAAAGATGTGCAACTATGACATACAACTATCTACTGTGGCTTTGGGGAGAAAAAGGGGGAAAAAAAGGAGGAGGATTGGCAATAGATGTTAGCTCAGGGCCGATCTTCCTCAGCAAAAAAAGAGGAGGATTGGCATGGATGTTAGCTCAGGGCTGATCTTCCTCACACACAAAAAAATAAAAAATAAAAAAAAATAAATTTTAAGATATGTTGGAAAAAGCAGTGGCCTACCATTAAGTGACCAAGTTCTAGTCCTGACATTGCTTCTAAATCCATGTGTGGTCTCAAGGAAGTCACTTAACATCTTCTATCTCAGTTTTCTCTTCTGTGGAATAATATTTGGGATTTGGGACAGGGATAGAGAGGGGGTAGATAAGGAATAAAATTCTTTTCATATAAAATATTCCAAGAAGTTTATTTAATGTCTACTACAAAAGATATACCCCTTCCTCATTCAATTTCTACAAAATTTGCTATGAATTGTTTAAAAACTGTCATGTCATATGATTTCACTGTGGAATTCAAAGGTTGAAACTGAAAGGATAAATTTAATGTTAATGCTTGAATACATAGTTTTCAGAAGTTATCACCACTTCACACTGAAGAGAAAGAGCTAGGAAAAGAAAGACTCTCCAGTTATGGAAAGTTTTAGACTCATGACAAAATCCTCTTTAATCATTGTTGCAGAAGAAATGTTAGATTTTGAGACTGTGGACAATTTTTGAAGATAAATAGTGCATCTAAATCTACTAAGATCCCTCCATCATTGAATTTTTCGTACTGGAAATTTATTAGGTTATCTGGCCATATACTAATTTTCTGGGAAATTCCATACCTCATCCATGTTTTTAGATTGGCAAGATGATGGATGGGTATCTGGTGCAAGCTGGACTAATCAGAAACCAGTCTCCAGAAATTTGTAACTGCAACTGAAAGCATTATATAAGTCTTCAGGTTTTTGTGGCTTTAACATATAAATTCCATCACATGAACTGCAGAAGCAAAGAAAGTTGTTCCAAGGAGAAAGAGAATGGAATAGAAAAAATGATAAAGAAAGCCCTGATAGCATCCTCAGTTTTACTTCCTTTCTGATTTTCCGCTGTCCTTGTGTTCCTTGAGAAATCCTGTTTATTTATAATAAATTATATCTTTATTGCTTAAACTAACTCAGGTGGGTGAACTGCAACCAAGAGTCCTAATCATTTCTAATGATTTCTGATTATTCCACTATTTGATCTTAAACTCTTAGAATTAGACAAGTCAAATGTCACAGAAAATGTTGGATCTTAAATCTACTACATCCTTTATGGAGCTTTAAAAAGCTAAAATTCAATTTCGGTGGTATCGAGAGCATGGAGAGAGCAACGACTGCTTGTGCAATATAACCTTTTAGGAATTCAAAATATATATCCATTCATCCAGTAGTAATGCTTCTTGGAATCTATCCTGAGGAAACTGATCCAAAATGCAGGAAAAATCTTAAACAAATATATTAATATAAGCATTATTTAGTGATAAATTTAGAAATAATCTATATAAGCAACAACTATTTAAATTATGATAGCTATATGATTCAACTTTTAAGGCAATTAAATTGTTTTTGAAAATGACTTTTAATAACATGGAGAAATGTTACTTTCATTTTGAGGAGAAAATATTTGAAATTTTGTACTAAATTCCTCTGATATATTAAGAGAAATTCTTTGAAAATTTCATTTAAAAATAGTCTTATTGGGGCTGGCCCCGTTGCCTAGTGGTTAAGTTCAGCACACTATACTTGGGTGGCCCGGGTTTGGTTCTCAGGCGTGGACCTACACCACTCATTGGTCTCATGCTTTTGTGGTGACCCACATACAAAATGGAGGAAGATTGGTACAGATGTTAGCTCAGGGCGAATCTTCCTCAGCAAAAAAAAAAAAAAAAAAAAAAAGTCTTATTTAAAAGTGATCTGTGTTGGTTAAGAGTTTCATTCTCTAGTTCTTCCTACATCTTCAGAACACTTTTTAAAGATTTACATCTTTTCAGATTATGTTCAGCATCATCCCATCTAGGAAAGAAAATGGAAGACTGGCAGTTTCTATATACACATTGTTGTATCTATTTGCAAAAGAGCTATTTGTCATTTTACCAAAAGAATTCTAATAACTCAGGAAATTGAGAAAATTTGTCAGCTTCTGAAAATATGATATTCACTGTGGACATACTGGGTCTTCATCATCGTTCATGAAGATTCTGACCTAAATGCTCTACTAGTCATGTTGTGGAAGATCATATGTTCTTCCGATTTTATTCTGGTTTTCCTTAAGATGTCATTATGTCTTTAAAATCTATGAATTTACTGAACATTTTACAATAAATACGTGTTTTTATCCTGTGGGTTCTCTTTGGATAATAAGTTTCTTGACTTCAATACTTGCTGTATGAAATAGGACTATTGAGTTTTCCAAAGCATGTCCCTTAATTTTAAAGTTCAGAGATTTGATGAAACAGCTTGTTTTTGCCTAATACGTGGCATTTGCAATTTTTATAGATTTGCCTAATACATGGCATTTGCGATTTTTATAGATTTGAGACTTATCCAATCCCAGCTTCTATCATATGTCTTTGAAGCAATATTATTACATTCAAAAAGTCACAGAAGGGTTGAATATAACAACCCATAGTAAAATTAAAATTATAATCACATTCTCTGTAATTCAGAAAAAAACTGAAATATCAAATGTGACCAACCTTAGATTAATATACCTATTGTAACCACATAAAGTTTCAAAGTAGAACCAAAAGTATGTGAAGCACTCACATTTCATGTGCCTATGTTCTTTGCTATGGTTGATACTTCCCAATGTTCTAGTAGAAGAAGATAATAAGAATGATAAGAAAAAAAAGTTGAACTCATAGAAACACAGAATAGAATGGTGGTTGCCAGGGACTGGGGGGTGGGAGAAATGGGGAGGGACTAGGGAGTGGGAAAAACAGGGAGATGTTGGTCAAAGGATACAAACTTTCAGTTATAAGAAAATAAGTTCTGAGGATCTAATGTACAGCAGGGTGATTATTGTTAATAATACTGTATTGTATAATTGAAATTTGCTGGAAGCAGACCTTAAGCATTATCACCAAAAAGAAAAAAAACTATGTGAGGTAATGGATGCGTTAATTAACTTGACTGTAGTAATCATTTCACAATGTATAAGAATATTAAGTCATCACATTGTACACATTAAATGTATTACAATTTTATTTGCCAATTATACCTCAATAAATATTGCTTTGGAAAAAAAGAGAAAAAAAGAATACCACCATGATTTGGCTCTCTTTACATATCAGGCATTCTCCAAAAAGTGTTATATTTATCATCTCATTTAATCTTCAAAATAATAATCTTTATAATAAAGGTCTAAGTATTAGAAAATATAATTTTATAGGTGAGGAAAAAAAGCACAGAAATTGAAAATGATTTTACCAAAGATGTATAGTTAGTAAAGATTGGAGCCAGAATTCAAACTCTGGCAGTCTGACTCCAGTTTTGGAACTCTTAATCGCTATCATATTCTGAGGTATCAGAAAGTAGACTCTCCCAAAAAATACTGGCATGACTTTTGACTAAGAAAACTAATGATTCAATAAAATAACTGGTTGATTCTATTCTCTCCACAAACTGAGCGCTTATTTCACTCCATTTAGTGAGTCAATAGATAACAAGTTATCATGTTCTGCATTAGCACTGATTATACATAGAAAGACAAAGGAAAGAAAGGAGACAATTAGAGGTATATGGACCAGTTGACATACAATATGCAGGTTGTTTAGGCAGAAGATAGTGAGAAAGAGCTCTCTGAGAGGAAATGAACTGCACCTGGCAAAAATTCCATGAACTCTATTTCCTCTCTTTTCTCCAGAGATTTAAGCATCATTATTTACTACTGTTTTTAATTTATACAATTAAAGCATCTATCAAATATTTTTAAATAAGTGTAGGATAAGAGCCAAACAAAAATAAGAAAGACTAGAATGCAATAAAATTTAGTGTTCCCAAATTTGCTGGGTTTCAATCTTCGCCTTCTTGATTTGGCAGCATATCAACATATGCATGAACTAAACTACAGAGCAGCTCTGCACAGCATTTCCTCTCTACTCTGCATTCTCTTAATGCAATGGTCAGAGATTTTTTAATTTCATACATCATTTACAACTAGCTGTGTTGATTCCATAATCATTAGCGAGCTCAACCTGAGCACCAAAAATGGAACACACACCAACATACAGATACACACATTTGGCTTTGTCACAGTTAGTGCAAAATAATCCAAGTCCACTGCACTAACTATGCCACTAGCTGGAGAAGTCACAGACCAAGAATATAAAGCGCCCAAGCACTAATTAATCTTTGTACTTGTTTGTTTGCCAAGGTAAGTTGGACATGGATGTCAATTCAAAATAAGTTCCAGACATTGTGGAAGTCATAATAAGTAGTTGAAAAAACCTAAGGCAGAAGTTTCTTTAAAAGTGTGAGTGTCAGGTACAGGCAGGGTTGATATTTACCAAATTTAACTGTCTCATTTACTAGACTCCCTGTTAGTCATCAAAGCTGACTTTTTAGCTTTTGTTGAGATAATAAATAATGATGAGAAAAATCTCTTTTACTTTGCAGTTTGAGGTTATTTTTAAAACCTTTTGTTTTTCTTTGTACTCTTTATTTCCCCATCCCAGATCCTCTGTAGGGAGAACAAAAATATTGAGATTTTTCAGTGGTTTTTGGTTTATGACGTGCTATCCAAACTGACATGCTCTGCTCTTTGGATAAAAAGCCTATATTTGTGAGATATATGTCTAGGGCAAAGTTAGCATAACTCATGTATCAGTCAGGGTTCTCCAGAGAAACAGAATCAATAGTATATATATATCTATCTGTATCTATATCTATATCTGTATCTGTATCTGTATTTATATCTATATCTATGTATCTGTATCTATATCTATATCTATATCTATATCTATATCTATATCTATATCTATCTTTATATCTATCTCACCATCCAGAGATTGATTTCTTTTAAGGAACTGGATCACATGGTCATGTGATTGTGGAGGCTGGCAAGTCTGAAATCTATAGGGCAGGCCAGCAAGATGGAAATTCAGGTAAGAGTTGATATTGCAGTTTTGAGTCTGAAATCCACAGGATGGGCCAGCAGAGTGAAAACTCAGGTACGATTTCTATGCTGCAGTCTTGAGGCAGAATTTCTTCTTTGGGAAACCTCAGTCTTTGCTCTTAAGGCCTTGAACTGATTGGATAAGACCCACCTATATTATGGAAGGTAATGTGCTTTAAAGTCAACTGATTGTGAATTTTTATCACATATAAAAATATCTCCACAGTAACATTTAGACAAGTATTTGACCAAAAAACTAGGCACCACAGCGTAGCCAATTTGACATGTAAAATTACCTATTAGCCCCCAAACACACCTATGCACACACACAAACATGTACACACACAATAATGGATTCATAATCACTGTGCTCTAAACAACTTGGCTAATCACATTGGATATTTAAAGAAATATTTAAATAACATTTTTAGTAGTGGAAATTCATGAATTGTTAAAAAAATAGTACTTTCCTTAGTGGCTTTCTGAGAGGTGTGTTCATCCTTTCATTGAAATTAATTATATTACAGTTAATATGCTAATTTACTGAGGATGAAGTAGGATTTCTGTGAGGAGGTTCTTTTCTTTTTCTATCATTCACAGGGGTTGAGATTTCCAAAATGTCTAAAATGCTTAGGCAGTTTTGCTTAGTTAATAACACTGAAGATGAACCTATTCATTACAGCATTCCTTATTGGCAACTGACCAACACTACTTGAACCAAGCTGAAAATCTCTGAAAATAAAATATCGTTTACCCAATACCATTTTGGAAAAGAAACACCTTCATCCCACCAAAACATTTGACTGGCTAGTTTAATGATTGAAGACTACTAGAATGTCATTTTGGACAGCTTTTAAATTATACTGCTTGCCATCCATGACACAGATATTCAGGACCTTGGATGGTTTACCTATATAGTCAGAAACAATGTTACGGCAGATGGGTTTTTGTACCCACCATCTGCTATATCTGGATCAGTATCTGTATTTGAAAACTGATTCTATAATATTTAGTTAGTGGTCAGTTTTCTTCATTTATTTTTGAAGTTTGTGTTAACAAATATTTTTTTCTAGACAAACCAATGTTCTTTTCCATAGGTTACCAGATTTATCACTTTCTCTTAGAAAACTATTTTGTACCTCTTGATCAAAATCTCATTTCTATCAATAGCAAACTAAAGCTACAGTTTAGCCTAATCTCAGGCAATTAAAACACACACTTTATTAAACCTTGGTCATGCCCATTTAAAATTAATTGAGACCTTAGCCCTTTGCTGGACTCTTTCTTAATGAGCTTGGAGGAAAAGATAATAAATCCAGCAAACAAGATCCTTCTTTAATGACTGTGGCCCATATCTCTTTTGGTTGGTTTAAACTGAAATTAATTGCATATTTCTACTTTAAATTTTTATTATTATCTTCCATGAAATTCATATGTGCATTTCAAAACTAAGAAAGTACTTTATATGCCAAAAAAACCCCACTGTAATGAAAATACAACATAAAACAATTTAAAAGGATAGTATCCATCTAAAGGTCAGATTTTGCTAGTTAAAAGGACAGCCTAGCCAGTGGATTATTAAAAGCTTCATTAATAGTCAATGAATTGCTGGCTGCAGTCATCCTTTTGCATAACTGCTAAACCAGGAGCATAATTTATTCACTTAATTTAAATCTTATGCTCACAGTTCTCGAGTGATTTCATTAGACAGGTGAACTGACTAGTACATGACAGAGTTTTCATCTTGCAGTTTGATATATTTTATGCACATTAATTCTACAGAGGACCCAAAGTAACCTGTACCTCTAATGTGATTTCCAAATAACTAGATTTTAGTTACTGAGGGAGTTAGAGAGTTGAGACATATTGTTGGCAGAGTCTCCTAATCTCCAGTGTACACACCTAAATAGTGTAATATTGCATTCAGTTAACTCTCTTTATGTTCAGTTACAAAATTTCCAAATATACTTCTATTTCAAAAGATAAAAAATTCAACGACACCACAAGAATATATAGCCACATTACTGAATCCTGGAAAAAAGAAACTTTTTCACCATGTTTGTAAGAGTATTCACATATTCAACCAGACAATTATCATGAACATATGTAAGCAACTACATCATTTTAGTTTATGGACATTTAAATATCCAGTTCTGACTCTGACCTCCTTTATTTTCTGAATAGTGATAAATATTATTAATTACGTTTTCCTTCTCCTAATTAAACAGGCAGAGTAGGAAAACTGGAAAGCTGCATTGTGCTTTCCTTAGAGTGCGTTCAAAGTAATGGGAACAAATTACGTACTATGGAAACATGTCAAACTTTCTGAGCCGACATCGGTGGTTCAAGAAATGTTTCTTTATGAAATTATCTCATTAATCTTTGACTGTCAAAATCTATTCTGCATTTTTCACAATCAGCCTTACTATGCTACTGAAAGTGTAGATAGATATCATGTGAGTGATAGCTCCCTGAGAATATCAATGAGGCCTAGATAGACAACATAACAAAGGTTTTTGTTATCAATCAAGAAATTAATATTTATTGAGTATCTGGATGGTGCTTTGGGAGTCAGAGTATTAGAGGAATTACACATTCCACACATGAAAAATATAAAGTTTTACTCCTTCCTTCCAAAAATATAAAACTAAATAATTAGGACTAAATCATCTTCCTGGATGACAAAGAAATCTTTTACCAGTCGACTGACTTGATATACCTCCTTATTCAATATATCACACAATAAAAAAACAATAATACAGCACAGTGCATCTGCAATGGATACTCGGGCTATATTAATATTCACTGAATTATCAAACTAAGCCATGGTTTTATGTAGATACTAAGCCAGACAAAATCACAGTAATATATCTTAGATTGCTGTTTCTCAACACTGCCATTGAATAGTGTCAACACTGTATATAGTGAGTAATCAAAATATTGTAGCTATGCATTGCCTTAGAAAAACCCAGTATCTGGTATATCAATAGTGTCAGAAATTTAAAGTGGATTCTACTATACAGCAAATGAGATCAGAGCATATGAAAGAGACAGCAGTCTCGGAAGATCCCAAAGTGCTCAAAATAGAAACATAATAAGCTGTCTGTGTTGCTTATATAGAAATGTCCTGTTCAAAAAATCGTTCCTGAATAGATAGCAATATATACTATCTTGAGTACAAGAAGCGCTCTTGAAAGTATATAAACTTTGCCAAAATCCTTTCTCTTTTTTTTAATGAGTGATCCAGACAACCTGTTCACGTAACAGATATGTATATCAAAATTTCATAAATTCTTTGCTTTGTTCATAGGTACATTTTTAAGATGATGCTTCACCATCATAGAAAACTATTAAATCTAAATAACATGAGTAAACATTTGCCCATTTTTTTTCAGTTCATCTTACTGTGCCAAAAATCTTCAAGCAAACAAAAGTCAAATTAAACATGTGTTCATTAATCTCACTTTTTCATAGTTTAAATGATCCTGTACATTCAATTACTATCTGATTCTCTCTTCTTTTTAAAGAGAGACTTGTCAATTTTCATAGACATATATTTTGAGGAGGAAAAAAATAACAATAGTATACCAAATATTTCCTGAATCCTGACTTATTCCTCATGTAAATTGATAAAATTTTCTGAGCAATGGTAAAGATAACGAAAAAGAAAATTAAAAATCTAACCCTTAAATAGTTTTAATGCAATGTCCATTTGGCATAAAGTACAGTTCAGATTGAATGTGTCCTGACTGATTTTCTGTCTGGATGATCTATCCATTGCTGAAAGTGGTATTAAGGTCCCTTTCTATTATTGTATTGTTGTCTATTTCTCTCTTCAGATCTGTTAGTATTTGCTTAATATATTTAGGGGCTCCAATGTTAGGTGCATATATATTTATGATTGTTCTATCATCTTAAAGGACTCACCCCTTTATTATTAAGTAATGACCTTCTTTGTCTCTTGTTACCATTTTTGGCTTAAAGTCTCTTTTGTCTGATATAAGTATAGCTACTCCTGCTTTCTTTCGGTTTCCATTTGCATGGTATATCTTTTTCCATCCCTTCACCTTGACTCTATACGTATCCTTAAAGCTGAAGTGAGTCTCTTGTAGGCAGCATATAGTTGGGTCTTGATTTTTACTCATCCAGCCTCTCTATGCCTTTTCATTGGAGAATTCAATCCATTTACATCTATAGTAATTATTGATAAGTAAGTACTTACTAATGCCATCATATTAATTGTTTCCTGGTTGTTTTGTAGTTCCTTTCTTCCTCTTTTGCTGTCTTCTTTGGAATTTTTTATTTTCTTTGGTGGTATGCTCTAATTTACTTCTCTTTATCTATTGTGAATCCACTATAGGTTTTTGCTTTGTGTTTACCATGAGGCCTATATAAAACATCCTAGATATCAACAGTCTATTTTACACTGATAACAATTTAACATCAATCGCATACAAAAAAAAATTCTACCCTTTTACTACCTCCACTTTTATGTTTTAATGTCACAATCGACTTCTTTTTATATTGTATATTCATTAACAGATTATAGTAGCTATAGTTATTTTTAATAATCTTGTTCTTTAACCTTTATACTATAGTTAAGTGGTTAACACACCACTATATTACAGTATGAGAGTATTGTGAATTTTACTATATATTTACTTTTACCAGTGTGTTGTGTATTTTCGTGTTACTAATTAGTGTCCTTTCATTTCAGCTTGAAAAACTCCACTCTGCATTTCTTGTAAGAAGATCTAGAGGTGATGAACTCTCTCAGTTTTTCTTTGTCTGGAAAAATCTTTTTTTTTTTTTTTTTTTTTTTTTTTTTTTTTTTACATTTTTATTGATATTTTAATGGTTTCTAACATTGTGAGATTTTGGGTTGTACATTTTTGTTTGTTCTTCACCCCATATATGACTCCCTTCACCCCTTGTGCCCACCCCCCACCCCCCACCCCCACTTCCCGGGTAACCACAGTCCAGTTTTCTCTGTCCATGTGTTGGTTTATATTCCACATATGAGTGAGATCATACAGTGTTTGTCTTTCTCTTTCTGGCTTATTTCACTTAACATAATACGCTCCAGGCCCATCCATGTTGTTGCAAATGGGACGATTTTGTCTTTTTTTATGGCTGAGTAGTATTCCATTGTATATATATACCACATTTTCTTAATCCAATCGTCAGTCGAGGGACACTTAGGTTGCTTCCACTTCTTGGCTATGGTGAATAATGCTGCAATGAACATAGGGGTGCATAAGCCTCTTTGGATTGTTGATTTCAGGTGCGTTGGATAGATTCCCAGTAGTGGGATGGCTGGATCATAGGGCATCTCTACTTTTAATTCTTTGAGGAATCTCCATACCGTTTTCCATAGAGGCTGCACCAATTTGCATTCCCACCAGCTGTGTATGAGGGTTCCTGTTTCTCCACATCCTCTCCAACATTTGTTGTTTTTTGTCTTGGTGATTATAGCCATTCTAACGGGCGTGAGGTGGTATCTTAGTGTTGTTTTGATTTGCATTTCCCTGATGATTAGTGATGTTGAGCATCTTTTCATGTGCCTATTGGCCATCTGTATATCTTCCTTGGAGAAGTGTCTGTTCATTTCCTCTGCCCATTTTTTGATCGGGTTGTTAGTTTTTTTGTTGTTCAATTGTGTGAGTTCTTTATATATTATGGAGATCAACCCCTTGTCAGATGTATGTTTTGCAAATATTCTCTCCCAGCTGGTTGGTTGTTTGTTCATCTTGATTCTGATTTCATTTGTCTTATAAAAGCTCTTTAGTCTGATAAAGTCCCACTTGTTTATTTTTTCTTTAGTTTCCCTAGTCTGGGTAGGCATGTCATCCGAAAAGATTCCTTTAAACCCAATGTCAAATAGTGTGTTGCCTATATTTTCTTCTATGAGTTTTATAGTTTCAGGTCTCACCTTCAGGTCTTTGATCCATTTTGAGTTAATTTTTGTGTATGGCGATAGCACATGGTCCACTTTCATTCTTTTGCATGTGGATGTCCAGTTTTCCCAACACCATTTATTGAAGAGACTTTCCTTTCTCCATTGCATGTCCTTAGCACCTTTGTCGAAAATTAGCTGTCCGTATATGTGTGGTTTTATTTCTGGGCTTTCAATTCTGTTCCATTGATCTGTGTGTCTGTTTTTGTACCAGTACCATGCTGTTTTGATTACTATTGCTTTGTAGTATGTTTTGAAGTCAGGAATTGTGATGCCTCCTGCTTTGTTCTTTTTCTTTAGGATTTCTTTAGCTATTCGGGGTCTTTTGTTGCCCCATATAAATTTTAGTATTCTTTTTTCTATTTCTGTGAAGAATGTCATTGGGATTCTGATTGGGATTGCATTGAATCTGTAGATTGCTTTAGGTAATACAGACATTTTAACTATGTTTATTCTTCCAATCCACGTGCATGGGATATCTTTCCATTTCTTTATGTCATCGTAGATTTCCCTCAATAATGTCTTGTAGTTCTCATTGTATAGGTCCTTCACCTCCTTGGTAAGATTTATTCCTAGGTATTTTATTCTTTTTGATGCAATTGTAAATGGTATTATCTTTTTGAGCTCTCTTTCTGTTAGTTCATTATTAACATATAGAAATGCAACTGATTTTTGTAGATTGATTTTGTACCCTGCAACTTTGCTGTAGTTGTTGATTGTTTCTAACAGTTTTCCAACAGATTCTTTAGGGTTTTCTATATATACAATCATGTCATCTGCAAATAGTGAGAGTTTCACTTCTTCGTTACCTATTTGGATTCCTTTTATTCCTTTTTCTTGCCTAATTGCTCTGGCCAAAACCTCCAGTACTATGTTGAACAGGAGTGGTGAGAGTGGGCAGCCCTGCCTCGTTCCTGTTCTCAGAGGAATGGCTTTCAGTCTTTCCCCGTTGAGTATGATGTTAGCTGTGGGTTTGTCATATATGGCCTTTATTATGTTGAGGTACTTTCCTTCTATTCCCATTTTATTGAGAGTTTTTATCATAAATGGATGTTGTATCTTGTCAAATGCCTTCTCTGCGTCTATTGAGACGATCATGTGGTTTTTATTCTTTGTTTTGTTGATGTGATGTATCACGTTGATTGATTTGCGGATGTTGAACCATCCCTGCATCTCTGGTATAAATCCCACTTGATCATGGTGTATGATCTTTTTAATATATTGTTGTATTCGGTTTGCCAATATTTTGTTGAGGATTTTTGCATCAATGTTCATCAGCGATATTGGCCTGTAATTTTCTTTCTTTGTATTGTCTTTGTCTGGTTTCGGTATCAGGGTGATGTTGGCCTCGTAGAATGATTCAGGAAGTGTTCCATCTTCCTCTATTTTTTGGAATAGTTTGAGGAGGATGGGTATTAAATCTTCTTTGAATGTTTGGTAAAATTCACTGGAGAAGCCATCTGGTCCTGGACTTTTATTTTTTGGGAGGTTTTTGATTACTATTTCAATCTCTTTACTTGTGATTGGTCTATTCAGATTCTCCATTTCTTCTTGGTTCAATTTTGGGAGGTTGTATAAGTCTAAGAATTTATCCATTTCTTCTAGATTGTCCAATTTGTTGGCATATAATTTCTCATAGTATTCTCTTATAATCCTCTGTATTTCCATGGTATCCGTTGTAATTTCTCCTCTTTCATTTCTAATTTTATTTACTTGAGCCTTTTCTCTTTTTTTCTTAGTTAGCCTGGCTAAGGGTTTGTCTATTTTGTTTATCTTCTCGAAGAACCAACTCTTTGTTTCATTAATCCTTTCTACTGTTTTTTTGGTCTCAATATCATTTATTTCTGCTCTGATTTTTATTATTTCTCTCCTTCTGCTGGCTTTGGGCTTTGTTTGTTCTTCTTTTTCTAGTTCTGTTAGGTGTAATTCAAGGTTGCCTATTAGGGCTTTTTCTTGTTTGTTAAGGTGGGCTTGTATCGCTATGAGTTTCCCTCTCAGGACCGCTTTTGCTGCGTCCCATATGGTTTGATATGGCATGTTATCATTTTCGTTTGTTTCCAGATAGTTTTTGATTTCTCCTTTAATTTCATCAATGATCCATTGGTTGTTCAGTAGCATGTTGTTTAATCTCCACATTTTTGTCACTTTCCCAGTTTTTTTTTCCTGGTTCATTTCCAGTTTCATAGCCTTATGGTCTGAAAAGATGCTTGTTATGATTTCAATCCTCTTAAATTTATTGAGGCTTGCTTTGTTTCCCAACATATGGTCTATCCTAGAGAATGTTCCATGCGCGCTTGAGAAGAATGTGTAGTCAGCTGTTTTTGGGTGGAGTGTTCTGTATATGTCTACTAGGTCCATCTCGTCCAGTTTTTCATTTAAGTCTAATATTTCTTTATTAACTTTTTGTCTGGATGATCTATCCATTGCTGTAAGTGGGGTGTTAAGATCCCCTACTATTATTGTGTTGTTGTTGATTTCTCCTTTTAGGTTTGTTAATAGTTGTTTTATGTACATTGGTGCTCCTATGTTGGGTGCATATATATTTATAAGTGATATGTCTTCTTGATGGAGTGTCCCTTTTATCATTATATATTTCCCTTCTTTGTCTTTCTTAACCTGTTTTATCTTGAAGTCTACTTTGTCTGATATGAGTATGGCAACACCTGCTTTCTTTTGTTTGCCATTAGCTTGGAGTATTGTCTTCCATCCTTTCACTCTGAGCCTGTGCTTGTCTTTAGTGCTAAGATGTGTTTCCTGAAGGCAGCATATTGTTGGGTCTTGCTTTTTAATCCATCCTGCCACTCTGTATCTTTTGATTGGAGAGTTCAATCCATTTACATTTAGGGTAATTATTGAAATATGAGGGTTGAATGTTGCTGTTTTGTCACTTATTTTCTGGTTCTTTTGCATTTCCTTTGTTTCTTGTCCCATTTGTTTTGGACTGCCAATTCAGTTTGGTTGTTCTGTCTTATGATTCTTCTAGTTTTCTCTTTGTTTATCATATGTGGTTTTAATTTGATTATTTGTTTAGTGGTTACCTTGAGGTTTGGGCAAAAAATCTTCTGTATGAGATAGTCCATTATCTGATAGCCTCCTATTTCCTTATACTAAGTCAATTCAGTCACTTTCCTCTTCCCCTTCTAAGTTGCTCTTGTTATACCTTATTCTATCTTGTGTTGTGGCTGTGTGTTTACAGTGATGAGGTTAAATTTATTTTTGGTGAATTTCTTCCTTTGATCTTTGAGTTTAGTATTTAAGTGGTTGCTAACCTATTCCGGTAAAGATCTACTATTTCTCTGATTTTGTCTGCCTACTTTTCTCCTTACTCCAAGCTTTGTGTTCCCTTTCTCTTCTTGTTTTCAGGCCTGAGGGCCTTCTTGAGTATTTCTTGTAGTGGCGGTCTCGTGGCCATGAACTCCCTTAGCTTTTGTTTATCTGGGAGAGTTACTATTTCTCCATCATATTTGAAGGATATTTTTGCTGGATAGAGTATTCTTGGCTGAAAGTTTTTGTCTTTTAGTATTTTGAATATATCATTCCAGTCTCTTCTAGCCTGAAAAGTTTCTGTTGAGAAATCCGCTGAGAGCCTGATGGGAGTTCCTTTGTACGTTATTTTTTGTTTTTGTCTAGCTGCCCTTAATATTGTTTCTTTGTCGTTGACCCTGGCTAGTCTTACCACTAGGTGTCGTGGTGAAGGCCTTTGTCTGTTAATATATATAGGAGTCCTGTTGGCTTCGCTTACTGGTATTTCCTGCTCCTTCCCCAGATTTGGGAAATTTTCAGCTATTATTTCCTTGAATAGGCTCTCTGTTCCTCTTTCCCTCTCCTCTCCCTCAGGAATACCTATAATTCTTATGTTACATTTTCTAATAGAGTCCGATATTTCTCGGAGTCTTTCTTCATTTCTTTTTAGTCTTAGTTCTCTCTCTTCTTCCATCTGGAGTATATCTGTATTCCTATCCTCTAAAGTACTAATTCTTTCCTCCATATTGTCAGCTCTGTTCTTTAAAGATTCCAGATTCTCCTTTATCTCCTCCATTGTGTTCTTCATCTCCATCAGCCCTGATAGGTTTTTCTTTATGATTTCAATCTCTTTTGTGAAGAAACTCCTAATCTCATTGAATTGTTTGTCTGTGTTGTCTCGTATTTCGTTGAGTGTTTTTATGATAGCTATTTTGAAATCTCTGTCATTTAGTTTATGGATTTCTGTGTCTTCGGGGTTGATTTCTGGTTGCTTGTCATTTTGTTTCTCGTCTGGTGATTTCATATATTTTTGCATTGTGGTTCCTGTGTTGGTTTTGGTTTTCCTCATCCTGGAAGTCTCTGGTTGCACTTTCCACCTGCCGCCACTGTGTGGTGGTGAAGGGCTGTGTAGTCTAAGCCCCCTGCGCTCTGCCCCAGTTTTTCTGCTGCGATCCTCAGTTTTGTTTTGTTTTGTTTTGTTTCTTTTCCCCACTGCGATCCACGGGTCCAGTCCAATTTATTCAGGTCTGCCTCGGACCGCTAGATCTGGTCGAGCTGCAGACTCCGGGTTGTGGGGAGGGGGGAGCTCTCTCTTTTGCCCTCTGGGTCCCTGACGTGGGAGGCTTCTCGTTTGCCCCTCTTTATCCGCTCTCTGGGTTGCTCAGATGTTGATGGTAGCCCTGTGGCTCCTCTGAGCCCTCTGTGCGGGAGTTTCCCACTGGCTGAGAGCGCCCGAAGAGCTGCAGTTTCCCGCCGAGGGCCGCCCCTCCCCCCTCTCTGGGAGCCGCGCGGACCGGATCGCTGATCTGATGGGGAGGGAGCGGAGTTCTCCTTACCTCTCCCCACTTCCTCCGGGGGCCCAGCACGTTCCGCTCTCAGATGTGCGGCAGTGTGGATCCCTCCGCTCCAGCTTTTGACTGTCTGGGATTCCGTTGTTTGTCTGTGGCTGTTACTTTTGTTGTATTTTGTGGGGGAAGAATTCACGGGAAAGCTCACTCCGCCATGATGCTGACGTCACTCTGTCTGGAAAAATCTTTATCTCTCCATTTCCAAAGGACAACTTTGCCAGAGAGAGTATTCTTGGCTGGCAGCTTTTTTTTTTTTCTTTTAGCACTTTTAATATATAGTCCCACACTCTCATGCCCCGTAAGGTTTCTGATGAGAAATGCAGTGATAACCTAATTCATGTTCCCTTTGAGGTTTCAATTTTCTTTTCTCTTGCTGCTCTTACAATTTGTTGTCTTTGATTTTTGAAAGTTTTATTATAATGTGTCTTGGGGAAGATTGTTTTAGGTTCAAATTATTAGGTGACCTATTAGCTTCATGCACTTGGATGTCCAAATCACCCCTCGTATTTGGGAAGTCCTCAGGCATTATTTCTTTAAATAAGCTTTATGTCCCCTTCTCCCTCTTCTTCTTCTGGAATTGCAATAATTCAAAGATTATTTCTTTTGATGGAATCCCATAGTTCATATAGGCTTTCTTCACTTTTTTCCTCTGACTGGCAATTTCAAAGTTCCTGTACTTGAATTGACAGATTATTTCCTCTGCTTGATCCATCTGCTGTTGATGCTATTATATTTTTCATTTCATTTACTGAATTCATAAGCTCCAGAATTTCTGATTGGTTCTTTTTTATTATTTCTATATCTTTGTAAAAATTCTCATTTTATTTGGGTACTGTTTTCTTGATTTCATTGTGTTGTCTTTCTGTGTTTTCTTATGGGTCATTGTGCTTCCTTAAAACAGCTATTTTGAATGTTGTATTGGGTAAATCACGGATCTTCATGTCTTTGTGGTCAGTTACTGGAACGTTATTGTGATCCTTTCGTAGTACCATGTCTCCCAGATTTTTCATTTTCATTGAAGCGTTGCATTGCCATCTTTGCATTTATAGTAACAGCAACCTCTCCAGGATTGGCTAAATGACTTCAGGACAAAAATACCATCCATCAGCCATGCTAGCGATTCTGAGGCTTTCTCAGACCTTCTATGGATATGCCTGCTCCATGCTTCTTGCTCCCTCTTGTGGCAGAATTCTTAAGCTCGTATGCTGTTTCTCAATCCTGGAACACACCAAGCCTGGTCATGATAGACTCCCTTTTGCTTTCCCAAGGGTGGAGCTAAAGCTCAAGTTTGTGGTCTCTCCCTGGCAGATTTGGGTGGGCTTTCTGTGTGTGCTCACTGCCCGTTTGGCAAAGCTCACTCTCACTACCACTGGGAATGTGCACAGATAACTGGCCAGAGGATGGGGCAGTGTGTGGGTGAGGCATGTAGGTTGCTGGGGATGCCCATGGGCCAGTTGGGGGGATCTGAGGGTGACTCAAACCAAGCAGCTCATGGGCAGGCTTCTTGATAGAGTTTGTAATGCAGTTGTTAGGATCTGTGTCCTGTTAATGCCCTCTGAAAGTCCTCTCTCTCCCAGACTCTTCCTGTTCCCCATTCATGTAGCTCACGACTCAGTACTCTGGTTGGGCTGAGAGAGAATTGGGTCTCTTTGGCAACTTCCTGCAGAGCTGAGTAAGTCATACGCTAATGCACGTGCACTCCTTTTCCCCTGAGGGAGAAATCACAGGCTGAACAGGTGTCTCTTGGCACTGATCTGTGGCACCTTGGAGGAGAGGGGAGATAGGTAAAGTAAAACTGTTCCTCTTACCCTCTCCAATGAATTCAAAGTCATATTTTTGTTTCTCCAACAGTGTGCTGGAATTCTCTGCTGGAAACCTGGGCTTCCACAAAGGCTTTCTCATCTGTAGGTGATTGGCTAAGAGAGTATTCTCTAGGGGCCCCTGGACCATGGCCAAAAGGGGCTGGAGCCAGTTCATGGGCAACTGCAGAGTCCACAGCCAGGACTGAGGTCTATGTGCCTATTATCTGATGTACAGGTGGGCAAGACTACTTGGGTCCTTTGGCATATGGCGCCGCATCGCACAGCTCCTACAAAGGAAATTTTTTCTATGGATGGATGACAAATTGTTGTTTTTGAGGCATGGATACAATGAGGGACATCTTATTCACGCATGTTGCTGATGTGATTTACCTCTCCTTCACTTTTGAAGGATAATTTCACAGAATACAGAATTATGTTTTGTTTAGTTTTTTTTTTTTTTTTAATTTCAACACCCTTTTCTCTTCTTGCTTGTATGGTTTCTGAGAAGTCAAATATAATTCTTATCTTTGTTCCTCTATAGGTAAGGTATTGTTTTCCTCCGGCTTTGTTCAGGATTTCTTCTTTATCTTTTTTTTTTTTAATTTTTTGTTTATTGCAGTAACATTGGTTTATAACATTGTATAAATTTCAGGTGTACATCATTATACTTCTATTTCTGCATAGATTACATCATGTTCACCACCCAAATACTAATTACAACCCATCACCACACACATGTGCCGAATTATCCCTTTCGCCCTCCTCCCTCCCCCCTTGCCCTCTTGATTTTTATTAGTTCACATATGATAAGTTTAGATGTATTTTTTTGAGGGAGGGGACATTTATCTTGCTTGGTGTTCTCTAAACTTCCTGAATCTGTGGTTTGTTCTCTGAGATTAATTTGGGAAAATTCTCAGTCATTATTGTTTTAAATATTTCTTTTGCTCCTTTCTCTCTATCTTTTCCTTCTGGTATTCCCAGTATACATATGTTACAACTTTTGTAGTTGTCCAAAATTGTCCTGTTTTTTTCCATCTTTGTTCTCTTGGCTTTTCAGTTTTTGAAATTTCTATTGATATGTCATCAAGCTCAAAAATTCTTTCCTCATCTACATTCACTCTACTAAAAAACACATCAAAGGCATTCTTCATTCTGTTACAATGTTTTTGATGTCTAGCATTTAATTTTAGTTCTTTCTTAGGATTACCATCTCTCTGCCTACTTTGCCATCTGTTCTTGAATGCTTTCTACTTTACCTATTAGAGCCCTTAGCATATTAATCATAGTTGTTTTACATTCCTGGTCTGGGGGAGTGACATCGCTATCGTGGTGGCATAAGACATCCCTTGTTTTTTGTCCCCTTCCTGAACAACAAAAATTCAGCATCCACCCATGAACAAAAGTGCCTCTGTGGTTGTTATGGGACCCAGCACCATGTGCCTAAGGACCAGGGAGGATTCTCACCCACCTATGCCTTGGGAATAAGCAGACAGACCACAGCAACATCTGTGGACCCTGCAGGAGACTGTGAACTGGTTCCAGCCCCTCTCAGCCATGATCTGCGAGCTCCTGGAGAACACTGACTTGGACAGTCACCCATGAACAAGATAGCCTTTGTGGAAGTCCAAAAATGGTAACAAGAGACAAAGAAGGTCATTATATTAATAAAAGTGTGAATTCATCAAGAAGATAAAAAATCATAAATATATGCACCCAACATTGGAACACCTAAATATATTAAGCAAATACTAAGAGATTGAAAGGAGAAATAGACAACAATACATTACAATAATAGAAGGGGACTTTAATACATAACTTCCATCAATGGATAGATCATCCAGACAGAAAATCAACAAGGAAATGTCAGACTTAAACCATACTTTAGACCAAATGGATCTAAGCGGTATATATAGAAAATTCCATACAACAGCAGCAGAATACACATTCTTCTCAAGTGTGTATGGAACATTCCCAAGGATAGATCACATGATAGGCCACAAAACAAGTCTTAGCAAATTTAAGAAGACTGAAATCATACCAAGTATCTTTTCTGACCACAACGGTATGAAACTAGAAATCAATAACAGGAGTAAAGCTGGAAAATTCACAAATACGTGGAAATTAAACAACATGCCCCTGAACAATCAAAGAAGAAATCAAAAAGATCAAGTAATACCTTGCAACAAATGAAAATGGAAACACAACTTATCAAAACCAATGGGATGCTCCAAAACTAGTTCTAACAAGAAAGTTTATAGCAATAAATGCCTACATTAAGAAATAAGAACTCAAACAACCTCACTTCATACTTTAACTAGGAAAAGAAGAACAAGCTAAATTAGCAGAATGAAAGAGATGGCAAAAATCAGCAGAGAAATAAATGAAATAGAGATCAGAGACATCATAAAAAAGATCAACAAAACTAAGAGCAGGGGTTTTTTGGAAACATAAAATTGTTAAGCCTTTAGCTAGAGTAACTAAGAAAAAAAGAAGATTCAAATAAATAAGATTTGAAAGATGAGACATTACAATTGATACCACAGAAATACAAAGGATCATAAGAGACTACTATGGCAAAAAAATTGGATAACCAAGAAGAAACAGAAAATTCCTAGAAACATACAACCTACCAAGACTGAGTCATATCACTTTTTGGCCTTTTGGCAAAGATCAAATGTGAAGACTGAATCTTGAAGAAATGGAAAAATCTGACCAGATCAATAATGAGCAAGGATAATGAATCACTAATCAAAATCCTTTCAACACATAAAAGCCCAGGACCAGATGGTTTCATTGGTGAATTCTATCAAACATTTAAAGAACAATTAATGTCAATCCTTTTCAAATTATTCCAAAAAATTGAAGAGGATGAAATACTCTCAAACTCATTTTAGGAGGCCAGCATTACCTTGATAGCAAAGTCAGATAAGGACACTACAGGAAAACTATAGACCAATATCTCTGATAAATATAGATGCAAAAATTCTCAACAAAATATTAGCAAAATCAAATTCTATTACACCGTCAAAGGATCATATACCATGACCAAGAGGGATTTATCTCTGGGGTGCAAGGATGGTTCAACATATGCAAATCAATAAATGTAATACACCACATTAATCAGAATGAAAGATAAAAATCATTATCATCTCAAAAGATGCAGACAAAAAATTTGACAAAATACAGTATCCTTTCATGAAAAAGAATGCTCAACAAATTATGTGTAGAAGGAGCAGGCCTCAACATAATAAAGGTCATATATAACAAACCCATAGCTAACGTCATACTCAATGGTGAACAATTAAAAGCGTTTCCCCTAAGATAAGAAATGAGACAAGGGTGCCCACTCTCACTACTCTCATTCAACATAGTACTGGAAGTCCTAGCTAAAGTAACCAGACAGGATAAAGAAATAAAAGGCATCCAAATTTGCAAGAAAGAAGCAAAATTGTCATTATTTGCAGATGATATAATCTTATATCTAGAAATTCCTAAATCTACTAAAAAACTGTTACAGCTAATCAATGAATTCAATAAAGTTGCTGAATACAAAATCAACATACAGAAATCAGTTGCATTGCTATACACTGAGAATGAAATATCTGAAAATAAATAAATAATTTCATTCACAATAGTATCAAAAACAATAAAATACTCAGGAATACATTTAACCAAGAAGGTGAAAGATGGATACACTGAAAACTACAAGACCTTGATGAAAGAAATTGAAGAAAACACAAACAAATGGAAAGATATCCCATGTTCATAGATAGAAAGAATTAACATTGTTAAAATGTCCACATTACACAAAGCCATCTATAGATTCAATGCAGTCCCTTTCAAAATTTCAATGGCATTTGTCTCAGAAATAAAAAAATAATTCTAAAATTTTTATGGAACCACAAATGACCCCAAATAACCAAAGCAATCCTGAGAAATAATAATAAAGCTGGAACATTATACTTCCTGATTTCAAACTATACTACAAAGCTACAGTTATCAAAACAGCATGGTACTGGCATAAAAGTAGACATACAGACGAATGGAACAGAATAAAGAGCCCAGAAATAAACCTCCACAATTACAGTCAATTAATATTTGACAAGAAATCCAAAAACACTCAATGCAGAAGGGATAGTCTCTTCAAAAAAATAGTGATGCGAAAACAAGACAACCACATGCAGAAAAATGAAATTGGACCCCTATCCTAAACTACTCACAAAAATTAACTCGAAATGGATTAAAGACTTAAACATAACATCTGATACCATAGAACTCCTAAAAGAAAATGTAGGGATAAAGCTCCTTGAGAGTGGTCTTGGCAATGATTTTTTGGAATTGACACCAAAAGCAGAAGTAAAAATCAATTAAGTGAGACTACATCAAGCTAAAAAGCTTCTGCACAGCAAAAATAAAAAATGTACAAAATAAAAAAGCAACCTGTGGAATGGGGGAAAATATTTGCAAACCATATATCCGATAAGGTGTTAACGTCTGAAGTATATAAGGAACTCACACAACTTAATAACAAAAGAAACAATCTGATTTAAAAATGAGCAGAGGAACCGGATAGTTTTCCAAAGAAGGTGTACAAATAGCCAACAGGTATATAAAAAGATCTCAACACCACTAATCACCAGGGAAACACAAATCAAAATCACAATGAGATATCACCTCGCACCTGTTAGAATAGCTATCATCAAAAAGACAAGAGATAACAAATGCTAGTCAGGATGTGGAGAAAAGGGAACCCTTGTCCTCCCTGTTGATGGGATTGTAAATTTGTACAGCCACCATGGAAAACCAAATGGAGCTTCCTCAAAAAATTAAAAATAGAACTACCACATGATCCAGCAATCCTACCTCTTTGTTTCTATCCAAAAGAAATAAAAATGCAATATAAAAGAGATATCTGCACTCCTATGTTTATTGCAGCATTATTCACAATAGCCAAGCTGTGGAAACAACCTAAGTATTTGTCAACAGTTGAATGGATAAAGAAGTTGTGATATATATACAGTGGAATGTTATTCAGCCATGAGAAAGAAGGAAATCCTGCCATTTGCAACAACATGGATGGATCTTGAGGGCATTGTTGTTTTCCCCAACAGTTATCTCCATTTCAGGCAGATGTGATATTAAACAATTGTCACTGAATATTTTTGACAAACATGCTTAATGAAAAAACTGTTCACATTAGGTGAGCTCTGAGTCAGGTCAAATAAACAAGCCTTGTGACTGGGAGTTTCCCAGGGAACAGCCAGACAGATGAAATGATACCTCTAGTGCCTCCTCGGCTGTTGGTTTTCACTGTGATTGCAGGTTGTTGGTTTTCAAACTACCATTGAACTTGAGAATTGGGGGTAGGAATATGGGACAGTAAAATGCTATAAAGTGCATTTTTCTTACTGATATTCTGTTGTTTATCTTGAATAAATGTTCCTCAGATTGTTGCAAGTCTTTTAATAATTACCAGAGTTCTGAAAAAGTTCATTTTTATAATTTTGACTAGTGTTCTTCTTGCTTTTATGGAGTTGAGAATTTTCAGAGTTCCTTACTCTGCCATTCCTGATGCTGTCACCTGGTATCTGTATCTTATTCCTCACCCAGTGTAGTTTAAAGCATAATATTCAGTTCCTGCATTCATCATTTCTATCTCACATGTATTAGTTTTCTCTTACTGTGTAACAGATTACCACAAGTATAGTGGCTTATAGCAACAGAAGTGTATCATCTCACTATCCTGTAGGTCAGAAGTCTTGCATGACTCAACTGGATTCTCAGCCTAGAGTGTCACAAGGCCAAAATCAATGTTTGTGCTGGAATTTGCTCTTATTTGGAGGCTCTGGGGGAGAACCCACTTCTGAGTTCATTCTAGAATTGGCTGAATTCAGTTCCTTGTGGTTGTAGAACTGATGTTCCTGTTTTCTAGTTGGCTGTCATGCAGAAACTTCTCTCAGCAACTAAGGCTGTCAACATTCATTGGCACATGGTTTCTCCTTCTCAAGTCCACAATGGCAGATCAAATTTCTCTTGTGTTTTGAATCTCTGCCTTCATATTTTGCTACCAGCCTTATAAATCTGTCTTCCTTTAAAAGGGCTCAGGCCATTAGATTAGGCCCACCCTAATAATTTCCCTATCTTAACTATAATATGTATATATAGTAACCTAATCATAGGAGTGATATCATATGAGCATGGGATCTTGGAGGGCCATTTGTAGGATTCTGCCTACCACATCATCCAATTAAGAAAGTAATGTACAGGTACTTACCATGAAAATCATGTACACTAGACTGAAGCCCTTGAAAGCAGGGACTGCATTTTGTTTATATGTTTAGCCACAGTAGCTAACATAATGCCAGTCCCAGAGTAGGGTCTTCATAAGTGTTTGCTGGATGAATTGAATTCTTGACGTGATAATGAAAGAAAGCAAGAGCTATGAATTTAAGGGGTAGTTAAATTAATTAATGACTATAAATAAACAAAGAACATGATTATGTACTCAAGTTGTTTTTACTATAGTTAGAAATCAACCAAATGAAGTGTTCTATTTCATATAATATAAAAATAGGTGCTAGTAGATGTATAAATTGAGCACATAGCTTACTCTAGGTAGCTAGACTTTCATGCAAGAAGTTAAAAATAAATTCAGCACACTATAGTTCATTATTCTGTAAGGCAATATTATAAGTTTTAATATTTTTGAAGTTGTATATTATTATATGAACCACTTAACAGTAATCCTCTTCTAAACATTCTACTTTTGTTGACTCTGCTTAGGAGTTTTTCCTAACTGCCAAACTTATTGATGTTATAATAAAATTTTCTTTGTGTTTTCTAAGAATTTAATTATTAGATTTGCAAGCATAGTTTGGTGTGTAAAATTTGTAATATCTCTACTTATACTTGTAGCCTTTCTGGACATGCCTGTCTTCTATAGTAACTGCCCCTACATGAGAAGCACATCCTACATCAAGCAGAATATTCTGGTATTTTTGGAAAAAAATAAAAGTACACCCTAAAAAACTACCCAAAAAACATGCAAAACATATACATGTGCAGATATCATATAGTGGATGCTGTGGTTTGCTGCCCATAACCTCCTCCCCTCCTCTGGAACTGAAACGTTCACACTTCCAGCTACTCTGAACATTGGTGTTCAAAAGTTCTCCACTGCACTCCTTTCCAGAACTCACCGTAGGCTGAAAAGAGCTTCCATGCCTATGGTCACTGCCCTTACCAGGGGGCAGCTCACATTCAGTGACTGATTGATGGAACGGTATAAAAGTCTGATTTCACTCCTCTCAATTCAGGACAACTCTGAAAGGCCAAACCAATTCCAAAGTTCCCCATAGGATCATCTGAGCCCTTTATTGCAACTGCTTCAGTGTTCTTCTCTCCTTCTGCCCAATCCTGCTTCCTTTACGTTCTAATATGTTTTTCCAGAGAGCATACTGCAATAAACTGTCTGAATCCAAAGCTTGACCTTTGAATCTGCTTCCCAAGTAGCCTAACCTGTAGCACCCCTATAGGTATTTATAAAGGATCAAATATCTCAATCATCATCAAATTACTCTTACAATTTTAAAAATGTCTCTGTGTAATTTTGTTGTATAGACTATCCTAGATGTTGGGTGGGAGTGTAGTCCCCATAACAATTCTAAGTCAAATGGAGCAGACTTAGTCCATGTATACAGGGAAGTAGTAGGTGGAGAAACCAAAATAATCCATTACACTAAATATACTAACAGAAAAACTGCACAACAAGCTAAATTGAATATTATTACTGGCATATAGATATCTAGAGACAGTGTTGGAATTTCACCATACATGTGAATTTCCAAGAAATGCACAAATGTAGGGAAAGAGAAAAGTAAAGGCAGAACCTATTACATTTCTTTTTTATGTATCACCCAATTCTTATAGGCCCATCCTGATTCCTCACTCAGCTGATGCTCTCCACTGGCAAAATAGACCATCAGTACCTTTCAATCAGTAATAACTTTGGCATTGCACATAGTGTCTTTCATTTAAGTTCTCCAAACATAGGTGTCTATTGCATGTATCTGCCACATCCTATTATCCCACAGTAGATTGACTTAGTGATGATCTAGCACACTGTATGCTGACTAAATATTGATTTTTTCCATCCAATTTCCCTAACAATGGTTACCACCATATATCAATTAACTCCCAGTATCTTCCCATGCTTTTCTTTTCATCTCAAAGTCTAAATAATTTTCTATTATCAAAAATCCTTAATGACTTCCTTGTCTTTTCCAGCCTGAAAAGGCAATGAAAGAGGCACCAGAGAGGGGAAAAACAGCAGCCATTTCTATATCTCCTCTTCATACAGACATTATGGGGTTTGGTAATTCAATCACAATTCAATAAGGGAGAGATGGATTGTGTTCACAATTTCGCAAATGCTGTGTCCTAGATCTCATAGAAACTGTATCTTATCCTCTGGTCTTTTAAATTTAGAAATGAGGAGACTGAAGATAGCTTAACTGGAAGAGTTCACATCCCACATATCTCCTCTTTTGCCCAAAAAAAAAACAGTGATGCAAAAATCAGTTGCGTTTCTATACACTGACAAGGAAATAGTAGAAAGAGAAATCAAGAATACAGTTCTATTTACAATCACAACAAAAAGAACAAAATACCTAGGAATAAATTTAACCAAGGAAGTGAAAGACCTGTACACTGAAACCTGTAAAATATTGTTGAAGGAAATCAAAGAAGACACAAGAAATGGAAAGATATTCCATGATTATAGATTGGAAGAATTAGTGTAGTTAAAATATCCATACTTCCTAAAGCAATCTACAGATTCAATGCAATCTCTATCAAATTCCCAAGGACATTTTTCACAGAAATAGAACAAACAACCCTAAAATTTATATGGAACAACAAAAGACCGTGAACAGCCAAAGCAATCCTGAGAAAAAAGAACAAAGCTGGAAGTATTACACTCCCTGATTTCAAAACATACTACAAAGCTATAATAATCAAAACAGCATGGTGCTGGCAGAATAACAGAAACACAGGCCAATGGAACAGAATTGAGAGCCCAGAAATAAACCCATACATATATGGAGAGCTAATTTTTCTTTTGTGTGTGTGTGTGTGAGGAAGATCAGCCCTGAGCTAACATCTGTTGCCAATTCTCCTCTTTTTTGCTGAGGAAGATTGGCCCTGAGCTAACCTCCATGTCCATCTTCCTCTACTTTATACGGGACGCAGCCAGAGCATGGCTTGACAAGCGGTGTGTCGGTGCGCGCCGGGGATCCAAACCTATGAACCTTGGGCCGCTGAAGCGGAGCTCGCGCACTTAACCGCTACATGTGGACAGCTAATTTTTGACAAAGGAGCCAAGAACATACAATGGAGAAAGGAAAGTCTCTTCAGTAAATGGTGTTGGGAAAACTGGACAGTCACATGCAAAAGAATGAAAGTAGACCACTATCTTACACCATACACAAAAATTAAGTGAAAATGGATTAAAGATTTAAAAGTAAGACCTGAAACCATAAAATTCCTAGAAGAAAACATAGGCAGTTCTCTTTGACATCGGTCTTAGCAGTATATTTTGAGTATAATGTCTCCTCAGGCTAGGGAAAAAATAAACAAATGGGACTCCATCAAACTAAAAAGCTTCTGCGTGGCAAAGGAAACCATCAACAAAACAAAGAGACAACACACCATCTGGGACAAAATATTCACAAATCATATATCTGATAAGAGGTTAATATCCAAAATATATACAGAACTCATACAACTCAACTACAAAAAAAAACAAACAACCGGATCAAAAAATGGGCAGAAGATATGAACAGACATTTCTCCAAAGAAGACATACACATAGTCAACAGGCACATGAAAAGATGTTCAACATCACTAATTATTAGGGAAATGCAAATCAAAACCACAATGAGATATCACCTCACACCCTTCAGAATGGCTATTATTAACAAGAAATAACAAGTGTTGGAGAGGATGTGGAGAAAAGGGAACCCTCACACACTGCTGGTGGGAATGTAAACTGGTGCAGTCACTACAGAAAACTGTGGAGATTCATCAACAAATTAAAAATAGAACTACCATAGGATTCAGCTATACCACTTCAGTGTTTACCCAAAGAACAAGAAAACACTAATTTGAAAAGATATATGCACTTCTATGTTCATTGCAGCGTTATTCACAATAGTCCAGACTTGGAAACAACCTAAGTACCCATCAACGGATGAATGGATTAAAAAGATGTAGTATATATATACAATGAGAATACCACTCAGCCATAAAAAAGATGAACTCTTGCCATTTATGACAACATGGATGGACCTTGAGAGTATTATGCTAAGTGAAATAAGTCAGTTGGAGAAAGACAAATATTGTAAAATTTCTCTCACATGTGGAAGATAAAACAACAACAACAACAAACAAACATATAGAAACAGAGAATACATTGGTGGTTATCAAACGGGAAAGGGGTAAAAGGGCACATTTGTATGGTGACAGATGGCAACTAGATTTTGGGTGGGAACACAATATAGTCTATACAGAGGTTGGAAAGTAATGATGTATGCTTGAAATTTATATGTTATAAACGAATGTTACCTCAATAAAAAGAAATTTACAGCCCAAAGAATATATACGGTTTCAAGTTAACCCAATCAATTCAAGCTCTTTTTTTTTAAGATTTTATTTATTTATTTTTCCCCCCAAAGCCCTAGTAGATAGTTGTATGTCATAGTTGCACATTCTTCCAGTTGCTGTATGTGGGACGCGGCCTCAGCATGGCCGGAGAAGCGGTGCCCCGGTGCACGCCGGGGATCCGAACCCGGGCCACCAGAAGTGGAGCGCGCAATTAACCGCCAAGCCACGGGGCCAGCCCATCAAGCTCTTTTTAATTGTGTGTGTCCAAAATTATCTGAGTGGCTTAAACTATCATATGTGATAAATAAAATGCAGATACTATGCAAACCTCAATAGAGTAGCACTTGGCCTTTGAAAACAGATTTGATAGCTTTATAAATATAGTTGTAAGAACCATTTAAATACATAAGCAAAATTAACCAACTCTCCCTAGTTTACTCATGTTCCACAAAGAATCAGTGTCAACTATTTATTGCACATAGAAACCTCCATTCACAAATAATAGTTATTTAATTACCCCCAAATATGTTGATGCAATATAAATTGGCACCACACAAATTTTTGAATATGTTTAGATCACTACCTCTCCATACACAGTTATAAAAATTGGCTAATACTGGTGCTACCTTCAAAAGGAACTTAATATACTTAAACATCTTTTAATTTATGCACCAAAGAATCACTTCTAAAATATTGCTTTCTTTCTACATCTTACCTTCATAGTTTTGAATCAGAATTGTTCAGTTTTATTTTGTATAATTTACTAGGTTTAAATGTACTATTTCTAGGTCCTAAATAGGGAAACTAAAACACATTTCAAGAGTTTCACAGTTCTAGATTTTATGTTTTTTTTTTTACACAATCCATTCAATTTGGTCACAACATTTGATCAATTGGTAATTTTTAAAAATGCAAAACAGGACAACTATGCTTGTAATAGTTTACATCTCCCAAATTGACCATAAAGCAAAACATATTGCTATTACCTGGCACCACAGGCAAGAAATGCCATATGCTCACAGTTTCATTTCCATTGTGTTGCTTTAATACAAAATCCTAATTCAATATATTTGTTGTTGCTTGTCAAATTATCTATTCTTATAGAGGCATGGGATAGGGACATATAGAGGTAAATAAGGCATTTTTTGATTCAAAATATGAAAAACATTACAAGCTCTTTACAAAAACTGTACAGAAGAGAACTATTGTCAGGGTTACATTTTTAGATTCCTTAATTAGGGAGCTTTCCTAGTGTGGAACTCCCCAAAAAGACAAATTTATTGTAAACCTTTGGTTTATATTTGCCATTTTCAGTAGGCAATAATTATAACTTAGTCAATTAGACCATGTATAAATGTATCCACAGATTTCAATGAAAAATGAGGAAAAATAATAAAATGATAGACATTTAAAATTTTTTTTTTCTGGATTTCTGCTGAAGTGTAGGCCATGACTTGGAATACAAAGGTAGAGGAGGCACCGTTAGGATGAAATGAGATCCTCAATGGCTTTTATAATACTCATACCCTTTGATCTAATTTATTGTACATTTTAGAATTTATCTTAAGAAAAAACAATGTGGACAAATTTTTATAAACAAGGCTTTTTGCAATGGTATTACATAGAATATATAAAACTGAAAACATATTAAATACTCTACACTTTTGAATTTAAAAAAAGAAATTTTGGTACATCTATGAGATATAACACAAAAATAAAGTTGAAGAATATTTACTGATATGGGAATATGTTTAGCATGTCTTGTTAAGTGAAAGTTGGCAGAAATCAGCTCTTATAGTAAGACACCAATTGCATGAATGGATACTTACATAAGTACACAATAAAAAACTGGAAATATATAGCCTATTTTAGACATTTAAATGACTACCAATATTTTCAGTACTTTTCTCCTTCTAGGCACAAGGAAAGAGTACATCTCTCTCTGTCCCCGGAAGTAACACTTGACCATATAACTTGTTTTACCAATGGAATGAACAGTAATGACATTTGCTTTTTCTAGGCAGAAATATTTAGCAGCCAGTGCATGATTTTCCATGCTTACTTTCCCTGTCATCATAAACTTTGAAGTCTCTTGTGGAGAATTTAGTGTCCTAAAACTTCGTGGAGGCTCTATAAGTCTGTGTCCCTGAGTGAATACTCTAGGCATAGGCTCCCTGCTGATTGTTGTTTTACATTTGGCATGAGCAAGAAACAAACATTGCTGTTTTAAACCACTTATGCTAGCAACTTGTTTATTATTGTAAGATAATCTAGCACATCCTTACTGTTACACAGTAAAAAATATTTTTGGTGGATCCCTCTGCTTGAGACATTAAGAGTAATTTTTTCCTCTGTGTTCTTTTCCTGTTTTTTCCAAATATTCAGGACGAGCATAAACTATTTATGAAATCATAATCATGAAGTTTAAACATTAAAAGAAAATGAAAAGATTGAGTTCTGCTTTTAACATTTATATAAAATGTATTTTAATAGATCACCAATAATCTCTTTATTAAAGTCAGTATTTCTAAAAAACATTTGATATATCATTCAAGAAAATACAACCGTAGAATTTTGATAAGGATTCCTATGGATTATTGATATGATTAGTACTAAATTCTTATACAAAATTTTATCCTGATGATGTCCTACCTTTGAACGTTAATTGGAAAAATTAGAAAACATCAGAGCCTCAAGAAGCTCGAACTAAAATTATGAGGAGCCATCTAGTTCTAACATCTTCTATCAACATTAAAAAAAAAAGATTTCAAACATCTGAGATTATATTCCTCAAATATTCTTTGAAGAAAATAACAGGAAAATATTCTATGAGAAAACAACACGCTTCCAGAAAGTAATATAACAGCAGTTATAATTCATTGATAGCTACTATGTGCCTAAGAACTAAATAAATGGAGAGATATCCATGTTCATGGTTAGGAAGACTCAATATTCTCAAGAATCAGTTCTTCCCAACTTGATGTATTCCCAATCAAAATCCCTGAAAGTTAATTTATGGATATTGATAAATTGCTTCTAAAGTTCATATGGAGGTCTTACCCAGAGTAGCCAACATAATATTGAAGGAGAAGAAAAAAGTTGGAGAACTAATGCTACCCAACTTCAAAATTTACTATAAAGCTACAACAATCAAGACAAGCCAGCCCTGGTGGTATAGTGGTTAAGATTTGGTACTCTCACCGCTATGGCCCAGGTTTGTTTCCCAGTCAGGGAACCACACCACCCATCTTTCAGTTGTCATACTGGGGTGGCTGCATGTTGCTGTGATGCTGAAAGCTATATCACTGATATTTCAATGCCAGCAGGGTCACCCATGGTGGATTTCTCAGACTAAGACAGACTAGGAAGAAGGACTTGGCCACCCACTTCTGAAAAAAAATGGCCATGGAAACTCTATGAATAGCAGTGGAGCATTGTCGACATAGCACAGGAAGGTGAGAGGATGACACAAAAAAGATCAGGCAGGGTTCTGTTCGGCTGTACACAGGGTTGCTAGGAGTCAGAATTGACTCAACAAAGCACTAACATCAACAACAATCAAGACTGTGTGATATCGGTGAAAGACTAGACAAATTGATCAATGGAACAGAAGAGAGAGCCCAGAAATAGACTCACATAAACAAAGTCAACTTAGAAAAAGAAGCAAAGGCAGTACAATGAAGGACAAACAGTGCTGGAACAACTACATATCCACATGCAAAAAAAGATGAATCTAGACATAGATTTTACACACTGCATTAAAATTAACTGAAAATGGATCCCTGATGAAAATGTTAAACTCAAAACTATAAAATTTCTAGGAGATAACATGGGAGAAAACCTAGATGATCTTGGGGATAGCTATGACTTTTTAGATAAAACACCAAAGGCACAATCCATAAAAGAAATTATTGATAAAATGGACTTCATTAAATTTAAAACTTTCTGCTCTGCAAAAGTCAATGTCAAGGGAATCAGAAGAAAAGCCACTGACTTAGAGAAAATATTTGCAAAAGACACCTCTGGTAAGGACTATTTCCTAAAATATACAAAGAACCCTCAAAACTCAATAATAAGACAACAAACAGCCTAATTAAAAAATGAGCCAAAGACCTTAACAGACACCTCACCAAAGAAGACATACAGATAGAAAATAACCATGTGAAAAGATGCTCCACATAATCTGTCATCAGGGAAATGCAAATTAAAGCAATGAGATACCACCAGACACCTATTAAAATGGCCAAAATCCAGAACACTGACAACACCAAATGCTGACAAGGATGTGGAGCAACAGGAACTCTCATTCATGCCTAAGGGAAATGCTGAATAGCACAGCCACTTTGGAACAAAATTTGGCACTTTCTTACAAAACTAAACCTACTTTTACCATATGATCCAACAATCGTGCTTCTTGGTATTTACCCAAAGGAGTTTAAAACTTATGCTCGCACACATACCTGCACGTGGATATTTATAACAGCTTTTTTCATAATTGCCAAAACTTGGAGACAACTGAGATGTCTTTCAGTAGGTGAATGGATTAATAAACTCTGGTACATCCAGAGAGTGGAATATTATTCAGCCCTAAAAATAGATGAGCTATTAAACCATGAAAAGAAGTAGAGAAACCTTAAATGAATATAATTTAGTGAAAGAAGCCAATTTGAAAAAGATATGTAGGGAAGAAAAATAATTTGCCCTCTACTCTTCTGAGTAACTCAAAATGGCTGCTTAGAATTCCAGCTCATATAGTGTCTTCAACAACAACAACAAAAAAATACATTTCTTGGCAAGTGACAGGATAAAGGAAAGCAGTTTTAGGCTTCCAAGGGTGGCAAACTGTGGGAAGTAAATATATGGAAGGAAACTAACGGAGTAATGTTTACTTGCAGATTCCTCTGGTACCATCTCTGGGTTGAAAAGATTTTGTCTCCAGTAATGGAGAATTTATATTCTGCCTTTAGGCAGAGATGGGGGAGCTTTTTCTGTTTCCTAATTGCCTTCAGCACAAAATAATTTTTATGTCAAAGAGGAATATTTTGAGGTAACATTCTAGTTTCCTTCAGCTACATAGTGTAGGATTCCAACTATACGACATTCTGGAAAAGGTAAAACTATGGAAATGGATTCAGAGGTTGCTCAAGGTTAGAGGGGAAAAAGGGATGAATAGGTGGGATACTAAGGATTTTTAAGGCAGTGGTACCATTCTCTATAATACTATAATGGTAGATACATGTTATTATACATTTGTCCAAACAGATAGAATGTGTAGGTTTCTTCACTCTTGGTGAAGATCATCAAGAGTGCACCCAAGTGCACTTTAATGTGGACTTTGGGTGATAATGATGTGTCAGTATAAGTTCATTGATTTTAATAAATGTTCCACTCGGGGATAGGATGTTGATAGAGATGGAGGTTATGCATGTGTGGTGACAGGAGGTATATGGGAACTCTCTGAACTCTCCCTTCAATTTTGTGTGAACATAAAACTTTTCTAAAAAATAATCTCTTAAAAAAGGTAAAATTTCAAGTAAAAAAACAATGATTCAGTATTTTCATAAATGGGTAAAGGATCTGAACAGGAATTTCTCCAAAGATATATAAATGGCCAATAAGCCCATGAAAAGGTACCCAACATGATAATCCATCAGCGAAATGCAAATCAAAACCACAAAGAGATACCACTTCATACCCACTGGCATGGCTATAATAAAAAGGCAGTCAATAATAAGTGTTGGTGAGGATGTGGAGAAATCTGAATTCTCATACACGATTGGTGATAATACATAATGGTACCACCGCTTTGGAAAAAAATCTTATAGTTCCTCAAAATTTAGACACAGAAGTACCTTATGTCCCAGGAATCACGTATTTATATATACAGTTACGCATCACTTAACAACAGGGATACATTCTGATAAATGTATTGTTAGGTGATTTTGTTGTTGTACTTACACAAACCTAGATGGTCTAGCCTACTACACCCCTAGGCTATATGGTATAGCCTATTGCTCCTAGGATACAAACTGTATAGTATGTTATTGTACTGAATACCACAGGCAATTGAAACACAATGGTAAATATTTGTGTATATATACATAACTGAACATAGAAAAGCTACAGTAAAAAATGGTATAAAACACAAAAAATGGTACACCTGTATAGGCACTTACCATAAACAGAGGTTGTAGTACTAGAGGTTGCTCTGGCTGAGTCAGTGAGTGAGCGGAGAGTGAAAATGAAGGCCTAGGACATTACTGTACACTACCGTACATTTTATAAACACTGTACACTTAGGTTACACTAAATTCATGAAAAAAATTCTTTCTTCAATAATAAGTAAACCTTACAGTAACTTTTTTACTTTATAAACTTTTTAATTTTTTAACTTTTTGACTCTTGTAATAACACTTAGCTTAAAACAAACATTGTATAGCTATACAAAAAATATTTTCTTTCTTTATAACTTTATTCTATAAGCTTATTTCTATTTTTAAAAATTTTTTACTTACTTTTTAAACTTTTTTGTTAAAAACTAAAACAAACACACACATTAGCCTAGGCCTACACAGGGTCAGGATCATCAACATCACTGTCTTCCACATCCACATCTTGTCCCACTGGAAGGTCTCCAGGGGCAATAACATGCATGGAGCTGTCATCTCCTATGATAACAATGCCTTCTTCTGGAATGCCTCCTGAAAGACCTGCCTGAGGCTCTTCTCGAGGAGGTGCCACTCTTTTCAGAAATATGTCCATGGTGGTTTGCTTGGTTTATTTCTGTTTTTCATCTTAGATTTGCTTGTAAGCAGATAATGGACCACGAACATTCCTCTCTATTAATGAAAACATTTTGGTGTTGGATCCATGTTTCCAAACTTTTTAAAAAGCTTGTTGCGGTCTGCAAAAGCTTCTGCTAAACCCTTTACTGTGAGTTTTCTTGGAGATTCTTCTTCTTTTTCTCCTCCTGCAGTTTCCTTTTCTCTGGCCTCTTCTTCAGCTATGCGTTCCTGTTCCAGTTCCAACAACTCCTCATTAGTCAATTCCTCAGGAACCATCTGCAGGAGCTCCTCAAGGTCACCCTCATCCATACCCAGGTTAAAGTTGTTTGCCATCTCAACCACAGTCTTGTTGATTTTTGCAACCTCCTCATCCTTGGCAAATCCTTTGAAGTCATAGATGAACCTCTTGAGTGTCTTCTTCCAGACGCCATTCATACACTCCTTGGCGACACAACGCCAAGCCCAAGCCATGTTCTTGATGCAGTCCTACATGCTGTAATCCTTCCAGAATTGCATCAGTGTCCTCTCAGTTGCAACAACAGCCTGGGCAAAAGTCCCTCTCGGGTAGTAGCCCTTAAAAGATGCTATAACTCCTTGACCCATTGGTTGGATCGCAGAGGTGGTGTTTGGAGGGAGAAATACCATTTTGATATTGGGTTGAAGATCACCAATAAAAAGAGGATGTCCAGGAGCATTATCAACAGAAAGCAAAATCTTGAAAGGTATGTTATTCTCCAAAGAGCACTTCTCCATTTCTCTGGCACGGCAATTGAGGAGGGCACCTTGGAAAAAGAGGGTCATCCGTGACTTCTTACTGCTCCTGTAGTACACCCCCAATGTGTGCTTATTGATATGCTTGAACACTCTGGGGTTCTCACTGTGCCAGACCATAAATGGTTTCAATTTGTAGCCTGCAACATTGTCACCAAGCAAGAATGTTTTCCTGTCCTTAAAAGCCTTAGAAACCTGGCATTGACTTGGCCTCCTTATTGATGAAAGTCCTTTCAGGCATCCGTTTCCAGAATAGGGAGGTTTCATCCATATTGAATATTTGCTTTGCCAAGTAATTTTCTTCCACAATCAGCTTATCTAGAGTTTCCAAAAATTCTTCAGTTGCCTTTACATCAGCACTTGCAGACTCACCACTCACTTTCACACTATATAATGAATAACGATTGTTGAATCATTTAAACCAACCAGAGGTAGCAGTAAATTCAACATCATAATTGGGTCCAGCCTTTTCTTTCAATATCATAAACTTTTTGCTTTGGCCATGATTGTCATGGTGCTGAGAGAGAGATCCTTCTGCGTCTGGTCTTCAATACAGGTCATTAGAGGTTTCTCCATGTCTGATATAGGTGCTTCTCAAATTTCTGTTTGTCTCATTGTCTTTAATGAAGCAGATCCTTTAACAGCTTCTGTCACTTTGTTCTTGTTCTTTAAGATTGTAGCTAGGGTGGAATGGGACATGCCTGACTGGCGAGCAATTACCATCACTGACTTTCCACCTTTGTAGTCCTTAATCACTTTTAATTTTGTTTCCAGGTCAATCACTTAACGTGGCCTCTTACTGGTAATGTTAGCAGTGGATTTTGTATGCTTAGGGGCCATGATGAACAAAACAACATGAGATTAAATCAAGCATAAGAGAAAATGGTGTAATCAAGAGATGCGGTAAACATGAGATGTAGGAGGTTGCTGCCAGTATAACATAACATACTGCTTTACAGTAAACTTTCTTTTATAAGTAGAAAGAGTACTCTAAAATTATGGTAAATAGTATAGTATAGTAAATATATAAACCAGTAACATTGTCATTTATTATCATTTTCAAGCATTATGTACTCTACGTAATTGTATGTGTTATACTTTTATATGACTGGCAGCGCAGTAGGTTTATTTACACCAGCATCACCACATACATGTGAGTCATGCATTGTGCTACAATGTTACAACAGCTATGACGTCACTAGATGATAGGGATTTTTCAGCTCCCTTATAGTCTAATGGGACCACTGTTGTATATGCGGTCTGTCATTGACCAAAATGTTGTTATATGGTGCATGATTGTTATTGGTTAGTTACCTCCTGTATATTAGACTTTGTCAACACTGTAGTAAAATGTTGTGCCATAAGTATATAAGCTACAACTTGGAATCCTGAAACAATGATTAACATTTCTTCATCCTTTGTCTGATGTACCATAGTTAAGCTGAAATGTTTTATACATTGTACCTTTTGCAACCAAATCACATATTATTTTTTGAATGTGTGAAATTTCCCTAGTTTTTCTCTGCTAAACATGTAGATGTATCATACTAAATTATTTCATTACTCAGCATCTTGTTTAACATTTTTTTTTAACTTCAAATCACCTTTGCTAACTAATGAAGGAATGAAAGAACCTCACTGTATAAATATTTATAGTAATATTACAGTGAGTTTTAAACCATCTTTCTAAAGTGTTAGATACTTAAGGTTTCTGATTTCTCTATTATTTAAAAGCTTTGAAGCCATGATATATTCAAATTTGAAATCTTCTATTCAGAGTTGATTTCAGAACCCACAAACTCAAAACCCTAAGGCTACAGGAACATGTAGTATGTAAATGAGTGAAACCGGCTATGTGTAAGATCCAGTAGAGATTAGTGGACACTGGTAAACTGAAGGGCACATGTCTTGTTTAATGGTGGAATCTCCTACCTAGCCCCAATCAATTTTTGTCATGTGGGGATGAAGAACCAGTGTTTCCAGATATTTTTATTTTTCAAGAGAACCCTCTACTCTGGATTTTTATGTGAAATCCTTAATTTTAAAATGCTGGCAAATAAGACAAAAACATTTTATAATGTATGGGTCAAGCAAACATATTTGTGACAAGATTTGGTCCATCAGGTCATCATTTTCAAAGTCATCTCTAGACAAAATTGTTAGGTACACCAAGTTAATCTTTGGCAACTCTTGTCCCTTCTTTGCATTGGAATACAATATGGAACTCAATGTTTCCTGCAGGATGACAAGAATAGAAGAAAGAGCATGGAACTTACTTCTCTTTCTAACTCTTTTTTTTTTTTTGAGGAAGATTGGCTCTGCGCTAACATCTGTTTCCAATCTTCCTTTTTTCCTTTTTTCTCCTCAAAGCCCCAGTACATAGTTGTGTATTATAGTTGTAGAGTTGTAGCGCTTCTATGTGGGATGCTGCCTCAGCATGACTTGAGTGGTAAGTAGGTCCAAGCCCAGGATCCGAACCAGCGAACCCCGGGCCGCCAAAGCTGAATGTGTGAACTCAACCACTACACCACTGGGCTGGCCCCTCTAATTCATTTTGGCTCTTAGTCTTTTAGGGTCGTTGTATCCGCTTCTATAAAATGAGAGCATTGGATTAAATATTTTCAAAGACTTTTTCAGCTCTAAAATCCTATGACTCGCAACTTCTTCAAAATCAAAATGTGTCTATACTATTTTTCCTTTATCAGACTATTTATAACTGGAAGGTAAAACTTTCCTGTGGTAAACTCATTCCTGATCATTTTTACCTTTCCCAAATAGCAGATTGCCTTAATTTAATGAATTAACTTGATTCCTTTAGGATTGAAGGTTGTTTGGGGAATGTCTAGCACAGTGACCCTCTAGTCAGGAGATGTTTCTTGTTCAGATATTCTTGTAAGCACTTACCAGCATACATTAAAGTTTTGTTCTATTTCAAGAAATTCTTAAGATTTACAAGGAAAAAAAATCACATACAAGTAAACTGAGATTTTGACTAGTTATCATAGATTGTGAGTTCCCAATGACTGTGTCCTGTGACTTGCAATTTTATCCCTCATCTGACTGTGCATATTAGGTTCTCAATAAATGTTTATTGAACTGATTTTCTATAAGTCATCTCTAAATTAGTCCATACAAATTATTGAAACTTCTATTCATTAATCATATTATTACCCACCTACTATGTGCCAATTTGTGATATACTGTAACTATATCACAGTGGGAGCACAATCAATGCTAATCTACTTATTTATTTTAATGCTACTCTACTGATTTATTTTTAGCCTTCTCTTTCCCTCATGGCAAAGAAGTATAGTTTCTTTTCACTCTAACATGAACAATATTTCATTTTTACTGTTGCTTTTTTTTTCCATTCCAGAGCACATACCCTTTCCAGAAGTAGATGCAGTCAGCCTTTCTCCAACTTCCCTTACCTCACTTCTAGGCATTCTAAGAAATGTATACATAATCATATACAGTCCCTTATTTCTATTGAGTCCTTATGTTCCTTGATAAATGTAACAAACACAGGAAAATGTGTGTACTTAACAGCTTTGTGACCTTAACAAAAAACTAAAGTGCCATGAAGGTCAGGCTTAGATTTTCAAGAAAGCAGAGATAAACATTTTCACCTGAGTTTCCAAAGCTTTCTGTCACTTTAACTATGACACTTATTTAGCATCCTAGGTCCCAGGAGATGAGTGAGAAATCCTGACTGACTTGCAGCATCAGATTTTTTTTGCCCTAGGTCTTCTTCACCTCCAGCCCTTTCCCAAGATAGTGGTGAGAGTATGAAGCAATTAGAGCAACTCCTATTTCTGGGACTTGATAGGCCTATGATACATTTCCTTTTCTGTCCCCTTTGTGGGATCACACAACCGCAGCTGACATTTCTTTAGGCATTTCTAAAAAGCAATGGCAGTTTATCAAGTGGCAATTCAAATCATAAAACTCTCTTAAAAACACTCAAAGGAGAGAGGACAAGGTTCAGAGGGAGGAAGATAAGAAGTTTTTGCTTCTATTCAAGTGATCCATTGATATAGTTATTTGTGGAGTATATGTACTAGTAAACAGAAGGTTGCTATTATCCTTGGTTTTGTACGTGTGTGTATTATATTAGAAAAGTATGTATTTCAAGTCTGCTTTATTTACATACAAGCACCTTGCTGTTTTGTTTTTGTTATTAAACTGCTATTTATTGAACACTTATTGAGTACAAGGCCCTGTACTAAGTACTTTAATCTTAACATCAATATTTTGAGTTAGTTATTATTACTCCCATTTTACAGAAGAGTAAACTGAGGTTTGGAGGAGGTGATTAATATACTTATCGTACATCTAGTAAGAGGAAAAGCCAGAGTCTATATTTCTTTACGTTTGACTCAAAGAACTGTACTTTTCTACCACTGCACAACACTGCCTCACTGTGGTAAAGTTGAGCATAACAATGATAGCAAACGTGAAATAGACTAGTGAAACTTTGAATTTAAAGATAACTTCTCTTGAATCTATCATTATGCAATATGAATTATCACTCCATGTTCCTGTTTTACATATTAATATAAAGCAGCGTATCTAGAAAGACTTCATTTTTGCTGGAGGAATATTGATATGCTAAGCTTAAAAATTATGACCCAAACATCTTTTGAAGATTCAAAGCTATTGAAACCTTTTGGGGGTGCTCTATTGTGTCCTAATTAAGGCAGAATGAGAGGGAGGTCCTAAAATTCCCAAGGGGTCGAAAAAGTACTATTAAATAAAAATGATAAGATTAGTTGATGATAGCCACATTGCTGTCAAATATAAATGCTATTAAAAATAAATATTTTGGGGTCGGCCCCGTGGCTTAGCGGTTAAGTGCGCACGCTCCGCTACTGGCAGTCCGGGTTCAGATCCCGGGCGCCCACCAAGGCACCGCTTCTCCGGCCATGCTGAGGCCGCGTCCCACACACAGCAACTAGAAGGATGTGCAACTATGACATACAACTATCTACTGGGGCTTTGGGGGGAAAAAATGAGGAGGATTGGCAATAGATGTTAGCTCAGAGCCGGTCTTCCTCAGCAAAAAGAGGAGGATTAGCATGGATGTTAGCTCAGGGTTGATCTTCCTCACAAAAAAAAAAAAATTGAAAAATAAATATTTTGCCAAACAGAAAACCAGATCTACACATTTTTTGCATAAAAGCAGAACTATTCCTATGCCCGGGCAAAAGAGGAGGATCGATGTCTTGGTGTACTTGCTTTGAAGGGACTATATTAAAAGACAGAGCTCTCTCATCTATTTACCAAAGTGCCTGAGAAATGCCACTCTCTTCTGGGAGACAGGAGACTTGAAACCATGCTCAAGCTTTACTATATTTGCAAGATTGGGTCAATCAGAGTCACTCATCTAGAAATAACTCAAGTAAGAGAAAGTAAACTCTTGGAGGGATTGAACACCATGAACTGGAAACAGTTGGAAAAAGAGGACTGAACAAATTTCAGCACCTTCCCATTTGGGCTGCGATCCAGGACAATGTGGCAGTAGCAGCTTTGTCTGCTCTTTTGACAGGAATATTGATTGATTGTGATAAATATGATGGACAGCACTTGATGGGAACCAGGGGGTCCTTAGAAACTAGGTTTGGCTCTCATGGCAATGCTATAAAGTCAATCAGCTTAAATGCATTTCTAAAGAGGTTGTTTTTGTCCATATCTGGATATAAATACTAGAAAGAAGAGGAGAAAAGTTAACATTATTATTTCAGATTTTCTTGTTGAGGTGATGATAGTTATTAATACCAAACTTCTTGTTTATGTGTTTCTGATGGGAATCTGACACGGTCAGTCTGTCTTTTGGGGAAACATACTCTTCAGAGACAACAAAAAAAAGCTCAGTGAGATGTAAACACACTGGAAAGAGTCAGAGACAGGGTCAGAAGGAGGAGCATGAAACACTGAGAAACAGCTTCCCCACCCTACATCCTCCACTGTTCTTACTAGTGCAGAACTTGAGCTTTGGAAGATGGGATCAGGGGTTAGAAGATTACCTTCAAAGTTAATGCAAGGTTTTTCTTTTTTAACATGTGGTACAGGATGGAGAAATGGAACGGTGGCCACTTAGGCTCCAAAAATATTTGTAAACAGGTGTCATAGCAGTGTGTGTGTCTCTTAAAACAAAGCACTATCGATTACTACAATAATTCACCTATACTGAAAGTGAACTGCCAAATATCGCTTTTAAGAGTAACATATAAAAGTGTAAGCCATTTCTCCCTACTGCTCTTTTATAGTGGCCATCATGCCAAAGCTTCTGAATTCTCCATTGCTTTAAGAGCACGTAGGTCTGAAATAACATAGCTGTACTGCAAAATGCCCAATGTAAATATAGGATAAACTACTTTAATGTCATTTAGCCTGGAATAGCAAGAAATAGTTGTTCTTTGATATTTGCACGTGCGATTCAGAAGATTCTGATCAAGTCAACTTTTTCTCAATAGGAGATATTCAAATGTCTACAAACAATTGTATTAATATCAATAATTCCACAAATGCCATGTTATGCCAGCCCTTAATGTAAAAATGTATATATGAATGTAAAGGCTTATGGAAGCAATTTCCTATTACTTATACTTTCTGGTGCAAAAAGAAAGACTGAAATATTTTTAAATGGAAATGCATAGAGAACAAAGGGTCACATATGAGTTCCATTTTTAGTAGCTTTTCATTTTTATTGAAAAACACACAAGCAGAAATAGGAAAATTCACATAGAAACAAGTAAGTGCATGGATTCTTTCTGCAAATATTTATCAGTTGCTGGTATGTGTCCAGAAATATACTTATCACTACAAAGAATGCATGAAAGGATAGCCTAAGTGGAGACAAGCAGGTGCAGCAACAAGAGGGCAGGGGATTGACTATCCCAGTGGATAACTCCCCAGGTAAATGCTAAGGTAAGCAGCAGTGTGGTAGTGGAAAGAGCACTGGTTTGGCACTTAGGTGAGTTCCTGTGTGTTCTCAGTCTAGTTCTGAACTGGTGAACTGGTAACTTTGGGCAAAACCTTAGGCAAAGAATTTAGTTACTTTTAGAAGAGATGACTAGGAGGAAGAAGGAAATCCATTTTTTAGAAACATAGTCTCAAAGAAATTGAGTCCCAAGAGTCATCCTGTACAATCTCTTATTTCTGTATAGAAATTCTTTCTATGACATTCCTCATATATGGTCATTAGTTATTTGCTTGAACAATTGAGGAAAGGAACCTGCTATCTAAAAGACGAACCAATCCATTTGTAAAAATGCTCTGATTGTTGGAAAACTGTCCTTATATTGAGTCCAAACTAAAAACCTCTCAGGTTATATTGTGCACCATCACATTTTCAAGTGTGTGTGTGTGTGTGTATAAACAGAAATGAATAACTTTATGTTAATCCTTTTCATTAATCACCTCAGCCTATCAAGGCAATTCTGAAGCACAATTCTATTATGTAATAGTGACTGTGCATTTTAGTTGTATATTATTCACAAATTTAATAGGCTTCTCTTTATGTCATCATTGAATTCACCTATAGAATCTTGACTGACATGGAGAAGGACAGAGATACACGAGATACTACCAGAAAGATCATTCTCCTGGTTGTTCTGTGTTCTGGAGAGCAGCCCATGAGACTAAATGCCTGCGTCTATGGTTTGCAAAAATATGCCATGCATTTTATCTTTTGTAATAATTGAACCAGGAACAGGCTCCATAGACAATGGTAATTATCTACAGCAGCACTCTCAACCCAGTAACTTGTGAGCCATATACAGTTTGCTTAGCTCTCACATTGCTAAGAAGTGAATTAATTGTTAACATGGTGACCAGCAGACTCTAAATTGGCCTTGTTGAAGAGCTCTGTCCAAGCGGGGCAATTTATATTCAATGGTGACTAAACAGCTCCATCTGAACATTGATCTTGAGGCATTTTCAATGTGTGATATAGAATGGGACAAAGAAATGTAAATAGCAGGAAAAAAACAGGGTAGATAGAGAGGAGAGATGTTGAATTATGAATTTGGTAAAGTTACTAGTGTAGGCAGCAAGAGATACTCACTTTTCAGGAGTTGGCAATATGATACAGTGTCACTGGAGCAAGCTACTATTAGTTCATAAAAGCTATTTGTGTAATCTGAATGATCATGAGATATTTTTCCAGCTATCCATAAGGATAGCAAAATTAATTGCAAAAATGCTAAAATATTGCCTGTGATATTTTTACTTTCTACTCTATGTTTCAAATAAACTATGTTTCAAATAAACCCATCAACTGAGATATCCTGATAACTCTGAACCTTATAACGTGAAAGGGCCTAACTAATACACTGCATTTTGTTGAATGGCATCTGAATAGTGAAAAATAATGAGAATGCATATTTTATTAGGATGTTTATACTAATTTTATAATTCTCAAAATAGTCCTGAAAGATAGGGATCATTCCTCTTTTTACAGATGAAGAAACTAAGGTTCAGAGAAGTTAAGTAACTTGCTAAATACAGATTACACAGAATTAAGGGATAAAAGTGGGACCTGAACCCAGGCAATTGACCACAAAGTCTGCACATTTGTGCTCTGTGTGTGTGTGTGTGTGTGCATATGTACACTTTCTCTGGTTACAATTGCAGACAACACTCAAAAAATCGAAAGTACAGAAAATTATCTTGAACAGAAGAAAATCATCCATGATACCAATATTCATATTGCCACTTTCATACAAGTTTTATAAGCTTATTGATTATATCATAATTTTGTTTTATTTGTGTTCTTTTGCATTGGAAAGGTTTCCATTTCAGTGTAATGAAGTATACCATTTTTTGGATATATTTAATTCATTAAAGTTTAGGAAATCCTCATATAGAACTCATACAAAGATTGACCTTTATTTTTTAAAAATATGTTTATAGCTTTATTTAAAATATTTAAAGTTCTAATCCAAATGTAATTTAATTTGTTATACAATTTAGGCTAGCCTTTAAATTGATTTTTGCAAAATTAATTTTTCCAGTATTTTTCTTTTCATCTCTTAGTGATGCCTCCTTGAATCTTTACAATTCCCATTAAGCAATATTACCTTTTAATGGGAATTGATTTTTATTGAGCATTTTCTATGTGCCAGAAAAAAATATTAGGTACTTTAATATATTATTTAATCAGCACAGAAACCTTTAAGACGAGCATTACTGTCACCAATGTACAGATAAGGAAATTGAAGACAAGAGGATTTAATTAACATCCCCAGAATCAAATGGCTAGTAAGCTCCATTTCCAACATTCATATTTTTATTTTCCAATGTTTGAGTGTTTTATACTATTCTATGCTTTCATTCCCATTAGTATCATAAGAAACTTTGTTAAAACACTGGTGGAAGAAACATCTACTCTTTTCAATAGTTTTTCTTGGTAGGTCAATGATATGATGACATCAACAACCTTATCATCATCATCATCTTCATCTTCATCAATAACAAGAAATGAAGTTAGCTTTGTGAGAACCAATGATCCCAGGATGGTGTGTAGTGATTACAGCTTTACTGAATCATAATAGTGATACAATGTCTAGTATTTGGAGCATGCTTAGGACTCAGTTAATGGTTGTTGGATAACCAGATGAAATGTCTGAATACCATTTGAACATAAGGGTATAGAGGAAGGTGATTGTTTTGCTTTGTTGGTTTTAGCTGGCAATAAAGGAAGTTTCTTTGTACTGACATCTGATGTTCTGAAAATCAAAGCGTCTTCAGCAGTGCTCCCAGTAGAGTGTTCTTTGTCACTGCCAAAATTTTGGTTTGCAACCTCAGGAGTTCCCTCAAAGAAATCTGAAACTTGCTCCCACACACAGAGGACAAGGAGAAACCAAAGAAAGAGGCTGCCCTTTCCAGATTGGTAGGTGGCAGTTTTAATAAGCAAGGGAACTCATACATGAGACTTGTCTTGGGTGGCCACAAGATAAGTTGATTGTTGCACCTGCCTGTCAGAATCTTAAAAGTTTATATAGAAGCCTTAATGGGGTTTGGTCACGTATACAGTCTAGATGGTCTCAATACCATCTTACTCTCTCAAAGATGCATCCTTGAAGCCACTCCTAGTGTGGGAAGAGTGGGTGGAACATACATTGCAAGAACAGGGGAGGGAGTAAGGAGCCTCGGATTGCCTGGGTCCGGCTCACAGTCCAGCTTATGGGTCAACCTGTGGTCACATCCTCTGAATGACCTCCTCCAACACACAATCCTTTCCAAGAAAGAAGAAAAACAAAGGGATGTTTTCTCTTCTCCTTTTGTAAGTCTGTAGTAAATTTTAGCCAATTGTCTCATGCTAAGTTAAACACATCTTATCAGTCTATATTGCTAAAAGAAAAGAGTCAATGGAAAACTGGAGAGACATAAAAAGCATTAGATAAATGATGTCTTCAAACTATTTTTTTTTATTTTATGACTAGAAAAATAAAGCATTTCCAACAAATTCAATAAAAATCACATTTGACTAAGAGCAAATACTTCTTTGACCAAAAAGTCAATGTGTAGTCAAAACTTTTACTAAAGGTAGAATCAATAGATATACACTTAAAAGGTGGCTTAGAAAAACTCATACTGAAATGAACATAAGGCAGATAAAATAAACCCTACAGAAATGTAACACAGATAGTTGGAATAACTATTCCACACGCTTTATACCTGTTGTCCTGTATAGGGCTTTTCTACTCTATAGATCAGAGTAGTCAAAAGGTTGGTGGCCTGCCAACCAGGGAGAGTCCCCCAATGAACTTCGTCCATGAATACCTAAAATATATTGCAAGAGGGAAGGTTGAAGAGATGGAATATCCTAAATTTTTGAAGGCATTTCATGTTAGATACCAATCCAATTTTGGCCAATATAATGGCTTTAATGTTAATTTAGACATTTTGAAGATAGTACCTAAGTATTGAGCATCACATTTATTAAAGTATAGACAATTTGACAGCCTTAATAATCTAAATTAGTAGACAAGCTTTGAGTTTGTTTCCTCCATTACATTTCTTAAGAATCAAGCTCTAATATTGTCACAAGCATCATTAATTGTTCAAATATTCTGTAAGTACCTTTCCGTGTTAAGTCTTGGGGAACAAAGTGATATAAAATGTGGTAAACCTGGATGACATTATGCTAAGTGAAATAAGTCAGTCACAGGACAAATACTGCATGATATCACTTACATGAGGCACCTAAGATAGTCAAACTCTTAGAAGCATAGAATAGAACGGTGGTTTCCAGGGGCCAGGGGGAGGGGGAAATGGGGAGATGCTTTTCAAATGGTATAAAGTTTCATTTGTGCAAGGTGAATTAGTTATAGAGATTTACTTGACAGCATAACGCCTAAGTCAATAGTACTGTATTATGCACTTAAAAATTTGTTTAAAGGGGAAATCTCATGTTAAGTGTTCTTACCACAATAAAATAGGATACAAGGAAACTTTTGGAGGTAATGGATATGTCTATTACCTTGATTGTGGTGATGGTTTCATGGGTGTGTGCATATGTCCAAATTCATCAAATTCTATACTTTAAATATGTGCAGTTATTTGTATATCAATTTTATGTCAATAAAGCTGTTTAAAAAATGTAGTCTCTTCTGTGACAAAACTCAAAATCTGGTTGAACAAACCCTGCACATACATAAAGAGATTAACTATAATGCAAGGAACCAAAAAGTGCTGTGGGCCAAAAAGTGTGGTAGGTGATAAATGCTATTAAGAACTCAAAGAGGGGATAACTCAAGAAGTCAAGGATGCTCTGGGAGCACTTAATAGAGAAGAAAGTCTAGGATTTACAGGCAAAAAATGATTAAAGAGTACTCACCAACATTTTTAAATTCAGTTGGTCTAGTATCTATATTTATGAGTTTTTCAAAATTTAACATGTGTAAAATTGTGCTACCACTTTTATTAATTCCACTTTTTTATTTTTTACTTTATTAAGATAATTCACAAGACATAAAATTTACTATTTTAAAATATAAAATTATGTGGTTTTCAGTATATTCACAGAGTTTTGCAACAGTCACCAGCACCTATATCTAGAACATTTCATCATCCCACCCCCCAAAAATGGTACTCATCAGCAGTGACTTCTCATTCTCCCTCTCCCCAGCCCTTGGAAACCACTAATCTGCCTTCTGTTTCTATGGCTCTGCCTATTCTGGAGATTTCATATAAATGAAATCATACAAGATGTGGTCTTTTGTGACTGATTGTTTTTACTTGTCATAATGTTTTCAAGTTTCACCCAAAATGTATAATGTATCAGTACCTCATTCTTTTTATGGCTGAATAATATTGCATTGTATGGGTATACCACGTTTTATTTATCCATTTATCAGTTGATGGACATTTGAGTTGTTTCCACTTTATGGCAATTATGAATAATGATGCTATGAACATTTATGAACCAATTTTTGTGTGGATATGTTGTCAATTCCCTTAGGTATACAGTCTTGTGCGGCATAACAATGTTTCAGTGAACAACATACCACATATATGACAGTGGTCCCATAAGATTATAATAAGGCTGAAAAATTCCTATCACCTAGTGATATCATAATGTCATGGCTCAACACATTACTCACGTATTTGTGGTGAGGCTGGCGTAAACAAAACTACTGGGCTGACAGTCATATAAAAGTATAGTACATATGATTAGGTACAATACATAATACTTGATAATGATAATAAATGATTATGTTACTGGTTTATGTATTTACTATATTTTTATCATTATTTTAGGGTGTACATTTTCTACTTATAAAAAAGTTTACTGTAAAACAGTATGCTGTGTTATGTCAGCAGCAGCCTCATGCATCTCGTGTTTACTCTGTCCCTTGATTGCATTATTTTCTCTTGTGCTTGATTTAATCTCATGTTGTTTTGTTCATCATGGCCCCTAAGCATACAAAATCCACTGCTAATGTTGCCAGTAAGAGGCCATGTCGAGCGATTGACCTAGAAAGGAAATTAAAAGTGATTAAGGACTACGAAGGTGGAAAGTCAGTGATGGTAATTGCTCGCCAGTCAGGCATGTCTCATTTCATCATAGCTACAATCTTGAAGAACAAGAACAAAGTGACAGAAGCTGTTAAAAGATCTGCTTCATTGAAGGCAATGAGACTAACAAAAATTTGAGAAGGGCCTATATCAGACATGGAGAAACCTCTAATGACCTGGCTTGAGGACCAGACACAGAAGCATATCCCACTAAGCACTGTGACAATCACGGCCAAAGCAAAAAGTTAATGAAAAGTGTATAGTGTTTACAAAGTCTACAGTACTGTATAGTAATGTCCCAGGCCTTCACATCACTTACACTCATGCACTGCCTCATCCAGAGCAACTTCCAGTCCTGTAAGCTCCATTCATGGTAACTGCCCTAGACATGTGTACCATTTTTTACCTTTTATACCATATTTTTACTGTACCCCTTCTATGTTTAGATATGTTTAGATACACAAATACCTTTGTGTTACAAATGCCTACAGTATTCAGTACAGTAACATGCGGTACAGGTTTGTAGCCTAGGAGCAATAGGCTATGGCATATAGCCAAGCTGTGTAGTAGGCTATACCTTCTAGGTTTGTGTAAGTACAGTCTATGATGTTCTCATAAGGACAAAGTTGCCTAAAAACACATTTCTCATTGTTAAGTGAGGCATGACTGTATTAGAAGTATACAAGTACAGGCAGAGATGGCTACCTCATAATCTAATGCTGAGATCATTGACTAAAATAAATAAAAAAAATAAATAACTGCACTAGCCATTTCTTTTGTCTACATAATGTTACACAACTGGCTTGACTACTTTGAAAAAACATTATGTGTCTGAAATGACCTGATATTTTGGAATCATATTTGTAGACACCTATGGAATTATATTTTTATCAGAAATAGTAGACTTTTTCTATTTAGTATTTGTTTTTGATCTTTTAGGCCAAATAATTTAAGAAGGAAAAATTATTTCATATATTCTTGGCTTTAGTATACCACCATTTCCCCACCTCTGCTGGAAATCTGCTTTGGCATTCCTGTTTTCCCATAATTGAGCTCTCCTTTCACTGACTTCCTCACTCAACGTATATAGACTGTTTACTTCAAAACAGAAAGACAATGGGCAAATCAACTATGTATGGTGAAATCAAATCTCCTAGTACAAAGTATGTTCTGCCCTCCATAAATAATACATAATTATCACTATAATAAAATATATAGGTTCAGCTTTTATTTTCCCTTGTACAGATCCTCCTTTGGACCTGATTAAGTACAGCTTGAGAGCCATTATCTTGAAAATAAAATAACTGGAGCCACAGCAAACTTCGAAAGGGACATTGGAATAGTTTTCCTCCTTGTAATTAAAAGGTCTTTCCTAAGGTTGCACTTAAAGTGTAGAATTATTTTCTGTTCAAAGTAATCCCACTTTGAGTGTGACAATGTTTTGTTTTTGTTTCTGTTTTCATAGATTCCTGAAAACTACTTTACAAGTTGGTTTGGAAATTCTGAAATTGCCCACTGGAGGGCCCTTGAGTTAACTGGAATATCACAATTGTGATGGATCTTTGTTCAAGTTCTAGAAAATCATGCAAGGTAAACTGTAGAGAATTTGCAAGAGTCCCAAACTAGATATTTTTAATATGTTGTTTTATTTTCCATATTTCTCTTTAAAATAACCTTCCCTTTTCCCAACGTTTTCTTTGTAAACCTCATTATGACCTTGCTGCAGCAAAAATCCTTATGATAGGAAAGTTATGAATATCTACTGTTTAATAGCTCTAACATTCCTCTAGCCATTTTCTATGCAGCCACTGAGTAATAAATTTAGCTATGTTAGAACCTTGGACATTGAATGTACACCATTTAATCTTCAAATGACTTATTTTGTAACTGGTTAACAGAGTATTCGGCAGGGAATTATGGTGCTCTAAGCAATTTCTTCCATATTAAAACAGATTATATCAACACAAAAATAAAAGGCTATCCTAATATATTCTCAATATTTCCAAAAATCAAGCTTGAAATAAGGATGGAGGCTATTTCCTAACGATGTTTTATGATTTGATGCTTTTCTTAATGATCATGTTTATGACCATATGACAATCAATAGGGATCAATTGACCATCATTATGTGGAAAGACTTGGATTGAAGAAAGTATCTTTGCCTTCATAAAATTTAGATTCTTATTGGAATATTTAGATGCACATGGAGGTGTGCACATACCCATAAAATTAAATAAGATCATAGTATGAAAAATAATTCTCAGAGGTTCAGTTTTTTATTACAGCATCACTGAGGGATGATCATTCAGCCTCTGATGGATAATTCCAAAACTGAAGCACTTACCATCTCATAAGATGGCTCATATCTGTGATTTTTTTAGAGGATATCTGTCTTTCATGCTAAATTATAAATTTAATGTTACATTCCCAACACTTAATAGTGCCTGAAACATCGTATGTACTAAATAAAATTTTGATGAATGAATGTACTGTTTTTTATCAAATCAATAGTTTTCCTCTGCAATTTCCTTTCCTAGTATTACCTAGATTTGCTCTCTGGACAAATATAGAACTATCCTGGCCTCTTTTATATGATAGAACTTTAAATATTTGAAGCCAGTTCTTAAAATCATAGAGTTCCAAAAATGAAAGAGTTCCTTGATTTTCAAATTAGGGTACTCAGGCACCAGGATATGTGCCAGGCCACAAAGAAAGCCATAAGAGAAATAATGCTATACTGTTCTACAAAATCTATTCAAAAATTGTACATGGAAATATTTTTCTATTAAAATACAGTTACAAGGTGAACTGGTGTGGGAAATTCACATGAATTTGTCAAATAAGAAATTTCAAAGAAATGTCATATTTGAAGAGGGTTTCTGTCATATACTCTGGTCTACAGAGAAATCATAGCTATTTTCTTTACATGTTATGAGCCCATTGGTAGAAATTTGTGAGAAGATAGTTTTAGCTGACTGCTGCATTTTATCAATGAGGAAGCTGACATTCAGAGAGAGGAGGCAACTTTACAGAAGTCACAACATATATTAATGGCAAATCCCTGACTAGAATCGTGTGTGTGTGACACACTTCAGGTTTTCTCGTTGCCCAGATTATTCTCCTGCCCATAAATCTCTTAAAACATGTTGCTTCTCCAAGTTATCCTTTAAATTGCCAACAGAAATTTGTTTCTAAAATACAAGTCAATATATGAAACTCTCTTTTCAAAAACATTAAGTACCAGAAAGTATGGAAGTGCTCAAAAACCAAAAGGATGGGGGCATGTTAAAGGAGCGTGCTCTGCTTTGGCAGCCCAAGGTTGACCAGTTTGGATCCTGGGTGCAGACCTACTCACCACTCATCAAGCCATGCTGAAGCAGCATCCCACACAGAGCCACTAGAAGGATGTACAACTATGACATACAACTATCTACTGGGGCTTTGAGGAGAAAAAAGGAAAAAAGGAGGCAGATTGGCAACAGATGTTAGCCCATGGCCAATCATCCTCAAAAAAAAAAAAACCCTTAAAAAAAAAAAAAAGGAGCATGAGAGCCATCCTGAAAAAGCTCCTAATAGCCAAAGCTGAAACAAATCAAGCAACAAGTTAAATAACAAAGAATTGGTTATAACTCAAAATATAAAATAAGTATGCATGAGTTCATAAATAAATGAGTAAATAAATAAATAAATGAGAGGAGACAAATCTTCCTTATGGAACAATCCCAAATAATATGTGTAGATACATCTCCCTCCAAGAGGTGGAGACTAACTGCCTTCTTGAGAGTGGGCTGGATTTTGTGACTCGCTTTCACAGAATAGAATAGAGAAGCCTGTAGAACATCACTTTAAATAAGAGATGAGTGACTCGCTTTCACAGAATAGAATAGAGAAGCCTGTAGAACATCACTTTAAATAAGAGATGAACACTAGTATTACCACTGATGTCACAAGGATATCATATACCCTCTTCTATGGTATGATGAGAAGGCCAAGTCGGTATTCTTCGCCAAACCCATAACCTCAGTCTTATTATGAGAAAAACATTAAATTGAGGACATTGTATAAAATGGCTGACTAGTATTCCTAAAAACTGTCAAGGTCATCAAAAACAAGAAAATAAATCTGAGAAACTGTCACAATCAATAGAAGCACAGAGAGCCATCCCTGATGGCCTAGTGGTTAAAGTTTGGCATGCTCTGCTTTTGTGGCCTGGGTTCAGTTACTGGATGCAGAACCACACCACTCGTCTATCAATAGCCGTGCTGTGGTGGCGGCCCACATAGGAGTTACAACTAGAATATACAACTATGTACTGGGGCTTTGAGAAGGAAAAAAAAAAAAGAGGGGAGGTTGGCAACAGATGTTAGCTTAGGGTGAATCTTTCCCAGCAGAAAAAAAAAGAAAAGAAAATCACAGGAGACATGATGACTACATCTAATTTGGTATCCTGGATGGAATCCTGGGATAAAAAAAAGGACAGTAGTTCTGGTGAATGATGTTGATAATAGGGGAGGCTATGCATGGGTAGGGGAAGGGAGTATATGGGAAGCCTCCATACTTTCCTCTCAATTTTGTTGTAAACCTAAAACTGCTGTAAAAAAAGTCTTTTAAAAAAAGGACAGTAGGAAAAAAGTGGTGAAACCAAAAAATGTGTATCATTTAATTAATAGTAATATATCAATGCCAATTTCTTAGTTTTCACAAGTGTATCATGGTAATGTAAGATGTTAACATTAAGAGAAACTAGATGAAGAGTATATGAGAATTATTTGCATTATCTTTGCAGATTTTCTATAAATGTTAAATTTTTTTTTAAATATTTATTTTTAAAAAAAACTTGGTTAGAGTGACATCAGTAATAATGGCAGAGTACAGAATTCCAAGGGCTTGTCCCTCCACAGAAATACTAAAGGAAATGAGCAAAAACTGTCAGAATCAACTTGTCAGAACTCTGGGAAATAGTCAAAGATCTACAGAAACCAAGTGAATGCTCAATCAAGAAAAGGGTGACTTAAATATGATAGGAGAGCTTTGCAGCATTTTAACTTAGCCTTGCCCCACCTCCCTCTCCTGCATGAGGGTGATTTTGAAGATGAGAGTCCATGTTCCTGGTGCAGTTACCTGGCTCTGATGACAGCAGAACAGATCTTGTGCCCCAAAAATTGTATTTCTGTTTCAACCTGCCAGGGGTTTCCCTGAAGGACTGAAACAGGACATTTGTATTTGTTTCTTTTAACTTGAAACTCTCTCAGGGCAGAAAAGTAGGTAAGCATAGAGAATTCCTCAAAAACACTGAAAGGCAAATGAGCAAGCTGCTGCTTCCAGTGGCAAAAGATTAAGGTTGAGGCAAACAATAAGCTAGCCCACGCCTGAGAGGTAAAAGCTGGAGAGAGAGTTACTTTGGAGAAAAAGGGCTTTGAGAAGCACCTGCATATAACGGGGAATCTAGAAAGCCAGGCAGATGCCCAGGGAAGGACACATGCTCAGAAAAGACCTGAGAAAATTCTAAACTTTTATGTCCAGCTGATCTTTAGGTTCAGTGTCAGCAGGAAGTGAAAGTTAAGGCAGTGTTGGAAAGGACCTGACTAAGCTTTGAAACACTGTCCCAACACAGAGTCAATCTGCAATGGTTGGTAGTGTATTTTCTTTTCTTCTTTTTTATTTTTTCTATTTTTGTTTGGCTCCATGCATTTAAAGATATCTTTGTCAAACCACTAGCTGACTAGAAGCTAAAGAAACAGAGACTGCAGAGACCACACACAAAAAGAATACAGTCTTGAAAAAGTAGTTTTGAAAAATCACTAAGCAAGCAAACAACTACAACCCACAGCAAGGAAGAACAATAACCCTAAGGAGAGGAAGAATCTGATTTTCAGAGTGACCATATTATAATATCCAAAATGTCCAATTTTCAACAAAAATTTACAAGGCATAAAAAATAAGAAAGTATGACCCATTCACAGAAAAAAAAAGAAATTAACAGAAATTGACTCTGTCAAAACAGAGACATTGTAGTTACTAGGAAAAGACTAAAGTAACTCTTGCAAGTATGCTCAAGGAGCTAAAGAAAACCTTGTACAAAGAACTAAAGGAAACCAGAAGAATGCTTCCTCAATAAAAAGAGAATAACATTAAAGAGAAATTATAGAGATAGAGAAATTATAAAACAGAACTAAATAGAAATTCTGAGACTGAAAAGTATGATAACTGCAATAAAAATAAATCACTAAATGGTTTCAACAACAGATTTGAGTAAGCAGAAGAAAGAATCAATGAACTTGACTGTAGGTAAATTGAAATTATCCAGTCTGAGGAACAGAAAGAAAAAATAACGAAGACAAAAGAACAAAGCCCAAGAGACCTGTGGGATACTATCAAGCATACCATAATATGCTTAATGGGAGTCCTGGAAGGAGAGGAGAGAGAGAAAGGAACAGAAAGAATATCTGAAGAATTAATGGCCAAATACTTCCTAAATTTTATAAAGATATAAACTTACACATCCAAGAAGCTCAACATACTTCAAGTAGGATAAACATAAAGCAATCCACACTGAGACACATTATAATCAAATGGTTAAAAGACAAACAAAGAATCTTAAAAGTTGAAAGAGAGAAGCAACTTCTCATGTACAAGTGTTCTTCAATAAGATTAACAATATCTCATCAGACTTTGGGTACCAGAAAGCAGTATGATAACATATTTAAAGTGTTGAAAGAAAAAAAAAATTTCATCAAAGAATTCTATTTCTGGCAAAACTACCCTTCAATCACGAAGAGAAATTTAAGGCATTCCCAGATAACCAAAAGCTGAGACAATTTGTCCTAAGAAATCTTCCTTACAAGAAGTCCTTCAGACTGAAATGAAAAGATATTAGACAGTAATTCAAAGCCATATGAAGAAAAAAAGAACAATTGTAAAAGTAACTACATAAGTAAATATGAGACAGCATTATTGTATTTCTGGCTTGTACCTTGTTTTTTCTTATGATTTAAAAGCAAAATGAATTAAACAATAATTATAGATCTATGTTAATGAGCACACATTCTATGAAGAGGTAATTTGTGACAATAAAAACATAATAGGGGAGAGATGAAGCTGTATAAGAGAAGAGCTTTTTGTATACTATTTAATGAAGCTGAGTTAGTATTAACTCAAACTACATTCTTATAAGTTTAAGATGTTAACTGTAATCCCCAGATCCAGAGTAATGACTAAAAATATACAGAAAAGGAACAAAGAAAGGCATGAAAAAGGTATACTGCAAAAAAATTAAATAAACACAAAAGAACTTAGTTAGATAGGAAGTGAGGAATTAAAAATTACAAAATGTATAGAAAACAAATAGCAAAATGGCAGAAGTCCTTTATTAGTAATTATGTTAAATGTAAATGGATTAAACACTGATTAAAAGACAGAGATTGACAGAATGGATAAAATAACATGAGCCAACTATATGCTATGTAAAAGACACTCACTTTATATACAATGTTACAAATAAATTGAAAGTGAAAGATGGAAAATTATATTCCATGCAAATTGTAACCAGGAAAGCAGAGATGGCTATACTAATATTACACATAATAGACTTTAAGTCAAAAAGTGTTACCAGAGACAAAGAAGAACATCTTACATTGATAAAAGGATCAACTTATTGAGAAGATATAACAATTATAAACATATACATACGTAATAGTGCTCCAAAGTATATGAAGCAAAATTTGACAGAACTGAAGTGAGAAATAAATCAACAATTCTACAATGATAATTGGAGATTTCAATAATCCATTTACCATAATGGATGGAACAACCAAATAGATGATCAGTTAGCAAATAGAAGACTTGAATAACACTATACAGCAACTAGACCTAAAAGACATAGACAAAACCACTCCATCAAGAAAAAGCAGAATAAGCATTCTTCTCAAGTGCACATGGAACATTTCCCATGATAGAGCTTGTGGTAGGCCACAAAACAACAATAAATTTGAAAAGATTAAAATCATATAAATTATCTTCACTGACAATGAATTTTGTTGAATGAAACTAGAAATGTTTATCATGGGAAACTTGGAAAACTTACAAATATGTGAAAATTAAACATCACATCCTTAAACAAGAAACACGTCAAATAAATCACAAGGGAAATTTGAAAATATTTAGACACCAATGAAAACAAAAACACAACACACAAAAACTTATTGGAGCCAGCAAAGTGCTCATATGGAAATATACACTGTAAATAACTTTATTAAGAAAGATGAAAGATTTGAACCCAATAACCTAACTTTATACCTTGAGGAACTAGAAAAAGAAGAGCAAACTAAACCCAAAACTAGAAGTTGATAAAATAATAAATATTACAGCAGAGATAGAGAAATTAAAAAAATGAATTAATTAAACCAAAAGTTGGTTGTTTCAAAATATCAACAAAATTGATATCTCTTTAGCTTGAATAATGAAGGAAAAAAAGAGATGACACAAATAATTAAAATAGAAATGAAAATGGAGACATTATTACTGACCTTATAGAAATAAAAATGATTATAATACTATGAACAACTGTAAACCAATAAATTATATAACCAACATGAAATGGACAAACTCCTAGAAACACAAAAATTACCAAAACTGACTCAATAAAAGAGAGAATCTAAACACACCTAAAACAACTCTAGAGATTGAATCAGTAATCAAAAACCTCCCAAAAACCAAGAGCCCAGGACTATATCACTTCACTAGTGATTTATTCCAAGTATTTAAAGAGTTAACATGAATCCTTCTAAACATTTCCTCAAAAATAGAAAAAGAGATAACATTCCCTATTTATTCTATGAGGCCAGTATTACCCTGATAGCCAGACAGGGGCATAACAAGAAAAGTAAATACCAACATCCCTCACAAATATAGATACAAAATCCTCTACTAAACACTAGCAGAGTCCAACAGCATATTAAAAGGACTGTATATCATGACTAAGTGGGATTTATCCCAGAAATGCAAGGGTGATTCAACATTTGAAAAATCAATGTAATACACAATATTAATAGAATGAAGGAAAAAAAAACACACAATGATCTCAATTGATGAAAAAAGCATTTGACAAAATCCAACATACTTTCATAATAAAACCACTCAAAAAATTGGCAATAAAAGGATCCTTTCTCAACATGATAAAAGTATTCATGAAAAACCCACAGCAACACCGAGGAAAAAAAGAAAGTTAAAAAATGGCAGTAAGTACATACTTATCAATAGCTACTTTAAAAGTCAATGGACTAAATGCTCCAATTGAAAGGCATAGGGCGGCTGATTCTATAAAAAAACAAGACTCATATATACGCTGCATACAAGAGACAAACCTCAGACCTAAAGACACTCACAAACTAAAAGTGAGGGAATGGAAAAAGATACTCCACGCAAATGGCAATGAAAAGAAAGCTGGGGTAGCAGTACTGATATCAGACAAAATAGACTTAAAACAAAAACAGTAAAAAGAGACAAAGAAGGGCAGTACATAATGATCAAAGGAACAATCCAACAAGAGGATATAACAATTGTAAACATCTATGCATGCAATGTAGGAGCTCCTAAATGTATAAAGCAATTATTCACAGACATAAAAAGAGAAATACACAGTAACACAATAATAGTAGGGGACTTTAACACGCCACTTACACCAACAGATAGATCATCCAAACAGAAGATCAATAAGGAAACATTGGCCTTAAATGACACACTAGAACAGATGGACCTAGTAGATATATACAGAACATTCCATCCAAAAACCGAAGAATACACATTCTTTTCAAATGCACAAGGAACATTGCCCAGGATGGATTACATATTAGGCCACAAAAAAGTCTACATAGATTTAAGAAGATTGAAATAATACCAAGCATCATTTCTGACCACAACGGTATGAAACTAGAAATCAACTATAGGAAGAAAACCAGAAAAGCCACAAATATGTGGAGATTAAACAAAATGTTACTGAACAAAGATTGGGACAATGAAGAAATCAAAGAAGAAATCAAAAAATACCTGGAGACAAATGAAAAAACGACATACCAGAATTTTTTGGAGACAGCATAAGCAGTTCTAAGAGGGAAGTTTATAGCAATACAAGCCTATCTCAACCAAACAAGAAAAATCTCAAATAAACAATCTAACAATGCACCTAAAGGAACTGGAAAAAGAAGAAGAAACAAAGCCCAAAATCAGTAGAAGGGAAATAATAAAAATCAGAGCAGAAATAAATGAAATAGAGACTAAAAAAAAAATAGAAAAAATTAATAAAACCAAGAGCAGTTCTTTGAAAAGATAAGCAAAATTGACAAACCTTTAGCTAGACTCACCAAGAAAAAAAGAGAGAAGGCTCATATAAGTAAAATCAGAAATGAAAGAGGAGAAATTACAACGGACACCTCAGAAATACAAAAGATTATAAGAGAATACTGTGAAAAGCTATATGCCAACCAATTCGACAATCTGGAAGAAATGGATAAATTCTTAGAATCATACAACCTTCCAAAACTGGATCAAGAAGAACTAGAGGGGCCAGCCCTGTGGCGCAAGTGGTTAAGTGCATGTGCTCCGCTGTGGTGGCCCAGGGTTCACTGGTTCAGATCCCGGGCTCGCACCGACGCACCGCTTGGCAAGCCGTGCTGTGGCGGTGTCCCATATAAAGTGGAGGAAGATGGGCATGGATGTTAGCCCAGGCCCAGTCTTCCTCAGCAAAAAGAGGAGGATTGGCAGATGTTAGCTCAGGGCCAATCTTCCTCAAAAAAAAACCCAAAGAAGAAATAGAGAATTTGAATACACCAATCACCAGTAAGGAGATCAAAACAGTAATCAAAAACCTTCCCAAAAATGAAAGTCCCGGACCAGACGGTTTCCCTGGTGAATTCTACCAAACATTCAAAGAAGTCTTAATACCTATCCTTCTCAAACTCTTCCAAAAAACTGACGCAGGGGGAAGCTCCCTAACTCATTCTATGAAGCCGACATTACCCTGATATAAAAACCAGACAAGGACAACACAAAAAAAGAAAATTACAGGCCAATATCACTGATGAACATCCATGCAAAAATCCTCAACAAAATACTAGCAAATCGCATACAACAATACATTAAAAAGATTATACACCATGATCAAGTGTGATTTCTTCCAGGTATGCAGGGATGTTTCAACATTCGCAAAACAATCAATGTAATACATTACATTAATTAAATGAAGAATAAAAATCACATGATCATCTCAATAGATGCAGAGAAAGCATTTGACAAGATACAGCATCCATTTATGATAAAAACTCTGAATAAAATGGGTATAGAAGGAAAGCACCTCAACATAATAAGGCCATATATGAGAAATCCACATCTAATATCATCCCCAATGGTGAAAAACTGAAAGATATCCCCTTAAGAACAGGAACCAGACAAGGATGCCCACTCTCACCACTCCTATTTAACATAGTACTGGAAGTCCTAGCCAGAGCAATCAGGGAAGAAAAAGAAATAAAAAGGATCTAAATTGGAAAGGAAGAAGTTAAACTGTCACTATTTGCAGATGACATGATTTTATATATAGAAAACCCTAAAGAATCCACCAAAAAAATTTTAGAGGTAATACACGAATATGGTACAGTAACAGGATACAATATAAACATACAAAAATCAGTTGCATTTCTATACACTTACAACGAAGTAGCAGAAAGAGAAATTAAGAATACAATCTCATTTACCATTGCAAAAAAAAGAATAAAATACCTAGGAACAAACTTAACCAAAGAAGTGAAAGATCTGTACACTGAAAACTATAAAACATCGCTGAAAGAAATTGAAGAAGACACAAACAAATGCAAAGATATTCCGTGCTCTTGGATTGGAAGAATTAACATAGTTAAGTTGTCCATACTTCCTAAAGCAATCCGTAGATTCAATGCAATCCCTATCAAAGTTCCAACAACATTTTTCACAGAAATAGAACAGAGAATCCTAAAATTTATATGGAACAACAATAGACCCTGAATAGGTAAAGGAATCCTGAGGAAAAAGAACAAAGCTGGAGGTATCACACTCCCTGATTTCAAAATATACTACAAAGCTATAGTAACCAAAACAGCATGGTACTGGCACAAAAACAGATACACAGATCAATGGAATAGAATCAAAGCCCAGAAATAAACCCACACATCTGTGGAGAGCTAATCTTCGACAAAGGAGCCAAGAACATACAATGGAAAAAGGAAAGTCTCTTCAACAAATGGTGTTGGGAAAACTGGACAGCCACATGCCAAAAAATGAAAGTAGACCCTTACCATACACCATATACAAAAATTAACTCAAAATGGATTAAAGATTTGAATGTAAGACCTGAAACTATGAATTTTCTAGAAGAAAACATAGGCAGTATGCTCTTCGACATCGGTCTTAGCAGCATATTTTCAAGCACCATGTCTGACCGGGCAAGAGAAAGAAACAATATAAAAAATAAACAAATGAGACTACATCAAACTAAAAATCTTCTTCACAGCAAAGGAAACCAGCAGCAAAATGAAAAGGCAACCTAACAATTGGGAGAAGATATTTGCAAACCATATATCTGATAAGGGGTTACACTCCAAAATATATAAAGAACTCATGCATCTCAACAACAAAAAAATTAACAACCCAATTAAAAAATGGGCAAAAGTCCTGAACGGACATTTCTCCAAAGAAGATATACAGATGGCCAACAGGCACATGAAAAGATGTTCAAAATCACTAACTATCAGGGAAATGCAAATGAAAACTACAATGAGATATCACCTCACCCCTATCAGAATGGCTATAATTAACAAGACAGGAAACAACAAGTGTTGGAGAGGATGTGGAGAGAAGGGAACTCTCACACACTGTTGGTGGGAGTGCAAACTGGTGTAGCAACTATGGAAAACAGTATGGAGATTCCTCAAAAAATCAAGGATGGAACTACCATATGATCCAGCTATTCCACAGCTGGGTATTTATCCAAAGAACTTGAAAACACAAATGTGTAAAGATACACGCACCCTTGTGTTCATTGCAGCGTTATTCACAATAGCCAAGACTTGGAACCAACCTTAGTGCCCATCAAGGGATGAATGGATAAAGAAGATGTGGTATATATACACAATGGAATACTACTCAGCCATAAGAAACGATGAAATCCAGCCATTTGTGACAACATGGCTGAACATTGAAGGTATTATGCAAAGTGAAATAAGTCAGAGGGAGAAGGTCAAATACCGTATGATCTCACTCATTAAGTAGTAGATAATAACAACAACAAACAAACACATAGAGACAGAGATTGGATTGGTGGTTACCAGAGGGGAATGCAGGAGGGAGGAGGGCAAAAGAGATAATTAGGCACATGTGTGTGGTGATGGATTGTAATTTGTATTTTGTGGTGAACATGAGAACATGATGTAATCCATGCATAAATGGAAATATAATGATGTACACCTGAAATTTATACAATGTTATAAACCAATGTTACTACAATAAACAAAAAATTTTAAAAAAAAGGAAGAGTGGAATAGAGTAGAATAGAAAAGAGTAGAGAATATTGGAGTATATCTCACTTTGTTAGAACAAATATTTTGTGAAACAATTTTTTCCCTTATGAATTTATATTTTTGTGTAGTATATGTGTACTTGCTCACAATGTAAAATATTTCATACATGTGCATTCTAGTCAAAATACTTTGAAAGCCTTTGTTCTGGAGAATCATTGATTTTACAAGTGTTTATTATTACAAGCAATTTTGGGGTATATGGGGAACTTATGATAGAGGAGATAAAGCCTGTGAATAAATGTTTATGATGCAGGAAAAAAAAAAAGAAAACCCCACAGCTAACATACTCAATCGTGAAAGGCTGAAAGCTTTTCTCCTAAGATCAGGAACAAAACTAGGAAGCACACTTTGACCCTGTTATTCAACATAGTACTGGAAGTTCTATCCAGAGGAGTTGGACAAGAGGAAGAAATAAAAGTATCTAAATTGGAAAGGGAGACGTAAAATTAAATCTATTCACAGATGAAATGATCTTATACATACAAAATACTAAAGAATTCACATACAAGAGTGGTGTCAGCATCTTGATGGAGTGAGTTGTTTCCTTTGTCTCTCCCCTCTAAGTTACAACCAGTAAGACATCCATTGAGCAACAAAGGATTCTCTGCACAGCACACCAGAATGCCTGAAGTATCCACACATCTATATATCTGAAGGTGGGTGGTCTGGACCTCCTGGAGGTGGCAGAACTAGAGGAGTAGTGGCGGCAGCTCCCAAGACTGAAGATTCCAGGAACTGCAGCCATACGTGTGACCAGAAGCCCCAGGAACTGAGGTAAAGCCCATGAACAGAGGCCCCAGGAATCACTGTGTGCCCACAATTGGAGGATCTGGGAACCATGACAATACCTGTCACCCAGCCCCCTCCCCCTCCCTGAGCAGTGGTGCCTCCAACACCAGCCCTTCCAACAGTGGGGGTGCATCCAAGATGCCGATGCCCCCAGCAGTAGTGGTGGTGCCTGTGACCTGAGGTTTCAAAAAGTGCACCAGCATCCAAGACAAGAGGCTGAGGGAACCACAGTAGCACTCACAGCTCAGCCCCTACCCCTCCCTAAGCAGTGGTGGGTGGTCCATGGGACCTGAGGCTTCAGAAGCTAGAGCAGTGCCTGTGACCCAGCCCCCAGTGGCAGTATCCCTGACACCAGCCCTGCCACCCCTGCCACTGGCCCTGCCAGCAGTGGGGCCTGAATACAAGGCCCCGGGCCCCTCACAGTGGTGGTGGTGCCTGTGACCTGAGGTTCCAGGAACTACAGAGGCACCAGAGACCAGAGGCTTCAGGAGCCCTGGCAGTGCTCGCAACTCAGGTACCGCTCCCACTGTGGTTGTGGCAATGTTGCTCACGACCCTTGCCCACCCAGAAGCAGTGGAAACACCCACAATCCCAGTGTCAACAGCAGCAGCATTGCCAGCATGCCTAGATAAGCCAAGAGCAGCAGCACAGGAAGTACACATGCTAGCAGTACCCAGCCAGTGGAGAGCCAAGTAACAGCAATAGCAGAGCCCACGACCCTGGTACCCCCCAGCTGCAAAGGCACCTGCAACTTCAGCCCCTCATCCATAGCAGCAGTGCCTGCAGACCCAAAAAAAACATGGACATGGCAGAGGTAGCTGTGACCCCAGCTCCTGCCCCACCCTCCTCTGTCCCCATACCACAACAGGGAAACATGCAACTCAGGAAACCCCAGAAGCAGCAGAAGTGCTCACAGCCCAATGACCCATTGGCAAACTCATGATTGCAGTGACATAGTAAGCATCAAGGCACCAACAACCTCAGAGGTAAAAGCAGCACAATGAGGGCATTGACTATGCCTTGGTAGAGGCAGTGGAGGGTGGAAAGTACAGGCTCTCAAATATAACCAGAAGCAGCTCAGAATCAATGTAAACAAAGCCTTAACCAAATAAGAAAGGTGTTTACTACCACAAATGCTCTGGCAGAGGATCAACTCATCAAGCATCATGAAGAATGACTGTAACACAATAGTACAAAAAGAAAATGACAACTCTCCAGAAGTCACAGCAGATTGTGATTTAACTGACAGAAAATTCAAACTTGAAGTCATAGCAGATTACGAGCTAACTGACAGAGAATTCAAAATAGCTGTCATGAAGAAACTCAGTGAGGTGCAAGAAAACTCAGAAAGATAGTTCCATGAGCTTAGGGAATAAAATTAATGAGCAGAATGAGTACTTCACCAAAGAGACTGAAACTCTAAGAAAATATAAAAAACAAACAGAAATTCTAGAGCTGAAGAACAAAATAAATGATATGAAACATAAAGTAGAAAGCATTAGAAATAGAGCAGACCACATGGGAGTGAGAATTAGTGAGCTCAGAGATAGAAATCTAGAAATGATTCAGGTGGAAGAGGAGAGACAAATAAGATTTCTTTTAAAAAACGGAGCAATTCTATGAGAAATAAATATCTGACTTAGTTAGTAAAAGCAACATAAGGGTAATGAGTATCTCAGAATGAGAAGAGAGGGAAAAAGGAGCAGAGACTTTATTTAAAGAAATAATAGCTGAGAAGTTCCAAAACCTGAGGAAGAAACTGGATATACAAGTACAGGAAGCTAACAGAACACTAATTTATCTCAACACAAAAAGACCTTCCCCAAGGCATATTATATTAAAACCGTCAAAAGTCAATGGCAAAGAAAGAATATTAAGGGCAACCAGAGAGAAGAAAATAACTTACAAAGGAACTCCATTAGGTTATCAGTGGATTTCTCAGCAGAAGCTTTACAGGCTAGGAGAGAGTGGAATGATATATTCAAAATATTGAAAGATAAAAACTGTCAGCCAAGAATACTCTATACAGTGAAATTATTCTTCAGATATGAAACAGAAAAAAAGGTTTTCCCGGACAAACAAAAGCTGAGGGAGTTCATTGTGACTAGACCTGCCTTATAAGAAATGTTGAAAGGAGACCTACCACCTGAAACAAAAAGGCAAAGTTTTAGAAAACTTTGAACAAGGTGATAGACAGACAGAATCAGAAATTTGCAGCTCTATACAATAGGTTAATAAACACTTAACTATAACATAAAGGATAAAGGTAAAGAAAGCATTAAAAGCAACAATAACCACTTCAATTTGGTAACAAACTCACCATACAAAAAGGAATAATTTGTGAAAACAAAAACAAAGAATAGGAACAGGAAAAGGACAGATCCAGCATAGGTTAATGGAGATAAGATGCTATCAGCCGAAAGAGGGCTATCTCATTTATGAGATCTTTTATACAAACTTCATGGTAACCAGAAAGAAAAAAATTAGAGAAGAGTCAAAAAACATATAAAAAGAGGACACTGAGAAACACATCACAGAAAACCACCAAACTGAAATGGCAGGTAGAAACACAAGGAAAAATAAACGATGGAAACATAGAAAAACCAAAAGACAAAATGGCAGTTTAAGCCCTCATATATCAATAATCCCCCTAAATGTAAATGGATTGAATTCAACAATCAAAAGACACAGAGTGGCTGGATGGATTAAAAAACAAGACACAACAATATGCTGCCTCCAGGAGATCCATCTCAGCTCGAAAGACAAACATAGGCTCAGAGTGAAGAGATGGAAGATGATAATCCAAGCAAATTGCAATCAAAAGAAAGCAGATGTAGCAATACTTATATCAGACAAAACAGACTTCAAGCCAAAAGGATAACAAGAGACAAAGATGGACATCATATAATGATAAAGGGGACATTCCACCAAGAAGACATAACATTTATTAAGATATATGCACCTAACCAAGTTGCACCAAAGTATAAAAAACAGCTATTAACAGACCGAAAGGGAGAAATTGACAGCAACATAATAACAGTAGGGGACTTAATACCTCACTTACATCAATGGAAAGATCATTCAGAGAGTCGACTAGGACAGAGTAGCCTGAAATGAAACAGTAGAGTAGATGTACTTAACAGATAGATAGATAGAGAGTATTCCACCCAAAAGCAGCAGAATACACATTCTTCTTAAGTGCACATGGAACATTCTCAAAGCTAGATCATGTGTTGGGAAACAAAACAAGTCATAATAAATTTAAGAAGACTGAAATCACATCAAGCATCTTTTCTGATCACAGTGTATAAAACCAGAAATCAACTACAAGAAGAAGGCTGGTAAAGTGACAAATATGTAGAGACTAAACAACATACTACTGAACAACTATTGGATGAATGAAGAAATCAGAGGAGAAATCAAAAAATATCGGGAGACAAATGAAAATGTAAACACAACATTCCAAACCTATGGGATGCAGCAAAAGCAGTACTAGGAGGGAAATATATAGCAATACAGGCCCACCTCAAGAAACAAGAAAAATCTCAAAAAATCTAACATTACAGCTAACAGAACTAGAAAAAAGAACAAATCCAAAAGTCAGTAAAAGGAAGGAAATAATAAAAATCAGAGCAGAAATAATGAAATATAAAATAGGAAAACAATAGAAAGGATCAATGAAACTAAGACCTGGCTCTTTGAAAAGACAAACAAAATAGACGAACCTTTAGCTAAACTCACTAAGAAAAAAAGAGATAAGGCTCAAATAAATAAAATCAGAGATGAAAGAGGAGACATTACAACAGACACCACAGAAATACAAAGGATTATAAGAGAATACAAAATACTAGAAAAAGCTATATGCCAAAAGTTGGATAACCTAGAAGAACTGGAATAATTCTTAGAATCACACATCCTCTCAAAACTGAATCAAGAAGAAATAGACAATCTGAATAGACCAATCACAAGTAAAGAGACTGAAACAGTAATCAAAAACCTCCCAAAATACAAAAGTCCAAGATCAGATGGTTTCTCCTGTGAATTCTACCAAACATTCAAACAAGATTTAATACCTATCCTTCTCAAACTCTTCCAAAAAATTGAAGAGGAGGAAATGCTTCTGAACTCTTTTTATGAGGTCAACATTACCCTGATACCAAAACCAGACAAGAACAACACAAAAAAGGAAAATTATGAGCCAATATTGCTGATGAACATAGATGCAAAAATCCTCAAAAAAATATTAGTAAATTGAGTACAACAATACCTTAAAAGGATCATACACCACAATCAAGTGAGATTTATTCCAGGGATGCAAGGATGGTTCATCTGCAAATCAATCAATGTGATACAACACATTAACAAAATGAAGAACAAAAATCACACTGTCATCTCAATAGATGTAGAGAAAGCATTTGAGAAGACCCAACATCAATTTATGACAAAAACTCTCAATAAAATGGGTATAGAAGGAAAGTACCTCAACATAATAAATATACATATACAATAAACCCACAGCCATCATTATACTCTTCAATAAAAAACTGAATGCTATTCCTCTAAGAACAGCAACAAGACAAGGACGACTACTCTGGCCACTCTTAGTCAACATAATATTGGAAGTCCTAGCCAGAGCAATTAAGCAAGAAAGAGAAATAAAAGGGATCTAAATTGGAGAGGAAGATGTAAAACTGTCACTAGCGTGCCTGCCCCATGGCTTAGTGGTTAAGTGCGCACGCTCCGCTACTGGTGGCCCAGATTTGGATCCCGGGCACACCCCGATGCACCACTTGTCTGGCCATGCTGAGGCTGCGTCCCACATACAGCGACTAAGGAAGATGTACAACTATGACATACAACTATCTACTGAGGCTTTAGGGAGAAAAAGGGGAAAAAAAAGGAGGAGGATTGGCAATATATGTTAGCTCAGCACCGGTCTTCCTCAGCAAAAAGAGGAGGATTGGCATGGATGTTAGCTCAGGGTTGATCTTCCTCACCAAAAAAAAAAAAAAAAAAAAAACTGTCACTAGTACAGATGACATGATTGTATATTTAGAAAACCCTGAAGAATCCACCAAAAAACTATTATAAATAATGAATATAGCAAAGGTTCAGGGTACAAAATCAACATACAAAAATCAGTTGCAATTTTCTACACTAACAATGAACTAGCAGAAAGAGAAGTCAAGAATACAAGCCTATTTACAGTAGCAATGAAAATAATAAAATACCTAGGAATAAATTTAACCAAGGAGGTGAAAGACCTATACACTGAAAATTAAAAGACATTATTGAAAGAAAGTGAAGAAGACATAAAGAAATGGAAAGATATTCTGTGCTCATGGATTGGAAGAATTAACATCGTTAAAATGTCCATATTACTTAAAGTAATCTAGAGATTTAATGCAATCCCAGTCAGAATCCCAGTGACATTTTTCACAAAAATAGAAAAAAATCCTAAAATTTATATGGAACAAGAAAAGACCCTGAATAGCCAAAGCAATCCTGAGAAAAAAAGAACAAAGCTGGAGGTATCACACTCCTTGAATTCAAAATATACTACAAAGCCATAGTAATCAAAACAGCATGGTACTGGCAGAAAGACAGACACACAGATCAATGGAATAGAATTGAGAGCCCAGAAATAAGCCCACACATCTCTAGACAGCTAATCGTCAACAAAGGAGCCAAGAACATAAGATGGAGAAAGGAAAGTCTCTTCAATAAATGGTGTTGGGAAAACTGGATAGCCACAGGCAAAAGAATGAAGGTAGACCACTGTCTCACACCATACACAGAAATTAACTCAAAATGGATTAAAGATTTAAAAGCAAGACCTGAAACCATAAAATTCCTAGAAGAAAACATAGTTAGTGTACTCTTTGACGTAAGTCTTAGCAGTCTCTTTTTGAATATCAAGTCTCCTCAGGCAAGGGAAATAAAAGAAAATATAAATGGAACTACATAAAACTAAAAAGCTTTTGCACAGCAAAGGAAACCATCAACAAAATGAAAAGACAACCCACCAACTGGGAGAAGATACATGCAATTCATATATCTGATAAAGGGTTAATATTCAAAATATATAAAGAACACATACAACTCAACAACAAAAAAACTACCTGATCAAAGAGTGGGCAGAGAATATGAACAGACATTTTTCCAAAGAAGAAATACAGATGGCCAACAGCACATCAGAAGATATTAAACAGCACTGATTATTAGGGAAATGCAAATCAAAACTACAATGAAATATCACCTCACATCCATCAGAGTGGCCATTATTAAAATGACAAGAAATAATAAGTGTTGGAGAGGATGTGGAGAAAAAGGAACCCTTGTACACTGGTGGTGTGAATACAAATTGGTGCAGCCACTATGGGAAACAGTATGGAGATTCCTCAAAAAATTAAAAATTAAAAATACCATATGATCCAGCCATTCCACTTTGGGGTGTTTATGTAAAGAACAGAAAAACACTAATTCAAAAAGATATACGCATCCATATGTTCATTGCAGCATTATTCACAATAGCCAAGACTTTAAAGCAACCTAAGTACCCATAAACAGATGAATGGATGAAGAAGATTTGGCGTATATGCACAATGGAATACTACTTAGCCATAAAAAGATGAAATTTTACATTTGTGACAACACTGATGGACCTTAAGCAAAATAAGCCAGATGGAGAAAGAGAATTACCATATGACTTCATTCATATGTGGAAGATAAACAAACAAATATAGATATAGAGAACAGATTGGTAGTTACCAGACGGGACGGGGGTAGCAGGAGGACAAAATGGATAAAGGGGCGCATGTGTATGGTGACAGATGGCAACTAGACTTTTGGTGGTGGACACAATGCCGTCTATACAAAAGTCGAAATATAATGATGTACATTTGAAATTTATATGTTATAAACCAATGTGACCTCAATTTAAAAAAACAGAATTCACATACACCAAAAAAAAAAAAAATATTAGAGCTAATATAAACCAAATCAGTAAAATTGTAGGATACAAGATGAATATACAGAAATCAGTTTGTACTTCTATACAATACCAATGAACAATCAGAAAAGAAAATTAAGAAACCAATTTATTATGGGATCAAAAAAAAAAAAAAACCTTAGGGGAGCGGGCTGGTGGTGTAGTTGTTAAGTTCTCGTACTCCGCTTCGGCAGCCTGGGGTTCGCAGGTTTGGATCCCAGGCGCGGACTGACACACAACTTGTCAAGCCATGCTGTGGCAGGCGTCCCACATAAAACAGGGGAAGATGGGCACAGATTTTAGCTCAGGGCCAATCTTCCTCAGCAAAAAGAGGAGGATTGGCAACAGATGTTATCTCAAGGCTAGTCTTCCTGATCAAAAAAAAAAAACAAAACACACTTAGGAATCAATTTAACTAAGGAAGAATAAGAATTTTACAGTAAAAACTATAAAATATTGTTGAAATAATTAAAAAGATCTAAATAAGAGGAAAGATATCCTGTGTTCAGAAATGGGAAGACTTATTATTGGAAAGATGACAGTGCTACCCAAAGCAATCTACAGATTCAATGCTGTAGATTTTGTATCAAAATTCCAATGGCCTTTTTTGCAGATATGGAAATGGCAATCCTTAAATTCATGTGAAACTGCAAGGAACCCCAAATAGTCAAAACAATCTTGAAAAAGAACAAAGTTGGAGGATTCACATTTCTTGATTTAAATATTTACCATAAACCTACAGTAACTACAACAGTGTGGTAGTGGCATAAGGATGGGTATATTGATCCACAGAATAAAATTGAGAGTTCATAAATAAACCTAAACATGCATTTTCAGTTGATTTTCAACAAGGGTGCCAACATCATTAAGTCTGGAAAGAACAGTCTGTTCAACAAGTGGTGCTGGAACAACTGGGTATCCACATGAAAAAGAACAGAGTTGGTTCCCTATATGACACCATACACAAAAATTTACTCAAAATGGATTAAATATATAAACTTAAGAGCTAAAACTATAAAGCACTTAGAAGAAGACACGGGTAAATTTTTGTTTGGGGTTTTGACAATGGGTTCTTAAATATGTCACCAAAAGCATAAGCAACAAAAGAAAAGAACAGATAAACTGGAGTTCATCAAAATTTAAAACTTTTATGCCTCAAAGGATACTATCAAGAAAGTGAGAACAACCTACAGTAGTGAATTCAATAAACTTGTTTCCTACTATCTGTTCATAGCCTTTTGCGTTATGTCTGTTTAATGACAATTCTGCCTTGTATGGTACTGGCATCCCTTATTCATTTTTTACTCTTTACAACTCTCAATTGAGTGGCTTGCATATGCAGGTGATCAATAAAGTTTTCTTCAATTAGCTATTGAATGAATGTTAATTTATCCTCAGTTTCCCTGATACTTGTCATCATTTAAGAACACATGAAAACAATGGCTTGGTAATGAAGACATAATTCCAAGGAAATATAGAATAAAAGAGTGATCAAACTCACTTTTTTATAAGGAATACATCCTAGGGAAGTAAATTTTAAACCAAATTTTGAAGGAAGTAAGGAATAGCTTCACTGATGATTGGTGGAAATGAACCTATAGAGGTGTAGGTGAAAAAATAATGGAATCAATAAAGACATGGCAGAAACTAGTATCATTGGTGTGAAATGGGGGTGATGAATAAATGAGATTGCATGCAATGGATGCACTCTGACTGGGAGTAATACAAAATCCATGGTTATGAGCAACAAATAAAAGGGATTTTGTTAATTATTTGAGTTATTTATTACTTATTTAAATGTGATGCACTTACCTCAGATATTTTTTCTATCTAACATCTTAGCTATCAAATTAGAGGGATTAGACATGGTGCCATATTTCTCATGGTGCCCTATTAAGCCTACTGTTTGAAATATGAATAAAAATATATCATTGATATATTGATCCTACAAACTGATGCAATCCATGCCACATGGCAATATCTCACAACATAATTGAACAAGTGAGGTGTGGGTGGGTGAATTGGTTTAGGAATCGATCTTCTTACTGGGAGGTTATAGATTATCCTAAAGCCTTAGTTCTAGTTTTTCAAAAGACAGTATTCACTTCTCAATAGAAATAAATCATTCACACATTTCACTAATGCTATGGTCATGGTCATGTAAAAATAGGCCAGCAAAATAGCCTGTAGCGAGGCAAAATCAGTCACTATAATTTGATAGGACTATTTTATGTGTGTGATTATGACACCTGTTTTAGTACTCTGTACCAGTTGATGTTTTTCATGATGCAGTCTGTCTGGTGTTTGTCAACTGGTGACTTTTGTTTTGCTTTGTCTTCTTTGTGTACAGGCAGTCTTAGACCGTATTTCAATTTCTCTATCAGCTAAATGGAGATAGTAACACTGGCCACGACAACCTCCATGTCATTACAGATGATGATACAGCTTGAAAAAGAGTCCAACAATATCTGAGTTTAAGTGTATTTACTTCATAGAAAATGGATTGAATCTTCAGGCTGAAAAGGAATAGAAAACAAAGATGTTTTGCTTGGAGTAAGGAAGGCTGTGGGATCCTTCCATTATTTTGTACTTTGGACTCACCTTTCTCATATGATAGGCGTCATTCTTCCTTTATCCCTGAATCCTCCCAAAAAAAAAACTGCAACCCAGAAAACAACACAAAAATCTTGTGTCCATGGTTAAGATAATTACCTCAAATCCCACTAAAGGGAAAACATAAAACAAAAGTTGAAAAAAATCTACGTCTAAAATCAACACAACTTGTTTTAATGTATATGAACACAGCGTTTGCCCTGATTCATTTGCATTTAGATAGCATAGTATACTTTGCAATACACTTTTAAATAAATTCATTTTGTCCTCACATAGAAGCTCTTTGAAATTAGGCAAGGGGTGGAAAATGTTATACTCTCATTTTACAAAATAAAAGACTTAGAGAGGGGAAGTGACTCACTCAAGGTAACACAACTAGGATGTGGCAAAGCTAGAACCACAATGAAGGTCTCCTGATTCTAAATCCTATCTTTTTTTTTCCCCATTGTGAATCATCACCTGCATCACAATAACATCTTATATTTGTATAAAAGTTTTAGAGTTTCTAAAGAGCTTTCACATTTATTAGGTGGAACCACATGAAATTGTCCATGTCCACTCATTTTTTTACCAATTAAAATGGCAATTTCATATGGCTTGAACAAACATTGACTTTTTCATTTTCACAAGGTTCCTTGCTCGCTGTCCTCCTACCTTCCTCCCACATCACTCTCATCTCCAAACACGCTAACATAACCAGGGACTAGTGTTGCCAGGTTCTCTCAATTTAGGAAGAGACAAAGGGTGTGAATGTTTAATTATTCCCTCCTTCCTAACTTATTCACTCTTTGCGTTCCTCCAACTAGATCCTTTAAGAGACAGATAAATGACTTTACTCAAGAGTTCTAATAACCAAGATGAGGAACATAGTACCTCTCCAAAAGGCATTTGCCCTGGTCATTGCAGGTCATTAATTCAATGAAATAAATTTCTAGTTCATTTCCAAACTGGTATTTGAGTACAATGGTGGGCCTCTTACAATGGAGTCACTCATTTCCCACCAAGTAAACTAATGTTTATTCAGCTTGTAGGAAGGCATCGAATAGATTACTCCCACTTTTCTCTCTCCATCTCTTCCATCCTCTCATTTTCTTTGCTCTCCCTTCTCTGTCTCTCTCTCATCCTCTCTTCCCTCTTTGTCTTCACCATCATTCTTCCCAATAGCTTTTCTTCCCTTCTTTCCTCTCCCTCCTTCTCCAGAGTACCCCTTTCTTATTTAAGGGCTTCTTTCTCACTACCTGTAAAAATCTTTGGTCTGTCGGGATCCGTAGGGCAACACTTAGAACCTCTAATTTTCCTCTGTCCTAAATAAGTGACTGGATTTAAATTAAAAACTATTCAGAGTGTGCCAGGGCATCCCCCAGATCTGCTTCTTGCTTTAACAGTGTTTGGATGGAACAGATTCCAGAAAGCCCCTTCTTGCAGCCTCCCACCACCCTCCAACCTCTTTTCCAATTGCAACCTCCCATATCATCTTCTCAACCATCCTCTGCCTCCCTAACCAGCAAACACCATTGTTTTTTGCTTAGCTCCTCATTGCTGACTAACCATGAGCTCCCAGATTTGTCAGAATTATTCCACTGAGGTGGAAGCCACTGTCAACCGCCTGGTCAACCTGCATCTGCAGGCCTCCTACACCTACCTCTCTCTGGGCTTCTATTTTGACCACGACAACGTGGCTCCAGAGAGTATGGGCTACTCCTTCCGCAAGTTGGCCTAGGAGAAGCTCGAGGGCGCCGAGCATATCTGGAAGATGCAAAACCAGCACGGCAGCCACGCCCTCTTCCAAGAGGTGCACTGTCGTACTAAGAGGGGTGGGGTAACACCTGGATGCCATGGAAGCCGCCGTGGCCCTGGAGTAAAATCTGAACCAGTCCCTTTTGGATCTGCATGCCCTGGGTTCTGCCTGTGCAGGCCCCCATCTCTGTGACTTCCTGGAGAGGCACTTCCTAGATGAGGAGGTGAAACTCACCAAGAAGATGGAGGCCGCTTGACTAATCTCCGCAGGCTGGCTGGCCCTCAGGCTGGGCTGGGCGAGGAGAATTTTTGAAAATCTCACCGGCAACCACGACTCAAGCCCCTGGAGCCCAGCGGCCCTTAAGGGGCCATTCGGCATCTGCCTAGCGTCAGGGCTTCTCCCTCAGCCTCTCCCGGCAGCCACTAAGCAACTTTTAACCACCTTGAAGCCCTCTCCCAAGCCGTGGACCAAATGGAAACAATAAAGCTTTTTGCAGAAAAAAATTATTCAAGTATCTTCTCTGCACAGTAAATATTGACTATTTTTTTTTTTTAATTTTTTGTTTATTGCAGTAACATCGGTTTATAACATTGTAAAAATTTCAGGTGTACATCATTGCACTTCTATTTCTGCATAGATTACATCATGTTCACCACCAAAATACTAATTACAACCCATCACCACACACATGTACCAAATTATCCCTTTCACCCTCCTCCCTCCCCCCTTCCCCTCTGGTAACCACCAATCCAATCTCTGTCCCTATGTGTTTGTTTATTGTTGTTATTATCTACTACTGAATGAAGGAAATCATACGGTATTTGACCTTCTCCCTCTGACTTATTTCACTTTGCATAATACCCTCAATGTCCATCCATGTTGTCACAAATGGCTGGATTTCATCGTTTCTTATGGCTGAGTAGTATTCCATTGTGTATATATACCACAGCTTCTTTATCCATTCGTCCCTTGATGGGCACTTAGGTTGCTTCCAAGTCTTGGCTATTGTGAATAACGCTGCAATGAACACAGGGGTGCATGTACCTTTGCAAATTGGTGTTTTCAAGTTCTTTGTATGAATACCCAACAGTGGAATAGCTGGATCATATGGTAGTTCCATCCTTGATTTTTTGAGGAATCTCCATACTGTTTTCCATAGTGGCTGCACCAGTTTGCACTCCCACCAGCAGTGTATGAGAGTTCCCTTCTCTCCACATCCTCTCCAACACATGTTGTTTCCTGTCTTGTTAATTATAGCCATTCTGATGGGCGTGAGGTGATATCTCATTGTAGTTTTCGTTTGCATTTCCCTGATAGTTAGTGATTTTGAACATCTTTTCATGTGCCTGTTGGCCATCTGTATATCTTCTTTGGAGAAATGTCTGTTCAGGTCTTTTGCCCCTTTTTTAATTGGGTTGTTAGTTTTTTTGTTGTTGAGATGCATGAGTTCTTTATATATTTTGGAGATTAAGCCCTTATCAGATGTATGGTTTGCAAATATCTTCTCCCAATTGTTAGGTTGTCTTTTCGTTTTGTTGATGGTTTCCTTTGCTGTGCAGAAGCTTTTTAGTTTGATATAGTCCCATTTGTTTATTTTTTCTATTGTTTCTCTTGCCCGGTCAGATGTGGTATTTGAAAAGATGTTGCTAAGACCGATGTCGAGGACGTACTGCCTATGTTTTCTTCTAGAAGTTTCATAGTTTCAGGTCTTACATTCAAGTCTTTAATCCATTTGGAGTTAATTTTTGTGTATGGTGTAAGGTAAGGGTCTACTTTCATTTTTTTGCATGTGGCTATCCAGTTTTCCCAACACCATTTGTTGAAGAGACTTTCTTTTCCCCATTGTATGTTCTTGGCTCTTTTGTCAAAGATTAGCTGTCCATAGACGTGTGGGTTTATTTCTGGGCTTTCGATTCTATTCCATTGATCTGTGTGTCTGTGTTTGTGCCAGTACCATGCTGTTTTGGTTACTATAGCTTTGTAGTATATTTTGAAATCAGGGAGTGTGATACCTCCAGCTTTGTTCTTTTTTCTCAGGATTCCTTTAGCTATTCGGGGTCTTTTGTTGTTCCATATAAATTTTAGGATTCTTTGTTCTATTTCTGTGAAAAATGTTGTTGGAACTTTGATAGGGATTGCATTGAATCTATAGATGGCTTTAGGAAGTATGGACATCTTAACTATGTTAATTCTTCCAATCCAAGAGCACGGAATATCTTTCCATTTCTTTGTGTCTTCTTCAATTTCTTTCATAAATGTTTTATAGTTTTCGGTGTACAGATCTTTAACCTCTCTGGTTAAGTTTATTCCTAGGTGTTTTATTCTTCTCATTGCAATTGTAAATGGGATGGTATTCTTAATTTCTCTTTCTGCTACTTCGTTGTTAGTGTACAGAAATGCAACTGATTTTTGTATGTTGATTTTGTATCCTGCAACTTTACCATATTCGTTTATTACTTCTAAAAGTTTTCTGGTGGATTCTTTACGGTTTTCTATATATAAAATAATGTCATCTGCAAATAGTGACAGTTTCACTTCTTTCTTTCCAATTTGGATCCCTTTTCTTTCTTTCTCTTGCCTGATTGCTCTGGCTAGGACTTCCAATACTATGTTAAATAGGAGTGGTGACAGTGGGCATCCTTGTCTGGTTCCTGTTCTTAGAGGGATAGCTTTCACTTTTTCACCATTGAGGATGATATTAGCTGTGGGTTTCTCATATATGGTCTTTATTATGTTGAGGTACTTTCCTTCTATACCCATTTTATTCAGAGTTTTTATCATAAATGGATGCTGTATCTTGTCAAATGCTTTCTCTGCATCTATGAGATGATCATGTGATTTTTGTTCTTCATTTTATTAATGTGGTGTATTACGTTGATTGATTTGTGAATGTTAAACCATCCCTGCATACCTGGAATAAATCCCACTTGATCATGGTGTATAATCTTTTTAATGCATTATTGTATGCGATTTGCTAGTATTTTGTTGAGGATTTTCGCATCGATGTTTATCAGTGATATTGGCCTGTAATTTTCTTTTTTTTTGTGTTGTCCTTGTCTGGTTTTGGTATCAGGGTAATGTCAGCTTCGTAGAATGAGTTAGGGAACTTTTCCCTCTCCTCAATTTTTTGGAAGAGTTTGAGAAGGATAGGTATTAAGTCTTCTTTGAATGTTTGGTAGAATTCACCAGGGAAGCCGTCTGGTCCTGGACTTTTATTTTTGGGGAGGTTTTTGATTACGGTTTGATCTCCGTTCTGGTGATTGGTCTATTCAAATTCTCTACTTCTTCTTGATCCAGTTTTGGAAGGTTGTATGATTCTAAGAATTTATCCATTTCTTCCAGATTGTCGAATTTGTTGGCATATAGCTTTTCATAGTATTCTCTTATAATCTTTTGTATTTCTGAGGTGTCTGTTGTAACCTCTCCTCTTTCATTTCTGATTTTACTTATTTGTGCCTTCTCTCTTTTTTTCTTGGTGAGTCTAGCTAAAGGTTTGTCAATTTTGTTGATCTTTTCAAAGAACCAGCTCTTGGTTTTATTAATTTTTTCTATTGTTTTTTGGTCTCTATTTCATTTATTTCTGCTCTGATTTTTATTATTTCCCTTCTTCTACTGATTTTGGGCTTTGTTTCTTCTTCTTTTTCCAGTTCCTTTAGGTGCATTGTTAGATTGTTTATTTGAGATTTTTCTTGTTTGTTGAGATAGACCTGTATCGCTATAAACTTCCCTCTTAGAACCGCTTTTGCTGTATCCCATAAATTCTGGCATGTCATATTTTCATTTTCATTTGTCTCCAGGTATTTTTTGATTTCTTCTTTGATTTCTTCGTTAACCCAGTTGTTGTTCAGTAGCATTTTGTTTAATCTCCATGTATTTGTGGCTTTTCTGATTTTCTTCCTATAGTTGATTTCTAGTTTCATACCATTGTGGTCAGAAAAGATGCTTGGTATTATTTCAATCTTCTTAAATTTATGGAGACTAGTTTTGTGGCCTAATATGTTAATATGTGATCAATCCTGGAGAATGTTCCATGTGCATTTGAAAAGAACGTGTATTCTTCGGTTTTTGGATGGAATGCTCTGTATATATCTACTAGGTCCATCTGTTCTAGTGTGTCGTTTAAGGCCAATGTTTCCTTATTGATCTTCTGTTTGGATGATCTATCCATTGGTGTAAGTGGAGTGTTAAAGTCTCCTACTATTATTGTGTTACTGTCTATTTCTGTTTTTATGTCTGTTAATAATTGCTTTATATATTTAGGTGCACCTACATTGGGTGCGTAGATATTTACAAGTGTTACAGCCTCTTGTTGGATTGTTCCCTTGATCATTATGTAATGCCCTTCTTTGTCTCTTTTTACAGTTTTTGTTTTAAAGTCTATTTTGTCTGATATGAGTACTGCTACCCCAGCTTTCTTTTCATTGCCATTTGCGTGGAGTATCTTTTTCCATCCCTTCACTTTCAGTTTGGGAGTGTCTTTAGGTCTGAAGTGTGTCTCTTGTATGCAGCATATATATGGGTCTTGTTTTTTTATCCAGTCAGCCACCCTATGCCTTTTAATTGGAGCATTTAGTCCATTGACGTTTAAAGTAGCTATTGATAAGTATGTACTTACTGCCATTTTTTAACTTTTTTTTTTCTCAGTGTTTTAGTAATCCTTCTCTGTTCCTTACTTCTTCTATACAGAATTGATGGTCACTTTAGTTTGACCTCTGTCTGAAAGCTCTACTCTTTAACTCCCCTCCTCCCTCCTTTTATGTTTTTAATATCATATCTAACCTCTTTTTTGTGCATTTGTATCCATTACTTTCTAATCATGGAAATAGATAATTTTTCCTATTTGTGGTCTTCTCTTTTCCCCTTAAATCAGTCCCTTTAACATTTCTTATAGCACTGGTTTCTTGGTGACAAACTCCTTTAATTTTTGCTTATCTGGGAAAATTTTGATCTCTCCTTCCATTTTGAATGATAACCTTGCTGGGTAGAGTATTCTTGGCTGTAAGTTTTTTCCTTTTAGCACTTTAAATATATTGTGCCATTCTCTTCTAGCCTGTAAGGTTTCTGCTGAGAAGTCAGCTGATAGCCTTATGGGGTTTCCTTTGTATGTAACTTGACATTCTCTTGCAGCTTTTAGGATTCTCTCTTTATCTTTAATTCTGGACATTTTGATTATGATGTGTCTTGGTGTGGGCCTCTTTGGGTTTATCTTGTTTGGGCCTCTCTGTGCTTCCTGTACCTGGATGTCTGTTTCTTTCCTTAGGTTAGGGAAGTTTTCATCTATTATTTCTTGAAATAGATTCTCTGCCCCCTTGTCTCGCTCTTCTCCTTCCGGGACACCTATAACATGGATGTTAGTGCACTTGATGTTGTCCCAGAGGTCCCTTAGACTGTCCTCACTCTTTTTAATTCTTTTCTCTTTTACTTGTTCACCTTGGGTAATTTCTTCTAGTCTTTCTTCCAGCTCACAGATCCGTTCTTCTGTATCCTCTACTCTGCTTTTGAGTCCCTCTAGTGAATTTTTCATTTCCAGTATTGTATTCTTCATTTCTGATTGGTTCTTTTTTATATCTTCCATTTCTTTGTTGACATTCTCACTGAGTTCATCTATTCTTCTCCCCAGATCAATGAGCATCCTTAACACTCTTAGTTTGAACTCTCTGTCGGGTAGGTTGCTCATTTCTGTTTCACTTAGTTCCTTTTCTGGGGTTTTGTCCTGTTCCCTTACTTGGAATGTATTCTTTTGCCTCCTCATTTTGCCTCTTTCCCTGTGCTTGTGTCTACGTATTAGGTAGGTCAACTACGTCTCCTATTCTTGGATAGGTGACCTTATGTAAGTGATGCCTTAGGAGGCTTCCAGTGTGCTTCCCTCAGTTCTCAATGTTCCAGGGGTGGCCCCTATGTGGGCTACGTGTGTCCTTCTATTGTGGCCTATTAGCTCTCCCTATAGGCGTCCAGGGAGGCTGAGTTATGCTCCTGGCCAGCTGTTGTAATGCTCAGCTGCTTGTAGTTGTTGTGGGCCCTTCAGTCTCTTTATCAGGTGTGGGGCACCCCAGCACAGTTGGCTGTAAGTTCTAATACCACATTTGTGTTGCAGTATTTCTTTTAACTGAGTAGGCCCCCAGCGTCACAGGTTGTTAGGCTCAGGGCCTTAAAATTGCTGTAAGCCTCTAGCCTATTATGTCTCTTGTCAGCTCTCTGAGGATTGCAGCTGGGTGGGGCTGGCCTCGGGCACTGGAGCACCCAATTGTTTCAGGTTTTGGAAGGTGGAGCAAACCTGCTATGTGGGTCTTTGAGAAGCACAAGTCTTCTGCAGCTGACAAGCCCTGTTGCCCACAGGTCCACACACACAGTCAACACAGTCCTGCCCCGTGTGCGTGCCCCGACCTCCCCAAGTGGACCCAGTCTCTCCACGGCGGGAGCCCCACACACTCCGCCACCACCCCACACTCTCCACCCGCTCCTTGTGCACACCCTGCCCCACTCAAGTCGGCTCAGTTGCCAGGCTGCAGCGAATCCAGTCACCAATCTATGCAGGCCCACAGGTTGCCTGTGGGCTTGTTGTTGGGTGGGGCCAGTCTCTAGGGTGGGCTGCCTGCCCTGGCTGAGCTGGATTAAATCGGTGCTCTAGGGGGTGGAGCAGACCCTGGGCTAGCAGGCCTCAGGGAGAACTCCAATGGCGTCTGTGTCAGCACGCTCACACCAGGCTACAACAATGGCCGCCGCCAATGTCCCAGTCCCTGGAGAGGTCTCACCCCTCACCGAGATGCACTCAGGGCCTATTAGGTGAGTCTCTTGTCACCAAAGTACTATGCACCTTTCTTTCTGGTGATTTTAGGATGCTTTCTGGAACGGGTGAGTTTGTGCGCGGGCCCTTTAAGAGCCAGTTTTAGTTTCTTTGTGAACCGGGTTTTCTGGGGGTGCTCCCCAATGTTTTAGTAGCAGGCACAGTCAGATATTATGCCGCTGGTGTCGATTGTGCTGAGTCCACAAAATGCCCACAGCGGGGGCGCTCCCCGGCTCAGGGCCCCGCGCCTCCTGGGAGGCTGCGTACCTGTGAGCTGCTCCCCGCGGCCGTGAAGCTGGCGGCTTGTGAGGCGGCGTTTTTCCTCTCCGGAAGGGAGTTTCTGCCTCTTCTACCCCAGTTAGGATTGTCTGTTGTTGCAGGAGTTCCTCTTATCCAGTTTTCAGTTCTGTCTCAGGGGTAATTTTTCCACGAGTAGTTGTAAATTGGCTGTGTCCACGGGAGGAGGTGAGTTCAGAGTCTGCCTACGCGCCATCTTGACTCTCACGTGATCTCTTGACGATTTTCTATACGCAGGCACCGTGTGGGTTACTGTGCCAAGCCATTTACTCAGCACTTACTGGTTGACATGCATTCATGTTTTAATTAACTTTTTATTTTGAGATGATTGTAGATTCACGTGCAGCTGTAGGAAATAATACAGAGAGATCCTGTGTGTACCCTTTACACATTTTCCCCAATGGTAACATCTGCCAAATCTATAGTATAATATCACAACCAAGATACATTAATATGGTCAAGATACAGAACATTTCCATCACCACTGGGATCCCCCGTTTTGTCCTTTTATAGCCACACCTATACTCCTCCCTAATCCTCTGCCCTGTCCCTGATCTCTGGTAATCATTAATCAGTTCTTCATTTTTACAATTTTGTAATTTCAAGAATGTTATATAAACTGAATCATATAGTATGTAAGGTTTGGGTATCAGATTTTTTTCACTAAGCATAATTCTATGGAGATTCATTTAGGTTGTTACCTGCATCAATATTCCATTCCTTTTTATTGCTGAATAGTATTCCAAGTTATGGATATACTGTAGTTTGTTTAACCATTCATCCATTGAAGGACATTTGGGTTATTTCCAGTTTGGGGCTATTACAAATAAATCTTCTATAAATATTCATGTACAAATTTTTGTTTGAAGATAAGTTTTCATTTTTCTGAGGTAAATGTCTAGGAGTATAATTGCTGGGTTGTATGCTAGTCCAAAGTTTAAGGATTTTTTTAAGAAACCGACGAGCTGTTTTCCAGAGTTGCTGTACCAGTTCACATTTCACTGCCAATGTATGAGCAATTCCAATTTCTCTGCATCCTTGCCAGCATTTGGTGTTGTCACTACTTTTATAGTGGATATATTTTATATAGTGTATATTTAACCATTCTGCTAAGTGTGTAGTAATATCTCATTGAGTTTTCATTTGCATTCACCTAATGGGTAACATGTTGAACATTTTTTCTCATGCTTATTTGCCATCTGTATGTCCTCTTTTGTGAATTGTCTCTTCATGTCTTTTGCCCATTTTCTTTTCTTTAACTGTTGAGTTTTGAGAGTTATTTATACAGCCTAGATGCGAATCCTCTGTCAGATATGCAGTTTGCAAGTATTTTCTCCCAGTCTATAACTTACACTTTCATTCTTTTAAGTGGGTTTTCCACAGAGCTAAAATTTTTAATTCTATGAATTTCAATTTATCAAGTTTTTCTTTTACCAAAAGTTTTTGGAGGATATTATTTTAATTTCTATAAAGCTAAAAGCATATATGTATCTGTATGAAGTATAGGATACATATACAAAATACATTGATATTCATCTGTTGAACCATACTTGTATTTTTGAGATAAATCCCACTTGGGCATAGTGTATAATCCATTTAATATGCTACTGGATTTAATTTGCTAATATTTTGTTGAGGACTTTTGCATCTATATTCATAATAGATATTGGTCTATAGCTTTCTTTTTTATTATCTAGTTTTAGTATCAGAGTAACAGTAGCTTTATAAAATGAGTTGGGAAGTGTTCCCTCTTTATATTTTTTGGAAGAAAATGTATAGAATTAGTGTTAATTCTTCTTTAAACACATGGTAGAATTCTCCAGCAAAACCATTTGGACCTGAAGACTTCTTTTTGGAGAATTTTTAACTTATGAATTCAATTTCCTTAATATTTAGGTGACTATTTATTCAAATTATATATTTCATATTGAGTAAATTGTGATAGTTTGTGTTTTTCAAGGAATTGATCCATTTCATGTAAGTTGTCAAATTTATTTTTGAATAGCTGTTCATATTATTTCCTTCCGATAGTTTTCATGTCTGCAGGGTCTTTAGTGATGTTTTATTTAATACCCGATATTGGTAATTTGTATCTTACCTCTTGTTATCAGTCTTGCTCGAAATTTGTAAATATTATTGTTCTTTTAAAAGAATCAGCTCTTTCTTTCATTTGTTTTCTCTATCATTTTTGTGTTTTCAATTTCATTGATTTCAGCTCTTATCTTTATTAGTTTCTTCCTTCAGCTTGATTTGTATTTACTTTGCTCTTCTTTTTTTAGGTTCTTAAGATAAGAGATTAGCTTATTGCTTTGAAATGTTTCCTTTTTTCTAATGTATGTTTAGGTGCTATAAATTTCCCTCTCAGCACTGCTTTATTGGTGTACCACAAATTTTAATACACTGGATTTTCATTTTCATTCGATTCAATATGTTTTTTTATTTCCTTTACTACTTCCTCTTTGACCCATGGATTATCTAGAAGTGTGTTGTCTGTTTTCCAAGTGACCTGGTGTTTCCCTGTTATCCTCTTGTTATTGCTTTCTAGTTTGAGTCCATTGTGGTTAGAAAACATAATCTGTATGATTTCAATTATTTTTAAATTTTTGAGGTTTGTTTTATGGCCCAAGATATGGTCTTTCTTCTGCTTTGAGGGAGATGAAGTGTTCTATAAATATCAATTAAATCTGCCTCTTTGATGTTATTGTTGAATTCTATATCCTTGTGGATTTTCTGTCTAGTTGTTCTATCACTTGTTGAGAGGGAGTGTTGAAGTCTCCAATTATCATTGTGGATTTGTCTATCTCTTCTTTGAATTATATTAGTTTTTGCTTAACATATTTTGCTGTCTTGTTGCTTGATGCATACACATCTAGGATTGCTATGTCTTTTTAAATTGACAGTTTTATAATGTCCTTCTGTGTCTCTGGTAATTTTCTTTGCTCTAAAGCTTTTGTTATCTAATATTAATATACCCACTCCTGCTTTCTTTTGATTAATGTTTGTATTATAAATCTTTTTCCATCCTTACCTTCAGCCTTCCTGTACTCTTATATTAGTAGTGAGTTTCTTGTAGCCAGAGTATAGTTGGATTATGTTTCTTAATCCAATGTGCCATTTTCTGTCTTTTAATTGGTGTATTTAGACCATTTATTTTTAATGTAATCACTGATATCTTACAGCTTGTCTTCTTTTTTTTATTTTTTGTGTGTTCTGCTTTTCATTTCTGTTTGCTTTTTCCTGCCTTCCTGTGGGTTACTTAAACATTTTTTAAAATTCCATTTTTATTTATTGATAACGTTTTTGAGTGTATCTCTTTCTGTAGCTTTTTAATGGTTGCTCTAGGTATTACATTATGTACGTAACTTATCCTTGTCCCTGCTGAGCAGGGTGGATGTTCTAGCTACCCACTATGCCTCCACTGATGCCTCACTGGCTTGGAGGGATAGAAATGCCTCCTTATTGTTCTTCATAATGCCTCCACTGGCACCAGGGGTGGTGGCCTTATTACCAATACAAAGTGGTGAAAGTCCTGACTCTCCAATAGGCCTCCTCTGATGCCACCCCAGTGGAGAGGGGAGAAGGGTACCTCGTACTCCCAGGTGGAAGTAGCAGTCCAGTCTCCCTACATAGTCTCCAGTGACACCACTAGATGGGAAGGTGGCTTATTATCACCAGTTGCGGAGAAAAGTCTCAGCACATTACTCGGCCTTCTTTGACACCACCACAAAGAGGGCAGAGAAGACTGGGGCACCTCATGACAGCCAAGCAAGAGTGAAAGTCTAGGCTCCTCCTTTAGCCTTTGCTGGTGGAGGTGAGTCCACAGTATTTTTGTGGTGTTTGACCGGAGTAGAACAGTTGTCATCTAAAAGTTTCTGTCTTGCCAGGCTAGCTCTTTCTTGGTCTTTTGGCTAGAGAAAACAGGCTTTTTTCTTAATATCTGTGCCTATTGATGTTTCTGGGTTGCTTGTTTCTTCAGGAGTCAGTCTAGGATATGTAAAGAAAAAAGAAAGCAAACGGAACTCACTTTATGTATTATTTGAGTTCACAGTTCACTAACTGATGTGCTTTCTATCCATCTTTCAGAATCTTCTTATGTTTGTTTCATATATCATGTCTAGGGATTTTAGTTGTACTTAGCAGGAAAAATAGGGAAAAATATGTCTACTCTATCTTCTTGGAGGTGTAAGTTGCCCAATAATGTTATTTTAACTTCACAAGAATCTCAAAAGGTTGATACTATTAATAGTCTCATTTTATACTCAAAAAAATTTGAGGCCCAAAGAAGTTAAGTAAATTGCCTAAGGCTACCAACTAACAAATGGCAAAATCATAATTCAAATCCAGCTACATATGATCTCAAAACTCACATAATTAACTGATATATTGACTCACATGAAAATCATTGTCCCTGCCCACCAGGAGTTGATGGTCTACTGTGCTGTTAAATGTGGTAGCCACTAGCCATGTATGGATAACTAAGTTTATATTAATTAAAATTTAAAAAAATCTAATATTCAGTTGCTCAGTCACACTAGATGCATTTCAAGTGTTCAATAACCACATGTGGTTGATGACTACCATATTGGACAGTGTATTATAGAATATTTCCATCATCATAGCATGTCCTATTGGACAGGATTGATCTAGAAAGTATGCACACAATCAAATGTAAACTATGGATAGATATTATAATGGATGAGCAAAGTGCTATCTAGAGGAATACCAATGAGTGATTCTAACTGGTATAACCTAAGAAATGTTCATGGAAGATATTTTGAGAGCTATAGACACATTTAGGTCAATTGTACAACAAGTGCTTTGTTTGTTTTGCTCCCTGATACCTCTCCGAACAGGACCTGGCACATAGGAGTTGCTTAACAAATATTTCTAATGAATGCTTGAATTAATAAATAAACTAGAGGACACTGTTAATAAGTATAACTACTACTTATGAGCAAAAATAGAGAAGGGAATGAGCAGGGTTTTTTCAGGGAACAATGAACAAGGCCAACACAGCATCTGGGAAAAGATGTAGTGGGAGATGAGACTGGAAAGGAGAGTGGGAGCCAGATCATGGAGGGCCTTATATGTATCAGTAACAGATCATCCCCAAACTCCACATGTCCAAACTCTAACTTGTCCTCTTTGCCCCCAAAGCATTTATTCTTCTGTATGCCCTATGTCTCTTACTCAGAGTTATGAAAATCAGAAATGTGAAGATCATTTTAGACACTTTTCCTCTCATCACATCCTGCCTCCAATCAGTCCCCAAGTAACTTCATTTCTACTTCCCAAATCTCTAATGAATCTATCTCTTCCTCTCCATTCATACCATTATTACCAAAGTTCAGGCCTTTATTGCTTCTTGACTGAATCACTGCAATAGCTTCCAAGTTTTGTTCCTGCCTCCATTCTCTTCTAGTCCTAAGATTTATCAATTTGAAAAAACAAATCTATGCACATAAGGACCCTGCTCAAACCCTTGGTATCATATTTAAGTCCCTTGGGTTAGATGCCTAAGACAGAGAGTAAATATGGTAATAACGCTCCAATAAACATTAAAAGAAATTTGCTCCCAAATGAGTTTTTCCATTAACAATGACAGTTTTTGTTTTCTTTAAGCTTTTAATGATTATATATGTTCACCCATTTAAAGACCAGGAGAGCTTAAAATCATGTTCTTATGAATGCTTTGCAGGTATAGCACCTGGTAAGTACAAAATTATGGTGAACAATGAAGACAATTTGCTTCTAAGAAAGAGTACCTAGTTGTTGTAGAGGCAGGAGATCTCCTAGGGATCAGAGAGGGAGATCAAAGAGAATACTACCCACCTTTAAGGTTCTGAAACAGTAGCTACTAATTAACATTCCCCAAGCACATACCCCACATATAGACACATCCACATGGAAATAAAGGAAACAAGAGAGTCTACCAAGAAGATAAGCTATGGTCCCCAAGGGAATAATCAGCCTGTAAGATTTATGACACTCTTGTACCCTATGAAGAAGTCCTGACAGTGGTCTGGTTAAGAAGGTGTGGAAATCTCAAAGATCTCAGCAGCTCAATTGGAACTATTGTGCTTGGAAAAGTGGGTTTAGTGTTAATGTTCATTCCAGGGGGAGGGGAAAGAGAGGGATACTGTTGATTTTGTTATTTTTGCCTGCATATGAATGAGCTTTGCTCTCTGGGTCTTTTGATGAGGTAGGCTTTTATGAACAAATTTATTGGGTGTATAAAGGAAGGGACATAAACTGGAATTAAGGGCTTAATATCTATAATATGCTAACTCTGTATGCAGGATGAAAAAAGTTTTTACAAAATTTAGTATGTAGGAATCTATTTTGTATATGTGTGCTATACCCTGTACTGATACATGTATGCTTTTAGTTTTATATAAATTAAAATTATTTTCTCCAAGAACTTTTCTCGTATTATTTTTAATGCACAAGATGAATACAAGGTGTTAAAAGTTTACAGACATGGATTGTGATTCCTTTTCCCCCACCTAAGTTCTGAAGGCACTACTTCTGGAACTTTTCTTGATAAAAACACTAGCTTTCCTGTACTCCAAAGTAGCAGCTTAGTCTGCAAACCTAGGCTCTCAAAGAACGATTTTATAAAATGTCTTTTTATATTTAGTTAACCAAAACCAAAGCCACTTCCAAGTGCTATTTTAATGCTTGAACCCTAGGGCTGATAATTCTTCTGATGAGAGAAAAAGGTGAGAGAGCTGACAGGGCTCATTCTCTACATCCTCAACTCTTCTTATACTACATTTCCTTTTGCACTGGCCTCCTACAGAACAGAGCATTGCAAAGAATGAACCCTCAACAAAGTAAACACTTGGTCCTCAGCCAGTGAGTACTCTTGAAGTTTTAATTGAAGTGAGTACTTTATGTTTAAGCTGAGTTTTATGAACCTTTGACAAATTCCCTGATCACAATTTAATCCCTTTTTGCTATCCAGATTGGTTCCTGTTTGCCCCAATCTGACAAATGATGTTTCAAAGCAAACTCTGTGTCAATGTGTCTAGGGCAAACCTCTTGATTTGCCCTTCAGTTTTCATTGTAAAATGGGACTGATAATTACTGTTTGGCTCTGCAAAATGTTTTTCGAAAATAGATAAGCCAAGACTCATTTAAAAAGCATCTATGTCCCCTTGTAACTATACATTGCTATAACAATTATTAATAATTACTGGTTAGTGCATATGAGCATAATATGTGATAGAGAAAATTTTGACTTATGTTAATAATTTAGAATTTCAGCACAGAATAACTTCAACTCTAGAACCATCTGTCCATTCTGTGCAACCCACTGACCTAGCCTCTGGAATCCAGCAGAGCTGCGAACTCGTATTTACAACAAATGGGAGCTGTGTGTGTGTAGCTTGCCATGCTCTATTTTGAATCTTCCTCCTCAAATCCAATTATTTCAAAGATATTGTCAAGGAGCCAAATTGCCTTATTTTTCTTCCCTCCTGCCTACTTTGTGTGGTGCTGAAGAGTTGTTCTGAGCCCTAAGGGTAGGCAGCCAGAGACCTAAGACAAGCTACAGCCACTTACAGCAGAAAACTTGTTAATTGGCCTTCAGATAATCAAGAGTTGCTAGAAAATTTCGATTTATTGATATCCACTGAGTTTTACTATAACTACACAATTATTGTTTTGTAGTCATCAATCCATAAAGAAAAGAAAAGAAACTAGCTTTCAGAGTGGAGTACTAAATGGGAGGGCAGCTTTGTTTAGGGGAATATTTTTCCTTATTGTCTTCTAATATAATGCTTATCAAAAGTATCCTCAAATGAAATGGAATCCCTTAGAACGTTATGAAAATTGATGATGAATTAAATGAGAGTTCAAATAAAAATTGTAATGCTTTATAAGAAAATACACTACAGTATAAATATGAAGCTTTATATCCATCCATTAAAAAAGCAATAGGTTTTTTCAATAATATTATGAAATATATATTAATATATATTTATATTTAACATTTAAATAATATTATGATAATAAAGATTCTGGAACCAATTCCAATGTGTGTGAGGAGGATTTTTCCACACCACCAAGTAAGTCTCCCACACCAGCTGGGTATCCTACAATTCAGCTCAATTTTAACAGTATCTACCCAGAGATAGCATCAGATTCCACACGTTAGGGGCTCATTCCCACAAGACTGCCTCCCACTTCAGATGCCAATCAGAAGCCCAGGTTGTTACTTGTGATTGGGACCAACCTGCCACAAATTGGAGGTCCCCACAATCGTCTCCTTAGGTTTGAATAATTTGCTAGAGCAGCTCACAAGATTCAGAGAACCATTTTTATTTACCGTATTACAAGTTTATTATAAAAGAAGGTAATTCAGGAACAGCAAGATGGAAGAGATTCATAGGGCAAGTTATGCAAACAGAGTGCAAAGTTTCCATGCCCTCTCCAGGCTTGCCACTCTCCCTAAATCTCCATGTGTTCACCAACTAGGAAGCTTTCTGAACCCATTTCTTTTGAATTTTTGTGGAGGCTTCATTACATAAGAGTGACTAATTAAATCATTGGCTATTGGTGACTGATTCAATTTCTAGCCCCTCTTCTCTCTCTGGAGATCAGAGGGTGAAAAGTTCCAACCCTCTATTCATGGTTGATGGTTGGTTCCCCAGGCAATCAGCCCCTTTCCTTAGGTGCTTTTCAAAAGTCACCTCATTAACATAAACCAAGTTGTGGTGGAAAGGGACTTGTTACTTATAGCAATACACCCCCTTCACCATTGCGGACCTAAATCTATTTCGGGAACTGAGGACAAGAGACCAAATATTATGACCAAAGATGCTCACATTGCTCTTATCACTCGAGAAATTCCAAAGGTTTTGGGAACTGTGACATAGGAACCATGGATAAAAACTAAATATATATGAGAAATACATTTTGGTCATTGAATGACCAAATATATATTTTTTATAAATCACAATATCACAAATAATGATAATTTTACTAGGTTATTTAGATTGAAAGAGCTTAAAATATCTTATAAAATTTTCCTTTATGACATTTGCCACTTATATCACAACTTTCACAATAGTGAATTTAAAAAGATTTATATTTATTTATAGACACTTCATAGCCTAAATACTCATAAAAGTTGTATGTGCATAGATGTATAGTAATAAATGGTGAGCATATATTGAAAATTAATGACAATTTTTTTCTTAAAATATATCATCGAATAAAGAGGAAATAGTTTAGGATCGTGGAAGCCAGAGAATTGAATGATTCCTGATTTTCTAAATTTAGAACAATTTCATACTAAATTTAAATCCGTACTCAATGTATATTCAAAGCCGTGTATAAATTGGCACCAAACTAACTTTCAACCTTATTTTCCTTAATAAATCTATTTCAACTTCAATTAAGTTTATTCTCCAATCATTCATTTATTTATTCAATACACATTAAGATGTTTCTAGATATCAAGTACCATGATAGGCACTTGGAATAAAAATATAATAAGACAAATATCTGGCCCTCCAGGCCTCTAAGTTCTAGAGGGACAAAGAGATACAGAATCTCGTAAGTGCAAAAAAAAGAGGAAGTACAACTATTGAGAGATGTGCAAGATACTAGGAAAGTACAGAAGATGTGAAACAAAACATGGTCTGTGGATAGGGAGGGGCTTCCAGAAAGGGTTTTTGGAGGAAGTGACCCTTGAGTGCAGCCTTTAAAGATAAAGAGAACTTAACTCAGTAAACAGAGATATGGGCTGGAGGGGTAAAGCAAATCAGTCAAAGAAACATGAGCAGAAGCATAGAAATGATTGGTAGTGTGATATGGACAAAAGACTATAAGTGGTTTGGTATTACTAAAGCATAAAGCATGAAGTAAGTGTTACCCCACAAAACTGGGATTCTCCTACCTGATGCGCATAAAGAGCCAATTATTATGGCATCAGTTTTTGGGAAAAGAAAACAGCCTAATTGCTAGATCTATCTGCAAGGAGACGGGGGCATATGCCCTCATATCTGCCTCCAGAATCCAGGGCTTGGGGCAAAATTCATGGGATAAGGGGCAAGGTGGTCTGAAGTATGGAGATAGATGATTGGGGGGGAAAGGAGAAGTAAGGTAATTGATGATCTGCACAAGCTAGTCAAGCTTCATGACTCTTCATAGGACACATGTTCACAAAATGGTGGTGTTAGCAACGATCTGAGGGTGGAGTTTTCAGCCTTTTGACATCAAGAAGGTCACTTATTGGGCATTTGCACAGGCCCAGTGGACAGGTTGGTGGTCTCAACTGGCCTGAACTAGACAAGGGGTCTCAGCTCCTGAAAAACCACTCTTAATTACTCTGTTGATAAGATGGGGTCTATTGAACTGGTCCTAGAGGGCCCGTGGTTACACAGGGAGTGGTAGGAAATGAGGTTGGAAAATTAAACATAGGAGAAATCATGAAAGGCACATAATATTGTCTTTTACATTTTTCGTAGGCTTTGAAAGGCTAAGCAAAAGTTTTAAACAAAGCAATTTTCATTTTATATTCATCTTAGTGGACATATAATAAATATCCACTGAAGGAATGAACTTTGCTAGATTTGTGGGAAATTTAATGATTAAAAGATTGAAAGCAGGGAAATTTATTGGGAAGATAATGCAATAGTTTACAAACAAGATTATGAAAGCTTAAGCTATTACAATATTATCATGGATGAAAAGAAGGAGATGGCTTCAAGAAATATTTGAAAAAATATTGTCAAGACACCTGGATAATTGAACGTGGGTAAGGACTTTCACTTCTGGCAACAAAACAGACTAGATAATGAATCCACTACTATAAATATCAAGAAAGGCTAAATAAAATGTATTATATAACAGGAAAATATGTTATAAGAGAATACTATGAATGACTTTATGCCAATAAATTGTATGAAATAGACTATTTCCCAAAGAAATAACGTTTCATAACTGACACGATATAAAATGGAAAAGTGAATAGAATTATAACCAATAAAGAACCTGAATCAGTAGTTATAATCTAACAGGTGCACACACACATACACACATGCCAGTCCCAAATAGTTTTATAAGCAAGATCTGTGAAACCCCTAACTTATTCATTTTTTTCCTTTTTTTGTGATATAATTCACATACCATAAAATCTACACTTTTAAAGTATGGAATTCAGCATTTATTAGTATACTCACAAAGTGGTACAACAATAACCTATATTTAATTCTGGATTATTTTTATCACTTTAAAAGAAACCCCATATCTATTAGCATTCACTCTCCATACTCTCCTACCCCCAGTTCCCATCAACCACTAATCTGTTTTCTGTCTCTATAGATTTGCCTATTCTGGATATTTCATGTGAATGGAATCATACAATATGTGTTTTTTTGTAACTGGTTTCTCTCACTTAACAAAACGCTTTCAAAGGTTCCTACATACTGTAGCATGCATCAGTACTCCATTTCTTTTAATGCCTGGATAATATTCTGTTGTATGGATATGCCGGTTTCCTTCCACCACAATAACAACTTGAGGGATACAAAGATCAATATAAAAAATTCATTGTTTTACTATGCAGTGTAGGGGAGCAAAAATAATTTTCTCTCTACCATTCTAAGTTCTTGGCTGAGACACCTCCCTCATAATAAAAAGACAGATTAACAGGAGAAAACCAAACAGAAGTTTAGTAACATTTATACCTCCTGTATACATAGGAGAGACCTAGGAAAACTGAGTAACTCTCCAAAATGGTCAAAGCCACCACCTTAAACACCATCTCCAGCTAAAGATAAAAGAAAGGTGTTAGGGGTTGGAGTGACAGTTATGGGAGGTTATCAGGTAAGCACAGTATACAAGGGTAAGGTTGTCATGCAGATCTAAGTCACTGCCTTCTCCATTCATAAGAGTTTCTAGAGATTTAGAGTCATCCTTCTCTTGGTACAGAGAGGGAGACATCCCTACAAATGGAAATTTCCCTTATAAATGTAAATGTCTCCTACAAAAGTGTAACTTCTACTCCATTTTCAAAGCTTCTCCTACGTCTGCTGTTTGTTAACAATAAGTAGCTCAAAATAATCCGTATGCCAAAGAGGCATATTTTGGGGTGGCATATTCTGCTTCCCTTCAGTACCAAGAATAAACAATAAAAAAATTATTTTTTTTAGGTTGGCATTTATAATGGCAACCAAAAAATACAGTGCTTGGGAGCAATACTAATAAAATTGGACAAAATATTGTTCTAGAAATTATAAACGTGTAGTGGAAATTAGAAAATAAACTTAATTAAGTGGAGTGATATACTATGGTCTTGAAAGGGAAGACAATATGACATATATGACAATAATCCCTTAATTAATCCATAAGTCAATGCAATTCGCTTCAAAATCTTAAAAAGATTTTTGTCATGAAAATTGACACACAGATTCTAAAATTTATATGGATATACAAGATCTCAAGAATAGACAATATAATTTTGAAAAACAAGGGGAAGGCATGTTCTACAATATATCAAGATATTATAAATATTTGGTAAAAGATGCATTATTATTACAAGAATAGATATTCCCCAGTGGACACAATATGAGTCCACGCATATTTAGGGATCTGATATATAAAATAAAGCGGTACTACAAATACATACAGAAAAATATGGACTTTTAAATCAATGGAACTGGAACAATTACAGTTATGAAAATATATTTATTTCATATTTACACTATAAATAAAGATTTAAATATGAAAAACAAAACTCAAAAACTTATACAAAAAAGATGAGAAAATATCTTTGACTTCAGGGTAGGAATAGATTTTGTATATAAAACATACCATAAATCTTTAAATCTTCAGAAAAGAGTAATACATTTACCTATATTAAAGTTAAACACTTCTGTACAATAAAAAAAGTATAAACAAAACTGGAAAAACACTTCTCATGTTGGGAGAATTCTTTGCAATTCATCTATCTGACAAAGGGTTTTATCTAGAATGATTAAAAAAATATCACAAAGGAATAGGAAAAGTACAGAAATTCAAAATAAAAGACCACAGAATGTGCACAGGTAATTTACAAAAGAAGAAATCTGAATGGCTAATGCATGTATGAAAATACCCTCAAATATACTAGAAATCAGGAAAATGTACATTAAGAGAAATGAAACAGCAATTCAGACACACCAGATAAGAAAAAGAAGTAAAATCCAACCATATTAGGTGTTCATGAAGTTGTGGAACAATGAGACTTTTACACACTACTGGTAGATGTTTAAAGGGGTAGAACTACTTTGGAGAAGGTGATAATAGCTAGCAATGATAAAGATGAACGTACCAAGCAATTGCACTCTAAGTTATTTTTTAGAAAACTTCCATACATGTACATACGGAGACATTTTAAGAATAAGAATCGTAGCACTTGTAGTAAAAGAAAAAAAAAAACAATTTAAATGGAGAAAGTGGAGCATGGTATGCTTCTGCAATGGAGTACCATAAACAATAAAGCATCAATCAAAGCACATGGATAAATATCACAACTATAAGGTTGAACAAAAACCTCAAACTATAGATGTATATGTGCAGGATTATTCTATTTATATAAAATTTAATCATGTGTATATTCAGCATATGTATATGGATGCATGTGTTTGTGGATACATAATCTGTTATGAAAGTACAAAAATATTCTTGGAAATAATAATTACGAAATTTAAAATAGTAGATACTTCTAAAAAGGAGGGCGGAGAATGGTGCTTTGGAGGTGTGTGCCTATATACATATCTCCAAGGATTTATTTATTTAAAACAAGGACCTAAAACAAATATAGTATGGCAAAAATTTAAGTCATGACAAAGCTGGTTAATAGATACGTAAGTGATTTTTATATTGTACTTTAAACTTTTCTGTGCATCTAAAATATTTCAGAACATTATTTTTGGGGGAGAATGCAATTCAAGGATCTTAGATTCTATCTAGGATGACTGGGTAGTGTGGTTGTGACATTAGGCAAGATAGTGATAAAGTAGAACATGATTTGGAGGTAAGATGATGAATTTATTTTTGCTTATGTTTGATTTGAGAACCTTGGAAAATGTGGGAAAAGAACTTCAGCAAGCACTTAACAAATGTACTTGAGTATAGTGTCTGTGTAGCAATTGAGGCTAGAGGTAGAGACTTGATGTTCATAAACTACATGGCTTTGATGGAACCATGTGCTTTTATGAGAGTCTTGGGGCGACTGCATAGAGTGAGTCAGTCAACGTTTTGAGGGCAGAGCCATAGGCAAATTAATTTTTAAGGAATGGATTGAGAAAATAGATTCACAAAGAAGCATGAGAAATAACTGTCAGAGTTATTAGGAGAACTAAGGGATAGTGGTTTCCCAGAAGTCAGTGGAGCTGAGAGTGTTAAGAACAAGGAAATGGACTACCCTCTATTAACAGAGTTGGCCAGGCTTATAGTGACTTAAGCATTTGTTGTATGTAACAACACAGAAGTCCTGTAAAGTAGATAATACTGTTATTTCTATTTTAAAGGTGAGGAAACTGATGAAGAGAACATGGGTAATTTACCTAACATAATGCTCGTATTAAACACAGAGCCGGAATTCAAACTCAGGTCTGAAGGCCTCCAGAGCCTAGGCTTTGATAAGACTCAAGTCTTTTTATCTCTGTATGTTCAACGTCTGAATATAGTTACTGTTCAATATGTTGAACAGATGCATTAGTGAATGGGGACATATGGATGATTCTGGATGATTCTGATAGAGTTTCATTTTTCTCTGGAGCTGTATATTGACTAGATGTTGGAAAGAAAAGATTTACAAGTAACAACTATTTTCTTCGCTTGTGTGACAGGTGAATTGGCACCTATTAGTGTTTTGTGCAAATATCGTGTGTTGCAAATCAAAATAATTTCTGAAGTTATATATTACTCTGTAGTGGTTATTTACAACCTTTTTAGAATTACAATGACCTAATGTTTCCCAGCACTACTAAAATATATGAAATATTTTTATTAAATGAATCAAAATAATTTATTTTCATCCATCCTTAAGACTTTTCCGTCACTTTATTTCACATCCTGAATACCTCTTCAGTCCATTTAATTATCATCAGGATTGATATCACCCAAGACTAAACTACCATTATTTCTGGCCTTTACTACTGTAATAGCCACCCAATCCATCTTACTGCATCAACCACTGTTTTTCCTCTAATTCATCCTCCACACTGCAGTAGAATAATATTGCTGCCTGGAATGCTCTCCCCTCCCTCACCTCCAGTTATCTCCTATTCATACTTCCTATTTGAGTGCAAATGTCACCTTCTCAAGGAAGTCTTCTTGATTCACCAGATCTATTTTGTGCTTTCATAGAACCCCGTATTCTTCTTTTTCATTTTGAAATAATTGTAGATCTATATGCTGTCATAAGGAATAATACAGAGTTCCTGTACAACTTTTATTCAGCTTCTCCCAATTATAATATCTTGCAAAACTGTAGTACAATAGCAAAGTTAGGATACTACATTGACACAGCCAAGAAAAAGAATATTTCAGTGACCGTAAGGATCCTTCTTGTTGCTCATTTATAGCCACACCCACTTCCTTCCCACCCTCTCCACCTCCCTGACCCCTGGCAACCGCTAATCAGTCTCCATTTCTATAATTTTGTTGTTTCAAAAAATTTTACCATAAATGGATTCATACACTATGCAACCTTTTGGAGTCATTTTTTTTCACTCAGTATAATTCCCTGGAGATCATCCAAGCTGTCGTGTGTATCAATAGTTTCTTCTTCTGTATTGCTAAAAAATATTCCTACTTAACAGCATTTTACAATGTTTGTAAATATTAATTTGTGTGATTGCTTGGTTAATGGCTGTCTCTCTAACTAGACTACGTACTCCATTAAGGCAAGTATAATTTCTCTTTGATTCCCCTAATACCTCCTACACCTAGTACACTATAGTAATTTATTAAATATTTATTGAATAAATGATTTATTAAGATTACTGGTAGGCACCCCAGAGTATGTCAAACCAGAATTAGTTGTCACTGCTATGCATTAAGGTCTAATTGTGTATTTTTTTGCTTACTTGTGAATTCTTTTATTCAATAATATTTCACTGTTTACTATGTATCTGGTACTTTTCTAAGCACTGGGGATACAACAGCAGTAAACCAAAAGAGCCAAAACAAACCCCTGCCCTCTGGAACTTACGTTCTAGCCTGTGAAGCTAAACAATCTTTAAAAAGTAAATGATATTTAATATGAAAATATTGATAAGTTTAATGCAGATGAATAAAGCCTGGAATGGGGATAGACAATCCAGGAGGCGTTAGAATTGTACATAACAGAGTAGTAAGGGAAGGCCTCACTGAGAAGGTAACATTTGACCAAAAACCTATAAGAGGTGAGGGGGTAAATCAGTTGGCTATCTGAGAGAGGAACATTGTAGGCAGAAGGAACAGCAAGTATAGAGTCTTTCCAGAGTGTTTGAGCAAGGGAGTACTAGAGCTGAATGAGTGAGAGGATAAGTATTAGGAGATGAGGTCAAAGAAATAATGAGTCGCTAGATCTGCACTGTCCACTACAATATCCACTGGTTGCATGTGGTTATTGAGCCCCTGAAATATGAATAGTTCAAACTGAATTATGATGTCAGTATAAAATACACACCAGATTTTGAAGATTTAGTACAAAAATGAGAATATAAAATATCTCATTAATAATATTTTATTTTGGTTACCTTGTAAAGTGATAATATTTTGTATATATTGGATGGAATTTATTAAAATTAATTTTGCCTGTTTCTTTTTAGTGTCGTTATTAGAAAAATCTAAAATTGTATAAGTTGCTCACATTAGATTTCTATTGGAGAGCACTAGAATATATCATATACACCCTGGTGTGCAATCTTAAGGCTTTTGTCTTTTACTCTGAGGTGGGGAACCATTGGAAAGTGTTGATCAAAGGGTCAAATTATCTAATTTCCGCTTTTAGCTGGTCTGCTCTGTTGAGAATAGATTGTAAGGGCAAGGATGGAAGCAGAGAGACCAGACTTGAGTCCATTACACTAATTCACATAAGAAATGATGGTAGCTCAGGTCAGTTTGGTAGTGGTGGATATGATGGGAAGTGGTGAGACTCTGAATTTATCTTGATGATAGAACCAATAGGATTTCATGACAGACTGTGTGATGTGGAGCATGAGAAAAAGGAAAAGTCAAAAGTGTCTCCAAAGTTTTTGGCTTGAGCAACTAGAAGGATTGAGTTACCATTCATGAACACAAGAAAAACTACAAGTGGAATAGATTTGAAGGAGATCAAAAGTTTGGATTTGAACATATTAAGTTTGAGATGCTTATTAGACTTCAAATTGGAGATATCAAGTAGGCAACTGGATATAGAAGTCTGGCTTTGAGGAAAAAGACCTAGGCTGGAGATAACATTTGGGAGTCATCAGCACATAAATGGTATATTTAAAGTCTTTTGAAACTGGATGTGGTCACCAAAAGAGTTAGTTTAGATAGAGTAAAGAAAGATCTAAGGAATGAGCCCTCCAACTTTATGAAGTTAAGGAGGAAAGAAAACCTGAAAAGAAAGCATTTCTTATTCACATGTATTTTATTGCTAAAATATTGTTTTTCTTATTGAACTTCATTATGTGAAATCGTTAGACATTCCCTTTGCAGCTATTAAAGCATGAGTCCTGCTTTCCTTTAATCTCTCTGGTTTTCAAAGGTCCCCAGCCCTTGGTCATATACTTTCATGCCCTGAAATGACCAGTGAATAATCTGAAAATCTGACAAATTAATGTTAAGTGGATAATAATGACTTATTGGTTACCACATCCAGATAGCACACTGACCTTTTAAATGGAGACTTCAAATCTTCTAATTCAAGAATTTGGTTATGGAGGACTATTACAGGCTTATGAAGTAGATCATTTTGTGCCCTGGGTCAACTATGTGAAGTAGATGACTAATAACAGCATGATGTGTGAAAAGAGCACTGCACCAGGGAGTCAGGAATCCCAAGTTCTACTCCCAGCTCTACCGTTCATCAGCTGTCTCCATGGCTCCTCAAAGCTGGTCTGACTAGAGTACCAACTGTTGTTAAAGTTTTTACTGGTTAGATGTAAGGACAATGTAGAGGGATTTCCAAATAGCTAAATATATTTAATTTTAATAACTATCCTTTTTACTGAGAGTATTTCCCAACTATTGCATTAAAATGGGTAATAGGAGATGGCAATAGGTGTAGTAGGTATGGTAGTAGATGTTATTTTAAAGGTTTTTCCTTCGCACATACACACGCACCAGTTGGCAACTTTCATTTATGATTTATTTATAAATCTGCTTGTCTATAAATGGTCCTATTCCATGGAGTCCAGAAGTCTGAGAACCACTAATATTAGATAGGTCACTTTAGCTCTCTGGGCTTTGTTTGTTTCTGTATTCCTAATTAAATAATAAGAGTATATATAAATGCAAGGAAATGAAACACACTGGCTTCAATATAAAGCAATCTTTATGGTGGAGTAAAAGAGGAGAAATTGATCGGGGTTAGACATCAACTGTATCTATAAGATTCTAAAAGAAAAATATATGCAGCAAACATGGCAGTATGTTAACGTCTATATGAATGGATGGTGAGTACATGGGTGTTATTGTCCCTTCTATTTTGAACAATTTCATAATGAAAGTAAAAATTAAAAAAATAATAATAAAGGTAAGTCAGACTATGTGAATATGTTTTGGAGTCAGAATAAAGTTCAAATCTTATCTCTGTCATTTATTAATTTGACCTTAGAAAGTCAATTAGCCATTTTACTTACTCTTCAGTTACATTTTAGTGATAATAATCCCAGCCTTGAAAGGTTCTTATAAGAACTAGACTCTTCAAGGCAAGAAACAAAATCTCATTCACTTTACTTCAACTGGTAAAGGTTTTACTGTGTAAGGAAATTAGGCAGATGGTCAGGTCTCACCAGAATATCCATGCAGCTAAATGTCATTAGAACTCAAAGAAGAGTTGAAGAATTAGAAGTCTTCCAACCAACTCTAATGACTCAGTTATTTTCTTACCTTCTAAGCCAGAATTGATTAATCTTCTATCATAAGAGTTGCTTAGCTTTTCTTTCCTCCCACATTTGCCACTCCTACCATTATCCTGGTACTTCCCACTCTCCAAGACCTTCTTCACTCATAGCTTCTGACACTTCATGTTATTTGCATAGTATCTTCACTTTGGGGTCATTTTGCTTTGGAACCTTCTATCAGTCAATAAACTTTTTTTCTCTATCATAGTTAACTTGATTTCACTAATCTCTATACTGTGGTAAGGAGTTTCCCACCAAGATATCTTGAAGCTTCCTTGCCAAATATAGATTTCCTGTGTTTGATGAGGTACCCTTCCAGTAAACTGTGGTCAAAAGGACCAGGTCATATGGTACAGAACACAGCCATCTTATCAATGAAGAATGAAAGCCTGCACAAATGAAGAATGAAGGTAATAAAAGATACTCCAACAGCACATGAATTGGTCCATCTAGGTTATGTATGTAAAGGGCCTAGGACAGTATCTGGTACAAACACACAGGAGGGTTTCCTTATGTGGACCTGGAGGAGTAGGAAGTCATCCAAGATATGATCATGACTAAAAGCTCTAAAGGAGGAATAGGAGTCAGATAGGCAAAGGTATAGCAGGATAGGAAGAGAAATATAGAATAATACAGGCAGAGGAAGGAGCATATCCAAAGATCCAAAAGCCAGAGAGAGTATGGTAGGCTTGGGGTGAAACCAGTGGACAGTTAGCCATTAATGATTAGGTAGCTAGTAACTAAAGATTTTTAGGCAGTTATTAATTGTAGCTTTTAGTGGTTTTCCCACCCATCGTTAGCTGTGCTGCTTAGGCAATATATTATCCGACTCCCACTAGATTCCTCAGAGATAACATCCCTGACGCTTGGGTCACCATGCTAAGGGGTGCTGAAGTTGTTTTTCAGGAAGCAATAGTCAACCCCTGTCCAGTTCAGGCCATTTGAGACCACCAATCCACTAACTGGGCCTGCTCAGGTGTCCAATATATGACTTCCTGACCTAAGGAAACTAAAAACTCCATTCTCAGATCACGCTAACACCACCATTTTGCAAACATGCATCCTATGTAGAGCCATAAGCTTGGCTACGCTTGTGCAGATCATTAATTACCACACCCCTCCATACCTCCAGTCATCTATCCCTGCACTTCAGACCACCCTGCCCCTCTATCCCATAAATATTCCTAATCCCCATTTTCATGAAGGCAGATTTGAGATTTGTTCTCTCATCTCCTCACTTGGCTACCTTGTGAATAAACCCTTTCTACGCTGCAAACTTGTCACCTCGGTGACTGGCCTATCGTACAGCAGGCAAAATGAACCTGGTTCAGTAACAGGGATACAGAGTTTTGTGGAATATAGAATTTGAGGTGGCAGAAGCAATCATTGTGAAAGTTGACAAATTAAAAAATGCAGAAATTTCAGTAATGGATTTGTATTTGTATGGGGGGAATAATTTTCCCTCTACCCTTCAAGATTCTTGGCTGATGTCCCCCTATAATAAAAGACAGATTAACAGGATGAAAACAAACAGAAGTTTACTAACATGTATACCTCCTGTATACATGGGAGAGACCCAGGCAAACTGAGTAACTCCCCAAAACGGCCCAAACTACCACCTTACGTAGATCTCCGGCTAAAGACAAAAGAAAGATGTTGGTGGGGAGGGAAGACCAGTTAAGGGAGGTTACCAGGAAAAGCACACTAAACAATGTTAAGGTTGTTAAGCAGATTTAAGTTGTTGCCTTCTCCACTGATAACAGTTTCTAGAGATTTAGTTATCCTTCTATTCCTGGTACAGAGGGAGCTACCCTGACAAATGGAGATTTCCCTTATATGTGTAAATGTCCCTTAAAAAAGGATAACTTTTACTTGTTTTTCAGAGATTCTCCTGTGTCTGCTGTTTCTTAAAAATAATCAGCTCAAGATAATCCTTTTGCCAAAGAGGCAAATTTTGGGGTGACATATTCTGCTCCCCTTCATATTCAAGAAGTCATAAAACTTGAAGTTTATTGAGAATCAAAAGCATACTATAAAAAATGTGCAAGGTTTTTACCTGATATGCTTAACTTTTAAATATGGTAATAGAAGGCAAATAATCACCTTCATATATAGTGAAGGGGAGCAGAATTTGCCACCATAAAATATGTCTCTTTGGCATAAGGATTGTCTTGAGCTGATTATTTTTAACAAAGAGCAGACGTAAGGAAAACTTTGAAAAATGACTAGAAGTTACCCTGTTGTAAGAAAAATTTACTTTTATAAGGAAAATCTCCATTTGTAGGGGTATCTCCCTCTCTGTAACAGGAAGAGAAGGATGACTTTAAATCTCTAGAATCTCTTACCAATGGAGAAGGCAAAGACTTAAATCTACATAACAACCTTACCCTTATTTACTGTGCTTTTCCTGATAACCTCCCATAACTGGCTCCCCTACCCCCCAACATCTTCTTTTGTCTTTAGCTGGAGATGGTATTTAAGGTGGTGGCTTGGGCCATGTCAGAGGGTTTCTCAGTTTTCCTGGGTCTCTCCCATGTATACAGGAGGTATACATGTTATTAAAATTTTGTTTGTTTTTCTCCTGTTAATCTCCCTTTTATTATAGGGGGTTCTCAGCCAGAACCTAGAAGGATAGAGGGAAAATTATTTTTCTTCCCCCCACAATAGTAAATCTTCATTCTTTTGCAGCAGCTGGGAGAAAGACACATCTGAATTGCTGAAATTATGAATTATGGGATATTTTAAGAGGAATTGTTTTTAAACTTTCAAGGTTATAAGACTTTCATATATACTATTAGTAGCCAAATTTGAAAAATGCTTCCACATAAATATTATTATTTAATTGTTCTTAATCTCCTATAAATTAGGTAATATAATATTCATCTCCATTTTTTTTCTATAAACTCTTAGAGTCTCAAAGAGGCTGATAACTTCCTGGCGGTCTCAAAGGCAAATCATGAATGCGCTGAGTCTGGAGTCATTTGTTTCACTCCAAATTCCCTGTCTTCTTCATTGCACAAGCTGTCTCTGAAAATAATGTCCTGGTTGTTCTCTGACAGCAGAGCATTTAGAGTTAAGGATTATTTGTTTTTTTGGTTTTATGCTTTAAAGTAATGAGGATGAACAAACTGCACACTGTTTTGCTGATTGTACATGCCACAACTACTACTCATATGGACTATGATATAAATGATGCCTCCTCTATCTAGAGTTATGCAGAGAAGGCACAGATCAATCAACATTCCTATAATCAACAGTTCACATTTTCAAGGCAACTAAAAACATACCAGGGCTAAAAGTGAGTTTAGAGACCATCAAATCCAATTATTTCACTTTACAGATGAAGAAACAGGCCTGCAGATTTAGTTCATGTTTATGAGATCAGAAACCAATCTTTTTGATTCCCAATACATTGCTCTTTATACAATAAATAAGTTTTAGATACAGTTTTTGGCAATGGAAGAAACTAATCTACCAAGAAATGAGATCATTAACCTAGTAACCTAGGTTTTAGTTGAATAGTTAACATAATACAGTAATATGATACAGTGATATAATATATGGAGATATTATTACTATTACTTAGATCAGTGATTCCCAATGTTGGGGCCCAGGTCAGGCAGGCACAAAATATCCCACAATAGCATGTTGATTATTTTGAATTAAATTACTTGAGAAGCAGCTGATGCAAAAAGGGCATTTTGACTCTCTCTGTTTCCCCTGACAGCAGGAAATAAATCTCCCATGTGAAAGGTACCTTCTCTGCACCAGGAGTTAGGGAGGCATCCTTAGCACCAAAACAGGGAATTCAGGGCTGAGAAGCCTATATACAAACCTTGTTAATTTTTCATTAATTTACTACCCCAAGCCCAAACACTGCTTAGATTCCTTACTAATTAAGCACACAAACTTAAGTTTCTTTGTCGTGTCAAATTCTCACAAATTTATTGTTTCTTTGTATAAAAAGTATAAAAGTTGACTGCTTTGGTCACTTCTCTGAGCATCATTTTTTACGATCTCTCCTATGTACATATTAAATTGTTTTTTCTCCTGTTAATCTATCTTGTGTTAAATTTATAATTAGTCCAGCCACAAGAATTCAAGAGAGGTAGGGGGGAGATTTCTCCCTCCCTGACATCAAACTTAAGCGTCTGTCAGAATCACCTAGAAGACTTTTTAAAAATAGATGGCTGGGCTACTAGCCTGGTGACATAGTGGTTAAATTCGCGTGTTCTGCTTCAGCAGCCCAGGGTTCACAGGCTCAGATCCTGGGCATGGACCTACGCACCGCTTATTGAGCCACACTGTGGCAGGCGTCCCACATATACAATAGAGGAATATGGGCACGGATGTTAGCCCAGAGACAATATTCCTCAGCAAAAAAAGGAGGATTTGAAATAGATGTTAGCTCAGGGCTAATCTTCCTCACACACACAAAAAAGAAAACAATAAAAAAAAAACAGATAGCTGGAATCTATCCCCAGAGTTTCTGATTCAGCAGGTCTGGAGTAGGGTTCAAACATTTGTATCAGCAGCAAATGCTGCTGGATCAGGGACCACACTTTGAAACTATTGGTTTAGCTCAAAGGTTTTAAAGCCACCTTATCTGCCACTTAAAGCTGTGTGACCTATGGCACATTAATCTTTGAGCCTTAGTTTTCTCATCTGTAAATTAATAATATGTGCCTTATATAAATTTATCATAACATGAAGCAATATATGTAAAGAACTATATGCCTGATACTGATATCTAAGGCACTTGATACATGGTTGCTATCATTATATTTTTTATCATTATCATATTGATTTTCTAAGCATTCAAATTCACCAGGCACAGATAACTAAGTTAATCAACTAGAGCTACTGGGGCTCCTTTGGAACTCTTATAGACCAAAAAAATTATTTTTTTTTTGCATACAAATATTTGTATTCAGTGCTGCTGAAAGCACTTGAAATAGTTTCCTCAGTAAAGTAAAAAGTTTGCCTACCCCTCGTTCCCCCATTGAGCTTAATAAACTATCAATTTGCTTGGTAGAACCCTTCTTTTTCTTTAGAAGGTAACTGGTTTGAACTGTCATCAATTTGAGTTACTGGGGTCTGCATTAATGAGGTGTTACTGTGTGTAATATTTTTAAGTGTGGGAGTCTTTGTTTAGGAAATAGAGTTTTTATGGAGGTCAAATACTTTTATTGATTGTTTGACAAATATCTCTTCAAATTCAAATGCTTCCTGTCTGGAGGTAAATAATCTCCAAGACATTTGAGCAACACATAGAAAGAAAGCCAATTCTTTTAAACCCCAAATGTCAGCTAGGTGGTAAAAAGAATTCTGTTGAGTGTATTCAGGGAGGAAAGTAATTTTTTTTTCTGAGCTCTCCTTGCTACTGTGCCACTCTATATTCTGGGGCTTGCCTCCTGGCAGATTGTTTCATTATCCAGCAGTATCATTAATCTTTTTTATTAGCACCTTAAAAATAAACAAACAATGATTTTGTTATGTTTGACACAAGCAGTGCATTTTAATTTTGTAGGCTTGTGTTATAGACTTGAAAAAAAACTACAACAATTCAGATTGAAATACTGCACTCAATTCTTAACAATATGAAAACATTATTCGATGTGTAGAAATATAATGGCATCTGTTATGCATATTAAACGAAGCAAGCTATTTTTGCATCATCCACATGGAGCTTTGGATTAAGTAGGAAAGTTAGTATTAATTACCACTGAAAAATTAAAACTTGTCATTCAATTTTGTACTCTCCATGAAATTGAGTCAATACTTCATGAAATATACTCAAAATCATTTGATGAAGACCACACAAAAGAATGTATATGGATCAGTTAAATGATAAGAAAAATTTCGAAGTCATTAAATACAAATAAAAGATATTTGCTGCCATCACACAATTTTTTTCCAACTTCTTAAGCCTAGATTTTCTTAATATGTATATTAGGAGAGAGTAAAATTCATTAATTATAATAAAAAATGAATAACTAAGTATAGCAAAAACTAACATTAGTTATATGGTCATATTTGCTTTTATTCAAGGCATTCACATCTATCATCTTACAGATTTATAAATTACAGATTTATTTGTTTACTGTGATGCAGGGTTTCCTAAATCTGTGCACATATGAGAATCTTCTCAGAGATTTTTTTTAATGACTGATTTTTGAGGCTACATCCTAAATCTATTAAATCTCAGTCTTCAAGTCTAAGGCCCAAGAACCCATATATTTTTTCTTTCTCCACTAGTGGTTCTATTGCGATTAACAGGTCACCAGGCATTTGAAAAACATTGTTATAATGCACATTTCATGAGTGTTGTCAAATGACAATACTAAAACAATTCAGTACTGAGTTGGATGTCTTTTATTCAAGGGAAAACAATCCATGGATTGAAGGAGTACAGTGACTCATAAACAGTGAGGGATTTTGGGATGAGTGAGTTTTATAGTCTTAGAAGAGGCACTGCATCTTCTAAGAAATAAGGCATGATTGGCTAGGAGGTTGATAATTTCCTTATAAGGCTAGCAGGTCTTATATTTTAGGGTAATGTAAGCTAGCTAAAGCTAAATTAGAGGACTGTGACTGGTGTATGTTAAGTTTCCTGGACGGGTGTTTCCCCTAAGTGCAGGCTGACCTAGGTGTAGATTTGTGACGTGGGCCAGGCCACTGGGGTAACTTTCATTTTGTGGGACCCAATATGCAAATTAAGTTTATCATTGTTTTTATTCTAAAGGCTTTATATATGGTCTTAAATGTGAGTTTCAGCTTCTGAGAAAAATAGACAAGCAGAAATGCCAGAGATGTCATCTTATTGTTTCCCAGAAATTATGTGTAAAAAAAGAAAAATCAGCAAAAGTACCTAAAATAAATGACTAAAATCAAATATACTATACATTATTATAGAAATAACTTTCATAGTCCACCATTAGCTGACATGCTATCAAAACTTGACTCCAAAAGAACACTTATTTAGAAGTGAAGTTCCTGGAATGGAAGTAGAAATAGATCTTGGCTTCTCTTTCTCCAACTTCGGATCAAGCCACGCCTTAATAAAAGCACATATGTAACCCAAACACTGAGTGATAAAAATAATACATTCACAAAGTAGCCTTATTACCAGCCCTCATTCTATGGTAGTATTTCATTGACAGCAAAAGTATCTCCTTCAGCTCTAGGGCTCCTTCCAAAATGGGAGCAAATCACTCCAAATTTTTGAAACTAGCTTAGGATTCAGATATGAAACTAGGAGACAAAGCATTTTCCCAAATTCCTGGTCCCTGAGGATTAGAAATTAATTGTACACAGACAGGAAAAATTACTGTAAGTAAAATATTATGAAAGAAAGAAAATTCAGAAAAATACAATTGATGTGGCACTACAAACTTGTGGTAAATACATTGTTTTATAAATGCTTTTAGAAAAACCAGCTTTCTATATGAAGAAAAATAAAGCTATTTATTATATCCAAACATAAGCATGAGTAGATTAAAGACCTAAATCAAGAGGTAGAAGCATAAACCAAAGATGAAAATGAAGGAGAATAACCTTGTGATTTTGGAGTAAGGAAAGACCTCTCAAGCAATGGTAAAAAGGACACACCATTAGGCAAGGGGTAAAAAAGATAAATATGATTATATTAAAAAGTATGAATAGAAATTATGTGTAGACTCAACTTCCTTAGTTCAGCAAAATAGCCTGATTTGGTCATTTTAGTTTTTAGCTAAACTGCTCTCAGATACACCTCTAATTAGGCTTGGATTGAGAGGAAGATGGCTCAATTGCTCTGCATAAAAACTGAAGTTGAGTGGGGGAATCAGAGGTGAATGAGCTGGTGATTAGATGGAAGGAGGAAATGAGCATGAAGAGTGGGAGAGAGAAAGAGAGAGAATTTTAAGAACAGACATATATAGTATTCATTTTCAGATTTTCTTCTGCTTGTTTCTGATATGAAACAGTCCCCTGTACTCCCCTTCCCTGTTCTCTGTTACCTTTAAATCTTCTGTTTTATAATGATAATACTACTTACAATGACTATGTGTGAATACACAAAATCAAGGAAGGGAGACTATGTTTCACGTTTGCGTTTGTGCAAGGTGGAGAAAAGGAAACAGCCACAGAGCCCAGTTAGGTAGAAATTAAATATTCAACAAAAACAGAAATATATGAGACAAGAATGACCAAGAGTATCATACATGCATCATGATCAGGATATTTGGAAGGATGCAGGGTTCTTCACTATATATGGCAAAGGGTTTCAAGTAAATATAGGAGCATCTTAAATGCACAGGGTCATCCCCAGCTGACAAACTCATATATATGGGAAAAGTTAAGCTAATCAGATTCTTTATCCCTGAATTTGAATCTTGAATGGAGTAACACAAAGCCAAAAGTGGTTGGTGTTCATTTATCTTAACAATGGTTTTTTGAGGAAGCTCTCCATTAAATCCTACTCCCTAAATCTCCAGAGTTGTTTCAGTTCTTTTACTTTCCAAGGTTATTTTGCAATCAGGAATTTTAATTAATACACCTGTAAAAGCTGCTTGGCCTGTGTACCACCAGATTGTGAGGTGGGAACTACATACTTTTTATTACCAATATTCTATTCAAACTGTAGCTTCTCTGTTCTCATGTTAAAGCATTATTCTAACGTCTCTGCCATCCAGTTGTATATCTCTCCCTGTCTGTGACTTTTAAAAAATTTTTGGTCACTATTTAATATTCATTAAAAGTATTGGCACCTACTCACAATTTTCTATTCCCCAATCCCTGCCATCATACTTGGTGAATTCTATGCTCATACATACAATAAGTGACTACCATTTTTCTTTTTCACGCCACTTCAGGCATTCACTCCCACATCATGAATCTTGCCATCACTCATAACTGATCCATTTCTGAAATACTGAATTCAAATAACCTACTTTTTAATAACTTCTTTTATTTATTTTAATTTTTTTGTTTATTGCAGTAACATTGGTTTATAACATTGTATAAATTTCAGGTGTACATCATTATACTTCTATTTCTCATAGATTACACCATGTTCACCACCCCAATACTAATTACAACCCATCACCACACACTTGTGCCGAATTATCCCTTTCGCCCTCCTCCCTCCCCCCTTCCCCTCTGGTAACCACCAATCCAATCTCTGTCTCTATGTGCTTGTTTGTTGTTGTTATTATCTACTACTTAATGAGGGAAATCATACAGTATTTGACCTTCTCCCTCTGACTTATTTCACTTTGCATAATACCCTCAATGTCCATCCATGTTGTCACAAATGGCTGGATTTCATCGTTTCTTATGGCTGAATAGTATTCCATTGTGTATATATACCACACCTTCTTTATCCATTTGTCCCCTGATGGGCACTTAGGTTGCTTCTTTTAATTCACGCTTTCTCTCTCCTCCCCACTACGTATTTTCTATGACCTCATTAAATATGGCATTTCCTTGGTTCTACTTCATTTTCTCCCACTTTATTAGCCCCTCATGAATTTATTTCCTTTTCTGCCCAGTGTATTCCTCCATGACCTATCATTTTATTTTCTTACCATCACCCTTAATTCTCTTGGCCACTTGTCCCACTTTTGCATCTTTCCTTCAAAATCTCCAGCCCTGGATTAATTGAACCTGCTGCCATATTCACTGGTGCACTGAAATAGTTGAAAATTGTAAGAAATCTCTTTGGATTACTACCATAATGAGTTGATGGTGTTCAATATCATCTTGATCGTTATCTTTGATCATTGAACTATTCTCAATCATATTTTCCTTTTCTCTACAACTCACACTTCCTCCCAAACCTTACTCCCAACACAAGAGTGTGCCCATTTCTTCAACCTGTCACTCTATCTCTTTATCTTTAGCCTATAAGCATGACTCTCTCTTCCATTACAAAGAGACCCTCTGTGTATCTACCTTTCATCCACCTGTAGCTAAAACCATCTCTCATTCCCATTCCCATAAACTCATCTTAATCTCTTATGCTTTTCTTTCTCCAAATCAAAATGGCAATGACATGCTCTTGCTCAAAAAACTTTAAATTTTGATCTAACGTTTTTCAGTCACAGAAGATCATACTTACTTTGGTTTACTTGTTGTTTTACCCTCAGGAACCAGTGAAAACCACTTGACTTATGTAGCTTAGTGTGTGTGGTACTTATTTCTTATACGACAGTGGTTCTCAACCAAGAATTCTAAATCAGAACTTCTGGTGGTGATACCCAAATATGTGTGTTTTTAAAACGTAAGCCAGGCACTACTGATTGGCACCCCTGGTTAAGAAAGAACAACTGTATTAGATACTCTAAACATAAAGAGTAGGGAGTTTTTCCATTGACGTTTAAAGTAGCTATTGATAAGTATGTATTTACTGCCATTTTTTAACTTTTTTTTTTCTCAGTGTTTTAGTAGTCCTTCTCTGTTCCTTTCTTCTTCTATACAGAATTGATGATCACTTTAGTTTGGCCTCTGTCTGAAAGCTGTACTCTTTAACTCCCCTCCTCCCTCCTTTTATGTTTTTGATATCATATCTAACCTCTTTTTTGTGCATTTGTATCCATTACGTTCTTATCATGGAAATAGATAATTTTTCCTATTTGTGGTCTTCTCTTTTCCCCTTAAATCAGTCCCTTTAACATTTCTTGTAACACTGGTTTCTTGGCGACAAACTCCAAGGGATAATTTGGTACATGTGTGTGATGATGAGTTGTAATTAGTATTTTGGTGGTGAACTTGATGTAATCTATGCAGAAATAGAAGTATAATGATGTACACCTGAAATTTTTACAATGTTATAAACCAATGTTACTGCAATACACAAAAAATTAAAAAAAAAGAAGAGTAGGGAGTTTTTAAAGTTACCAACCATTGTACAAGAAAATAGAAAATTGAATAACTTTTTATTTTGATGGCTCACACAAGGGAAATGGTAAAGAATTTCACTTATGGTTGCCTGTAATTTCCTTAATACAATTGGAAATATCTGAGAAGCAGGAGCAATACCTTACATTTTGGTATCACCCATTCTTTTAGAGGTGAGGGAGGGTGGCATGGTCTTTGGATTCAGGTTGACCTTTGAACACATCCTACTCTAACTATTTACCTCTGACAAGGTTACTTAACCATCCTGAGTCTCAGTTTTCTGTTTGTAAAATGAGATAGTAATAATACCTACCTCATTGAGCTGATGTAAAAATTAAATGAGATAATATATGTAAAGAATTTAGCAAAGTATCTGGCACATTGTAACTGCTCAAAAAAAAGTAACTACTTACTGTCTTGCTCATAGTACACATATTAGGCACTTGAAAAGTCTTCCTGTTTCTCATGTCTGTTCTTAGAAAAATAGTTACTACCATGCTAAGCAAAATAAGTCAGAGGGAGAAGGTCAAATAACGTATGCTCTCACTCATAAGTAAAAGATAAAAACAACAACAAACACACACACACAGACAGAGACTGGATTGGTGGTTACCAGAGGGGAGGAGGGGAGGGAGGTGGGTAGAAGGGGTGATTAGGCACATGTGTGTGGTGATGGATTGTAATTAGTATTTGCTTGGTGAACATGATGTAATCAATGTAGAAATAGAAGTATAATGAGGTATGCCTGAAATTTGTACAATGTTACAAACCAACGTTACTGCAATGAAAAAATAAATTAATTAAGAAAGAAAAAAAAAGAAAAATAGTTACTACCATTTGTGTAGCACTTTACAGTTTGCGAAGGGTTTTTTTTTTTTTTTGAGGAAGTTTGTCCCTGAGCTAACATCCATTGCCAGTCTTCCTCTTTTTTCTCCTCAAAGCCCCCAGTATATAGTTGTATATCCTAGTTGTAGGTCCTTCTAGTTCTATGTGGGACGCCACCTCAGCATGGTTTGATGTGCGGTGAGTAAGTCCGCGCCCAGGATCGGAACCGGCGAACCCCAGGCTGCTGAAGCAGAATGCACAAACTTAACCGCTTCGTCACCAGGCAGGCCCCAGCAGTTTACTACATGTTTTAACTTACATTATTACAATTGATCCTTACAAAAAATGTTAGGCATATTATGCATATTTTACAGGTTAGAAAAATGAGCCACAAATGGGCAATTCAGCTAAAATAAGAAACTTGGACATGAGAGAACATAGTGTGTTCAGGGAACTTCCATAGATTGAGAGGGAAGAGTGCAAAAAAGATTAGGCTTGAAAAGTAATCTTGAAACTATAAGTCGTATAGTGATTTACAACCATGGTTACTGCTGATATATATGTACACAACTATTTTGTTTCAGAGTTGCCTCCAGAACCATAACCAGACTGGACAAAATAACATAAATGGTTATCAAACTAATCTAAATCCCTAGGTTTTTTTCTGAGATGCATAAATATTTGTGGGACTTTCCCATAATATCGTCTTGCTAATGACATAATAATAGCACATCTATTAATAGAATCAATGTCATGACATATGGAGAAGATTGATAAATGAGGATCACACCCACATCTTTCTATTTATTTAGACTATTGATTTCAGACTCTAGCCAATCTTGTGTCTTTCAAAATAATCACGCTTTTAGTTCATTTGATCAGCATGGGTTTTGTTGATTTTTCTTTCTTTTTAACAAACAGGTGTTTGTTTCTTTTACCCAGCTGAGGTACGATTACTACAGAAGAGCTGCTGGACACTGTGCTCCTACAGGCTTCGGATTTTCTTCCTCTCCCTTGGATTTCATCCAAAGCCAATTTTGTTTAATCTGCCTGCTGCTGCTCTAGAAGTGACATCTGTTCAAATTTACACTCTTTATCATGGCTGACATGTTGTTTGTGTGTCTCTTTACCTCAAGCCTAGTTCCCACTGCCTCTTGCCGATAATTTGTGATTTCTTCCTTCAGTCTATCACAGTTCAGTAGGCATTGTGTTTGTTTATGCAACCTGACTCATATCTCTTATTTTTTATCCCTTGTACTACTTGCAATTATGCTTTGAAGGAAGCTAGAACTTATATGACAGGAAAAATATAGATTAGTGAATTGAGTGGGAACCAAAATAATTTTCCTGCTTTCTTACTTTCAGATACCACCAAAATATGCTCCAGTAATTAGGCAACCTGACCTCCATGAAACCTAGAAAATGTATATCAAGGAACTTACTACATAACGGCCTTTGCAATGTGTATGGGGAGAAATACATAGGAAAGAATGCTCAATTCCAGTTTTTTTTTAGAAGGCTCCTGGCAAAGACTGAGAGTGAATGGAATAAAAATGTATCCCCATGGTAAATATGTGAAATTGTAATTTTAGCCACCAAATTCACTGCAGTTGTATCTAAGCCAATTATTTTTAAGGGAATCCTTTAAAATTGAATCTAAAAATAAAGATGAGAAAAGAGTAGGCATCATTATTCCCTGTGTATTGCACTAGTAAAAAGAGATTAAGATAATATAAGAAGCCGCAGCAGGAAGGCAAATTATTTAAATTCTGAAAGGTGAATTAATTTTGAATACTGATTTTAGGAATATCAAAGAATGCATTATGGGTTAGAAAAATCACATATAAGAGCAATTAACAGCTATTAGAACAGAAACACATGAGAAAAAGTTCAATAGAAATAGAGAGTAAATGCATACAGCAGAAGGGACACGTCTGAGTAATAAAGAGTAGCAGGGCCAGGCAGACCAGTGAAGAATAGTGTAGATGAAAAGCTGGCATGATCAAAAATACTGGTGTTATTTCTCAAAAAAATCTAAATGATAATGGAGTGCCTCTTATGTTGAATTTTTAATGTCTCAAAATCATTCCAAGATTTCATTTGCTTCCATAACATCTCCCAGGAAACAGAACCAGTCAAACAAAAATGAGTGAGAAATATTTATTTACAGTAAAATAGTTCCAATTGTTTACACATTTAGATTCTCTATACATTTGCTACCCAGGTTCCAGATGTAGATATCTATTTCATTGGTTGTCTATGTAAAATGTAAGAAGAGACGCCTTTATGAACTATGTCATGATTGTAAATGCATCAGAACCATCGTCCTTTGATTGTGGGGACTACATGAATAAGGAGAGAAAAAGGAAAGTGCCTTTCAGTTTCCAAAGCTATATTATTTCCTTCTTTTCAACGCTTCTTCCATGCCATATAGTCTATCTAATTTATTTTCCCACTTAGGCAGTTGGGGCTAGGCACCAATAATATGACAACACTTTCAACAACAGTAGTGAACCATCATGACACTTGGAATAATTTCACTGGTGCTGGGAACACTTTTGTTGCATTTTTTTTCAGGTATCACATTAGTTAAATTTTCCTTTATTGAAGAACCTTGGCAGATAAGGGATTTCAAAACCTGGTCTTCTCTAATTACTTGAGGAGTATGAAGATTAGTAGCAGAGAGGTATAAATTATATCGCGTTGAAGACAGGTGGGTTAATGGAAAAAGAAACCAGATTGCAGCAGTATAATGTTTAACTCAAGTACAGGTTAAGAGGAAATTAATGCCTAAGGTGGTTGCTTGTTTTGGAACAGAAACACAATAATGGATCTGATTGATTTCCATAAATTCTCAGCAAATGTCTTCAATTTTATAGGTGGAAAATATGAATTCCGTAACACCTACTGCAGTAAGTGAGCCACTACCTGTGGGGGAAAAAAGCTACTACCCTTGAAATGGTTGGTGAAGGCATTTTTAATGCTATTTTGACCCATACAATTGCTTCATTATTAGGAAATCCAGTGACTGAAACCCTTGCTAAAAATCTGATATTCTTCTTCTTATGGATGATTAATTAACATGTGGAAAACTGTATTGTCCACCTACCGTATGTAAGAGGCTTAGGACATGTACCTAACTGTTTGCATAGTCAAAGACCTTCCTAATTTTTAAATTCATATTAAATAAGTATGTATCGTTAAAAGAAGTGTACCAACTTGGACAAGGACCTCTCTAGTTCAGTATTCTCTCTGTGGCCAGTGGTTTCCAGGAGTGGCTTTTTTATTTTTATTTTTTTGTTTTATTATATTTCTTTTTTCTTTTAGAGAGCATAATTACTGCATACAATGTCAACCTCAAAAGGTTAAAAGTGTTTTTGAGATGTCCTGTTCTTCTCATTAATAAGCTATTATGGATTTTCATTCAAATATTTAAAACATGCTGCTTGAAGCTATTATTAATTTTTACATTTAGATGTGTTTTTAGAGCAATGATTCAATAGAAATTCAGTCCTAATACTAAACGAACAAACTGTTACAATAACAATTATACCAAACTTTCTGAATCACATTGATAATGCATATGGTGAATTGAGAAATTATTCATACAATATATTCCAAATGTAATTTTCTGTGTAGGGATCACTTTAAATGTTAAAATAAAATCGGTGTACGTTGTTTGGTTATAGAAGTTACTCAAAAAGACTACTTCACAGATTAATGGGAATATTAGATTAATTTAGATTTATCTAGATTCTAGAGCACTTCATTTTTCCATGGTATTAGACTATGTTTCAGTTTTCTCTTGAGCTGATGTGGGGATGAGTTGTCTGTGTATATGTGGCTTCAGTTCTTTCTCGTGAAGAGAATATTTGCATGGGGTGCTTATAGCTTGATTTCTTTGCACAGGCTACTGTGCAGCTTAAACTATCTTTTGATGTAAAATGCAATCTCTTTAATTTCCTTCAAGAGCGATAATTATAGATATACTTATGTCAGTTTGGTTGTTGAAGCATTACTTCTTTCCTCACTTGAAATAATGAGTCACTTTTTGCATACTGCCAACCCTGACATTCAAAGGCAAAATAATGTCATTATGTCTTCTCTCAAAAGAATGGCAAAAGAGACTGAACAAACTGGAATCGTTATCTTTTTGAGGATTTTCTCTCTGCTGTAGAATAATGTCTGCTTCTAGAGGAACTATATATTGTAAATTCAACCCCTTTCCCAATATATTGACAGTATAGCATATATGGCTCATTAAGATATAACATTGAGTGTACAATCTATATTCCATATAAATTATAATATTTGAAAAAATGAACTATGTAGACTATGGAAATATTTGCCTGAAATAAATATATTTGGATTTATTAGCATTTATGTTTGTAGAATTTGCTAAAACTTAATACACTCCTTGGAATTTTTTGTGTGTGTGTGTGTGAGGAAGATCAGCCCTGAGCTAACATCTGCCAATCCTCCTCTTTTTTGCTGAGGAAGACTGGCCCTGGGCTAACATCCATGCCCATCTTCCTCCACTTTACATGGGACGCCGCCACAGCATGGCTCGCCAAGCGGTGCATCGGTGCATGCCCGGGATCTGAACCGGCGAACCCCGGGCCACTGCAGCAGAGCGCGCGCACCTAACCACTTGCTCCACCAGGCTGGCCCCTGGAATTTTTTTTTTAAAGTTCAAAATCTGCATCAATGAAGAATAAGTTTAATTATACTCCTAATATTCTTTAAAAATATCTAATGTATTTTGCTCCTTTAATATGTATACATTAAGAGGATTGGGAATTTAATGTGACTTTTTAAGAACTATACTTGAATTTAGAAACTCTATTCATTTCTCATTTTTTTTTTTAGCACTGCTCCTTGCTACCATTCTGCACATAGGAAAAAGTCATATTTTGCGCTATGGTGTTTGTAAGAACAGCTACACTGCAGTTGAGTATTATCTCAGATTCAAAGGGGATTTGAGAAAGCTGCCCAAATGAGAAACTGCTTTCTAATATGTTCATCACTTATTTTTTTTAAATATTGAAGTGAACTTATCCTCTAATATATTGATAAAACTTTAATCAGAAGTGTGGCACTTGAACTCTTAATAGTTATAAAACAATAGTATTGCCCCAATGTATGGGAAATACAAGTTCACTCATGCTGCCTAATGGTCCAAGAGACCTGGTGCACTGTGGACTCGGGGACTTTGGTTTTTCTGTCCCCTTACCTGACACAGACTTGACACAGTGTGGCCTCACAATACCTTGTTTTTTTTTTCTTTTTTAATGAATGATTTAGAGTAAAGTATAGAAATGCCATCCACAAAATTGAATTGTGTAAACACAGCACATGTTTTTATTTAACTTGTCAAACATCCTAGGCTACATTTTTTAAAAAGCTAACAGAATGTTAAAAACGTTGTGATATGTTGGGCCGGCCCCGTGGCTTAGTGGTTAAGTGCTCGCGCTCCAACTATCTACTGGGGCTTTGGGGGAAAATAAATAAAGAAATAAATAAACAAATAAATAAATAAATAAATAAAATTATCTAAAAAAAACGTTGTGATATGTATATGTATATATATTTTTGTAAACTGAAATTTTATTTTACATATGTTAAGAACCATTACCAGTTAATAATAACCTGCATGTATTTTCTTCTTTTGTAAGACGCTTTCTTCTTTGAGATTGTTGGTGGTCATGGTAATAATACATAAAGCTCTAAAATATTTTAGTGCAGATTAGTTTCAAATATTTTTATTTTCTGAAAGGAGCCAGACATATAGGTATGGGTGATCTGAGGAGCACAGCAGGGGAAAACAGGGAGAAAAAGAAGTTAGGACATCACTAAAGAAAAGATATATTCTACTGCAATTTGGCCAGCAATAATCCTGAACAGACCTACAGATTTATTTGTAAAAGTTATTTAACTCTCTGTTTCAGTTTTTTTTTTAACTTTAATTTTTTAATATATTTTAAAAAATTTTAGAACTCTTTTAGCTTTACCAAATTATTATGAAGTAGTATAGAGAGTCCCATATATCCACATCAAGTTTCCTTTATTATTAATACGTTGTATTATTTTGGTACATTTTTCACAATTAATGAACCAATATCGATATTCATTAACTAAAGCTCATACTTCATTCAAATTTCCTCCGTTTTTCTCTACTATCCTTTTTCTGTTCCAGGATTCCATCCAGGATACCACATTACCACATGTAGTAGTTGTGTCTCTTTAGGCTCCTATTCTCTGTGACAGTTTCTCAGACTTTCCTTGTTTTTATGACCTTAACAATTTTGAGGATTACTATTCATGTACTTTATAGAATGTCCCACAATTTTAATTTGTCTGATGTTTTTCTCACAATTAGATTGGGGTTATGGGTTTTCCAGGAGAAGACCATGAAGCACAGTGTCAGTCTCATCACATTATATCAAATAACATACTAGCAATATGACTTACCACTGCTGATACACTAAAAGATGCTCCAGGTTAATCATGTGTATTTTTTGTCTCAGTCCTAGAATCAGCCGTTTTTCTAAGAAACCTTGTAGAATAGCATTGGAAACCCAAACCTGGGGCCTAGATGTTCTCACTGCTATCTGGGCATCATTACTTTTAGGCCTTCTCAGTTAACATAGCAAGGAAATATTTATGTGTATACTAACCTGTGTATATATACAGATACGTAAATATTTTTATATGTAATCATCCATATCTCTATTAAGCTAAACATGCAGTCATACCGATGTCTGCCACTGAAATTCACTACGACATGGATCATACTAGCCTCCTCCCCTTGCTTATCTGTAAACTCACACGCCAACAGTGAGGAGCATGGCTCTTACCATCCACTATCCATTTGCTTAATTGTTCAGTTCCAGTATACGTGTACAGTGGTTTTAGAATTGTTAACTTGTACCATGTGGGGAACAATTTTATCAACTAGACTACAATGCTTATACACAGTTTCTTTTGCCTTTATTCTTATAAACTCCACTCATTTAAACAGGTTTATAAATATTTAGGTTAGGAACTTATCCCCCTATACCTTTCAGTGAGATTATTTTATACACTTGTAATACAGTTAGATTGTTTTGTCACATTTTGCGCTCCATCCTGATTTACTCCAACTTCTTAAATGCTATTTTAAAATTTGCATATGTTCAGTGTAACTCTTTGAGCTGTAAAGAGTTCAATGAGTTTTGACAAGTGAATATTATAAAATATCCACAATTACAGCATTAGAAACAATAGTATCATCATTTTAAAAATCTTCAATAACACCCTCCTTCCCCCAAAAAACCATCTGGCAATCAGTTATATTTTAACATCTCTATAATTTTGCCTTATCTAGAATATCATATCATTGGAATTATACAGAATGTAGCTTTTTAAGAATGGCTTTTTTATTTAGCAATATGCATTTGATTTATCCACGCTTTTTCATGGCTTGTTAGCTCATTTCTTTTTATCACTGAATAATATTCCAATGTATGGATGAATACAGTTAGTTTATCCATTCACCAATTGAAGGACAGCTGAGTTGTTACCAGTTTTTGGCAATTATAAATAAAGCTGCTATAAACATTTGCACGAAAGTTTTTTTGTGTGTGGACATACGTTTTTAAATAAGTTGGGTAAATACCTAGGAGTATGATTATTGGAACATATGGTAAGACTATGTTTAGTTATCTAAAAATTGCCAAACTCTCTTCCAAAGTGGCTGTACCATTTTACATTACCATTAGCAATGAATGAGCTTTCTTGTTGTTCCACATCCTTGCTGGCAGTTTATATTGTCAGTGTTTTTGATTTTAGCCATTTCAATAGGTGTGTAGTGGTATTTCATTGTTATTTCAATTTCAATTTCCTAATGACAAATGATACTGAGCGTATTTTCCAATGCTGACTTGCCATCTGTATATCTTCTTTGGTAAAGTGTTCAGATCTATTGCCCATTTTTTAAATGGGGTATTTGTTTTTTTATTGTTGAGTTTTAAGGGTTCTGTGTGTCTTTTGGATTCAAGTCCTTTATCAGACGTGTGTTTTCAAATATTTTCTCCCAGTTTACAACTTATCTTTTCATTCTTTTAACAGTGTTTTCCGCAAAATGTAAGCTTTTAATCTTAATAAAGTTTAACGTCATTTTTTTCATGTATAATGCATTTGTGTTTTATACAAAAAAACTCATCACCAAACCCAGGATCCTATCATTTTTCCTCTACGCTTTGGTTAAGAAGTTTTATAGTTTTGCAATGTACATTTATGTCTATGGTTCATTTTGATTTAACATTTTTGAAAGCTGTAGGTTAACTTATAATTTCTTGTTTTTGTATACAGACCTCCAATTGTTTCAGCACCATTTATTGAAAAGACTCATTTCTTCATTGAACATTCTTTACTCCTTTGTCAAAGATCTTTTGACTATATTTGTTTGGGTCTATTTCTGGAAAGATCTACTCTGTTCCATTGACATATGTTTATACTTTTTGGCCAGTACCACCCTGTCTGGATGACTGTAGCTTATAGGCAGTCTTGAAATTAAGTAGTGAATCTTCCCATTTTGTTTTTCTTCAGTATTGCATTGGCTATTCTAGATCTTCAGCCTTTTCATATAAACATTAGAATCAGTTTGTCAATATCTACAAAACATCTTGGTGCTATTTTGATCGAGATATCATTAAATGTATAGCTCAAGTTGGGAAAAATTGACACATTGAGTCTTTTAATCCATGAACATGAAATATTTCTCCTTTTTACATCTTCTTTGATATATTTTATAAAAATTAGGTAATTTTCCACACATAGATCCTGAGCATATCTTGTTAGATTTATACCGAAGTATTTTTTTGGTGCTATTTTAAAATGTATTTTTTAATTTTGAATTCCAAAAGTTCATTGCAAGTATCTAGGAAAGCAATTGACTTTAGTATCGTAATCTTGTATCCTGCAAACTTGCTATACTCACTTATTAGTTCCAGCAGATTTTTTTGTTCATTATTTGGGACATTCTAAATAGAAAATCATGTAATCTATGAATAAAGATAGTTTTATTTCTTTCCAATCTATATACCTTTTTTTTTTCCTTGTCTTTCCTTATTGCACTAGTTAGGACTTCAACTCCAATGTTGAATAGAACTGGTCAGGGAGGACATTATTGCCTTGTTCCCAATTTTAAGGGAAAAGTCTTCAGTCTAACTAGTAAATATGTTACTTGAATGCTTTTGTCTTTTATCAAATTGAGAAAATTCCCTTCCATTCTTAATTTACTGAGAATTTTTACCATGAATATGTGTTGGATTTTGTCAAATGCTTTTTCTGTATCAATTGTTATAATCTGATGATTAGTCTTAGTTTTTAACGTGGTAGATTATATTGACTTTGGACTTTTAAACAAGCTTTGTATAATTGAAATAAACTCTATTTTATCATGGTATATATTTCTCTTTATCGTTGGATTAAATTTGCTATAATTTGTTGAGAATTTTTGCACATATATGTTCATAAGAAATATTGGTCTATATTTTTCCTTTCTTGTAATATCTTTATCAGGTTTGGTATTAGAGTCATGCTGGCTTCAAAGAATGAGTTGAGAAATGTTCCCACAGTTTCTATTTTCTGAAAGAGGTTGTGGAGAATTCATATGATTTTTCCCTTAAAAGTTTGGTAGAACTTAATGGTAAAACCACATGAGAGTGATGATTTCGTTTTTGGCAGGTTAGTAATCATTTACTCAATTTCTTTTACAGATAAAAGGCAATTTGTGTTAGCTATTTCTCTTTGTGTGAATTTTGGTAGTTTGTATCTTTCAAGGAATTGGTCCATTTCATCTGTTATCAAATTTGTGTTCATACCATTGTTCGTAATATTTGTTTATTGTCTTTCTTATGTCCTTGCCATCAATAGTGATGACTCTCTTTTCATTTCTGATATTATATTTGTCTTCTCTTTCTTTTTTCTTATTGTGGTAAAATATATATAACATAAAATTTGCCAATTTACCTTTTTTTTTGAGCGTACAATTCAGTGACATTAATTAAATTCACAATGTTGTGTAACTATCACCACTATCTATTTCCAAAGCAACCCAAACAGAAACTCTGTAGCCATAAGCAATAACTCCCCATTTTCCCCTCACCTCAGGCTCTAGTAACTTCTAATCTACTTTCTATCTCTATGAATTTGCTGATACTATATATTTTGTATCAGTGAATCATAAAATATTTGTCCTTTTTTGTCTGGCTTATTTTACTTAACCTAATGTTTTCAAGGTTAATCCAAGGTGTAGCATGTTCCAGAATTCATTGCTTTTTCTGGCTGAATAATATTCCATTGTATATATATATCACATTTTGATTATCCATTCATCTATTGATGGACAATTGGATTATTTCCACCTTTTGGCTATTGTGAATAAGGCTGCTATGAACATTGGTGCACGAGTATCTCTTTGAGTCCCTATTTCAATTCTTTTGAGTATATACCCAGAATGGAATTCCTATCACATGATAATTCCATATTTAGCTTTATGAGAAACTGTCAAACTATTTCCTACAGTGGATGTACCATTTTGTATTCCTACCAGCAGTGCATGAGGATTCCAATTTCTCCATTTCCTCACCAATACTTTTTTTTTAATTATTATAGCTATTCTAGCAAATGTCAAGTGGTATCTCATTATGGTTTTGATTTGCATTTACCTAATGACTAGTGATGTTGAGCATTGCCATAGACCAAATGTTTGTATTCCCTCAAAATTCATATCTTGAATACCAATCCCCCAATGTGACGGTATTTGGAGGCAGGGGCCTTTGGGAGGTGATTTGACCATGAGAGCACAGCCCTTGTGAATGGGATTAGTGCCCTTATAAAAGAGACCACAGAGAGCTCCCTTACACCATCCACCATGTGAGGACACAGCAAGAAGATCACTACCTATAAACCAGAAACCAGGCCCCTACCAGACACTGAATCTGCCTTCACCGTGGTCTTGGACTTCCCAGCCTCCAGAACTGTGAGAAATACATTTCAGTTGTTTATAAGCTACCTAGTTTCTGGTATTTTGTTTTAGCAGCCTGAATTGACTAACACAAACATTTTTTCATGTGCTTCCTGGCAATTTGCATATCCTTTTTAGAAAAATACCTATTCAAGTTCTTTGACCATTTTTTTCAATTGAGTTGTTTGTTGTTTGTTTTTGAATTATAGGGTTTTCTGTATATTCTGGATATAAATCCCTTATCAGATATATAATTTTAAAATACTTTCTTTTATTCTATAGGTTATTTTTTAGCTTTCTTAATAGTGTCTTTGGTGAACAAATGTTTATAATTTTGATAAAGCCCAATTTATCTATTTTTTTCCTTTTGTTTCCTGTGTTTTTGGTGTTATATGTAAGAATACATTGACAAATCCCCAAACATAAAGATTAACCCCTATGTTTTCTTCTAAGATTTTTATGGTTTTAGTTATTATATTTAGGTGAGTGATCCATTTTGAGTTAATTCTGTGAGGTAGTAGTCCAAACTGATTCTTTTCCATGTAGAAATCCATTGTTGAAGCACATTTATTTATTGAAGAGATTATTCTTTCCTCTGAATAAACTTTGAACCCTGGCCAAAAGTCAACTGGCAATTAATGTATGAGTTTATTTCCAGATGCTCATATTTATGCCATTGGGCTCTGTGTTTATCCTGATGCTAGTAACACATTATTTTTATTACTGTAGCTTTGTAGAAATATTTGAAATCAGGTAGCACGAGTTCCCAAATTTCTTTCCTTTTTTCAAGATTGTTTTGGCTATTTGGGACCCCTTGCAATATCATATGAATTTAAGATTAGCTTTTCTATTTCTGCAAAAAAAAGTTGTTGAAATTTTGATAGAGATTTTGTTGAATTTGTAGATCACTTTGGGTAATATTGACATCTTAACAGTATTAAATCTTTCAACCCATGAAGCTAGGATGTCTTTCCATTTATTTATGTCTTCTTCAGGTTCTTTCGGCAATGTTTTGTCATTTTTAGTAAACAAGTCTTTCACCTCCTTGATTAAATCCTTGTCTTTTAATAGGTGTATTTAGATCATTCATAGTTACAATGATTATTTTGATTCATATTAACAATTTTTGTAACTCATTTCTATTTATTGCCAGAGGCTTCTTTTTCTGCCTTCTCTAGTTTTAGTTGAGCACTTTATGTGATCCCAATTTATGTCCTCTCTTAGCATATTAATTATATTTCTTTTTAAAAAGTTTAGGTGGTACCCTAGTGTTTACAATGCATATTATTAACTGATCTAAGTCTACTTTCAAATAACATTATTACACCTCATGTATAATTCAGGCAACCTATAACAACATATTTCCACTTCTCCATGCCCTCCTTTATGATATTGTTGTCATTCACTTTCATTTTCCATGATGTATAATCACTCAATATGTCATTAATATCATTGTTTAACAGTTGCCTTTTAGATCAATTAAGAGTAATAAAAATAAAAGATTTTATTTTACTTTCATTTATTCCTTCTCTGATGCTCTTAATCTCTTTATGTTGCTCTAAGTCTGACTTATATAAAATTTTCTTTCTTCCTGAAGAAAATCTTTTAACAGTTTCCTGCAGGACAGGTCTGCTTGCAATGAATCCCCTCTATTTTTGTGAGTCTGAGAAGTATTTATCTTTCATTTTTGAACAATAATTTCTCTGAATAGAGAATTTTAGTTTCGTGGACGTATTTTTTTCTTTTAACACTTTCAATATTTCACTCAGTTCTCTTCTTGCTGGCATGGTTTCTGATGATAAGTCTGCTTTAATTCTTATCTTTGTTCTTCTATAGATTTTCTTTTTTTCTTTCCAGGTTTTTGCAAGATTTTTCTCTCTCTGGTTTCTGCAGCTTGAATACGATACGCCTAAGTGAGTTTTGTTTTATTTTGTTTGGTTTGGTTTGGTATTTATTCTGCCTAGTGTTATTGAGCTTCCTGGATCTGTAGTCTAATATCCATCATGAATTTTGGAAAGTTCTAGACTATTATTTATTTAAATATTTTTTATGCTCTGTTCTCTCTCTTTCTTCTCCTTCTATTATTTCAATTAATTGCCCCACAATTCTTGGATGTTCTTTTTTTAGCTTTTATTTCTTTTCCTCTCTGCATTTCAGTTTGGGGAGTTTCTATAGAAATATCTTCAAGATCACTGATTCTTTCCTTGGCGGTGTTGAGCTTACTGATGAGTCCATCAAAGGCGTTTTTCATTTCTATTACAGTGTTGTTGTTGTTGCTGTTTTCTAAGATTTTCTTTTTATTCTGCCTCTCTGCTTACATTACCTATCTCTTCTTGCCAGTTGCTTCCTTTTTCCATTAGTGCTCTTAACATATTAATCATAGTCATTTTAAATTCCCTTCTGATGACTTCAACCTCTCTGTCATATCTGAATCTAGTTCTGACGCTTGCTTTGTCTCTTCAGAATGTGTTTCTGTTTGCCTCTTGGTTTGCTTGTAATTTTTTGTTGAAACCTGGACATGTTGTATTGGCTAATAGGAAATGAGGTACATAGGCCTTCAGTGTGAGGTTTTGTGCTACCCTGGCTAAGAACTGAGTTTTGTCTGATGTTTGCTATAGCTATAGATGCCAGCAACTTCAAATTCCTCTAATGTCCTTGTTTATTTCCCCCCTCTTAACTTTGGGTTTCCCCGACTACCCCTCTGAAAACACGTATCTTGCAGCTCTTTCAGTCGTAATCCACTAGTATTATACTGGAGTTCTGGTAGTAGAGTGCAGATACATGTGTCACTTTATTTATGAGAATAATAATTCTAGCTACTCATAGAGTTGTTGTGAGAATTAAACGAGAAAATATGTGCAATGTGCATTAAACAGTGCCTGGGACCGTGAACGCTCTTGATGAATGGTACTTATTAGTAGTAGCAGTAGTATTATTATCACCAAAATCATTTCTGTTTGTGAAATATGGTGAGAACACTGCATGCAATGAAGATGGCAAGAACCCTTCTTGCCATATTAAGAAATGGCTTATTAATTTGCAGTTTACAGTTATTAGTGACAAGGAACAATTTAGGATATTTTCTGATTATGTGTATGATTTGTGATTATGTTGAGTGTTGTACTGTGTTTGGTCCTATTTACTCTTTTTCTTAATTTCTCTCTTGGTTTGTTATTCCTTCCTTTCTTGCTTGCTTCTTTCCTTCCTTAATTATTTATCTGGCAAATGTTTATTGGCTTCCTAGTATGTGTCAGCATTATGCCAGGAACCATACTAAGTCCTGAGACTACAGAGTGAATAAAGTATAATTCTCATCTCTGTGAAGTTCACAGCTGGAGGGAAGGTTAGGACAGAAGACAAAAAATAATCTAAATCTAAATAATAATAATAGAATGCCATAGATACTACTAAAGGCACTTGTAAAGTGCCGTGGGGATATACTCAAAGCAAAGGACAACTAATCTTGCATAGGTTAGTCAAGAAAAATCTTCCCAGAGGAGATGACTTTTTAACCAAGTCTTGAACAATATGGAGGATTTTTCCAAGCAAATGGGAATGAAAGACCATCTGGAGTGTGTGTGTGTGTATACCATAAATAGAAGTTTAAAATGGTTGAATCATATAGTGGTAATGTTGGGATGTAGGGATGTTTAGGACACTAGATGGTCATTAGCAAATGTAAGTAAGGGTAAATGTAGGTAAGGGTTCAATCACAAAGTATTTTGTATGTTATACTAAGAAATTTATACTTTATCCTACAGGTTATAGGGAGCCATTAAAAGATTTCATGTCAGATTTGGCTTGCAAGCTCTGATTTGCTTGCCCTGGCTGTAGAATGAGATTATCCAATCCATATTTTTGAAAGCACACTGTAGTGATTGCAGTAATAACTGGAAAAGGAAGATGGAGAGCCAGAAATACCAGTGAGAAGGATTTGTAGTAATCCAGGTGGAAAATAATGAGAGCCAACACCTGCACAGTGGCAAAGGAGAAAAATAGAGTACATAGTATTTTTGATAGGACTTGGTAACTGACTAGATGTAGAGAAAAGGAATTCTAGAGTCAAAGCTGATTCTAGTTTTCTAGTTTGGATAAACAGGCAGAGTATGCGCTAGAGAGGAATGGGGAAGAGATTAATGGAAGACTAAACTTGAGAAAAAACACAATTGCATAATGCAAGCCTCAACACAGGGTTAGAACTTGTGATCTCAGATCCACATAACTTCAAATGCCTCTAGCTCTAGAAATCTCAGAAGTTAGAAGACCCAATAAATAGATATAAATCTTGAGAATTATAAAAGCAGTAAAAGCACAAATCATTAAAAATCCACATCCCTATCAGGATGTCAAGCAATTAGAAAGATGGTCATTCCGTTAGACCCCTGAGCCCATTTCTATTTTAAACCACAGCATTCCCTTTTGATTTTGAGAAAGACTTTGAAGGTACTTTTTGAAAACATATTCTGAATCTAATTGCCACTCATGCCTTAATATGTGTATTTTTTCCTTAATGCAGTTTACAGAACAAACATCTTCACACCCCCATCCCAAGTAAAGCAAATCATTACATGGCAAGTGGCATTTCAATTACATAGCGTAATAAAAAACAGTATCAACTATCTGGAGAAGAAATTGAGCCTCAGGACTATTATGTTGTCACATACTTCCAGTTTAGTGCTTTTTTAGTGACCACTCAATAAACGTAAACTACCTTCGGAAAAGTACTCTTATTGTCTTTATGTATTCTACTGTTTCATTTCTGTGTTGAGTTTAGCCTTTTGAGATTAAAGGTAGTCTCTTTCACCTTTTTGTCATATCTTCCTAAGTAGAGAAGAAATTGGAGCAGACAGCTTTAATAACTTGACACACAGTAAAGAAACTAGGCACAGGCAGAATATAAAAAAGTAATCTAAAATTCAGCACTTTAAGTGCCGAGAGCTTGAAAATGACTAAGGTGTTATAGCTTAATAACATCTTTTTGGAATCACATTTTGCACTCAAAAAAAAAGAGGAGGAAATGCAACTTGTGATTTGTAGTGCAGTATATTGCCCTTCTGAGGATAATCTGCTGCTTGTTCATTATTACATGCAGCTTGTTCAGAAGCAAGTTCAGGTTTAAATTAGCATTTGCAGATTATTGCGATTCTAATTTACAGTAAGTGAGGTTAGTAATTAAAACCAGTTGTGTCTGGTACTAAAGTGTTGTGAAAACCTTCTTGGGATGTTCAAACCTAAATATTAAGAAAGGTTTAAAAAAGGATAGGAAATTATTTTTGTTTCACTATAAAACAAACCATTATAAGCAACTTGAGAATAAATGTAATGTTTTGAATTTTGTGTTTGTTTTTCTTGTGTTTTGCTGATAGGAGTCATTTGAAGACAGGTGATAAAATCCAGATTAAAATGTTTTCAGCCAAACATTCATGATTTTTTTATTTTTGTAAACATAGTAAACGATATGAAACTTGAAAAGAAAATCAATTACAACAGTCTCAGTTCCTCTTCTCTGATCCCAGCATAGTTTAACTTGGTCCTTCCAATATTAAGACCTCAGACTTGAGTGGAGGCAGGAGGGAAAGAAGTAAGGAAAAATAAGTATAAACTACTAGAATCTTTATGAAAGATGGGATTAAAGCTGTCCCAAACTGCATAAGCATTGCATTAAAATGACTCCCTCCTCATTTACTGAATAAATCCATGTTTTTGATAGTGAGTCTAATCTGACGTTGTTTGCATACTTAGGGGCTACGATGTGATGCCATTCAAAAACTTGGAGATAAAGTAAATGACATTTCCTTGGAGAGGCAAACTGCAAGATCAGCACCTAATGGATCAGAATAGAGATAAGCAAAGTCACCTAAAGGAGAAAGAAATTTGCTGTCAGGTCTTTAAGACCAGATTTTGTAATGCTACATATATAAATTAACAGATTAGCAATTTGGTTTTTCCCCCTATTCTTATGTTCAGTTTAGTTAGTACCAAGTAGTCATTCATGCATTGATGATAGCTGGTCTCTTCTAGTCAGAGGAAGACATTCAACACAGCCTTTTCTCAAATAAAACAAAAATAAACAGATTTGTCCTTCTTCATTAATAGGAATATTGCACTTAAAATTAATCTTTTTTTGGAGATAAGCCACACCTGGACTGAAGAATGGTCAAGAGCCTTAAGTTTGGTGGGCTTGCTGTCTTCAGGTCAGAATTCAGTTTTTAGAGTGAGGAGCACAACTACTCCAGGTAATGATAGCAATTATTGATACATGTAGTGACTTATTTGATCCTCATAATGATCCTATGAGATAATCACTGTTACCAGGCCCATTCTACAAAGTGAAAACTGAAGAAGAGAGAAGGTAAGTAACTTGCTTACTGTAACACAGCTATTGAGTGATTGAAACAGGATTTGAACTGAGGCAGTCTAGCTGTTGAGACTGTACTCTAAATTGTCATGCCACCTTATCCCCCTGACCTACTAATTTGTACACAGTAGGTGCTCACAAAATATATGTTGATTAATGAGTCTAATATGATGTTTAATTTATGAGAAATGCATTATAGTTTTCAAAGTGACTTTCTACCACTTATATCAGTTTTTTTTTTCTAGAATCTGGGGGTATACAGGGAAGGTACATTTAATTTGCATTTAATAGATAAGAATGCTGAAAACCTGGTTGTTGGATTACAAAAACAAATAAGGTCCAGTTACTGCCTTGAAGAGCTGAGGGTAATGTGGGGAAAGATGTCTAAACGAATAATTACTAGAAACTTTGATAAGAGTTCTGATGACACTTATAATAAGCTACAGCAGTAACATGTATTATTATTATTTTTAATGTATTATTGTTTTATTGACATCATAATATTTTATAACATTGTGAAATTTCAGTTGTACATTATTATTTGTCAATCACCATACATATGTGCCCCTTTACCCCTTATGCCCACCTCCCCACCCCCTTCTCATCTGGTAACCACCAATTTGTTCTCTTTGTCCATGTGTATGTTTGTCTTCCACATATGAATGAAATCATACAGTGTTTGTCTTTCTCTGTCTGGCTTATTTCGCTTAACATAATACCCATAAGGTCCATCCATGTTGTTGCAAATGGGATGATTTTTGTCTTTTTTTTTTATGGCTGAGAAGTATTCCATTGTATATATATATATACCACATCTTTTTTATCCATTCATCAATTGTTGGGCACTTGGGTTGATTCCACGTCTTGACTACTGTGAATAATGATGAAATGAACATAGGGGTGCATAAATTGCTTTGAGTTGTTGATTTCAAGTTCTTTGGATAAATGCCCAGTAGTGGGATAGCTGAGTCATATGATATTTCTATTCGTAATTTTTTGAGAAATCTCCGTACTGTTTTCCATAGTGGCTGCACCAGTTTGCCTTCCCATCAGCAGTGTATGGGGGTTCCTTTTCTCCACATCCTCTCCAACATTTGTTGTTTTTTGTCTTGGTGATTATAGCCATTCTAACAGGATTAAGGTGATATCTCATTGTAGCTTTGATTTGCATTTCCCGAAAGATTAGTGATATTGAACATCTTTTCATGTGCCTGTTGGCCACCTGTATATCTTCTTTGGAAAAGTGTCTGTTCATATCCTTTTCCCATTTTTTGATTGGGTTTTTTGTTGTTTTGTTGTTGAGTTGTAGGAGTTCTTTATATATCTTGGAGATTAACCCCTTGTCGGGTATATGATTTGCAAATATTTTCTCCCAGTTGGTGGATTGTCTTTTTGTTTTGTTCCTAGTTTCCTTTGCCTTGCAAAAGCTTTTTAGTTTGATGTAGCCCCATTTTTTTATTTTTTCTTTTGTTTCCCTTGCCCAAGTAGACATGGTATTTGAAAAGATTCTTCTACGACTGATGTCAAAAAGTGTACTGCCTACATTTTCTTCTGGGAGTTTAATGGTTTCATATCTTATCTTCAAGTTTTTAATGCATTTTGAGTTAATTTTTTTTTATGGTGAAAGATAATGGTCTACTTTCATTCTTTTGCATGTGGCTATACAGTTTTCCCAAAACCATTTATTGAAGAGACTTTCCTTTCTCCACTGTATGTTCTTGGCTCCTTTGTTGAAGATGAGTTGCCTGTAGATGTGTGATTTCATTTCTGGGCTTTCAATTCTGTTCCATTGATCTGTGTGTCTGTTTCTGTACCAGTACCATGCTGTTTTGATTGCTATTGCTTTGTAGTATATTTTGAAGTCAGGGATTGTGATGCCTCCAGCTTTGTTCTTTTTTCTTGGGATTGCTTTAGCTTTTTGGGGTCTTTTGTTGCCCCATATGAATTTTAGGATTCATTGTTCTATTTCAGTGAAGAATGTCATTGGGATTCTGATTGGGATTGCTTTGAATCTGTAGATTGCTTTAGGTGGTATGGACATCTTAACTATGTTTAATCTTCCAATCCATGTGCATGGAATGTCATCCATTTCTTTACGTCATCATTGATTTGTTTCAATGATGTCTTATAGCTTTCATTGTATAGGTCTTTCACCTCCTTGATTAAATTTATTCCTAGATATTTTATTCTTTTTACAGTGATTGTAAATGGGATTCTTGAGTTTTCTTTTTGTTAGTTCATTATTAGAGTACAGAAATGCAACTGAATTTTGTAAGTTGATTTTGTACCCTGCAACTTTGCTGTAGTTGTTGATTATTTCTAATAGTTTTCCAGTGAATTCTTTATGGTTTTCTATACATAGAATCATGTTGTCTGCAAATAGCAAGAGTATCATTTTTTCCTTTCCACTTTGGATACCTTTTATTTCTTGTTCTTGCCGAATTGATCTGGCCAAAACCTCCAGTACTGTGTTAAATAAGAGTGGTGAGAGTGGGCACTCTTGTCTTGTTCCTGTTCTCAAAGGGATTGAGTTTTTCCCCATTGAGTATGACATTGGCTGTGGGTTTGTCATATATGGCCTTTATTATGTTGAGGTACTTTCCTTCTATACTCATTTTATGGAGAATTTTTATCATAAATGGATGTTGGATCTTGTCAAATGATTTCTCTGCATCTATTGAGATGATCATGTGGTTTATAGTCCTCATTTTATTAATGTGCTATATCACATTGATTGATTTGCAGATGTTGAACCATTCCTGTGTCCCTGGTATAAATCCCATTTGATCATGGGGTATGATCCTTTTAGTACATTGCTGTATTCAGTTTGCAAATATTTTGTTGAGGATTTTTGCATCTATGTTCATCAGCAATATTGTCCTGTAATTGTCCTTCTTTGTGTTGTCTTTGTCTGGTCTTGGAGTCAGGGTAATGTTGGCCTCATAAAATGTGTTAGGATGTGTTCCATCTTCTTCAATTTTTTGAATAGTTTGAGAAGGATAGGTATTAAATCTTCTTTGAATGTTTGGTAGAATTCGCCAGAGAACCCATCTGGTCTTGGACTTTTATTTTTTGGGAGGTTTTTTGATTACTGTTTCAATCTCTTCACTTGTGATTGGTCTATTCAGATTCTGTATTTCTTCTTGATTCAGTTTTGGGAGGTTGTATGAGTCTAAGAATTTATCCATTTCTTCTAGATTGTCCACTTTGTAGGCATATAGTTTTTCATAGTATTCTCTTATAATCCTTTGTATTTCTGTGGTCTCCATTTTAATTTCTCCTCTTTCATTCCCAATTTTATTATTTGAGCCTTGTCTCTTTTTTTCTTAGTGAGTCTGGCTAAGGGTTTGTCAATTTTGTTTATTTTCTCAAAGAAACAGCTCTTAGTTTCATTGATCTTTTCCACTGTTTCTTTGGTTTCAATTTCATTTATTTCTGCTCTAATTTTTATTATAGCCCTCCTTCTGCTGACACTTTGAGCTTTGTTCTTCTTTTGCTAGTCCTCTTGGGTGTAGTTTAAGATTGCTTATTTGAGATTTTTCTTGTTTGTTGAGGTGGGCCTGTTGTGCTATTAATTTCCCTCATAGGACCCCTTTCTCTGCATCCCATATGAGTTGGTATGGTGTCTTTTCATTTTCATTTGTCTCCAGATATTTCCTGATTTCTCCTTTAATTTCTTCATTGATCCATTGGTCGTTCAGTAGCATGTTGTGTAGTCTCCATATATTTGTCAATTTACCAGCTTTTTTCTTATAGTTGATTTCTAGTTTCATAGCATTATGGTCAGAAAAGATCTTTGATATGATTTAAATCTTCTTAAATTTATTGAGGCTTGCCTTATTTCCCAGCATTTGATCTATCTTTGACAATCTTCCATGTGCACTTGAGAAGAATGTGTATTCTGCTGTTTTTGGATGGAGTGTTCCATATAGATCTATTAAGTTCATCTAGTCTAGTTTTTCTTTTAATTCCACTATTTCCTTGTTGACTTTCTGTCTGGATGATCTATCCACTGATGTAAGAGGGGTTTTGAGGTTCCCTACTCTTATTGTGTTCCTGCTAATTTCTCCTTTTATGTCTATTAATAGTTGCCTTACACACTTTGGTGCTCCTGTTTTAGGTGCATATATATTCAGAAGTGTTATGTCTTCTTGGTAGATTGTCTCTTTTATCATTATATACTGACCCTCTTTGTCTCTAATTGCCTTTTTTACCTTGAAGTCTACTTTGTCTGATACAAGTATGGCAACATCTGTTTTCTTTTGTTTGTCATTAGCTTGGAGTATTGTCTTCCATCCCTTTACTCTGAGGCTGTGTTTGTCTTTAGAGTTGAGATCTGTTTCCTGGAGGAAGAATATTGTTGAGTCTTGTTTTTTAATCCATCCAGCCACTCTGTGTCTTTTTAATGGAGAATTCAATCAGTTTACATTTAGAATGATTATTGATATATGAGGGCTTAATACTGCCATTTTATCACTTGTTTTCTGGTTGCTTTGTATTTCCCTTGTTTCTTGTCCTATTTATTTCTGACTGCCAATTCAGTTTGGTGGTTCTCTATGATGTTTTCTCAGTATTTATCATTTGTGTCTCTGTTCTGATTTTTTGTTTAGTGGTTTGTATGAAAAATCTCATTGGTAAGAGTCCATTTTCTGATAGCCTCTTATCTCCTTAGTCTAAGCAGTTTCCATCCCTTTCCTCTTCCCTAAGTTATTGTTGTCACAATTATTCTGTTTTGTGTTTTGAGTTTGTGATTAAAATGAAGTGATTATAGTTATTTTTGATGTTTTCCTTCCCTTTATCTTTAATGTTATAATTAAGTGTTTGCCGACCTGTTCAGGTAGAGAGCTGCAGTTTTCTGATTTTGTCTGTCTATTTATCTCCTTACTCAAGTCTTTGTAAACACTTTCCTTTTTTCTTTTTCAGGTATGAAGCCCTTCTTGATCATTTCTTGTGTGTGTGGAGGGGTGGCTAGTGGCAATAAATTCTCTCAGGTTTTCTTTATCTGGGAAAGTTTTTATTTCTCCATCATATCTGAAGGATATTTTTGCTGGATAGAATATTCTTGGCTGAAAGTTTTTGTCTTTCAGAATTTTGAATATATCATTCCACTCACTCCTAGCCTGTAAGGTTTCTGCTGAGAAATCTGCTGAAAGCCTGACAGGGGTTCCTTTGCAGGTTAGTTTCTTCTACCTTGTTACCCTTAATATTTTTTCATTGTCATTACCTTTTGCCAGTTTTACTAATATATGCCTTGGAGAAGGTCTTTTTACATTGATGCAATTAGGAGTTCTACTAGCTTCATTTACATGTAATTCCAGCTCCTTCACTAGGTTTTGGAAGTTCTAAGCTATTGTTTCTTTGAACAATCTCTCTGCTCCTTTCTCCCTCCCTTCTCCCTCTGGAATACATATAATCCTTATGTTGCTTTTCCTAATGAGTCATATATTTTTTGGAGAATTTCTTGATTTATTTTTAGTCTTAGTTCTCTCTCCTCTTCCATCTGAAGCATTTTTACATTTCTGTTCTCTAAATTACTAACTCTGTCTTCTGTATTATCAGCTCTGTTATTTAAGGACACCAGATTTTTCTTTATCTCATTCATTGTGTTTTTCATCTCCAACACTTCTGATTTTTTTTTATAGTTTCAATCTCTTTTGTGAAAGGTTCTTTCTCCATTAATTTGATTCCTGTCTTTCTGAGTTCTCTTGTAATTCGTTGAGTTTCTTTATCATAACTATTTTGAATTACCTGTCATTAGATTGTAAATTTCTGTGACTTCAGGATTGATTTCTGGGCACTTGTCATTTTCCTTCTGGTCTGAAGTGTTAATATACCTCTTCACGCTGTTTTATGTAGTGGACTTGTGCTGTCGCATAGTGGTAGTATCTGGTTGCAGATTCCACCCTCTGCCACTGGGGGGAGCAGGAGCTGTGTATTCTGAGCAGCGGCAATCCCTGGCTGCTATGCCTGTCTGTTGAAAGCTGTGCCAACAGGGCCTGTCTGTGTTTGCCTGCTGGTTGATGCTAGTTTACACATGTAGGCACGCAGGTGCTCTGGCAAGGATACCTTGCTCTCATCAACCAGCCAAACTGGTGCAACTGGTGGGAGGGGGGAGGGGCTCTTTCTTTTGTGCACACAATCCCTGGCACTCACACCCTACACTCACTGTCTGCCCTCCTGGGTTGCTCAATTCGGTGAAGATGTCCCTGTGATTGCTTGGCCTCCCATGGGCTGGGAGGCAACTCTGAGAGGGAAGGCATTCCCACAGAAGGCTGCCCTTTCCCCCCCTCCTCTCAGAGTCATGCTCCAGCCACCATATGAGGTTCTGTGCCCTAGATTGCTGCCATTCGGGAAGGAGAGGAGATCCTCTTACCTCCTTCCACTGCCTCCACAGGGGGTCCAGCACCTCCACCTTCAGACATGTGACTGCTTGGGTCTCTCAGATGTCTATTGTGTTGCCATGAGGATGACATCATTCTATTATTATATTTTAATGGCAAGGCATATGTTTGTCTTCCTTCATGCTTTTCTTATTGCCTATCCTATAGTTACCTTCAAAAAAAGGTTGATTGTGTTCCTAATATTGAACCAGAGTTATTGTGAGAATGCAGAAGCCATCAACTGAGAAATGCACATCAAGAATAAGATTCAAAACAGAGCTTAAATACCTTAGCTTATGTGGGAATTAGGCTGAGTTTGAGGTTCTCTGTAATATCCAGATGGAAGGTTTAGAAGGTTGTTTGAAATATAGATCTAGAGTACATTTGTGATTCATTATTGTGATAGTACTGGGATTGAGTCAACTCATTACGAAGGAAAAGGAGGGAAGAATCTTGGAGATAAAGATATTTTTAGGGGGAAGGAATATGGAGGAATTCATAACTGAGACAATGAAGGAACTAAAGAAGGGCAAAGGAAACATATGGGTGCACTGTCATGGAAACTAAAGGATAAAAATAGTCCAAGGGGAGAGGAGTTAACAATGCCAAGTACTGCGAATAAACCAAGAGGATATGGATCAGTATGCATCCATTGAATATCATTATCTCCCTCATTTCAGTGAAAATTTTCAGGAGGATAGGAGGGCAGGAATCACATTTTAAGATCTTGAAGTATCCAGTAATACGGTCTGGAAGTATCAGTGGAAATAAGGAGAACATCAATTCTTCCTGTTTGTCCTAGGAGAAGCAACAATCTTCTTTGGAATATGTAGCCAGAAAAGTGTCAGTGTCAGTAGAGAGCCAGATTTTAATTAATTCAAAGAGGTTTAAAAAGATTGAAGAAATATATTAAATATTTAATAAGGTTGTCAGCAACAAAATGGGGGACCTCAGGGCGCACAGAATAAGGTGCAAAGTAAAAGAGTCAAGGGGGCAAATGAGATTAGAAAGAAGTAGTTTTGACTACTAGCTACCTTAGGTTAAACCATTTAATTACTAGATGTTTTAGTGTTTCAATCATTTAAGTTGATGCACTGGATTTGAGATAGTTCCCTACCACACTGAATTTCCTGTGTAATATGCTGAGGAGTAAGTTGAAATATGTTTAGAACCATGAGGTAGTACCTTTCTGAATTAGTCTCTGATGGTCCAGAAGGATTTATTTCTGAAGTTGTCTTATGTATAATTAGGGAGCAATCATGAGAATGTGACTTTTAATTTTAAGAAATCCTTTATTTTTAAGCTTAGATCAAAATGAAATTAATTATAAAAGAGGAAGCATAAAGTTAAATGTATCATTGCTGCCACTTAAAATTTGCTTCAAAATTTCCTTCACATATGCTAAAAGATTTAGACTTTAGGAATATGGATTTGCTTTATAACCTTTTGAAAATAGCACCAGTCAACCGGCGGCACTGTTTAGATCCCTAGTATTGTAAGAAAGAATAAAATAAATATAATTTATACGTTTATGTTCATTAGTCTATTGCATCATTTAAACTTGAAAATTCAATTAAGAACACTCTCAGAAGGATTTAATTGGAACTAGGTGTTTCAGTTTGCATTTTTTTGAGAAATCAAATCATTTCTGAATATATATCAAATAACATAATTTTATATGATATTTTTTACTTGCATATTTCAAGTAAACATTCCTCTGTGGTAACATAAACTGTCATAAATCATATTTCTGAAAGTTACATGCATAATATATCATTAAATATGGGCACACAAATAAGTAAAGTGCATGGTTTATTTATGTAATTATTCAGGAAATTCAACATTGGTTTCTAGTGCAATCAAAAAGGATGTTGCCAGAGGATATAAAGCATGCTTCTCCATCAGGAGTGTTGCTTTAATCTGGAAGCAGTTATAATTTAAGAACTGGAGGTTGAGTCTCTTCATACATCTGCTAGTTAACATCATTTCCCTACTGCCATTGGTTTATAGACTTTGTTTTGATTCAGAGAATTACAATACCCATAACAGAGCTTCTTAATTCTTCTTTTTTTATTTTTATTTTTGTGTAAACAGTACCAACAATGAGTTGTGGCATTCTATTTTATAATTATACCTGCCATTAGAAAGTAAAAAATGAGCCAAGGAATTGGAAGTTGAATATTTTTTATACCTGATTGATTCCAATATAGGCTACATCAGATAAATTTATTAAAATAATGCAGCATTTAAGGTTTTGTTATGATAAATTACTGATTGAAAACTCCTTATTCATGGATAAATGGTTTTTTCATGAAAGAATGCAGTTATTCCTTTTATGTCCTAGCAAAAATGTAAAGTGTTCACTGGAAATAGACTCAGTTACTCTTTGGATAACTATGTAACCAGAGCTAGAAACCACATCAGTAGCTGCCACTACTACTATATTCATTGTTATACTGTGCATTTGTTGATGATGCAGGGTTTAGATACTTAAAGATCTCAATCTTTATGTAATTTTTATAGGGATTCTGTCTAAGGCATACACCTGTTCAGAGCTTAGACGGAGACATTATTTTGGTATTTCTCCAGAGAAATGAATATTTTATTCCATTTTATTTAAACCTGTATATGCTCTTTCTAACTTTGATTAGAAAATAATGTGGCATAGATTTAGGTTTGATCATGTTTCAAAAATATTCCAGACAAAGATACTGCACGTATCTCTGAAGAGTATGGCTTATCACACACACAAATGTGTTTCTGTGTACATTCAAAATGAAATAGCACACAAGAGTCAATCAATGAAGGCCAACTAAATTGGCCATTGTAGGGTTAATTTAGCATAATATTGAATTAGTGAAAGGTCAATGAGCAGCAATTCCACTTGGTTACCACTAGTTCAAACTTTTGGATCAGTCATGCTACTATCCATGTTGGAATTCTTTTCGTGATTGTATAATGATGGCTAAACATATCCATATGTCCTTCAGTTTTCTCAAAAATATAAAATTGAAACATATTTGATATATTAAGAGGAATTTTAATATGGATCTTAGGAGAGTAAGATAGTAGAAACCTGCATTTCAGATGAAACTGAACAATTTGGCATCTGTATTTAATAAAAGAGTAGTTTCTAAAAGTCAAGGGTTATGTCCTAAAATTCTTTGTAGCCCCCAAAGTTCTAGGTATGAATGAATGTATTTTTATTGAGAATGTCCTACAAATGAGATTAAAAGGTTTACTGCACATGAGTTCAGATAGTTCACCCAGTTTATACTAAGGCATATGTGTCATGCTGTGGCAAAATGAGGCCAGATGCTTTGGAGATTATCAGTATCCTCTTGCCACTCAACAAAGGGAGACAATTTGTCAGGCAGGGTTCAAGACAAAATAACATCATTGAAGTCAGTGTTCTACTCTTAGTAATGTTCACCCCCTCACACTAATATGTCACATTCAACTAAGGTAAGAAGTCCCATGTATTGTATGAATGCTGTGTGAAAGGCATAATTCTGGGCATTCTTCTTATCTTACTTCATTCATGAAAATTTAATTACTATGTGCAACTGGGGGGTGGATAATGAGATTTGGAAAAAACCCTATGTGTATGTATGTGTGTGTGCATGTGTGTGTTTATAGAGAAAGAAGGAGAGACAGAGAGATGGAGAACGTGTGTCAGGCAAACAACTTATTACAATGTTGGCCTATATCTTGATAAAATATATTATATCTCTCTAACACATTTCATTGTTTTCTGTTCTATTTTTAAAACTTTTGAATAGTAAGAAAAATAGAATGAATTGAAAAGAGATATTATGATACAACTTTTAAAGACTTAACACATATCAAAAAGTGTGTCACAAACCTCCTTATGTAAACAAATTATACTAGAAAGTGTATAATTTCTTGAAGCTACAATTAAAAAAATTTGGTAGTCCTACAAAACATCCTTTGCCTCATGTTCCCATATTTTTATTTTTTGTAATAAACACAGTATATACTTAAGTATATAGAGTCACCAAAATGTCTGGACACATAGATGAAATACATAAATAGTTTATTGATATTATGTTACAATATATGATAAGTTAAATAACATTAAATGCTATATTCAATATGATGTCCCTCATTAACAATGCCTAGGTCAATGTATTGTGGAAAATTGCAATAGACACTGTACATTAATAATTTCCATCAATCTCAGCACATGTATTCCTGATGTGCTGCCTTGCATGATTTGTCTCTCTGATTTCCCCTGAAAAACCTGTGCCATTATTACACCCTAAAAGAAGCAATCAAGTGGATGCAACTGGTTTTAAAAAAATAAAATAATATTAATCTCTTTTTTCAGACTTAGGGACCACCCCAAGCCTTGTAGGTCGTTTAACAAAGATCTTAGGTCTATTTCATGTGTATCTTCTCTTTCTTCTTCTATTTTACTGCCTGCTTAAAAATTTGTTACATAAAACATCTGTTCTTTATTACTCCTTGCTATTGACATCTGTCTTTTGGGATTTTTTGAGATTTTACATAATTGACTTCCATGTGTACTGAAAGATGTAAGACCTGGTGGCAACCACTGCATAAATCCTTCATAGTGTTCATAAATTACTAAATCAATCAGGAGAAAAGAGTTGATAATTTAATGTGCTTGATACCATTGCAAAAGGGCTGGTAAATTGAGACACTGAATATTGTTGACTCACTAGCCATCAAAAAGGTAGAAGAGAAAGGTAATAGCCACATCAATACACTCTTCTTTCAATGCTCTAGGTTATTAGATTCATGGGATATTCTTTTCTCTTTTTTTATTGAAATATAATTGACATAAAATATTATATTAGTTTCATGTGTACAACATAGTGATTTGATATTTTTATACATTATGAAATGATCATCACACTAAGTCTAGTAACCATCTGTCACCAAACAAAGTTATTAAAACATTACTAACTATATTCCCTACGCTGTACATTACATCCCCATGACTTATTTATTTTATAACTGGAAGTTTTTGCCTCTTCATCCTCTTCACCTATTTTGCCCTTTCCCTAACCACCCTCCCCTCTGGCAACCACCAGTTTGTCCTCTGTATCTGTGAGTTTATTTCTGTTTTATGTTTGTTTGTTTGTTTTGTTTTTTAGATTCCACGTATAAGTGAAATCATACGGTATTTTTCTTTCTCTGACTTATTTCACTTAGCATGATGCCTTTTAGGCCCATCCATATTGTTGCAAATGGCAAGATTTTACTCTTTTTAATGGCTGAGTAATATTCTATTATATATATATTATACATATATATGTATAATATATATATATGTAGTCCCATTTGTTTATATATATATACCACATCTTCTTTATTTGTTCATCTATCAATGGACACTTAAGTTGCTTCCATATCTTGGTTATTGTAAATAAAGTTGCAATGAACATAAGAGTGCTTACATCTTCTCAAATTAGCGTTTTTCTTTTCTTCATGTAAATATCCAGCAGTGGAATTGCTGTATTGTATGGCAGCTCTATTTTTAATTTTTTGAGGAAGCTCCATACTGTTTTCCATGGTGGTTGTACCAATTTACATTCCTACCAATAGTGCATGAGGGTTCCCTTTTCTCCACATCCTTGCCAACACTTGTTATTTCTTGTCTTTTTGATAATAGGCATTTTGACAGATGTGAGGTGATACCTCATTGTGGTTTTGATTTGCGTTTCCCTGATGATAGTGATGTTGAGCATCTTTTCATGTACCTGTTGGCCATCTGTATGTCTTCTTGGGAAAAATGTCTATTGAGGTTGTCTGCCCATTTTTTAACCAGATTTTTTGTTTCTTTGATGTCAAGTTATCTGAGCTCTTTATACATTTTGGATATCAACCCCTCATTGGATATATCATTTGCAAATATCTTCTTGCATTCAGTAGGTTGACTTTTCGTTTTGTTCATGGTTTCCTTTGCTATGCAAAGCTTTTTAGTTTGATGTAGTCCCATTTGTTTATTTTTGCTTTTGTTGACTTTGCCTGAGGAGACATATCTTAAAAATATTGCTAAGACTGATGCCAAAGAGCTTACGGCCTATGTTTCCTTCTAGGAGTTTTATGGTTTCGGGTCTTACATTTAAGTCTTTAATCCATTTTGAGTTTATATTTGTATATGGTGTAAGAAAGTGATCCAGTTTTATTCTTTTGAATGTAGGTTTCTGGGATATTATTTTCTGTTGGCTTTTCCTTGTGCTTGCAGTTGAGAACAGGTTATGGGTTACCTAAAACAAGCAAGGCTGTGACTCTTTTCATCTTCTCAATATTAGTAGTAAAAATATAAAGTTATAGAGGTATTTTTCATTAATGGAAAATACACATAGATGAATATATCAATTATTCAATGTATAAAGTTTTTATGCAGGCTGACAATTTTCAGGACAGTTCAGTCTCTAAATGACTGGTTACTTCTCCCATGGCCATTAACAACTAAGTAGGTTGTTTTGTTTTCCTGGGGCTTCACCAGAGGTCTTTGCTCCGTGTTTTACTTCCAGGTCTAGGCTTGTGCCTCATAGCTTCCAAATGGGACTAGAAATTTACTAAATGTGTTACTTTCAGGCTGTTCCACGGTACATATCCTCATCTGGGTGTGTTGTGCATTTGCTTACGTAAGGCTGGCAGTCTTAGCAGACAGTAGGGAAAAAAGAAACACTCAGCTCTGGTCTGGTGGAACTTCTATGCGTTGTCACTCCTGCTCTAACTCCTAGTTTTCTCTCTTCAATATTATCTGAGGAGGGAAAATAAGATCTTAACGACCAACCAAACATTCTCACTTCTGGAGAAGTGCCAGAACCTGGCTAACAATTTCCCAAGACCTAGGAGTTTACCACACTTTTTTCTGAATTACATGAGTATATTGCACTTAACTCAGTTTTAGATGCCTATGGAGGCAAATAATTTACACAGAATCTTCAGAAAAGGACTCTCCTTTTAATTAGATATTTCAATGGATTTGTGCTTATCATCGCATATGCAAAATTCAGTGTTGAACACACTAGGGAATTGAGCCTTTTAATTTATGTTGTGTGTGGTGATTTTTGGTACATAAAACCAGAATTTCAAAGACGACCCATCCATATCACTTAGGAATAAGAGGGGAAGGAAAGTGGAAAGTAGGTTTCTATTTCAGGGGTCAAAAAATTCAGAGATAGGAAATATTTGTGGGTACATCAAGCATTTGTTGAATTTCTAGTGTATGTCAAGCACTCAGCTAGGTATCAAGGGTGCTGAGATGAATAAAACATGGTCCTCACTTGTTTGTGATAGTTCATGGTTAAGTGAGGGGGAGACAAATATGTAAGCAGATCATTGCAGTACAATGTGGCAATTATCATAACAAAGTGCTATTAGAAACAGTTACTGAAGCAGCTACCTGAGAGAGTTGAAATTAAAAAACCCTGTAATTCAAAGGAATTAATATGCAAAAAAGAATTAATACTTGAATTTCCCCTTAAATGATACAATAATTTTTTAAGTAATGAAGCAGGAAATGGACATTTCACACAAAGGGAATCACATGTACAAACTGTACATGAATTCAAGCAATGACAAGAAATCCAGTGTGGTATAAGATATATGTGGCCTGGGGACTAATGATGCATGATATGGCTCCAGGTGTATGTTAAAACCTGATTGTGAATGGCCTTAGAAGCCAAGCTATGGAATTTAGAAGTAATCTTACAGAAACTGGGGGAGCGAAAGGAGTTTTCTTTTTCAGTAAGGCATTGCTATAATCCAATTTGTGTTTTAGGAAGATAATCATGTGGCTTAGAGTTAAAGTGGGACTGGAGAGGATACTGGCTAGAGACAAAGACTCTTTTGCACTTAGTCAAAGGTTGCCAGATTAAGCAAATAAAAATATAAGATATCCAGTTAAATTAAATTTCAGATAAACAATGGATTTTTCTTTATTATAAATATGTCTCATGCAATATTTTGGGACATACTTATACTCAAAATGACTTACTGCTTATCTGAAATTCAAATTTAACTCAATATTCTGTACTTTACCTGCCAATTCTAATACAACCCAAGAAAGAAAGATGAGAGCCTTAAAAAAGATACTGGAATGCACAGTTCCAAGAGATAAAAGGAGATAGAACTGGCTGGACTTAGTGACCAGGTAAATATTGGAGGTTGAGGAGGAAGAATAAGCCCTGGGTGACTCATGGGTTTCTAGCCCAAGAGACCTATTTGGAGACGCATAAATTTCTTGGTGTAGAAGCAGAGTTCAGAGTTGAACGTATTGGGTTTAAACTTCAGGAAAGATATCCAAAGACTCTATCATTCCTACATTATTAGTAATAAAATATTGTTCCTTTTATTAAGAGATGTGATAGAATATGGTTAATGATATTTCCAGAAATTCTAAGAGGAGCTTGTGGCAGTGAACGATTGGAAAGGAGCCATTTGCACAGTAAGAACAATTTCTCTTTAAATATACTTATTTTGGATGGTTTAGGCAATGGAGATCATTGGCCCAACCACTGCATAAGTATTGTTGATTTGCTTGTTGTGTTGTTTTAATGACTTTACTTGGAAAATACTACCAACAACAAAACACCTTAGGAATACTGTCATTCATAATTATTTTTTAAAGTTTGTGTTGGTCCATTAAATACAAAAGCTTAGGAAGCATAGCCTTAAAACTTCTGCATCTAGAGGTTTTACCTAATTCAGCATGTTTACCCCTTCCAAGGAGGCTCTCAACCTCCTCTTCTTATCCATCTTTCTCAGGGCTTACCCATGAGGCTTTTATGGACCCTTCCCAGAAGAGTCAGAGATTGAGAGTATGCAATATAATAGGTGTATCTGAAAGGCAAAACTTTGTAGATACTAAGACAAAAATTAAAAAAGCATTTCAACCAATTTTATAATATAATAGAAAGAACTTTTAAGCAGAGAATTGATCCTAAAATTATGAACTCCCTGGACACATTACTCTGCAAGAAATATCGTTTTGTATTTTTAAATTAGGTGTCCATTAAGAAAAAGCATTAGCTCAGAGCAAGTGACTGGCAGCACTTGGGGCTGGGGTTTCTCATCACTTACAGCGGTAAACATAAGTCTAGCCATTGGACATCACTTACCACATACTGGAGATAAGCGTGTCTAGTCACTTGTTACATAGATAATGCCAATCACATTAGATCATTAACATTTTCAACAGGGATATGTTGGTTCATAAACCCCAGGATTAACCAAAATGCTCGTATCATATAAATGGAGACAGGGTTCCACTAAGAACACACTCTTGTTACACTAGTGCTTCTTATAATGAGCTTGAGTCTTCATAAATGTCTGTGCCTTCATTTAAACAATTAGCACAGACTTAAAGTTCAGCACTTGAACATTTCAACAAAAACAAATTTATACACCACATTACACAGATTTATTTCTGAGTGTACAATACTAGGAAAGCAATTGCTGCTTATTTTCATTTAATTAACAATGAAGGATAAATGACATCAGCAAAGAAATATCAGCCAAAGGGGACCAAGCATGTTTGTTGCAGATCACCTCATTAGCTTGTTTCCAAAATATGTTTACCAGAGTGAAAAGCAATCATGTGACTAGCTGGGTGACAAAACATCTGTTGTATTAGCTCCAATAAGGCTACTGGGAGTGGGTAAGGACAAACTATGTTCTTATTTCATCAGGTTAAGTGGAAACTGAGACATAGTCTGTCATTTGTGGTCTTGTGCCAGGCTGCCGTTTCTCCTAAAATAATAATAATAATAATAACTTAGAAGGTAAGTGTTGCTATTTAAAGTTTTATGCTCTTTTTGTAAGTAAACGATTTCCATCTGCTTTATAATGAGTATAAATGCTGTAGCTGCAAATTGTCAAAAAAGCAACTGTCCCTGCTCTTGTAAAAACACACCAGGGACTGAATGTACTTGTTACCTCTAAATGAAAGATTTCAATAATTTTATAAGATAAATTATATGTACAAAATATCAGCCTAGTTGTCCAAGTTGTTAGTAAATGATGAAGATGAAAAAGGATGAGCACATAGCTTTTACATTGTTGTCCAAATTCACATGCAAGGGAGACTATGTTTAATTACCAAAAAGCATATCAAATAGTTATCTATGGCATGGATAAGTTATTTATGGCGTTATAAGGTACCAAAATAGAGTACACTGTTACCATGGAAAAATTGACTCCTCATTAAGGTACCTTGATAATTTAAAAAACAAGGTGGGAAATCACACACACACATATTGTGTGTGTATGTGAGAATGAATAAATGAATATAGTTTTAGATAGACAAAAATTACTGTTATTTTAAACAGAAAAAACATTTCCATTTGCTATGATCTATTGGTAAATCATCCACTCAATCATTGCTCTAAGGAGTTTATTGTACAAGACGAGGTACAATTCCTTTCAGAGAATAGATTCTGTCTCCAAATGATCAGAAATCGTCATTGATAGATGCTTTTCTCTGTTTTTTCTTTCTGAGTGTCAGTGTCACTCTCCTAGGAAATGGAAAACTTGCTATTGATAAATGAGTTAGCAAATGGAAGGACCTTATTAACTTCAATGCATTATGAGACAAGACTCTTATTTTCATATTTTCGGTCATACAACTAACTCAGAGTGTCTTGGAATATATTGTCCCTAAGGATAAACAAAATATACTATAATTTTATGATTTTATAATTGTTAAGATGATCCAGAGAAAATTATTGTTCACTTTAGAATGTAACAATCAATCATATATCTAATACCTATAGTGTAAACAAGTTTTTGTCAAATTTACAAGTTATGTATTAGTAGTGTACCCTCCCTCTACCCTCTACCTTTCTGGTTGAACAGAGACTGATGCCCTAGTACCCCAACTGCTCAGCCATTTCTTTGTTATTTGTGTGTGTGAAATACATTTATACCCATATGAAACTGATTTCCTGATATGTTCTTGTTTACATTAATTTTCTTAACTTGAGTTGCTAAATATTTCATGAATTTTACCCGGGTCTGCTATATTCACAAATAATCCAGCCAGTATTTGTTCAATATTTTTGATTTGTCTGGCATTAGATTTAGCACTGTGAGGGATAAATAAAGCATTTTTCCTATAAACATATAACACAGACAATGATTGGGAGTGCTGAGATAGGTGGATTCTTTAAATGGTGTCTTCAGGGTAGGCTTTATTGAGAAAGTAAATTTCAACAAAAACTTGAAGTAGTGAGGTTGTCGGCCTTGTAGTTATCTATGGGAAGAGTATTCCAGGAAGAGGAAACAACCCATGCAAAGACCATTAGGGAAGAAATGCGACCAACTTATTTGAGATAGCAAGGAGATCCCTGTGGCTGGAGTGAAGGGAGGAAGGGAGACAGACTGTCATAGGTGATGAGGTCAGAGAACTAACAAAGGTGAAGCTTGCGTAGGGCCTTGTAAACTATTTGTCCCAGATTTGCAGGTAAAGAGGCAAGAGGTACTCAGACAAAATCAGCTTAGATCAATGTATCCAGAAAGAAGCAATGCACTGATTATCTTATACCACCTCATGGTCTTCCCTTGGATTTATGAATGGAGTTAGCTTCCTAAGAACCACATGAATCCCCAGACAATTGAAAAAGAATAATGGACACCACTAAAACAATCATAAATGTCCACTAAATTGTTGGGACATTTAAAAACATTTAAAAGATATTGTTAAAAAACAATTTTAAAAAAATAAAGATTTTTACTTATCAAAACAAACTTCCCACATCAGCCCCCGCTTTGTGTTAACTGCAAAACAGACAAATCTCTAATGGAGAAATGTCCTTCTTTAGCTATAAAATGACTCTTTCAAAGACAATTTTGTGGGTGTTTTGCTGATAGTCATTTCTATGCCCTCTTTAGAATCAGTAACCAAATAATTCTGTGCAGACAAATAATTGAATTATTGAAGAGATGATGTTTTGTATTCTATAAGGCCATAATCAGATAAATGACCTGAAAATTTTTACTTCTTTGGTGTAATGGCAAGAGATACTCAGAGATTAGTAGGGTGTTTTTAACTATTAAAACATACCATCAATCTTTATTGAAAATGTATTCTAATTTTCTTATAGAACATCTCCAGTAAAGAATAGCAAAAGAGATATAGGACATGCACTCTGCCCTCATGTATATCATAGACTAGTTTTGGAAAATAGTAGAAAATGTAAGAAACTACTATAAAAAATGCATTAAATGTTAGTAAAATAGAGGAGAATATAAGCAATGGTGGGTTCATAATGCCCATTTGGCTTCAAATTTGTCATATAGATAGATGAATTTGCCTTCTCCCACTTATAGTTTCCACTTAAATCAGAACATATATGATTTAAGTAGTATACAAGGAAAAGATAATTATTGATTGTGCTGATTTTCACTTTGAAGACCAAAATGCTTTCTAATTAACTGTTAAAATCATCTAACTCTGGAGTCCTCCTATTATTTGCCTGGAAATAACTGGCAGTCGCTGAATAGGAAAGGAATGGCCCTCACGTAGACTTTTCTTCAATGAGGAAAGAAATATATGTCACCGCCAGTTAACTCTTCATTGTATGACCTGCTTTATTTTGATTTATATACTTGTAGAAGAGAAACAAATGAGAATCTGAGGCCCCAGAAATCTAGGAAAGGTCAGCCAGTGCCAAATGTTGGTTCATTTGTCTTCTGCTGCATGTTTATAAATCAGAAGAAAGGTCGTCAGGCACTGAAGATGGTAAGTGGGTGAATAATGCACAAAAAAGCAAAAGTAACTAATGATCATTGAACTTCTCAAGTAAACTTTAACAATTATATTACAACAGTCAATCCAATATCTAGCTTTATTGCAGGATTATCTTTGGAAAAAAGTCCCAATTTTAAATGCCCAGTTTATGATTATTCATATGAAATGTGGGTCATGACACAAATGAAAATCTAGGACTTTATTACGTGCTGCATCATTTTTTTCTCATTTTCTCCCACCATATTGTAGTTTGGGGTTTACTCTGATTATAAGGTCATGGTTACTTCTAGCTAATATCTGTCTGCCTTTCTAGCTTTTATCCTTCTTTGAAACATCCACACACACACGCACACACCATTCACTTGACAGTTTGTTTGTATGGTATTTTATTCTTTAAATGACATGTACAAATATTTTGACCATTTTTTCCTGAATTTACTTGCATATTCAATTACAAAAATATCAGTTTAGAAAAAAAATAGAAAGTTTAGTAAATTAATTTTTCTGACAGTTAATTGAGCTGAAAAAGGTGCTTGGTCCACTAGTTAGGTCAAAATTATTGAGCCAATTGTTCATAGAGAAATAGTTTCATTAATATTTATGTTACAAACAAATAAGAAAAAATACAACAAAATGGTGCTTCTGTTCTTAATAAAATCAAAAATGTTTTTCTCATTTTTTAAAACTTCTTTAAAAAATAATAACTATGCAAATTGCATTCATATTTAAAACAGGGAAGGGATATTACTGATAGAAATCTGGATAAAATGATGAGTGCAATGTATTATTATCTTATTTTTAATTCTCTCTTACTGGTTAATTTATCTTCTTTAATAACAGGGACAAGTATTCATTATAAATTTGATGGGAGAATGCATTTTTAATAGTTGCCTCTCTGAAAGTCTGGGCCCTTTTGTTTTAAATGATTAATGTAATTCATATAAAAAGGAAATGTTGAAGCACATGGATTTAAGCATATCTATCTAGCTATAGCATTTTGGAAACTGCATTTAAATAAGAATCCTGTTAATTTTATGCATGTGAAAAAAGGCAATATTTTGTGGATTTGTTAAATGTTTCAGGTTTATCCAGTGTATATCCATTACTTATTTTAAGACATCTGGGTTCTGATTAGAGTAAGATAGATTCTATTTGCAATTTGTTCCATTTTGAAATCTCAGATTTACTGTGTTTCAGTTGATATTATTTCTTTTGAGAAGTCTTTTCCTAGAATGGTAGAAAAAGTGAAAAGAAGCAAATATATGCTTTGGAATGACTTGATTTTGTTCAAACCAAATAGATATTATTAAAAATATCCTCTTATATCACGTATTTTTAACATAAATTTCAGTAACTGGTCTGTAAATTTAAAATGAAATCTTTAAGATTGAATGAGTAATTAAAAACCTCCCAACAAACAAAAGTCCAGGACCAAATAGTTTCACTGGTGAATTCTACCAAATATTTAAAGAAGAATTAATGTCAATCTATATCAAACTCTCTAAAAATTTTAAAAGGAGGAAATACTCCCAAACTATTTTATGAGGCAAAGATTTCCCTCATACCAAAGTCAGAAAAGGACACGACACAAAAAGAAAACCACAAACCAATATCCCTGATGAATATAGATGCAAAAATTCTCAGCAAAACATTAGCACACCAAATTCAATGGCACATTGAAAGGATTCTATGCCATGATCAAGTAGGATTTATCCCTGGGATGATTTAACATATACAGATCAATAAATGTAATACACCACATTAATAGAATGAAAGACAAAAATCATATGATCATCTCAATAGATGCAAAAAAAGCTTTTGACAAAATTCAACATCCATTTATGATAAAAACTTTCAAAGAGTTGAGTATAGAAGGAACATAACTCAGCACAATAAAAATCATATATGACAAGCCCACAGCCAACATCATACTCAATGGTAGAAGTTTGGAAAATTTTCCTCTAAGATCAGGAACAAGACAAGAGTGCCCACTCTCATCACTCCTGTTCAACATAGTGCTGGAAGTCCCAGCCAGAGCAATGAGGCAACAAAAAGAAACGAAGGCATCAAAATCAGAAAGGAAAAAGGAAAATTTTCTTTGTTTGCAGATGATATGATGTTTTATATAGAAAACCCTCAAGACTCTACCAAAAACTGTTAGAACTAGTCAACGGATTCAGTAAAGTTGGAGGATACAGGCTCAACATACAAAAATCCCTTGCATTTCTACACAGTAACAATGAAATATCTGAAAAAGAAATAAAGAAAACACAATAGCATCAAAAACAATAAAATACTTAGAAATAAATTTAACCAAGGAGGTGAAAGGTCTGTAAACTAAAAACTACAAGATTTTGATGAAAGAAATTGAATAAGACACAAACAAGTGGTAAGATGTCCGAGGTTCATGTACTGGAAGAACTAATACTGTTAAAATGTCCATACTACTCAAAGCCATCTATAGATTCAATGCAATTCCTATCAAAATTCTAATGCCTTTTTCACAGAAATAGAAAAAATAATCCTAAAATTTGTATGGAAACACAAATGACCCTGAATAGTCAAAGCAATCCTAAGAAGAAAAAAGCTGGAAGCATCACACTTCCTGATTTCAAACTATATTACAAAGCTATAGTAGTAAAAACTGTATAGTATCAAGTTCTTTGGATAAATACTCAGTAGTGGGATAGCTGAATCATATGGTATTTCTATTTTTAACATTTGAGAAGTCTCCATACTGTTTTCCGCAGTGGCTGCACCAGTTTGCATTCCCACCAGCAGTGTATGAGGGTTCCCTTTTCTCCACTTCCTCTCCAACATGTGTTGTTTTTTGTCTTGGTGATTATAGCCATTCTGACTGATGTAAGGTGATATCTCATTGTAGTTTTGATTTGCATTTCCCTAATAATTAGTGATGTTGAACATCTTTTCATGTCCCTGTTGCCCATCTGTATATCTTCTTTGGAAAAATATCTGTTCATATCCTCTGCCCATTTCTTGATTTATTTATTTGTTTTTTTGCAGCATTATTCACAATAACCAAGACATGGAAGCAACCCAGTGCCCTTCTATGGATGAATGGATAAAGAAGATGTGGTATATATGTACAATGGAATACTACTCAGCCATAAAAAGACAAAAATCATCCCATTTGCAACAACATGGATGGTCCTTGAGGGTATGAGGTTAAGTGAAATAAGCCAGAAAGAGAAAGACAAATGCTGCATGATTTCACTCATATGTGGAAGATAAACAAATACATGGATAAAGAGAATAGCTTATTGGTTACCAGAGGAGAAGGGGGTTGGGGTGGGCGAAAGAGGTAAAGGGGTACATATCTATGATGATGGACAAAAATTAGACTACTAGTTGTGAGCACAATGAAGTCTATCCAGAAATTGATAAATAATAATGTACACCCCAAATTACATGTTATAGACTATTATGATCTCAATAAAATTATTGGAAAAAAAAGAACCTCTTCATGAAAATCATTAAAATACTCTTGAAAATGAAACAAACGAACAAAACCGTATGGTACTCGTATAAAATTAGACACGTGGACCAATGGAACAGAATAGAGAGCCCAAATGTAAACCTTCACATGTATGACCAATACTCAGTGGGGAAAGGATGTCTCTCCAATAAATTGTGTTAAGGAAACTGCATAACCACATGCAGAAGAATGAAATTGGAACTCCATCTTATACCACTCACAAAAATTAACTCACAATGGATCAAAGACTTAAACAAAAGACCTGAAACTGCCAATCTCCTAGAAAAAACCATAGAGAAAAGCCTTTTGGCAACAATTTTTTGGATATGATAACAAAAGCACAAGCAACAGAAGATAAAATATGCAATGTCATTCTTTATGTTGTACATGTGGATGATAGAAAGTAGCTGCAACTTCAGAGTGAGATGATGTACGTATTTTTTAAACAGACAGAATTAATAAATGGGTTTCTAACTTATTGACTTTTTTATACACTTCTTTTAGAAAAATAAAACGTATCGGCTGTAACAAATCAAATAACATGAACAGTATTTCCCTCCCCGCTAACCTCATTCCTCTGATAGTAAAGCTGACAGTCTGTTTTCTTCTTCCATTCCTTCTTTCTCCTATTTGTATTAGACACGTTCAAACACGTAAATATATATAAAGGGTTTTTTCGGATATGCCGATCATTTTTTGCCTAGATTCCCATCATTGTCTCTTACATGGTCTCATTGTCTCTAGTCTGGCTCTGCTCCAATCGCTTTAAACATAAAGAATGAACTCCTTAGTTTGACACTGACACCCTTAATGATCTGATCCCCCACCTATCTCTCTACTCTCAAGTCGTGCCACATATAATTTTGGCCCCATCCACCTATATTTACCTATACTTCCTCAAAAATGTTTTTATGCTAGATTATTTCTGCAGACTTTTACATATCGTGTTCCTCTTACCTAGAATATATTTTCCTCCTTCTTTGTCTGGCTCAAAGCTACTCTTTATTCAAAACGTCTCAAAATCCAGGAATTATTTCCTGGCTCACTCATCTTTTTTCGCATACCCACACGCTAGAAAACATCTAGGAAACTGTAGACTTATTGCTCCCCCAAACACAACTCTGGTCAAACCAGTGCATTTCATTTTTTTGTGAGGAGGATCAGCCCTGAACTAACATCCATGCTAATCCTCCTCTTTTTGTTGAGGAAGACCGGCTCTGAGCTAACATCTGTTGCCAATCCTCCTCCTTTTTTTTCCCAAAGCCCCAGTAGATAGTTGTATGTCATAGTTGCACGTCCTTCTAGTTGCTGTATGTGGGACGCAGCCTCAGCATGGCCAGAGAAGCAGTGTGTCGGTGCGTGCCCGGGATCTGAACCCGGGCCGCCAGTAGAAGAGCGCGCGCACTTAACCACTAAGCCAGGGGGCTGGCCTCCAAACCAGTGTATTTTTAAATGTCTGGTAATTGCCTTACCGGCATAGCTCCAGGAATGAAACCAAGGACTGAGAAATAAGAGATGCTCACTCTCCTGGTGCATTGATAATGAGCTATTTAGACATCCTGTTGCTTGAATTAGTTTCTTATTCTTTTCCTCTTTCTGAAGAGTTTGGCCTGCCCAGAAGAAAACAAGAAATCACAGTAAGTCCAATGATTACTAACATTTCTCAGTCGAGGAAGTTGAACACAAATGATTAAATTCTTCTCTGAGTTAAGAGCTAGTAAGCGACAGAACCAAAATTCTACCTCGGGCAGACTGACTCTAGAGCACATGCTCTAAACCATTATAAGATATTGACTTTTACAAAAAAAAAAAAAGACAATATACACACATTACACTGCAGGTGCTCACTAAATTTTGTAGTTTCTAAGCTAAGTATGACAGCTAAATGCATGCTTGTATATATCTAGTTACATATTTATTTTGACCATCTACTAAGTATAAACAACTGTGCTAGTTTAACGCAAATTTGGATCACATAAATTCAAAGTTTGGAATAGTCTAGATATTAAAAAAATAAACTCTGAAAATAGGTGAAAAAGAAAACCTCCAAGGGTCTGTGGAAACAACACTGACTCTGACACCACGTAGGGTCTAAAACCAGGCTTCTCTACTTATTAGCTATGGGGCATTGAGTGTGTACCTTAGCCTTTCCAAGCCACTCTAAAATGGTAATTGTAATAGTGCCCACCCTTTTCAGTATTGTGTATGTGAGAAAGTACATAGCACCACAATTATCGATCACTGTTAATTCCCTCTTTTAAGTACTTAATAGTACAATTTATGTTTTAGTAGGCATCATTTACCTACTTAGAAGAGTAGAATGGCCTCAGTATTTTGTTACTACTTATAATCATTCAAAAAGTTAATATGTCATTTACAAATGATTATTATCTGGTATTTGACAAATGCTAAGGGATCTCTCGACATTGTTCAGCTCATATAAGCTTTATATACGTGGAAAAGAAATTCCATGATATTAAAACAAAGAGTTGAAAAATAATATAGTCACTTAAATGGATTTTTACATGATACCAAAAAAAAGAAAAGAAATCGTGCTTGCTTTTTTTATTTTTATGCAGTTCTCTACATTAACATCCAGTGGTTGCAGCTGCAGTAACTAGCTTGAAGAATATAAATGTTGCTGATCAGATAGTTACTTGTTCTGAGGACTGAACAAAAAGAGAGAGATTGAATGAAATTAGAGCACAAGTAATTTAAGAAAAGAAAGATGTCATTGTCCATGGCTATCAAGAGTTATTAAGCAAAATTGCGATGTTTCCTTCTTTTTATTCCTGTTAGTTTAGATTCTTAATGGAAGTGCATAAGAACTGTTTTCTCATCGCTCTCTGTTTGACCAATGCCAAAAAATCAATAAGCTAGGCATTTGCAGCAAAAATAAATGATTATATCACTTACCTTGGTTTATCGGGGGCTGATGATTAAAAACAAATACACACACATTGGGCAACTTTGGAATCACCTTTAGATGCTTGAACATCCCAAGCAAAACATACATTATGAATAAAGACAGCCTTTATGTGTAATAAGGTGAATCTCATCGCATAGATAAGCTAATACAAAGACCTATATAATAAGCTGTATATATTAACATCATTCTAAGTTTTAGGAAAAAATTGTGTCCTAACCTTAGTGGTTAGCAATCATTGGTGGAAAAGATTGCATAAAGAGCAACACTTTAAATGTTCAAAGATTGTAGTATTGACCATATATTTCACTTTTTCAGAAATAGAACATCTGTTACCACCCAAGGTGGGTTCATCTGCCCACCACAAGACATGCCAATAGTCAAGAGGCAAGGTGGTAGGGGAGAAAATACTTTTTATTACAGCTTGCTAGCAAGAGGGAAGATGGCCAACTAATGTCTGAATAAAACCATCTTACAAAACAAAGACTACAGGCCAGTTATATAGGGTGCTGGTGGGTTAGAGGGGAGGGGGTTAGGACTGTTGACCCTCGTGTGTTACAGACTGGGAGTCGCCACACCAGATCTTTCAGTTTTCATTGATGATGGCTATCAGCATAGACTCTCTGTTCGGGGGTCGTCACATTCCTAAGAAACTCAAAAGAACTAAGTTATCATCTTATCACAGCTGGGAGGTATAGGCACAAACAGGGGTTGTAAAATCTACAGAGCAGTTAGATCTGCTGGAGGGTGCATGTCCAGCTGGGTTAGTTAGTCAGAGGTCATTCAAAGTTACAATAGGGTTTCTTTTCTACAATATGGCTTCCCTCATGTCAACCTTGTGTTGAGCCGGTATCACATCTAAAAGCTTATTCCTTTTTAAATGGAGCAAAATGACTTTGATTCTTACATGACTGAATGCGCTAAATTAGGTATGTTTGGGCACTATATTAGGTAGAAACAATTTCAGTTGCAAGAGAAGATCCAAATAACACTGTGTTATGTAGGAGTCTACTTTTCTCAAATAACAAGACATTTCATATTGCTTGCTGCAGGAGCTGACTGCAGTACAGTCAGGCTGGCATTTCTGTGATTTTATTGTTCTTTCCCACAGGGTTGAAAAATGGTTGCCATAGCTCCAGGAATCCTATTTATATTCCAATCCATCTACATGTTTTTTTGGCCAGAACTCTTTACTTGACCCTTTGATACAAGTGAGACTGGGATTAAAAAATATTTATCTTTTACCTCACATAGATTGGAGGTAAGTAGGGTATAAAGGTTTGGGACATGGGTATTGGGGTTAGCTGACCTACAGTTTCTGCCATAGAGGTAAAACTTCTTAATGGAGATTTATATTGCTAAGAGGAATTATGTTCCCTCGATTGGACCTGCTCTCCTAATGTGTGGTTGATACTACAGATAATAGTGGCTATGTTCTCCCATTAAACGACTCTTAGATATACTATAAGAGAGATATTGTATTAGAACATTTGGTTCATCCAGTGTGTTATTTATTTTATTCCTGTGTTTGAATTGAGTTTCAACAGACAGTATAAGATGCTTTAAATATATGTATTTGCTTTATGACTAGATGAAGCATCATGTTGTTGATTTACTAACTTCCTTAGAATCATTGCAATGTTAGTGTTATTTCCATTATAACTGATAAATCAGACGGAACCTCTGAATAAGAGAGATTACTAAAGTTTCAGTAAAAAAGTTTTAGTAAATTCTTAATAAAAGTACAGACACAAACACATAAAAATCGATTTTAAATCAGCATATGTCATTGCTCAAAGAAACTTAACCCATCACTAAGGTCTGTTATGCTTACAAATCTAGCTATGTGTTAGAATCCCCTGAGATGACTTTCAAAACAAACTTCATGGCTCTACTTTAGTGTGACTGAATCAAAGTCTCTGGGGGGTGGCATCAACACATCTCTATTGTTAACAAGTCGCCAGATGGTCCTTATGCATTCGTTTTCAGACTAACATTTAATAAGTGCACAACTTAATGTTGTACACCTTTTAAAAATATTGTTTCTATTATTTTTAATACAACAAACTGCAAGTAAGAGTAATGAACAATTACTAGTAAGATAGAGTGTAAGTGAGCCTCATCAATAAAATTGATTTCATATAAAGCAAACAATTTTATTCTGGGAAATTTGAAGCCCCAAAGATTTTAAGATATATGATCTGATACACACTTGTAATACTTAAGAGGAAAAATAGTAAAAGAAAGAGAATTGTACTTATAAAAATTAAAAAGTCTAGAAAGCTTTGATTTCCAATTCATTGAAATTCAATTAGGCCACTTATCTGAGAAGAAATTTCAGTTCAAGATCCTCGAAAAGTTCAAGTTCTCCTTGAGATTCAGTGCTACACAGCTACTGTTCATCAGACAGCTAAGCTTGCTGATGGGTTAATTAATCACATCAGCCCTACTGGAAGACAACAGTTTCAAATTACTCAATGGAGTGTTGTCACTGCCAATGATTTCTTATTCTATACCTTGATGGAGGAGAGTTTATCATTAAGGAACAAGTGGCCTCCAAAACTTGGTTAAGAGCTCTCTTAGAGACGAAAAGGATTAAATTTCCTACCCAAATTTCTAAATTCCCCTCATGACCTTGTCATGAGACTCAGAAATAGGTTAACAATGAGGAAATATATAGTAACAATTGAAAAAATAGAATGCATTTTAAATTCTCCAAATCAATAATTATAAAGACAATTTCAAAATGATAAAATCTATTCTAATTAATGGATTATTTTTTAGTGTCCTCTTCCCCTACGTACACTGTTTTTCTTATATAGATGATAACTTTCTCTTTTACTTAGACAATTTTTGTAACTTTCCCTATTATTCTACTTAATGCAATACAGAATGTTTCTTACATTTTAATAGACATGAGTTTATGTTGTATATTGTGTTATAGCTTCAATGTGTCTTTGTTTTTATTAACAATAAATGTGGAAATAAAGCCTCAGTATTTAATAAACTGGCATACTAATTTGGCCAGCGTTTATCTTTTCACCTTGCCAAGTGTAAATGCTAGCTACAAGGTACCAAAATATCTTGTTATTTCAAATGATATAAAAATATTAGTATTGACAATACTGATAATAATGTTTAAGACTTACCCAGCTGGGCAGTGGACTAACATATTTGTTACTTTTCAACTAGTTTTTAGATCCCATGCGGGCTATCAGATATTTCAAGTTTTATTTTAATTTTTTCAATGTGTCTCCTTAATAATTTGTAGGTAAATAGGAAAAAAATCAGAAGTCTACATTCTACCAAGGCATCTTTTTCACAAATCTGTATATACAATATTTATTGTTATAAAGGTTTTTAAAAATTTCTAATACCTACATAATTAGATAATAATAGTAATAATACTTAAAGAATGTTTTCTATATACCAGGCACTGTACTACGTCAAATTGCAACACAGATTCAGACAGATCTAGTTTCAGTCTGTTTTTTACCTTGAGAATTTCATTGGTTTCTCTAAGCCTCAGTATCCTCATCTGTAAAACAGGCATAATAGACACAACTACCTCATAAAGTTGTGATGAATAAATGTGAAAATGAATCAAAAGTGCACATAGCAAAAGCTCACTATATAGTAGATTGTATGAAGATTAAGAAGATGCTGGCAGTAATGTATTAACTCTGTTTCCTCCTCTTAATTTTTAACCTGTTAATTAATCTTTGTGTCTGTTATCTAGCATTGAACCTGCAACTTTATAATTACTCAAAAACATTAGTTAAATTGAATAGAATTATATCAATGTATGATCAGAGAGGATCTAAATGGATTTCTCCTTTCAATAAGAAGCCACAGGGCTACATATAGACATCCAAATATAACCTTGCAATATTTCTGTTTTCTAATCATTATTCTACTTCCAAATTTATTTTAAATTTAAGCGCTAGCTACTTTCATTTTTGTTTTATTGTACCAGCCCTCTACATCATATTTTTATGTTTTAATATTTAATCTATGAAATACATCATTCTCTTGTTTCTTTACATTTTCAACCTTTCTCCTTTGTAATTAATTTTATTGACAAAAAGATTGTAAATATATTCAAATGAAGTATATACTCTATTGACAAATAAAGGAAACACAATAACACAAAACACAAAAAAATGTCTTTTGTATGTATGTGTGTTTGTATTTTGATGCTTGTTAGAGGTCAACAAGAGACATGACCGCTGGCTGACCCGTAAGTTGGACCCAGGGAATTGGAGGACCCACCCCCTTCCCTGTCTTTGGAATGTACATCCCGCCCACCATTCCCACACTTAGGAGCTATATCAAGGACGTAGCCTGGAGAGAATAAGGTGTTGTTGAGACTGTCTGGACTGCATATGAGAGTGAACTCAGTTAAGGCCTCTATACAAGCTCTTAAGATTCTGGTGGGTGTATGTGGGGATCTATCTACTTGTCTTGCAGTGCCCAAGACAAGCCTCCTATGTAAGTTTCCTTAATTATTAAAACTGTCACCTACCACTCTGGGCTGGTTTGCCTTTTTCCTTTGTATCTCCTTGCCAGAGTTCGGGGTCAGTTTCAGATTTCCCCCCGGGGAACCCTCGAGGTTGTGAACCAACAATACTATAGTTTGTGTTATTATTTTTAGAAGAGTTGGGAAATAATATCTTTGATTAAAGGGAAATTCAACATTAGGTTATAATTGGTCTAAAAGAGGAAAGTTTTTGCTTAGAAATCTGAAGCCAGGCAAGATTTCAGCAGTCCTTTTAAAATAGAAATTTCATATGTGTCGTTCTTTTGCTAAAAAAAAAGAAAGAAAGAAACTGATGAATCTGGGTGGAAAGACAGCATGAAGGACAGATCAATGTCAAAGCTGGAAAAGAAATCAGAGTCGGATGCACTGTACACTTATCGTTTGGGTTTAGATTATTGAAATTATATATTCTCTTTCTGTCTTGAAAGAATTAATACTAAGTGAAGAGTAGTGTTAAATAAAAACTAAGGGTAAACAAACAAACAAAAACATTTTTTTTTAACAATTCTAGATAGCTAGTGGGAATTGTAGTTTATAATAGGTTATTTTGGATATAACAATATGTAATGGTATTGTACAAAGGTTAAAACTAGATGATAGATTATAAATATAATCAATGTGATTCTTAGTGGATACACATCTAAAGTTAACATTATTTCTGCCGTAGGCTAAGAAGCATGGTATGAGATTCATAGCAAATGCTGTTTCTTTTTTTTTTTTGCTGTTATTACCTTTACTATTTTATGTTTTTTTCTTTTTTTTAAATTTTTTGTTTATTGCAGTAACATTGGTTTATAACATTGTATAAATTTCAGGTGTATATCATTATACTTCTATTTCTGCATAGATCACATCATGTTCACCACCCAAATACTAATTACAACCCATCACCACACACATGTGCCAAATTATCCCTTTTGCCCTCCTCCCTCCCCCTTTCCCCTCTGGTAACCGCCAATCCAATCTCTGTCTCTATGTGTTTGTTTATTGTTGTTATTATCTACTACTTAATTAAGGAAATCATAAGGTATTTGACCTTCTCCCTCTGACTTATTTCACTTTGCATAATACTCTCAATGTCCATCCATGTTGTCACAATGGCTGGATTTCATCGTTTCTTATGGTTGAGTAGCTGTTTGTTTCTTAAAGAGTTGATACTAATAACTACTTGGGACCTTATGAGGTCGGATTTCTTTTTCAGAACGTTAAGTTTTCTTTTTCCTATTCATTTTGTTTCCTGTCTCCTGGGTTAAATAATCAAATAATTCACTTAAAAAAGAGATTTCTGGGGAACTCTGACACGCACAGGCAACATGCAAAAATTATTTAAACCTAATCGAACTTCTGAGCCATCACAGTATCCTTTTAAAAAAGTTTCAGGGGAGAGGATCTCCATATCATGGCCTTGCTATATAGACAAACTCAGTAAAGGGAATAAAAAAGTGTCTGGAGGGAAACATTAAATGAAAGGAGAATAAACCTATCAAAACAAATTTCTTTTCTCTAAATTGACATGGCAATGTTGTTTCTTCTTCTGCTCTAACCCACAAGGATCAAACATTCAGATCAATGTCTATTTTATTGGAATATTATGGATTTGGGGCTGTAGGATGTCTTGAGAGCTTGTCTGGTCGATTCCCTTGCCTTCAGGTGAGACGATCTCTAAACTAATTTAGACAGATGAGTATTGCAATTTTAATGATTTCTAGCAAAAGTGATCCTGTGACCTTCCTTCATTTATTTCTTTATTGAGAAACTCTCATTATTTAGATATTCATTTACAGTTAAACATTAATCGGAGCACTTCAGCCCAGATATTGCAGAGTACCTAGAATAGCACCTGGCCTTGAGCTGCGTAGGAAGAGTTAAGTAACTAAAGTGGGTGAAAGGCATTGTCTCTTTTTTCCTAGTTTTCCAGTCTGTTAATCCTCTATTTTCAAAGTATGAAAGAATAATAGAACTTTAGATTTGAAGGAATTTTAAAAATGTCCCTACAATTCTCAACTTTGAGTTCTCAAACTGAACTCCAAACTTTAATACTACACTAAATGACAGCAGCAGCAGCAACAGCAGCAAAAATGCAAACATTTTGTGGAAAGTGTGATAGGACAAGGAAATGCATGGAAAGGAAAAGGACACCAGATGAAGGTGAAATGGATAGTATTCTGGCATCCATCAAGGATAGAGCTAGACACATCCAGAAATGAGTCAGTGAAGATGATAATCACCAGTGAAAGGAATAGGCTTTCTTCACCCAGGTGAAACCATTGAGGCTTACATGGCATGAGAAAATAATTTAAGAAGTCATTAAGCAGCCAGTGGCTATGTTTGAGCTATTGATTCCAAGGTGGTAAAAGAGGAAATCACAGCTTGGCCATATTGGAAATGAAGGTTTTAACATTGGAGAAATGAAAGAAATTACACTAAGAAAAATCGAAAAAAAATTTGTTTTCTCTCGCCCACTTCCAAAAATGGATGTTATGTTAGAGTTAGTTCAAAGGAACGGGTTAGTAACATACTCTAATAAATATTCATCTGGTGTAGGTTTTTTAGAGCAAACAAATCATGGCTTCTATTGAGTGGAGTTCTCAACTACAATGTATGAACATGAATTGAATGGACATGAACACTGAGGTTATCAAACAATTTACATTATCCAAGAAGTTCACATTTAAGAGCTATTATATGTATTTTATAATCTATGTCAGTTGAATTTAGAATAATTTTGAAGCAAGTGTAGCTTCTCAGATTTCATACATTTCTCAGAATATAAGAAAAAGAAAATGTAGATCAACTCAGCTATATTCCAGGGTCTAAGTATATGAGAATATTTGTATAAAAATGTGTCATGATAACTGTTACATAATTTAGGGTTTCTACAGAATATTGGACCCAGAACACACAAGGAGAAGCTATAATTTCAATTTTTCTGACTTTTTGTCACCCTCATAGGAGTTAGTGGATGGGAGAGAGTAAAGGGTTTGAAATGGATAAAAATGATTTAAGATCTACTTGGAAGTGACTTATTTTTTCTATATATTGTGTGCTATATTCACTCATATGTGAGTTATTTGTTACAGCTATTTGGTATGCCACTACTCCCACTATTGAAATCCAGTGTCCTATTTCTTTTCATTAATAGATTTTTTCTAGAAGACTTTTAGGTTAACAGAAAAAATTGAGCCAAAAATACAGATAGTTCCCTTATACCACCTCATCTATCCCAGTCCCCCAAAGCCCCCTATTGTTAACATCGTGTATTAGTATGGTACATTTGTTACAATTGAACCAATATTAGTACATTATTATTAGCAAAATTCTGTACCATTAGGGTACACTCTTTGTGTCGTACATTCTATGGGTTTTGACAAATGAGTACTGACATGTATCCACCATTACAGTATCATAGAGAAGAGTTTCCCTGCCATAAAAATGTCATGAGCTCTACCTATTTATCCTTCCCTCCCTCCCCTTGAACCACTGTCAACCTCTCTTTTTACTGTCTCCATAGTTTTGCTTTTCCAGAATTGTCACATAGTTGGAATCATAAAGTATGTAGCTTTTTCACATTGGCTTCTTTCCCTTATCAATATGCATTTAAGATTCCTCCATATCTTTTGTGGCTTGATAGCTCATTTATTTTTATTGCTGAATAGTATTCCATTGAATGGAAGTATCACAGTTTATTTATCCATTCATCTGTTGAAGGATATCTTGGTTGCTTCCAAGTTTGGGCAATTATAAATAAAGCTGTTGTAAACACTCATGTGCAGGTTTTTGTGTGAACATAAATTTTCAACTCATTAGGATAAATGCCAAGGAGCACTACTGCTGGATCATATTGTAGGTTTGTTTAGTTTTGTAAGAAACTGCCAAACCATCCTTCAAAGTGTGCGATTTTCTTTCCCAAGAGCAAAGAATAAGAGTGTCTGTTGCTTCGTATCCTTGCCAGCATGTGGTGTTGTCATTGTTTTGAATTTTGGCCATTCTAATATGTGTGGAGTGGTATCCCATTGTTGTTTTATTTCACAATTCCTTAATGGTATATGATGTTGGGTATTTTTTCCTATGCTTATTTGCATGTGTGTATCTTCTTTGGGGAGGTGTCTGTTCAGACCTTTTGTCCATTTTTTAATTGGGCTGTTTGTTTTTTTTATTTTTGAGTTTTAAGAGTTGTTTGCATATTTTGGATATCAGTCTTTTATCAGATGATATGTGTTTCACAAAGATTTTTTCCCCTAGTCTGTGGTTTGTATTTTCATTCTCTTATCAGTATCTTTTGCAGAGCAGATGTTTTTAATTTTATTGAAATCCAGCTTAATATTTTCTTTTTTGGATTGTGCTTTTGGTATTATACCTAAGAAGTCATTGCCAAACCCAAGTTTACCTAGATTTCCTCCCAGATTATCTTCTAGGAGTTTTATTGATTTACGTTTTATGTTTAGGTCTATGATTTACTTTGAGTTAATTTTTTTGAAAGGTGTAAGGTCTATGTCTAGATTATTTTTATTTTTGCATGTGGATATCCAGTTGTCCCAGAACCATTTTTTGAAAATACAATCCTTTTTCCATTGAATTGTAGTTGCTCCTTTTGACAAAAGTGGTCTACATACGTGTGGATCCATTTCTGGGCTCTCTACTCCATTCTATTGATGTATTTGTCTAGTCTTTCACCAGCACCAGACTACCTTGATTACTGCAGCTTTATAGTATGTCTTGAAGGCAAGTAGTGTCAGTTCTCTGACTATTTTCTTTAATTATTGTTTCGGTACTTATGGGCATTTTGCCTCTCCAAATAAACTTTAGAATCAGTTTGACAATATCCACAAAATAACTGGCTAGGATTTTGATTGGGATTGCACTGAATCTATAGATCAAGGTGAGAAGTACTGACATCTCGGTAACACTGAGTCTTCCTATTCATGTACATGTAATATCTCTCCATTAATTTAGACCTTCTTTAGCTTCTTTATCAGAGTTTTATAGTTTTACTTTTATAGATCTTATATACATTATGTTATATTTAAAACATATTTAAAACATATATTTATCTCATTAAAAATGAGATAAGTATCTCATTTTTTTGGTGGTGATGTAAATGGCATTGTGTTTTTAATTTAAAATTCCAATTGTTAATTACTGGTATATTAAAAAGCAATAGACTTTGTATATTAACCTTTTACCCTGCAACCTTGCTATGACTGCTTATTAGTTCCAGAGTTTTTGTGTTGATTTATTGTTTTTTTTACGTAGACAATCACGTTGTTTGTAAAGAAAGATAGTTTTATTTTTTTCCTGACCAAACTGTGTAGTTTTTTAACTTTTTCTTATCTTATTGCATTAGCTAAGACTTCCAGTACATGTTAACTAGGAGTGGTGAGCATGAACATCTTTACCTTGTTCCTGATCTTAGTGAGAAAGGATCTAGTTTCTCACTGTTAGTTATAATGTTAGGTCTATTTTTTTTTGTAGGTGTTCTTTATTAAGTTGAGGAAGTGTCCCCATATCCTAGCTTTCTGATAAAACTCTCAGAAACTCTTATTAAGAATGGGTGTGGGAGGGGCCAGCCCCATGGCCTAGTGGTTAAGTTCAGCGCACTCTGCTTCAGCAGCCCGGGTTCGGTTCCCGGGCACGGACCTACACCACTCGTCAGTGGCCATGCTGTGGCAGTGACCCACATACAAAATGGAGGAAGATTGGCACCAATGTTAGCTCAGGGCAAATCTTCCTCAAAAAAAAAAACAAAAAAAAAAGAGGAAGATTGCCAATAGATGTTAACTCAGGGTGGCTCTTCCTCAGCAAAAAAAACGAATGAGTGTGGGATTTCATTAAGTGCTTTTTATGCACCTTGATATCATCATTTGATTTTTCTTCTTTAGACTGCTGAAATGATGGATTGCATAAATGGATTTTTGAATATTGAACCAGCCTTGCATACGTGAAGTAAATCCCACATGATCATGGTGTATAATTATTTTTATACATTGTTGGATTTGATTTACTAATATTTTGTTGAGGATTTTTGCTTCTATGTTCAAGAAAGATATTGATCTTTGGTTTTCCTTTATTGTAATGTATTTGTGTGGTTTTGGTATTTGGTATTTGGTATCTTTGGTGTAGAGAAATTCTGGTCTCACAGAATGAGTTAGGAAGTATTTCCTCTGCTTCTCTTTTTTGGAACAAACCATAAAGAATTAGTATAGTTCTACCTTAAAAGCTTAGTAGAATTCACCAGTGACTCCATATGGGCTAGGTGCTTTCTGTTTGGTCATGTTATTAATTATTGATTCAATTTTTTAAGTAGATTTAGGCCTACTAAGATTGTTTTTCTCCTTGTGTGAGTTTTGGTAGACTATATCTTTCAAGGAGTGGGTCCATTTCATCCAGGTTATTTGTGGGCATAGACTTGTTCATAATATTCCTTTATTATCCTTTTAATGTCCATGGGATCAGTAGTGAAGGCGCCTTTTTCATTTCTGATGTTAGTAATTTGTGTTTTCTCTCTTTTTTCTTAGTTAACCTGGCTGGAGAGAGATTTGGCAATTTTATTGATGTTTACAAAGAACCAACTTTTGGTTTTGTTGATATTCTCTGTTGATTTCCTATATTCTATTTCATTGATTTTTTGCTCTAATTTTTATTATTTCTTTTATCTTGTTTACTTTAGGTTTAATTTGTACTTCTTTTTCTAGTTTCCTACAGTGGAAGCTTAGATTATTGAACTTAAGATCTTTCTTCTTTTCTAATATATATATATATTTAATGCTATAAATTTCTGACTAAGCACTGCTTTCACTGCATTACACAAATTTTGATATGCTGTATTTTCATTCTCATTTAGTTTGAAATATTTTTTTTAAATTTCTCTTGAGACTTCTTCTTTGACTTATGTGTTATTTAAAGATGTGCTGTTTAAACTCCAATATTTTTAGGTTTTCTACTTATAGTGTTTTTGATTTCTAGTTTAATTCCCTTGTGGTCTAAGAGTGTACTTTGTATGATTTCTATAATTTTAAATTTGTTAAGATGTGTTTTATTAATTGAATATGATTTATATTGGTGAATGTTCCATGTGAGTTTGAGTAGAATATGTATTCTGCTGATTTTGGATATAATATTCAACAAATGTCAATTATAACCACTTGATCAATGGTGTTGTTCCGTTCAACTACATCCTTACTTATTTTCTGCATGCTGGATCTGTCAGTTACAGGTAGAGAGGTGTGTTGAGGTCTCCAGCTTCAATACTGGATTCATATATTTCTTTTTTATGAGCTTTTGCAACACATATTTTGATGCTGTGTTATTAGGTGCATACACATTAAGGATTGTTATGTCTTTTTGGAGAATTCACCCCTTTATCATTATGTAATGCTCTTCTCTATCCCTGATAATTTTTCTTGCTCTGAACTCAGCTTTGTTAAAAATTAATATAGTTATTCCTGTTTTCTTTTAATTAGTGTTAGGATGGTATATCTTTTACCATTCCTTACTTTTAATCTTTCTGTGTCCCTATATTTAAAGTGAGTTTCTTGCAGACTACATATAATTGGGACTTGTTTTTTTGATCCACTCTGACAGGATCTGTGTTTTGATTGGTGTATTTAGACCATTGATGTTTAAAGTGATTGTTGATATAGTTAGATTAATATCTACAATATTCATTACTGTTTTCTATTCATTTTCCTTGGTCTTTGTTGTTGTTTTTTTTTCCTCTTCATTTCTTAGCATATCATATACATATTTTTTAAACATTTTTTAGTGGTTGCTTTTGCATTTGCAATATATATTTACAACTAATCTATCTCTTATATAGCACTATACCACATCTTAGGTAGTGCAGATACCTTTTAGCAGAGTATTCCCAATTTCTCTCTCCTGTCCCTTATAACATTGCTATCATTCATTTCACTTATCTGTCAACCATAATCACTGAAAACATTGTTGATATTATTATTTTGAACAAATTATGACCTGTTAGAGCAGTTAAAAATAAGAGAAATGATTTTGTTTTGTCTTCATTTATTCCTTCTCTAACACTTTTCCTTTCTTTATGTAGATTTGAGTTTCTGACCTGCATCATTGCCTTCTCTCTGAAGAACTTCTTTTTTTTATTGAAGTATAATTGACTTAAAATATTATATTAGTTTCAGATGTACAACATGGTGAGTTGATATTTTAATATATTATGAAATGATCACCACAATATGTCTAGTTATTATCTGTAATCATACAAAGTTATTATAATATTATCGACTATATTCCCTATGCTATGCATTATATCTGAGTCTGTTCCTAATGCCTTCTCTGTCTCTTCAAATTGTTTTTTGTCTTTTAGTATGCCTTTAATTTTTGTCATGAGCTGGATATGAGGTACTATAAAAAACGAACTAAGGTAAAAAGACTGCATATTAGTGTGAAATAGTGTGAAATTTTAAATAAATAATTTTAAAGAAATAGTGTGAAGTTTTATGTTTATCTAGGTAGGGGCTAGGCTATATTTACTCTTTGTTGTAGCTATAAGTGTCAGAGGCTAAAATTTTCTCTGGTGTCTTTGTTTTTTGTCTCCTCTGTTGTTTTTGGGTTTCCTTAGAGACTTCTTAAACATTGTCAAAGAGGTACAGTTGTTTCAGTTGTACTCTGCTATTATTAACCAGGATCCTTATTGATGTGGTATTATGGTCTGGGCATGAGGGAAAGTTTTCTATCCTTGTATGACTAGGCAGTCTTTTAGTTAGCCTCTGCCCCTGGTCTGTGACCTTTACAAATGTTTCTCAGTCTTGTTTTTTCCCCCCACTTAGGTAAGGCAGGAAAGCTAGAAGGGCCTGGAGTAGGATAGTTCCCTTCCTCCAAATGGAAGGCTAGAGAAAGCTAGAGTTCAGTACTTCTCTTTCCCCATATCATTTGGGCCTGTTAAAACCCTAGTCAGGTAAGAACTGATAAAATTATTTCCCTTGAGGACAGGTCTTGTTAAGAAGAGTATAATTCTCTGATAGATTTTAAAAGTAGCTACTTTCACCCATGGCCTGACAGAAACAAAGGAAAATGTTTCTCCAATCTTTACTGTGGGAACCTGGTAGGGCTCCTGGAGTAAAACTCATGAAAGTGCTGGGACCTCCCTAAGATTGGCCCACGTAGAGTTTTTAACCATCAATTTTGTCCACTTTGAGACTTCAGCAATTTGTAAATTACAGTTTAGGGTTTGTTTTGTTTTTTCTTTTACCCTACTTCTTCCCTCAGAGTTTTCTATTTCTCGTCTTCTGCTTCAATAAGTTGTGATTCTCTGCCTCTCTGTCTCTTAAATTTTGGGGGCAGTGGTTTGGCCTATGACCTCAGTTCTCTGATTAATCTAAGAAGAGATGTTGATTTTTAGTTTGTTTAGCTTTTTTCTTGGTATTTGAATGGAAGAGCTGATCTCCAAGTTCCTTACATGCTAGACAGGAAACCGGAAGTTCTGAGAGTCCTTTTTTCAAGTCCCAGCCCCTCCAGGGGCCAGCCCCCATGATAGGCTAAACTCCTCCATCCTCCTTTTCTACTCATCACCACTTGCAATCCTCACCTACCATGCATTGGAATTGGTCAGAGGTTCCAATGAGACAGAGGAAGCTGTTTGTGAAATTGAATAGCTTAAATATATTTCTTATATATATATGGTCTTCCTGGCTCACAGCTCCCAAGACCCTTGGAATTTCCTGAGTGTTAAGAGCAATGGGAGCATCGTTTGTCATAATATTTGGTCTCTTGTCCTCAGTTCCTAAAATTGCTTTAGATCCATGAAGTTGAAACTGGTGTTTTGTTATTCATAGCAAACCCCTTTCCATCACAATTGGGTTTATGTTAATGAGGTGACTTTTGGAAAGCACCCACTGATGGGTGCTTGGTTGCCAGTGGAGCCAACCATGTGATTAGAGGATTGGAACTTTCAGTCCCCCGTCTGGGGTGGAGAGAAGGGCTGGAGGTTGAATCAATCACCAATGACAGATGATTTAATAATCATGCCTATGTAATGAAGCCTCCATAAAATTCCAAAAGGACAGTGTTCAGAAAGCTTCCAGGTTGATGAATACGTGGAGGTGCTGGGAGAGTGGCATGCCTGAAAGAGCACAGGGAAGCTCCACACCCCCTGCTTGTGCCTTGCCCTGTGCATCTCTTCTATCTGGCTATTCCTGAGTTATATCTTTCTATAATAAACCAGTGCTCTAGTAAGTAAAATATTTCTCTGAGTTCTGTGAGGCACTCTAGCAAATTAATTGAACTCAAGGAGGGAGTCATGGGAACCTCTGATTCATAACCAACCTGTTAGAAGTACAGGTAACAACTTGGGCTTGTGACTGGCATCTAAAGTCCAAGGAGAGGGTCATGCGAACATTCAATCTGTAGCAGGTCAGTCAGAAGCACAGGCAACAACCTGGGCTTGTAACTGGCTCTGAAGTAGAGGCAGTCTTGTGGAACTGAGCCCTTAACCTGTGGAATCTAATGCTATCTCTTGGTAGACAGTGTCAGAATTGAGTTGAATTGTAGGACACCCACCTGGTGTTGGTATGAGGAACCCCCCCACACACACACACACAGATTAGAATTGGATGTCAGAACCAATAGATTATAAAGACTGATCATGGAATTTAAGCTGGATAAAAGGATACTTGGGATTTAAGGGACTAAAAGATATTGGAAAGTTATAAATTTCAGGCCCAAGTGACAACAAAGAATTGTTGCAGATAGAGTACAAAAAGTAGTAAGCTAAAAATTAGGAAAGGGTGGTGAAAGAGCAGGTTGTATGAAATTGAGATCAGGGAGGAGTAGCAATTCCTGGTAATGATTTGACCGTGAAAGTAGGTGGATGAGCTAGGGTCCACATCAAGATCGCTGAAGCAGAGGAGTTTAAGGAACTTAGAGGCTATGGTATTGGAATGATCTTATACCCATATGTTGAAATTGCCAAGAACAATAGGAGTAGTGTTAGAGAGCGTTTCAGTGAGCCAGGGAACTAAACTCTTCAAGGTAGTGCATGGTAAGGGAGAAAACAGTGGCAAGTGATCCAGTTATCTGTAGCTGACAATAGCATAAGATTCAAAACTGGGATATTTTAGGGACAAGGAAGGAAGAAGAATGGTCTGAAAGTAACCACGAAGAGTAAGTATGACATTTACCTCACTGTCCAGGCTCAATAATATGAAGGATGCTGGGAAAAAAAAACAGCACTTGAGAGGGCTGCAGAGGAGGCAGGGTACTCAAAGGAGAGTCAGGATTAAATCCAAGCAATAAAGTAAAAGTAGCTCAGGGTTTCTCAGTCTAGCACTATTGACGTTTTGAGCTGGATACTTCTTTTTCTTGTAGTGACAGCTGCCTTGTGCATTGTAGGATGTTTAACAACATCCCTCACCTCTATCTACTAGATGCCTATAGCAATATCTCCCAAACCCCCCTTGTGACAACGAAAAATGAGGTAGATCATGAAAAAGTTGAGGATATTAGGGATTTTTCCCAGGAATTCACCTACTTTAGTTCTCACAGTAAAATTATTTCCATCTTATACTCTTTCTCTTTTTGAAAATAATTAATGAAAATGAAGTAAAATGTGATTTTTCTCACATGTCACAAACTGTATCATTTCCATTTTGAGGTCGTAGATTTTCCTTATGGAAAGAAAACATGATTAATCTCAATTGAGTAGATATAGCACATTTTCTATGTTATGGCATAGAAACTAAATTAGTGTCCTCCACTGCAATTATTCTAGTTTAAGACATTGTCATCTTTCACCTGGATTTCTACAGTGCCCTCATACCTGACCTATCTCCATTCAGTCTGGTGTCCCTCCTCTACTCACATTCTCACACAGTACTCAGGGTAAATATAATCAGGTCATGTTACTCTCTTCACTAACCTCAAATGATCATGTTTCCTATTGCATAGAGAATAAAATGGAACTTCTTAACAGTGGTCTGTAGGCACTGCATGATTTGGCCCTGATTACCTCTCCAACACATCTGAGACCACTCTCTTATCCTTGGGCCAGAAACTCCAACCATAATCTCTGTTCTCTTTAAACAACTAAGTTGACAATCATCCCACCTCAGTACTATTGCATTGTCTGTTTCCTCTGTCAAGAATGCTCTTCCCTCACACTGGCTTCATATTAAGATTATAGCTCAAGTATCACCACCTCAGATAGTCCTTCTCTCACCACCCAGTGTGAATTAGACACCACCACAACCTGAGAAAATGACTGCCGGTCGCTATCACATCACTCTGTTTTAGTTCCTTCATTATAATTGCTATTACCTGAAGTTATATCATTGATGTATTTACATATTTACTTGTATAAAATATGCAAGCTATGTGAGCTCAGCAACCTTATTTATCTTGTTTACCAGTATTTTCCCAACATCTGGCTTGTAGTAGGCACTTTGTAAATATTTGACAAATGAATGAATGAATAAATGAATGAATTGTAAGTGAGGCTTGTGATGTTTCCTCAGTCTCTATTCAATTCATGGTAACTTAAACTTGGCTGAATTTTTCAGCTTTAATCCCACTATTAATTTATACACAGAAATCCATCTTTGGGGGTAATTCCAAATGTAATTTTGTGAAATATTGTGCTAAGCCAAGAGAGAAAATTATTCTAATTTTAATCCACTTTGAAATCATTCTGTTTACCTGTTGCCTAAGGAGGATCAAGGAGATTAAATTGGCTCTGAACATCCACAAAACTAATTAGAGGTGATAGGAAAAATGTAATCTATCCTTTTATAACGACGTTTTTAAGACTTCTTCTATTATACACAAATTTGGCTGACATGGCAATGTCTGGTTTGGCATTGTGAGGATAACATGAAATTTGAGTGTTACTTTCCTTAAGTAGTTTTTAATTTATTACTCAATCTGAAGGGATTGGAGTGGCTTTTATATGCTGTTGAATTTTATTTCTTTATTTACACAGAACAGTTGTGGCATACACAGCAATTAAATTTAATCTATTATCTGCTCTCGTCTCATTAAGTGACGTTATCCATCCCCAAATCAAATAAATTATTGTTGCAAGACATCAGGTATGTTGAGTTTAAGTAACAGCAGATCAGGCAAGTTTTTCCTCTCCCTTCTTACCCACTCCAATTCTAGAAACAGAGCCAATAAGTTTTCTTGATTTCAGAAATTATTTTCAGAGGGAACCATTGTCTCAGGCTCATTTGAGTGCAAATGCTATGCTAATATATGTTAGTAGGCCTAGTTATAACTATTATTTTTGTAGTTTATGACCTTGCTGAAAAAATATGCTCTCTATAGATTTTTTCTGCCAGGTATCCAAACATTAGGATTATCCATGGCTGTTACAACTCTTTGTGTTTTCCAGCAGCAAATGTCATATTCATAATCATTATGTTTAAGAAAAAGAGGCTTTTTGTATCATTTTTCTTTTATGCCCTATTCCTTTGATCCAGTTCTGAGGACCAGTGACACAAACAGAATTTGTCTATGAAAAATAACCTAAATTTGTCAAATCCCAGTCTATAGCTAGTTCCCAGTTAACTTTAATCAAAATGCTTTATAAAGAGAAATGAAACTATTAACCAGAATCTGATTGTATAGCATAAGTTCCTATTTTAATATTTAATTGTCCCTAAATTTCACTACTGGTATTATAGTCTGGTTCAGTACATTTTTTACTCTAAGCAAGTGTGAAAAATGATACCCACTTTTCAGTATTTGATACAGAATCCAATGAGAAGGATCAGATAGAACCAAGAAGTCATCTTTTCATTCAATAAACATATATTTATCTCCTACTATGTACAAGGAACTATGTTCAGTACTGGAGATACAGTGATGGACAAAACAGACATTGTCTATGCATGTGCAGCTTTCTCTTTTACAGACACTTATGTAAGAGATTATCTATTTAAGTTAAAGTAAAATTACCACTTGTGCTAACTTCCACATAGAGACAAAAGTGGAAAACTATTTGCTTACCATAAATAATTTTCAGTCGTGTATTTAGTGGTGTATGTTCCATTCTTTGTATAAAAGCTAGCACTAAGAAGTAGTGATTATGTCTGCTAATTTATTTGAAAGATCCTCTAATAATGCTTACTAATACCCTCCCCTCCATAAGACCTCTCAAAATATATTTGTGCTTATAACTACTATCTACTCATGCATTATTCTGTCTAATGGATGGGATTCATCCACTCATAACATTTTCCTCAGCATGGAGCATCTTTCTCCACAGTGTGTGACCCTATATGGAACTCTTTTCTTATATTTTGTTTGCCTTTTTGACCTATACAATATGATATAGTATACTGATAACAAGCCTGAAAATAACATATATTTTTACAGCATCTCTGGTTGTTATAGAAGATCTGAAAAATATAATTTGTTGGGTAACGTACAAAATATGTAGAAAATGAATGGGTAGAAACACAGCTGTTCCAATGAAAACTGGAGGAAAAAAGATGCCCTCTGTATTTAGATTCATTGCAAAATATTCCTGTTCCAGCTGAAATACACATTCTTAACTAAATAAATGGTAATTTGTGTTTGGAATCATAAACCTGGAAAATAAATATCTTAATGCTGAAACAACTAAAATAATTAGAACCCACATAACCAGAACACTCAATTAACCATCCCCTCCAACTAACTCTGCACTTTTTGCAGAAATGGACAAATTTTAAAATATTCTGATTACAGAAGTTTATCCACAAAACATTTCCAGAGGAATGGTATGGAATCAATAAAGATTCAACCTATTTTTTGTACCTTCTGTAGCCCCATCAATAGTTTCAGACAAAGGCCATTTACATAATTTACATTTGCATCATGCCCAGGGATATTTAATCATATCATACAACTACCCCCCTGGGAGTGGCAAATTAAATGTAATAATTTTGAGGGTCAGCTTTATGTAAAGGTAAATTGCATGAGTGGTGCTACTTGTCACAGCCAACGATTAGCTTATTATTGAAATTTTAGTCATAACTTCCACTTTTAGCCTCATCCCTACTCAAAATGTAATTAAGAGTGAGGGTAGTTAACAATTTAAAAAATATAGTGCTTGGTGTAAATGAGTTTCCTAAAAATAGCTTTTAATAAGCAGAGATAAGGTTGAGGGAGTATGAGCAATTGAAGAATAAGGACAGGCATGCTCCAACAAGGAGAACTGAGTTTAGATTTTAAAAGCACTATATTAGGATTTGAGGCCTGAGTTTCAACTAAATATCCTTACATATAACATAATAATAATACAATCACTCAATAGTGCACATATATCATCTAAACAACATTAAGAACCAATGATTTTTATGAAAGTCTACTACTAAGGCTCTTTCTAGTTGTCTGTGTGGTTTAAATAGTGTTTTATATCATAAAAGAAATACATGCTTATTATTAAAATATTCACAACAGAAGGAATAAAGCAATCACCTACCATTCCACTATCCAAATTGCATTTACTATCAGTATATTCTTTGTATATTTTCCTTCAATATTTTCTAAGTATATGTGTCTTTTTTTCTTTTTGGTTATTCATTGAGCGTAGCTAACTTCATATTTTTAGCTTATCACATCTGAAATTAGTCAGGATTCATGTTTATGAGCAACAGAAAGTGACTCTGGACTACATAAGTAGAAAAAATTAATTTATGAATAAATTATGAGTGGATGTTGAGTAGCTAACAAAATTCATTAGAAAGCCAGAGATGCTGACTCAGAATATAGGCAGGAACCAGTCTTCATTTTCTAGTAATGATAATCTACATGAATTATACCAACCAACTCATTGAGGCTGAAACATATAACCTTCTTAAAAACATCTTAAAGCTAACAAGATAGTGAGGAGTTACTGAGAAAATAGCCAGAATAAGAGATTACAGGAGTGTAAACATAAGTAAAGCACTAAGTACTGCTTTGTTATAGGAACATTTGCAGAGCTGAAAGAAATAATTTCAAGTGAGTTGAACTGCATTGTAAGTGACCTCAAAGACCTTGAGAGAAAACTAAGACCTCCAAAAGGTCAGACCCCATTGTGTTAGTTTTATATTGCTATATAACAAATTACCACAAACATAGTGGCTTAAAACAAAGCCCATTTATTATCACATAATTTCTGTATGTCAGAATTCTGTGCATGGCTTAGAGAGGTTCCCCTTTTCAGAGTCCCACAAGGCTGAAATCAAGGTATTAGCCGAGCTACATTCTCATTCGGAGGCTTAACTAGAGAAGGACCCACTTCTAAACTCCTTTGGGTTGTTTGCCAGAATTTGTTTCCTTCCAGCAGTAGAATTCATGTAAATTTGCTTCTTCAGAGCCGGCAACGGAGAGACTCTCTGGTGCTTATCTAATTTTGTGGAAAGACTGAATCCTCTTTTAAAGGTCTCACTTGATTAGGTCAGGCCCAACCTGGTCAATCTTCTTTTGATGAACTCAAAGTCAATTAATTAGGACACTTAATTACAACTGCTCAATGCCCTCACCTTGGCCATATTCTATTGGTTAGAAGTAAGTCACATTTTCTGTCCACTCTCAATCAGAGGGGATGACACAATGGTCACACTCCAAGGGTGCGAATTTTGATTAATTTTCTTTTTGATCTAGAACATTAAATGGCTATACAAAGAGGTGGAAGTGTATTGGAAATAAATATTGGACTTGCAGCCCAACTTCATATCATCTGGCTAGTATAGGAAACTTCAAGTCTTAAACTTGGATTAAAATGGTCTGAGATTGATAGTGCTCCTAATTGCCTAACAAAGGCAAAATAACCATTCTCCAAAGGAAGGTATCTTCCAAGTCTTCAAAATATTACCACAAAACTTTTTTTCAAATTAAATATCCAGAATAGGGCCAAGATAATTAGGCACATAGGGAGAAAAGATGAGACATTCAACAAATACGATAGACAAAAGAATCATACCTACAATGACTTCAGATACTAGAAATATTATTTAAAAACACTTAAAGACAACTACACTCCATATTTTTAATTAGATAAAAGCTAAAATTGGAAACACTGATTAGGAACTGGAATATATATATTTTGAAACAGAAACCAAATATAAATTTTCGAACTGAAAAATAATATAAACAAAATTAAGAACTTAGTAAATGGTTTTAACATTAGTTTAGACATAAGTAAGCAAATAGTGAATTGGAAGATTAGAAATAACAAGCTGCACAGAATGAAGCATGGAGAGAAAAGATAAAAAAGTATAGAAGAGAAGGTAAGAGGCACAGGGATAGAGTAAGAAGGTCTAACATATGTGTAATTAAATCTCCCAAAGGGGAAAGAGAATAGGGCAGAGGTAATATTTGAAGAAAATATTAGTTGATAATTTTCCAGAATTGGTGAATGATATCAATCATCATATTCAAGAAGAATAATGAATACCAAACAGATGAATTAAAAAAAAAATCCACATGTAAGCACATAATATGAAGTCCCAAGAAAACCAATTCAAATAAAAAATCTTAAAAGAAAAAAAAAATCTCACAACTACATTCAAAAGATCAAATGTGAGACTGAAAACAAAAACCATGGAAGATAGATGGAAATTGAAAAAGTTCAATATATGCAGACAAATACTAAAGAAAAATCTAGAAGATATACTTCAGAAAGAAAGAAAGTGTTCCCAGATGATGCAAGAAAGAATGAATGTCAAATCAAGTGGTAATTGTGTGAGTGAACTAAATGAATTTTGCTGTATAAAACAACAATAAGATCTTCCAGAGTTTTATATCACTTGTATATAAAACATGTGAGCAAGCAAGGGGAAGAAAGTGAGAGAAAGCAGGAGAGAAAGAAAGAGATACAGAGAGGGAAGGATTACGATAAAAAAAAATATCATCTAAGTTGATAAGGTGGGATGGGTTTAAAACTGTTTTAGAGTATTCTAAAGCCCTTGTAATACCTACTAGAAAGATAAAGTTATTGAATATTGTTAGGCTCTGAGAAGTTAAAGGTGTGTGTTTTAATTCCTAAAGAATAGAAAAAGAGTATACAAATTCCAAAGTAGCAGAGAGAAAAAGTGGAATAATAAAAAATAGCCCAAAAAAAAGTAACAAAAGGAGAGTAAAAGACACGTAAGATGGTTGAGACAAGTAGAAAGTAAATAATAAACTGGTAGATATGAACCCAAATAGATCAGTGATTACATTAAATATAAAAAGGATAAGTGCTCTAGATAAAACACAATGATTGTCAGATGAATTCTAAAAATTAAATGCTGCCATATAAAAGATGAGAAAGAAAATTTGAAAATAAAATGATGGGAAAAGATAGACCATAAAAACAAAAGTCAAAAGAAAGATAGTGATGTTATAATATAATAATATCAGACAGATTAGACTTTAAAGCAAAACTAATTAATAAATATGGACATTTCACAATTATTTTTTAAAGATTCAGGTGATCAAAAAGATAAAATAATTCTAATAATCTAGCTTCAAAATATGCAAAATAAAGTTGACAGAAGCACAAGGAGAGATAGAGATATATACCATCATAGGGTATAATTTTAGTAATTGTTTCTCGTTAGGTAATAGAATAAGTAACTGAGATTAGAGGAAGATGGGCATGGACATTAGCCCAAGGCCAATCTCCCCTAGCAAAAAGAGGAGGATTGGCATCGGATGTTAGCTCAGGGCTAATTATCCTCAGAAAAAAAAAAAAGAACAAGTAACTGAGAGATTAAGTAGACAAAAATTAGTAAGATTTAAACATATGATTAACATACTCTTAAGTAATTTACATATATAAGACACAGCACCCAAAAGATGCAGAACATACATTATTTTCAAGAATAGAAAAAAAAATATTTGTAAAACTTGGCTACCTGCTGGGCAATAAAGCAAGATTCAATACTTTTCAAGTCTCAACACATTTTAAATGACTGACATAATGCAAACTATGTTCTCTAACCAGAATGCAGATGTGATAGAAATCATTAACAAAAAAAGAAACCTAGACTATTCTCAATATATTTGAAAATTTAAAAGCACAACTGTAAATGATCTGTGTGTCAAAACATTGTAATAAAATTAGAGTATACTTTGATCTGAATAATATTTCAATCATTAAATATCAACTTGTGGGATATAGTTAAAACTGTACATAGAAGAAAATTTGTTGTCTTAAAAGTATATGTCAGAAGAAAATAAATGATGAGCATATCCAACAAAAAACTGTAATTAATTTTCAACCTAAAAGTGAAAAACAAAATTATAAAGCTTTCAGAAGGCAGTATGGGAGAATATATTATGTGTCTCAGGGTAAGGAAACTTTTCTCATATGTTATACAAAAGCACTCAGCATTACAAAAAAATTACCAAATTTATTCACATTGACTATAATGTATAATTTAATTAAAACTCACCTTAAAGAGAGTGAAAAATCTAACCAAGCGTGAAAAGATATTTATAAAACATATAACTGACAAAGGAGCTATATCCAGAATGTGTAAAAATCCCTACAAATCAATAAGAAAAAAGTAAGTCATCCAAAAAAAAAAATGAGCAATATGCTGAATAAGCACTTCACAAAAGACAAAATCCAAATGGGCAATAGAGATATAAAGTTCTCAAAATTATTTGTAAATCATGGAAATGCAAGTCAAAACCACATCCACTAGATTGGCAAAATATTTTTAAAATCCTGAAAACATCAAAAGTTAGTGCAGACGTGGAGCAAAAAAAACTTCTTATACATTATTGGTGAGAGTGTAAACTAGTGCCACCATTTTGGAAAATAACTTGGCATTATCTATTGAGGTTGGAGAGATGTGTTGCCTTTGAACAGCATTCCACTCTTGTCTATATACCTTAGAAAAATGCTTATAAATGTACACCAAGATACATATATTATAATGTTCATAGCAATAGCCTTGTTTGTAATGGTCCTAGACTGAAAACAACCAAATGCTCAACAGTTGGATAAATACATATATTGTAATATTTTTAAGCAATGGAGTATTATAAATCAACAGCAATAATAAAGTATAGCAACAACAACAGTGGATAATTCTTACAAATAAATGTTGAACAAAAGAAAAAGGCACAAAATGATATGTAGATTCTTATATCATTTGTGTGTGTGTGTGTGTGTGTGTGTGTGAGAAAGATTAGCCCTGAGCTCACATCTGTTGCCAATTCTCCTCTTTTTGCTGAGGAAGATTGGCCCTGGGCTAACATCCATGCCCATCTTCCTCTACTTTATATGCAGAACACCACCACAATGTGGCTTCGTAAGCAGTGCATAGGTCCTTGCCCAGGATCCAAACTTGCAAACCCTGGGCCACTGAAGTGAAGTGCTGAACTTAACCACTATGCCACCAGGCCTTCCCCTTGTATCATTTTTTTAAAGTTCAAAAACAGACAAAATAGGACTGTATTGTTAAAGATTCATATATAATGATAACACTGTAGTGTAAAGCAAGTAACTGCTTATCATAAAAGTCAAAATAGTCTACTTCTGCAGGGTGCAGGATAGTTAAAAGAATCTGGAAGGGATACATTGACAGCTTCTGGGGTGCTGTTGATGTTTTATTCATTAATTTGGGTGATTTTTATACAGGTGCTTGCTTAATATAGTATATCAATTATAATATATTATAATATAATCAATCACTATACTGTGTAGTTATGTTTTATGGACTTTTCTCAAGTTATATCTCACTGTAAAAGAAAAAAAAAACAGAGAGAATAAAAAAAAATTGAAAATAAATGGACAGGAACCATGGGAGGCTAGACAATAAGTGACATAACCATGCTCTCTGCATTAGTATTTTTTTAAAGCTATGTAGATGATTCTGTCATACTTCCAGAGCTAAGAATCAGTGTTGAGAAAAAAAAAAAGAATATCTTAAGCACAGTGCCTGACATATATATGTTTATGTCAATTAACATCTGTCCTCCCCTGAAGATGGTTGACAATTCTTTTTGTCCACCTGTGAGCATGTAGGTCTCTGAGTAAATTATCAAAAATAATTACTATAATGAATTTATACCTGTACTTATATTTAATATAGAATTGGAAAGATGTATTTAAATATGTTGTAGATGAGATAGGGTTATGGGAAATGAAAAATTATTTTGGATGGTGTGTAATATCTAAAAGCTCTAACAAAACATAAAAATAAACGAATACATTCTAAAACCTTTAAATGGGGGCTTTATGGTATAAATTGGGATTTTTAGAATTGTTAAAATAGTGATTACTAAGGCAAATACCAGTTTTGTAAATTAATCTTTGCAATATTGACTGAAATGGCACTAAACTTTTAAAAAGTATGGCAGTTTTTTGACATATGGTGAAGAGTGTGATGGGATAATTGACAATGGCTTTCTGTAATTAACATGTGATTATTTTTCCTAGACAACTTATTGTGACTATTTTATTAAGTAATCATGACTTCACTACATTGTAGGTGTTAAGTGATCTGACTCTGGAGCTAGACTATGTAAGAATGCAGCTCTAACACTTACTAGTTACCATTGGTTAAGTTATTTCATCTCTTCCTGATTCAGTGTTCTCATCTGTAACATAGAGTCTTTCTCATAAATGTTTTATAAGAATTAAGTGAGTTAATACATGTAAAGTGCCTAGACCAGTGCCAAGCAGATGATAAGTACGACCTAATTGATAGTCATGGTCTTTGTTGCTGTTAATGTTGTTATTATTTTATAGTACTGAGCATCCTCTTTATGTGGAAGACATTGTTAACTGCCCTTAGGACAAAGAATAGTATTACATGTCCTAAACAATTGGTCGATACCAGAAGTGAGGGACAAAACATTTAATAACAGATCTGATATGGGCCCTCTGCCATTCAAAGGGAGACCAGCTATAAACAGCCTCTATGGCTATACTAGTGGACACTAGTCAAATACAGAAAACAGAAAGGAGTCCATTCAAGAGTAATCAAATGAATGGCTCAATATTAATTGAGAATGTTCTCTATCCCAAACATAGCAAAATCTCAAAATAGGTCAATATAGGGTTCCATGATGGTAACTATACAAGCATGAGTTCAAATACACTATGGCAAAATCCAAGAACATAGAGCAGATTTAAAAAAAAGAAAAAAAATAAAAATAAATATGTTAATGAAGTGTTATTTTAATTGAATAGGCCACATTTATAGCTTTTTGTTTACATGTTTCATAGGGCAATTTGAAATGTAAGATGTCCCATGATGGTGTATGGGAAGGAGCTATGAACAAGAATCAGTCTGAATTTTAATATCAGCTCTGCCATTAACTTAGCTGTGAGACTTTGGACTACTCACTTCCTCTCTCCAAACGTCAATCTTCTTATTTGATTTAGATCAATAATGATCCAAATTGTTTTGATTGAGACCCACAGTAAGAAATATATTTTACAATATATATTGTATGAGACCCAGCATAGTTTGAAAACATTATACTAAATGATCCTAGGATCCATCCATAGCTGATACCCTGTAACTCCCATTAATTAGACTGGTCTTGACACTGCAGGCATCTTATTATCTGAATTTGATCTCTTCTGAAAATGCAATGGAGAGTAAATTTTTAAAAAGCAGAATGCTATATTTCATTATTTTTAATGAGAAAAATAATAATGTGTTCCCAGCTCATCTGGTAATACTAATCATTTTCCTGAAATATTCCTAGACTGCTATTAAATACCTATGTAATAATCCATCAAGGATTTTGGCATAATATAAAATATTTAAGAGACTAGTTTTCCAATTAATTGACTGTGAAGCTATTAGTGTTTTTGTGCACCATGAGCAGCTATGTCCTGGAGCAGTTCACAATGGCTTGTCTCACAAGAGTCAATTTTTTAAATTACAGGAAATATCTGAGCCAGTTGTTAAACAGTATCTTGAAATAGGCTATGGTAGGAGTGTTGACACCACAGGAATCGCCAAATGGCACATACCAAGGCTTTCTCCCTCCCTCCAAACCCAGACCATGTTGTTAAACATTTACCAGACTGTGATGTACAGAGCTAGAGGGAGGAAGCTATGAGTCAGAGGGTTAAATGGTGGTGCTTTGCTCCTATTTTGATGTATAGCAGTTTTGCTCATGTTTTTCTTCCAATAAAATCAATATCAACAATTGTTGTTAACTATCGTTATAGGTACAGCTATATGTGCCAAGAATCGCATTAAGCACTTTATATAAAGTTTCTATAATCTTTACAACAACCCTTCAATGTAGTTATATCCCCATTTTTAAAAAATAGTACTTTTGTCTCTGATAGATTAAATACATTGTGCAAAGCGACACAGGTAGTAAACGTTGGAACTGGAATTTGAACTCAGAACTGTCTGATGGTAAATCCCACGTATTTTTTACTTTAGCAAATCCTTATCTCCATCTGATGAAATTCTACCAATATTTCAATGTCCTATTCAAACATAAGTCTTTTCCATGAATTCTTCTCTGACTATATATATTAGAGTTGGCTTGTCATCCTTTTAACTCATCATTGTCTCTGATTTTCTTACAGCATTTAGCATATGCTTCCATGTATCCAAGTTATTTCTGCTTCTTACCCCCCTCCTGTTTTGCACTCAAGACCTTTTCATAATTGAATGAAAGAATGAATGAAGGTGGGGGGTCACTACTAATGGGTATGAGGTTTCTTTTGGGGGGCAATACAAATGTTATGGAATTAGAAAATGGTGATGGTTGCACAATCTTGTGAATTAAAAATCACTGAAGTGTACAGGTTAAAAGGGTAAATTTTGTGGTATATGAATTATATCTCAATTTAGAGAGTAAGATATAATATTTTTTTAAAAAAACCCATTCGGTTCAACCACATGAAATTGCCATTTTTATCTGTCAAAATTATTGAATCAGCAATTTCATGTAGTTTACTCTAATATTAATAGGAAGTGCTTCCCACTAATATGATAAAACAAATATTTTTAAATAGCACTAGTAATTTTAATTGCAATGATTTCTCAATTCTAAAATCCTTTTGAAGAGAAAAAAGCAAATAATCTCATTTGCATTTTCCACCTACCTCTTGTAGGGGAGGAAGAATATTCCTCTACCCTCTAGGTTCTTCTAGCTGGTCTAAGAATTAAATTGACGTGAGACAGAATAACAAGAAAAAATCAAACAAAGTTTAATAACATGTACACGTGGGAGAAACCCAGGAAATCTGAGTAACTCCCAAAATGACCGAAGCCACCACCTTAAATATGATCTTCAGCTAAAGAAAAAGGAAGATGTTGGGGAGGCAAGTAATTCACATGGAGATGAAAAAGCAAATGTTTGGTAAACAAATGTTTGCCAAACCTTGCAAAAACAATGAGACATCGGGAGGACTTTGATTAGATGGCCCTTGCTAGGTTCCTCCCTGTCTACCACACCTAGTTTATATTATACTATAGTTATCTTAAGGTATTAGCTCTTTCCTGGAACAGGCCTTCTGTCTTAAATTCTTTTAGGCAGTTAGAGGGAAGGTCAAAGTTTCTTTCTGAGTCTTTTGTTCTTAAAAATAATCAAGCCAAAGAGACATATTTTGGGTGGCAAATTCTGATCTCCCACATTCTCATAAATCCTCCTTTTCTTAAGCTAGTGGATCTTTGCTTGGTAGTTCATTATTGATGATAGGAAAAGTGAATTCTGATAATATCAAGACCCAGGTGGATGAAGTCTCCAAACTCTCAAATATACAAGATTCTCAGAAATTCTGGGGTGAGTTGATCAGCTACTGATAAAAAATAGGAAACTCACAATCTCTGGGTACCAAGGGTCATGTGCTCTGATGCAGCCCTGCAGGAAATGTGGAAGCTGGTAGCATTTCTAGAAAATTACAACAAAACTTCTATATATTCAGGAAAGCAGCTGTCCTGGGTAAATATAAATGATGAATATGTTGCTCAAAGAAAAACTAAAGAAGTTTAAATTGCAAGAAATGGGGAAACAAAGGCAGAGGAAAGAAAATATGATAAGTTGAGTTGGGTCAATGGACAGAGTCATTCATTGAAGGCATATTTAGCTTGTGAATCTTTCTGTTTCTATAGAGAAAATTACTTTGGGAAATATTTGTTTCATTTGTTATCAAAGATGTTTTTTAAGTTAAGGTGGAAAGATGTCATTTCAACTTTTAACCATGTCTCTTGAGCTGGGTGGTCACATTATCAGTCACCTTCATTCATTGACAGAGTGTGAAGTATGAATATTTAAGGAAGCATTGACAGAGGAGAAGGCACAAGACAGGAGAAGCACTGACAGAGGAGAAGGCATTGTATTTTTAATTAAATATTTAGTAAAAGCTGCAGAGGAAAATAAAGACTTGTAAAAGAACCTGAGGTGAAACAAGGTCAAAGAAGATGCACCTCATTTTTGTCCTGGTGCTCTCTTACCCTCTCTGAACTCTGTATAAGATTTTCTTTAGAATGTTCTACTCTACATTCAAAGAATAGAGTGGAACAAGAGGCATAGCCTCCTGAATCTGGTTTGTTTACACAATATGTAGTTGCCAAAACTCAAGTGTTGGGGCCGGCCCCGTGGTTTAGCAGTTAAGTGCGTGTGCTCTGCTACTGGCAGCCCGGGTTGGGAACCCCGGGCGCGCACCAACGCACCTCTTCTCCGGCCATGCTGAGGCCGCATCCCACATACAGCAACTAGAAGGATGTGCAACTATGACATACGACTATCTACTGGGGCTTTGGGGGAAAAAAGGAGGAGGATTGACAATAGATGTTAGTGCAGAGCCGGTCTTCCCCAGCAAAAAGAGGAGAATTAGCATGGATGTTAGCTCAGGGCTGATAGTCCTCACAAAAAAAAAAAAAAAAAAAACTCAAGTGTTAGTTGACTTACTGCTATGCACATTCAGATGTGTGACTTTAAAAACTGCACCTTCCCCCTTCATGAAAACTTATTTTTTTTTAATTTTTTGTTTATTGCAGTAACATAGGTTTATAACATTGTATAAATTTCAGGGGTACATCATTATACTTCTATTTCTGCATAGATTACATCATGTTCACCACCCAAATACTAATTACAACCCATCACCCCACACACGTGCCGAATTATCCCTTTCGCCCTCCTCCCTCTGCCCTTCCCCTCTGGTAACCACCAATCCAATCTCTGTCTCTATGTGTTTGTTTGTTGTTGTTATTATTTACTACTTAATGGAGGAAATCATAAGGTATTTGACCTTCTCCATCTGACCTATTTCACTTTGCATAATACTCTCAATGTCCATCCATGTTGTCACAAATGGCTGGATTTCATCGTTTCTTATGGCTGAGTAGTATTCCATTGTGTGTATATACCACATCTTCTTTATCCATTCGTCCCTTGATGGGCACTTAGGTTGCTTCCAAGTCTTGGCTATTGTGAATAACGCTGCAATGAACACAGGGGTGCATGTATTTTTACTCATTGGTGTTGGATACATGAAAACTTATTTTAAAATCCAAAAATTAACAATGCAAGTGTTAGCCTTACTTCTAGACACAGCCTTACCATTGTTTTCTGTTATGTAATAATACCACCAGATTGTAAACTTTTTGAAGGCAATTATTTTATCTTGTAATGTTTGATCTTCTTTAGCATCTAGTTCAACAATGGTTAGGTAATAGTGTCTGCACTGGTACCCATAGAATCCCTTACTGTTTCTCAAAATCATACTGAGTTGAAAGAGCCCTGGAATGTTAGTGAAGAAGCCTGAGTTCTTGATCTATGTGAACATCACGTTCCTTGAATACAAAATAAAATATTTGGACTAGTTTACTTCCAAGTGTCTGTTATATGTATGCCCATTTTCTGCTCAAGTGAAGGAAAAAAACTAGACTATTGGTGGTGAATACGATGCAGTCTATACAGAAACTGATACATATCATAATGTACACCTGAAATTACACAATGTTATAAACCAATATGACCTCAATAAAATAATTAAATTTTAAAAAGACCTTATCAATTAACATTGTACTTTCAATGTATGCGATTTCCTTTCCCCTATAATGTTCAAGAATGTAGGGAGCTTAGGGAAATAATTATATAAAAATGAATATTTTTGTTTTCCTTCTGGATGATATTAATTGTTATCCTGGGTGAAAATGTAAATGTGATCTATTTAAAGGGGAAATGCCATCTCCATAATATGTCTTGGTTACTAAAAGTCTTTGAAAAAAATCTTTCATGACACACTTCTGGAGAAAATAGAATAATAGATTATTGTGCATTTGAATGCAGTCGTAGCTGGTTAAATTACCAGATACCTATAATATTGATTAATTGAGGAAGGTCTCTAGTGGAATGCCTCAGGACTCTGCATTGAACCAATTCCACATATCCTGTTATCAATGATTTTCATGAAAATATTTAAAAACTCTATGTCATAACTTGATGTGAGGACAAAGGAATATGTTACTATCTTGAAGTAAACATTTTTTAAATAGCAGAGATTGTAATAATGGGCTTAAATCAACAGAAGGTAATTTAATGAGAGAAATGTTACACAACTCCTATGTCTAATTTTGAATAATCAAATACATAAAGTAAAGCAAGGGAAAATTTAGCTTTCTAGCATCTTGAAATTAAATAAGACTCAGGTGTTTCTGTTTACAGCAAACTCAACAGAAGTTCAAGACCGTGCTGGTAGCCAAATACTCCAGTGAAGGATGGTTAATGTTATGTCTAGACACCAGATATGTTTGATTCGGGATCCAGAGAGTCTCCCTGAGTTTTAGTATATAGTAACAAATTAAAGGGGTAAGGTCTTGTGTTTTTAGTGTCCTATTTCAGAGTGAAAATAATTGAAGTTATCAAATAAAAGTTTGCTCTTAATATTTGTAGGAGTACAAAGAACAATAATGGTGTATCTAATTTTAGGGATATATATATATTTGATGTTACATTTCAAATAAAAATAATTCAATACTTTGTGGAGTAATATCTAGGTACAGCGAGTAGTCTCTAGTGCAATCTTGTATAGTCAATTTACTGTAGGTTGTATGTGGAGACTTAGAAGGGAGTTGTCACATGACTTCACTCTGTATAGGTAGAGACAGCACTCATGCCTGGTTCTAAATAGTCAAGTAAATCAGAGCTGTTCCCCCTTTTATGCCTTTGCAATTGCACTTAGAATAAAATCCAAGCTCTGTATGGCCACAAGTCGCTGCACGGTCTGGACATGCTTGCCTTTCCTACCTTACTTTGTACTTTTCTGCTTTTCACAACTCTTTAACCCCAGTGGTCTTCAATGCATCCATGAGTACAACCAGATTCATCTAATGTACCTAAAACAGATTGAAAATACCTGTAATACGTGACAAGTATGTGTAGAAAATGCATCTCTAGCAGCACTGATATAGCTTTGTCTAGGAAAGATTAATAAATTTCATAAATACAACATCTAAGTATTATTTATGCAGCTATTTCTCATAGCTGTAATCATCATCTTTTACCATGGGTTCCTCAAAACCAGGATTTCTAAATTAATCAATTTTAACTTTGAAAGGTTTTACCCATAACATCCTTCCATTGAAAATACAAGAAATCGTAGATGTGTCATATGGATCAGTGACAAGACAAATTATTTATTAATTTTTGGTCTATTTTATTAGTGAGCATGATAGACAAAACTAAAATGTCTATTTCATTTATTTACATTAAAATTTTCCAAAATCCCTGGCGTTGGAGGTCTGGATAGACTGAAAAGGAATGTGGGAAGAAAAGAAATTGAAGACACAGTGTTGTTCCATGGTTTTGATTAAAGTGAACATTTTCTGAGCTTTGTAGTTAACGAATCTTGCATATGGAAATTACAGTTGCTCTTAATCTGCTTTCAGAAGACTGATACAAATATTAAAAAGTAATGAACTAACAAGATTGTTTGTTAATGCCACATAAAAGTGCTAATTATACATCATTTCTTGCCTGCAGCTGAACCCAAGAGACATCTTCTGAGAAACTGTTAAATAAGCTTCTTCACTAGAAATGTGAATACAGCTGAGTGGCATGATGAATTTACATTTAAGGACCTTGGTGCTATCTCACCCTTAAAAAAACAAAGAGGAAATAAATACAGGAAAACATATAATATAGTAAATGTATTCAGGGAGCAAAATGATTTTGCTAATGAAAGTGACTCATTAGTATATTTACACCTGATATTTAATATATGCTTTAAAGAGTAGATTTTATGCTGAATTATATTTAACCTATATTTGGGGGCTCATTATATTGGATGATTGTTGTGAATTTCAGTGTTATTACTTTTAATATTTTATTAGTATCAATCATAGCAGTAATTTTCCAAAATATATTTGAAACACTAGCCTGGTGTTTGAGTTTTAGGGTTCTAGCTATATTTCTACATTATTCTCATTAAAAGTATTCTTTATCCAGGTGCCAGAGAGATGCTACATGGGATTTTTTTCTTTCTAGAAATACCATTAAAGCAGTTGCCTTTTGTCAATTTTATTTTTAATTTCTTGTTTCATATGAATCCATTTGCCATGTCTAATGGTAGCTTTTGAGCTGGTAATTTGCAGTTGAGAACCTGCTGGTCTTTGATCATTTGCTGGGTATATTGAATGGCAATTATTTTTTAATTCTATCAACGTTGAAATTGTGGTTTCTTTGAACTAAGATCATGCTTTTTAATAATTTTTCAGTCTTATCAGATATGAAAGTGTTTGGACCCATTGGTTATTAACCTGAACCACAACTGGTATCTACTGTTTCTATGGACAAATTAGAAAACAGCACCTATTCTGGGAGGACAGATTAGAAAAATTGCCTCTCGTCAGGTATGCTGCTTAGCAAGCAGAGTACAAACTGATTTTCAATCCCCGCTTGTACCCATTTAGCTAGACATCTTTTTGCAGGGTACAAATTATAAAACCATATTGTTGGTGGTTCTGCTCTTAACAGACATTTTGAAGTGTATAATAATAAGTTGTAGAAAATAATTTATGCTCAGTACTCCACAGGTTGGGTTAGATTATATGCAGTTTTAAAATGCTTAAGTCATCCATGCTTATCTTAACCTCCTGTTTTTAAATTGCTCACATTCAATAGGAAACAGTGTAGAAGGGGAAGATACTGAGCCAAATATTGTGATACTCCTAGCACCTATGTCCCTGCCTAGATCAGAAACATGATTCATCTACATGCCTCTGACATTTTTCTGGCTACAGTTAACATGTGCTGGTCCAGGCTGTTAGAATTAAAACTAGGATCATTGTAGTTCAATGGGAAATCAAGAACTTTGAAGTTAAAAAGCAAGGGTATGTGAAAGGGTTGTTAAAATGAACTTATACCTACCTGCACCATGCTGCTTCAACTGACCTGTCTAGATTTGACCCCTTGCATGCCGAAATCTGCGGTCTAGGCTAGATTCCATTTTTTGCTCAGCCTCCTGATTTCTTGCCCCTTTTGACTAGTCCTAAGTCACTGATGCTTAATGTCTTGTGAAAACAAGTGTATAGACAAATATCAGATGGTCTATACACTTGGCTAACACTACTAATAAAGAGCCTTATTTCACCAAGGATCAAGAAACAAAATGTTGCAATAGCATAGTGCTCCTGAGTTTGTCTGACTTAAACTTCTTGACATAAACCTCTATAACTATTCCTGTCACACTTGAGTTTTTTTCTCATTTTCTCTCTCTGAGTACTCATTTATTTAAAATTATGGTTACAAAATATCTTTAGCATTCTGTTTTCTATTATGTTATATAATTGTTTCATTGAAATGTAGAGCTGAAGAGAGCTTAGAAATGATTTTCTATCTCCTTTTTATCACAACTCTTAATTTTCCTTACAAAAGTAGTAATGTTTACAAAAATTCAAAAATACAGATAAACAAAAAGAAAATGGGATCATACAGTCACATACTTTTGAAACTTTTTTTTCATTTAAAATGCATATAAAAATTTCATTTTAAAAATTATAATTGTCATTGTTCTGATAGTGGCATTATATTCTATCATTTGAAGGTAACACAATTTAATTAGACAATTGCCTATTTTGGAACATTTAGTTTACTTCTAATGTTTTGTTGTTGTAATGCTAGCATGAGCCTAATTATAGCTAAAGATTTATCCATACCTAGTATTATTTCTTTAGGCTAACTCCAACATGTGTGATTCTTGGATGAAAGAACATGACAATTTTAAGGATTTTGTTTAATATTGCAAATGCTCTCAATAAATGTACTGACATTTATACCCCCACAGGTAGTGTATGAGAGCACCCATATGCCCCAAACCTCTCTGACAATGGATATAATTATATAAAAGAAACTTTACCAATTTGACAGATCAGAAATTGTATTTCTTAGTTTAGTTTACACATAATTATTTTATATATTTACTAGCCATTTTTATTTTCTCTTTTGTAAATTACCTGTTAAAGTAATTTATCTATTTTTTATGACGATATGCACTTTTTCTATTGGCTCATACATTTTTCATTTATTATTAACATTTAAACCTTTTTTAAGATATGCTTCAATTTTTTTCCAAGTGTCTCATTTGCTTTTAAATTCTGTTTATGATAATTTTGACACAAGGATCATTTAAATATTTTAGTGTGTTCTGTTATGGTTTCTGACTTTACTGTCATAAGAAGAAAGATCAAGATTACATAAATATTCATCTATTTGACTTATAGTGTCTTCTAGTGTGTATGAGGATTTTTATTATTTACATTCATATCTTTAATACATTTGAAACACATTTTGAAATATGGCGTAGCAAGAGGATTCTGACTCTGCCACAAAGTCACATTTTGTTCTTGGTCAAATCACTAAATCTGTCAGGTGTCAGTTTCTCCATCCATAAATCGAGGACCTATCAGACCAACAGAAGAGGTGGAAATTCTAAACATAGACTCATGAGCATATGAGAACTGTCTGCTTTAAAGGGTATATCTTCTATCACTGAAGGAAAACCAATGTTCTCTTACTAATCAGTCACTTCCACAGGTGTTTACTTGGTTTTTATTTTCTATAGCACCCAAAGTAGAGCTATTCTTGTAATATGTGTTCAATAAATGCACATTGAATAACTTTAATCTTCAAGCCCGTGAATTCCAGGTTTTATACTGTGTTATGTTTGCTTTTTTGTTTTGGCTAGATGAGACTAAGACCTTAAATAGAAGGACATTTTACCAGTTTTCCAATCAAGGGTTGATTGCCCCTTGTAGCCTCCACTGCTGGCTATGTTAAAAGGATAACAACATCAAGATAAATAGAGAGGATGACATTTAGGCATTGGAATTGGCATTTCCCTTATAGAACTTCACTTCATATCGAATGCCTAAAGGAGATATGAGCTTTTACACTGTTTTGAAGTGATATGTGCATGAATTCATTTGACTGGTGAAGTTAGCAGTGTTAACTAACCATAAACTTAGGCAATTTGGGATGCATATAGATTGCACTTGGTTTGTGAAAATGTCTAGCACGGAAGCAATAAAGCTCGTATAAACCCTGAAGAGACTTTTTTAAAGCCATGTCATTCTGTTAAATCCGGGATTATTTATGATTTTACTGATAATCTTTATAAGACTATCTCATAGGTATCTTTTTAGCTATGAAACTATTTATATTCAACCATTTTCCTCCAGATGTCACTTATTACTAATACAAGGTTTAAAAAAATTTTTTTCTATTTATGGATAGTCAACTTTTTAGTTAGGGCATTAAACACTGTCTTTAACACATTTATTGTAGAGGATATTGCTAATAGCTATTGAGCACCGGTGGGGATTAACACAATGTATGAGGATTTTATACCTAAAGGAGGTATAAATATGCCCCCTGGGGAAAATAATAGATTACTTGGTTTCTGGATGAAGTGTGATTAATAAAGCCAGAAACTCTACCTCAGAAAATTATGATTTAGTGGGAGGAGTGAAAAGGCAAAATTAGAAAAGAATCAATGTACCTCACTAGGGAAAGAAAAGATTGGAGTTTAAATTAAAAATGAAAAAAAAAATTCAGGGTCTGGTATATTTGAGAATTTGAAGAGAAAATGTTGTTTTGTGAGCCTAATTCATTGCATACCCACTTCACTAATAAAGCTAACCTTGATGATGATGTGTCTCCTTGTCAAGGCCAATTTGGGGGATTGATGAAAGCTAAACCAGAAAGGGTGTCCAGTTTCACATAGGGAATATGAGATTGGCTGCTATCTAAGGAGAGATGATATTTATAGGAAGGAATGAAGTGGTGGAGATTCATTTTTAGGAGGGCTGGATAGTGTTTCTCTAATCACCTCATCCCCGCCCTCTCAAATGTGTGGGCCCTACACAGACAGAGCCCTTTCTGTCATGAAACACTTAAGCTATAACACTTATTTCTTTTCAAACTGCCCCTTTCTATCTTCTCTGTATTACATTCTCCCATATCCAAATTTATTACTTTTCCCAGAGTACTTCTAATTTGCAGCTGCTTCCTGTTCTAAAGTACTTCATCTCTTCTCAACTGCCAGAGGCCCTGCCCCTCTCTATTTTTAATCCTCTGTCTTTCTCCATCTGTTTTTCTCTTTCTCACATGCACAAACACTATCCATCAACCCCTGTACTCCCTGTGTTGCTTTGCCTCTGAGTCAAAGCTTTTACAATCAGGATGGTGAATGAAGTCAGATATAAATGTATATTTCCCAATAAATTATATGATTAAACACCATTAGTTGGATAAAGTCATTTATGGTAGGATCTATGGATTTGTGTGCTTTATATTATCTTATTTTACTTGGGGAAAAAGATTTTCAGAGTTGAATAAAATATGGTCTGTGTACCTCCACAAAGCAAAATAGCATACTGGTCCATTCTCAAAAAAACAATGGTGGAGTCACCTCATGAAAGTAAGTTCCGCAGATAGTTTCTTTGAGAAACTGAGATACTGAGAAAACCTTTCTGAGTGGCAGTAAAGTCCCCAAAGGTGGGTGAGAAAGCATATGTATTTAATCAGTCTTTAGCAAGAGTAGCACCTTCTCAAGCACTTAAGAAAAATATCGCATGATGAAGCAAAATTTCTCTGACTCCTCAAATCTAGGTTTGATTTGATAAATACTATACATTTCCATTATTATAAGAAAAAAATGAATATCACAACAGAGAAATAGATGGATTCTTTCACTTAATTTAGTCTCATCACTTGCTCTTTCTGTGGCAGTATTACTCAATCCAGCTCATTATAAAGAAGACACGCAAGGTTTTGTGATAGCTATGGAATTAACCTATGCCATGACACAGTGTTTTTTATCTGTCTAAAATTTCTTTTATCTCTGACTTTGGCCTGTTGATCTTGAAATAGAGTCATTTTACATAGTTCTGTATTTAGGGCCTTTAAAAATGAACATCTCTCAGTGATACTTGATAATTCAAAGCCACTGTTACAGTACAATTTAATAGATATGGAAGGATGTCTTTCTCCCCCATTATATACACGCTACCTAGTTATTTAGTGACAGCCACACAATAAACCTCTGGTTCCATGGTAGGTGAAGACAGCACTATGATCTCAACCTTAAGACTCCAATGAAAGTAAATTATTTGGTCCTGCTTAGTGTTTTTATTCTAATAATTCTCAGAAGAATAAGATGTAATTTTAATGTCATTCTGGTTCATGAAAGACTATAAACTAAACTTTTCATAACTTTGAACTTGAACCTTTTCAGTATGCTGCAGTGTGATTGGCTGCATGTGTACCTCTTCAAACAGGATACAGAAGTTGTAAACAGTGGAAAATAGAAATGGCTAATGAATTATACTTTCGGACATGCAAAAGATCAAAGTTGTGCAGTTTATTATTATCTTCTAGAGAATATAGAGGACATTAAAATTCCGATGCTGCAGTCTTGTGATAAAGAATATAATGAGAACTATAAATAATAAACAGTACAACATGAATCTTCTTGTGACAATGATTACAACTTAGAATAGGAAATACTTAACCCATTCCCATTACCATCAGAAGAAAGGGCTACTTTGTTGATGTTTATCTTCCCCCTTTGCATATAGGAGCTATTCAAGCCACAGAAAAGAAAGAGACAACATATGTTCAAGAATTTTGAATATCTTGTGTCATGAGCCCTTTCCAAAATGAATATGATGTCGTGGTATAGGATTAATATTGGCTTATATTGCACCAGAATAATTTAAAAATAGCTATTTTAAGGCAAATCTTCTGTTTAAAAATGGATATTTTGCTGTCATTGAGGACAATGGCACCTATGATAACAAAGTAATACAGTATTTCCATACAGAAGCCATGAATAAACAAAAATATTTGCATTTCCCTTGCAGTTAACGGCAAGATCCTAGGCTTAGTCGGTACTTGAATTCACTGAAACCTGTTATATAGGCACAGAGTTCTACATAAACTAAAGAAAATATATTTATCCTACACCACGGAGGTATAAATAAAATTTCACTGCCTCAATTTGCTAATAGTTATTCTTTGTTGCTTACTATAGGTGTTCAGTGTTTAGACATGACATAGAAAATAAACACACACAGGGTGTTAGGGAAGAGAAAAGAGGGTTGAAAAAGAGCAGATTGTGTTGGTGGCACTTTCTTGTCATAGTGAATTTGTTATGGATTGCTGTAATTGTGAGTAAAGTCTTTCTGAGCGTTTATTGGAGCCACTTCCTTTGAGAAGGAAAACGTATCCTGTCCTGCTGTCACTTACCACACCTTTTGGCAACTCTCCAGAGATGGAGCACTGCCGTTGACACAACAACTTGATTTCTTGTCAAAATATCTTTTAACATCTGGCTCAGAAGATATTTTTGATGACTATAAGCATGCCCAACTCCTCTGTTCATTAAGGCTGAAAATTCAATAAGTGTTTGGTCCACTGGGACTAAGCCACCTCATAGTGAGCAGCTGTCAAATGATTTGCTGAATACTTCTGCTCAACCCACCACAGTGAAGTGATGAAATTGTACCAGCTTCAGGACATAGACAGAGTGAGCGGAATTTAAGCAAGCACTATACAGATGTTCCTTCTAAGCCTTGCACTACCACTTGTAAATTTAGAACAATCTATTATGAAACAAAAGGAGAAAAAGAAACTTCATGGATCCATGTGCCCTTTTTGTTCTGAGTATGTAGTAGCCCTTTGTTCAGATAATGGGTGAAGGGATCAGCCCCGTTTCACCTTCTCCCTGGACTTTTATTTAGCCAGCCCTATATATACTATGTACTTAGCAACAGTGAAATGTTGAGAGGCAAACACTAGTACATGTTTGAAACAATGGTCTAGAACTCTCCCATCTTCTCTGCCCCTTTTCTTTCCTGACGTTTCAGCCTGGTTCTGTCTCTAACTGGTTGCAAAATGTTGGCTCTGTTACTCTCACCTCAGTCTCATCTGGCTACTTTTACTGTTTGTTTGTGCATTTTTTCTATTATCTGGACTTCGGTTTACCTTTATGGACCTTATCTTAATTTACCCATCCTGCTCTGAGCAACCCCCATAGCCTTAGGTAGGTAGGAATCCCCCACCCTAGACTTGACCAAGTCTAGCAAGAACCCAAGGGCCGCTCCCCACAGTCACACAGCTGCAAGCCAGTTGTAGGGATTAAGCTACTTAGAAAACACTGGCACATTACTGTTTTAACTTCTTAAAGGTAGAAAACAAAATCCAAGGTTTAGACTCCAAGAGTGGCATTTTAAAAAATAATTCACAGTATTCAAACTTTAGAATCTTTATTGAATCTCCAAGTATGTAAGGCATGTTAGTGCTAAACAGAGTGTAAGAGGTAAGGGGTTTCAAAGTTAAAACATAAATGAAAAACTTTCACTTCTTTCCCCAACCCTTTTGTTTCCTCCTTTTTTGCCATCAGTTGTTCTCTCTGTTTGAGGATGCAGGAGCTGGCATGCCCCAGGAATGGAAATTGGCAAAATAAGAAGGCAGTGGAGGACCAAATATTGGGGGAGGAGCAAAAGCGATAGGCATAGCGAGGAATGGACTGAAACTTGGAGGTCGAGGAGGGATGAAGCAATGAGCACTAGCACAAGAAGGTAAACCTGGAGTACTGGAAGACAAGGGAATAGGCCTTGGCTGGTTCTCCACTGGGTGCTGCGGGCCTCCCAGTGGGAAAGAAACATGGGCCAGCCTTTCCTTGCTGGCCATTCTCTGCTTTCCTGGAGGCAGCTCCATCATTATCCCCGATCTAAGGGTGGGGATGTGTGGAGGTCCTCTTATTTGTGGGCCTCTGGATGGAAAGAGCCCTTGACCTCGTGGCAAGGCCACATATAACCTTGCATTACTGCCACCTCTCTCAATGCCCCCATTGCTGACCCTTGTCCCCCCTATCATCAGTGCAGAAACGCCGCCAGAGAATTCCTGGGACACATTAATAGAATCCTGTCCCCTCTGCCTCCCACCTGCCAGCCCCTCAGAGCTATTTACTTCTGCTGTTGCTAAGGACTCTTCCGCAACAGCAGGTGGTGGCCCATACTGGTGTTGGAGAGCTCTCGAACTGTTGACAGGAATGCAGGATCCTGTTCTCTCCAAGGGGCGCTCCAGTTGCTCTCCTGCCAGATGGTTCAGCACATTGAAGGGAGATCTCAGCGAGACGTGAGGGTGGCCCCAGGACTCGGCATCATCCTTCAGCGTGGAACTCGGACACTGGAGGAGCACATCGGGGTGCAGTTTCTGGTTCCCATGTTCATCTGCAGCTACTGCTATGGGTGAAGGGACGTGCCCTCCAAGGCTTGCAAAAACAGAAATGAATAAGTTAATAAAAATGGAAATAGAGTGACCAGAAAATATCTGAAATATGTGATTGATTGAACTCGCTGGAATACACCAGGGGAAAAGGGAGAGCCCTATCTCCTCCCACGTGTAGTCAGCAAGCACTTCTTCAGCCCACTTGCCCCTTAACAGGCGGCCTCTTTAGCACCCGCTTCGCTTCAGGTTTTCCCTTCATGGCTGACCTGTGACTCCACCCCATTTTCCATTTCCCCACCTTCTCAAGGAAGCGAGGAAGCCTTAAGGACCCAGATAGCTTCCTTAAACGCTGCAGTGTGCAGGCACGCCATAGGAAACACCAGTGCTTTCAGTTCCAGTAGGATCTATGATCCAATAAGTCCAGCTTTCAGATTCTGGAAGGAGTGTTCTGGAAAGTCTTGAGAGGGAAAACATTTGTTTTTTTCTCCACAGAAGTCGAAGAAAGGTTAGTCATGTTAACAAACACTCCAATTTGTTTCTCTTTATGAAGCGTCATTCAAGGTTTACACCATATTTTATTAAAATTTTCTTTCATTCAATCCATACCACACCATAGAATATGAATTTCCTCATGTTGAAGCCCCACTGTTTAGACTAAGGATTTGCAACTTTTATTTCAAAATTACATTTTAAAATCGCCATTTTTAAATCCAGTATTCTTAGTACCTGAGTTTATATCCTTCCAGTCTTGTCTGTGATTCTGTCCCGCACCACCTCCAACACACTAGCCCCTGTCCCGGTTACACAGGAAAACAATTCAAACTGCCTCTTGCCTTCAAAATTAAACACTTGTACTCAGTTTTGTACTTACACATTTTCAGTACAAGACATGGAGCTATTTGATCAGGAAAGTCTTCCAGAGGTGATGAAGAAAACCAGCTGAATGCCTACCCAGGCCAACTCAGTCTGAAGAAATGACCCCTGCTGCTGCCTTAGAGCAGCTTGGCAAGTGGAATGAAGCCAGGGACCAATTGCTTCTTTCTAGATTTGGAGTTCTCTTTCTGAGGTTACCAGTTGCTAGGGAAGGGAGGGAGAAAAGGAGGAGGGAGGGGGAGGGGATAAACCTGTGACACAGCTTTGAAGCTACATGTAAGATTCCTTTTTGCAGAGCAGAAGATGGATGGTAAAGGCATTTGCTACATTAACCCTGTTGCAGGCCAGTTGGAAAAACCAATCATTTCAAGAAGATTTTAGAAGAATCACGGAGAGATGGTCTTTGGTTAAGAGTTATTTCTGATGTTTTAGTTAGAAAAAGTAGCTGTCGAATCTCCTCTTGGAGTTTGGGAACACAAACTTTGAGAAGAGTACCATGCCTAAGCTTGTAATTTAAATTTCCAATATTGGGGACGCATACTGTTAACTTGGTGGGGATCAGAGGTTTGGGGGGTTAAATTGCTTTTTAATCTGCATCTCGCTTGTGAAGATGAAACAAAATAGTACTATAAAAAATCTCTCCAAGGATCATATTGGCTTTTATTTTTTAGCCCCTCAATTTGCAGTTCTTTCTTTCATCCTACCTGTTGGCTCTGTGTGAGTGTGTGTGTGTGTGCATGAATGCGTATATTTATATATTTCCTGTAATAGAGCTCTGGAAACTTCTCTACGAGTGGAATGGGAGAATAAAAGGCATAACAGGTATTATAAATTTACAAATATTAGTTCAGATTTTGCCTTTAACTTTTTTGCATAAGGCACTTTCTGTTCTTCCAGCCTAAATTTCATCCCTCTCCCCCACTTTAAACAAATATCCTTCCCCAGTTTTTATTTTCTGCCATTGATCTACAGATTAATTGCTCTGAAATTACAATGACCATCCCCTCATAGAAGGTTATTAATCGTGCTCTGGGATAAAGCCATAAACATGGCCCACTTCCTTAAGTTTACCTAAGATTTGTGTGGTACAGACTAGAACTTAAAGACTTTAAAATATATTTCTTTATTCCCAATATCAGAATATACTGTTATATTTCAGCAATAATATATGTATATTTCTTTTTTCTTAAGGAAATATAACAGATTCAAACACCATGTGTTTCAGTTTATAGATGTGTGGAATGTGTGTGTGTGCGCTCTTGTATGTGTGCAATGGGTAAGTGCAAGATACTTGAATGGTCACTGCTGGGAAGCAACACAATTCATGATAGAAATGACCTTTTGGGTCTCTAAGTGTACATCTTCCAGGCAGGGTGCCTTGTCTCTGTATGTACACTATAGTATTGAAGGTTGTTTTTTGTTTTTTTTTTTTAATCTCATTGAAAGATGAAAGCAGCATGTTTCCAACACTTCCGGAGGAATCTGTTCACTCGCCTAGCATGGCTCACTATTAAGAAATCTCTTGGTTCCCAAACTTCAGTTTCTATTTGTCTTCGGTTTATTCTTTCCTTGTCCTTATGTAAAAGAAAACTTATTAGCAATATAATTGTGGTGGAGCATTAAAGCTCTTTTAACACTTGTCATATCAGAGGGAAAAATGCAATTTGAGTTACTGCTTGCTAATATCTGGTAAGTCATATTTGCATAGTTTATGTTTGAGAAGTTGCATTTTTTTTTCTGAATAATGGCTAGGAAGCCCCAGGAAACCTTTTTACATCTATCAAACTATTGCAATTATTGGCTGTTTTTACCTAGAAATGCCTGTTTAGCAAAATATCATCTTAATTGGATTATGTGAGAGTGAAATGTAATATAGGCACCAAATAGCTGGGCACAGTGACAAAGTCAATGACACCCAAGAATTTTCCAAAACCATAATAGGTGTTATAAATTTACAGATACTAGCTCAGGTTTTGCCTTGCAACGTGTTTGCTTTCATGCAGACAGTGAATGTTTATTGAATGCCTACTGCATGCATTCACTATTTGGTTTAGTGTGGATTACACCAAAAAAATTAAATACGCCATCCATATTGACGTCAAGACATATTCAAACTTTCTGGGGAGACAAAATAACATCTATAGAAGAATGGCATAGAAAAGAATAGACATAGATCATTAGCTGCATGGTGGAAACTAAGACCGCAATGGAAATGCAGAAGAAAGAGCTATAGTTTTAGGTTAAAGTAGTTGTGAAATATTTCATGCCTGGTTGGGGCTTGAGTTGTGTTTTGAAGACTGGATACGATGTACATGGGAGGCATTCTATGTCAAGAATAGGTATGGAGGTAGGAATGAAGGGAAAATTTTGGAATTTTGCAGTTCAGTATTTTAATCCAAACTAGGGCTCATATTGGCAGAAATAGAGATATAAAGAGCCAATTGGACCCTCTAGAGACAGCAAGATCAGCCAGATAGTTAGTAAAGTTGTACTCATCAGGGAATATTTGAAGGCACTCAAACTTTATAGTTAAAGGTAAAACTAGAATCATCTCCAAACCTACCTTTTGACAAAAAGCTGTTAGGCTACCTCAATTTTCCACTAAGCTCTGAAAATGAAGTAATAAAGTGCATGCCTTTTTTGTTAGTTTGTTTGAGTTACTGCTTTGGGGAGGGAAAAATGGGTAATGGAAGTTGAGAATTTGCCAAAAAGTAGCTTAGTTGTGAAAGCAGCTAAGCTATAAATGCCTTTGATTACCCATGACCTCTTATTTCATGACAGCTCTAGAGATTACTCACGCATGTCCTCAAAAGGTTCTGAGAACTTTATTGAAATGCTAAGCGAGGATCATACAAGGATATATTTACGTTTTCACAGCAATTATTAATAAATTTGGGTGTACAGGCAAAATCACATTATTGTGGTTTTTTCAAAGAAATTTCATAGATGTGTAAGTGCAGGCAAAGTATCATTTAAAATACATCCTTTCTCTTTTGCTTAGAAAAAGAATCCGGGAGATAGAGACATAAAGATGACTTTCTCTTTTTCCATCAGGCTAATAAGGAGGTGATGAGGCAATTGTCAAGCTGATCTCTGGGGAGAGAGATGTCAAAAGATCCCATCCATTAACTCACTTTCAAAATGTAATGCAACTATGCCTGTGGAAAGCTCTGCAAGTTTAGGATGTCTAAAAGTACTTCTAGAAGATAGGCCAGATATTTTTAGGGGTCTGTTGCTATTTAATTCAGTGTATTAAAAAGCATGAGATTAATGAAAGCATGATATTATCCCAGAATGGGCCAGACAGCATTATTCAGTTGCACAAGTATAGGCAGTACTCCTGTCCTCTCTGCCACCAGCTGTCCTGCAAACACTGTGTGGTAAGTGATGAGGATGAACAGGTGAGACTGTGGTTATTTCACCACCAGTACTGGTAAAAGCAACTAACAATATATGCCTCATTGTTGGACCTATTTGTATGAACTTAAATAGACTATTATTGCTTTTCTCAAGTTCTTTGCTCCAGATTTTTAAAAATTTATTTGTTTTAAATCAGGTAATTTATGGCAATTTCTCAAAAACATGTTATTTCCTTGTATAAATCAGAGGCTATCATAAGTTCCTTCAACATATATCACAATTTTTTCTTGGTCTCCTGAGAATCAGAACTGGAAATTACATAGCAGTGGGGCAAGCCAGATGAGAACAAAGGAAGAAGGAAAAGGAAACCAAGACTTTTTTTACCACTTACTCTGTACCAGACATTTAATATATTTTGTCTCATTTAATATTCACAGCAAACCTTTAAGGCAGTACTATTATTATACCTATTATATAGATGAGGATAAAGAGAGTTGGAGAAGTTAAGTAGTTTTTTCCAAGGTCCTACAGCTAGTAAATGGCAGACAATATTCAGACACAGCCAATCTGACACCAAAACCCGTATTTCTTCCATCTAATCATGGCTTCCTGACTATAGTTCCTGGGTGAATCAGATAGGTGGCTCAGATCAAAACATGTGTACCACATCTGAGTTTAGTTATTTAATGCATGGATTCACTGACACTCATCCTAAGGTAGTTCTGCAATGAAGAAATCATCCAAGCTACAATGCATCCCAGAAAGTCTGCCTATGCACTGATGCAACAAGTGAAGATTAGGCATTTGGTGGTATTACAGTAAGATGGTGAGAACTGAAAATCCTGTTATGGAGCAACTTGGGTTGGTGACACAGAAAAGAAATTAACTATAGGACATCACTGGGTGACCATTGCTAATGAACTAATTTTAGTATGTGACTAGTATTACCAATATTAAGATTAAATTAATGTTGAACTCTTGAGCTACAGATATAGGGTTCCTCACATGACTTCCATGGCTCTAAGATGAGACTGAGCCTAAAATCATTGTTAGGTCATTCATCTCCCAGTATTGGAGCAACTGGGAGAACATCGAGTTAATTGTGTGTGTGTGTGTGTCTGTGTGTATCTGTGTGTGGATGGGTGGGTGGGTGTGCTGGAGGAGAGTTGAGTTGTCCAAGTGAGTTATTAATGCAAACTCTGGAGAATACCTTTCTGAATTATGGAAATGTATTAATTAAAAAATAAAAGTAATATATTTTATGTTCATATTAGTATATATTATAAATTAAGGTACAAACATGGACTAATGAGTAAAAAGAGGAAAGTTACATTATTTACAGTAGCCCATTAGACCATAAGTTTATAATGATGTCGTATATATGTAAATATATATATATGTACATTCTCCATGTCAGAATTAATTGCTGGGCAAAGGAGTTGAAGGCATATTTAATTTCTTGAACACTTTTAGTTTGAAAAACAAAAACTGTTTTAGATTAGTTTGTTCTTGCTTATAATTAAGACATTGTAAATTCATGTTGAAAACATTTTACCAAACTTTATTAAAAATAAATCCTATGTGCCAAGTTGTCAAGAGCTTTGTTTCTGGAATCAGAGGAGCACAGACCTGGGTTCAAATTTCAGCTTTACTACTTCCTAGCTTTGTGACTTTCAGCAGGTTTCTTAACTTCTCTGAATTTCATTCTCTTCATTTGTAAAGTGTGATTATGGAGAGAATTATATTAAATCATGTGTGAAAAGTGACTCGTACTAAGTGATTAAAATATAATCCCTTTCCTTGTACATATTAGACTCAGTTTTCTTATATGTAAAATGGGGATGGTGATAACCCTCTTACCTATCTCAGGGCTGTTGAGAAAACTAAGTGTGATAATTATGTGAAATTGCTTTGCAATCTATAAATAACTTTACATATATTAGGCTAATATAACTATGGGTGATATTTCAGGGGCAAGATGACTTTTGGGCACATTTTAAATAGCACTGTGTAGGTGGCCACCTATTGTCCTATACCTAAGGCCTGTTTTTCACTTCCTGAATCATTAAAGTGGGGAGGATTAGCCACACTATTTAAAAAACCCTATGGTGTAAAATACTTTAAACTTTTCAATTGGTGCTACATAAATCTCACCCATTGTGGTATTTAATGCACTAGCTGTGTTAGAATAAAAAGCCTGCATTTTTGTATTTGACTATATATTTAATTAGGCTTCAGAACCTTGTGTTGCACAACAGGAATCATTGAAAGTCCCTGGGATGATTAGCATAAAAAGCCTGGAAAAAAAAAAAGATTGCTTGGTTTCCTAATAGTGAAGGTTTGATTGATTGATTCTCTGAATGATTTGTTACTTTAGAGAAAAAAATAGTTTTTCCCACTCTAGTCACACTCCCCACAAGTGATCACCTTCCTCAAGTGGTGAAATAAATAGCTTGCTGGAGAAAGTGTAACACTTTTATAGACTGACTATAATTCAGGGTGTAGGAAAATTTGCTGATGAAACTCAAAATTAAAATGATAATGAAGCCAATCCAGAGAGACCATTCTTAATTCTTGTCTGAGTTATGCTCTATGCCTATGTTGCATACAGTGTTTGTTCAAAGATCCTGGAGAGTCACAAGTGCTGTGGAGTCATCTATTTGCCTTTATTTTTGAAAATTTTAGATCTTCCACTTCTAGTTTTTAGAGTAATTAATTGGTATGTGTGTTTATTTAGGGGAAGAGTTCATCAGAAGAAAAGATCAGACTGTGGAGGGCCAGGCAATGGGAAAGTGCCTCTTAGAAGATTACTAGAAGATAGTGGAGGAATCTTACTCAGGTATGAAAGTCTCAATGACCCTATAGTAATATCCAAATCAAAGTGATGAACCGTTCCAGAGGCACTGGGTCATTCTGCATATAACCAAACCAAAGCAAGTGGAGGTATGGGCTATTACACTATTTCAGGTGATCTATACAACCGTCTATGGTTCCCAAATTTTATCGAGTAATAGATTCACCTGGGGATCTTATTAAAATAGCAGATTCCTGGGTTCCACCTTCAAGATTCTGATTCAGTTGATCTGTAGTAGAGCCCAGTTATCTGCAGTTTCAATACTTATTGATTCTTATGGGGTGGTCTTCGGATCACAGTAGAGAAATACTGACTAGATGGTCTTATGGCCTTGAAGTCTAGCCTTCTGGGGATGAACCCAGCCTTCTAGTAGGCACTTTTATTCTCTAGGTCTAACCCATTGACTAGACACAGGAGCACTAGAACATAAAACCCTTTTTGACCATACCCCATGCCTCCAGTTCCTTTTTGTTCCATAAACCTCCAAATATCATGCTAAGTTTTGAACAGATGTGTTGAGTTTAGTTCATCTAGAGCAGTAATTCTGAAAGTGTGATCTGGGGAAAACTGGGGCTCCCAGGATTGTTTTGGAGATTCCACAAGGCCAAAATATTTTTATTATTATATGAAAACATTATTTGCTTTTATCACTTTCATTCTCTCATGAGTGAGTTTTCTAGAGGCTGCGTGACAACGTAGCTGCTTTAGTGGTTAATGGAGTATATGTTTGTATATTCTTGAGTTTTAAAATTTTCTCAGCTTTAATGTCTAATATGATAAGTATTGGTAGATATCACTCACCAAAACAAAAACTCTTTGGAGTCCTCAATAATTTTTAAGAGTGTAAAATGGTCCTAGACCAAAGAGTTTTAGAACTTAACGTCTTACTTAACCAAACATAGTTTTAAATGTGCATCAGTTAATGCAAATTGATGAAATTGCTCCCAAATCTCAAGGAAATCTCAAACCTCGTTAAAATATTCAGATTTCTATTTTTTTTTTTTTGGCTGCCTCTTATAAATCTTCAGGTTAGAAATGCACAGTAAAAGACAAGTCAGCAATTATTGACTTATTGAATGTCTCCTGTACTATCAATACTATGTAAACTACTATAAGTAAGATAAAGATATGTTCTGACCTGAGGAGCTTACATTCATTTGGAGAAAATAAAAATAAATCATATCAAAAAAATGTCTAATTATGGAATGGTTACATTATTTTCCTTAGAACTTAATCAATGCAAAGATGGGTGAGAGTTCAGCAATCTAATCACAGAAGGTCTTTCGGAAGAGGTAGAACTGCAGGTCTACTTTGAAGGATGAACAAGATTTGAATAGAAAAAAAAAATGCTCTCAAATTAAATCTATTCCTAAAAACTACTACAGGTAGAATTTCAGGGGATATTTATTTTCATCCTTGTATCTTTCCATATTGTTTGATTTTTTTTTTACAAATAACATCATTTTAATAAACAATAACATTACTTAAAAAAAATTATCTCAGAGATCTAAAGTAATATCCAGACTATTTGGGCCTAAAAAAGCTGAAACACTTGCCTCAGGGTCTTATAAATTAAGAAGGAATTGTTTTTCCAGAGGAATTAATGCAGATAATTGTCATAGACCTTTTTTTCACCTTTGGCCTTTGGCTAGAGCCATATAGAAAATTGTTACCAAGGCCTGGCTTCAAAATCAGATTTTCCCTTTGTTTTCACTCTGTGTAGCCACCTTGTTTTTATATGCCTTTGGGCATTTTTTCTTTGGTTGTTCTCTTTCTTTTTTTTTTTTGCCTCTGTTTTATGTATTTTTAACTGGTCAGATTATTTCAGATTGAAACCCATGTGCTTTCAAGTGCTCTCTAGAGAGCTTCAGTGAATATTACGTATGGAATGTCCAGTTGCTGGATTGCTTACGCCCAGAGCTCTGTACGACTATTGGGAGCTTTTTCAACTGCTCCAGAGAAGGAATCAATGTCTTTTCTCTATTCTGTAACGACAATGGCTTGCAATTTGCTTTAAATTGCCTTCATGGTGACCCTTTGTATTATATCAGCAGTAAATGAAAACCATAGTTCCTGTTTTTGCTCAATTCATCAGACTTTATTTTTATAATGGAGAAAAAAATCACCTCTATTACTATATTTGGGTACTTTTAGGTCTGTTGCAAAGGTCGCCAAAAGACTGTCCCAAGGGTCTCTGACTACCCAGTTGAAAGAGTACCATTTCTATGTTTTTACTGTGCATTGTAATGCACAATTGTTTCCATAAGATTAAAATAACAACAACAATTTTGATTTTCTGCCCTCTCCACCCTGTCTGTCAAAGAAATTTTCACCATGATTTCACTGGACTTGAGGAAAGAGCAGGGAAAGAAGTTTTAATTATGCAAATATAAAAAATCATCAAAGGTGTGCATATCAGATTTGATGAAAGCGCAGACTGCTTTTCAATATTTACTGCTTGTCACCAAATTAAATTTCAGATTATATTTAGTAAGAGGATTACAACATTTAAACAAATAACTTTACACAGCAAAGCCTAATTATATTTGTTTAGTCTTGTGCTTTGGATCACTCACAGGAAAAAGATTTGGAACCGCCAATATAAAGTTCTCAGTATTCATTATATCACACACCCCATTATTTGCTAACAGAAGCTACATTTTAGATTCCACTACCTTCTAAACCCAACCTAAGATGTGATACGTCTGCAAAGTCATTTGTTTCTATGGCTTGGGTGGATTCATAGTTGATGCTACTCAACTTTCTGTTATAAAAAAATTACAGTACAAAATTAACTTAAAGATTTGTGGGAATGTAATGTGGTTTAAATATAAATTCATTTTATGGCAATTACCTGACAACATACTGGAATATACCACACTAATAGTCAAGAAGTTGCAATAAAAGAAAAATTGGTGCTATAGAGTCTTTAAAACTGAATGGTGCAAAGAGAACTTATTAAGCAAATGTGTCATTATATGTCACCTCTGTGAGCTTAATATGTGCATTGTTATAAGCACCAACATATTCTATATATTTGTCAGATATTTAAAGGGTACAAATCTTAGGTTCAGTACCTCACCATTGTTTGGTTTTTGGTTAGGTGTATATAAAAAGATTTTACACATGTTTTATCTAAACTTTAGAACTCAGAAGCAGTGATGTGAAACAAAAATTTACAAACATCTAGTGTCTAGAAAGTTAAACGTACTAAAAGAGATTATGCTAAGATTATTATTGAACTAAACAATGAGCATCTTAAGAATTCTTCTAAGTGGAGGCAGCAACACCCCCACAGTTCTGCTGGAGCCTGGCCCCACTGCTTTGTGCAGGGATCATGTGATCATGTAGCCTGTTGAAACCCAGGAGATGGCTCCCCTTTTGAAAATCAGGAGGCAATCTTGATAATCTCTGAATCGAATTGCCTTTGGGTTCCTTCGTCCCTTGTCTTGAAGAATAGCACATATTGACAGCCGAGTAGCTCCATGGTCCCATCCTGTAAAATCTAAAGTCCAACAACGTTCCTTCATTCCTTTCTATCTCCTTCTCATTCAGTCCAAATTGGCTGTTTTCCTGCTACAGTGGCTGATTAAGTCTGCGGTTCACATCTATACTAATGTCCTTATTAAATGGTCACTTGGCCACACTCTTAGTGTTCTCTTCTGAACATGCTTTCTCATTTTTTTGCAATACGGTATAGGCTGAGAATTTTCCAAATTTTTAAGTTCTGCTCCCCTTTCAATTCACAATTCCATCTTTAAATCATATCTCTCTTCCCCCATTTCACTGAAAGCATTCAAGAGAAGCTAAGTTGCACCTTCAACATTTTGCTTAGGAATTTAATACAGGGATATTTCTGGTTTTATGATTCTAGAAGCAGAACCCAGAATTACTAGGGCTCAATATTAGATGGATTTAGGTATACTGCTCTCAAACTATGTTTGTCATAGGCCTGATAACTATCCCATTAAAGTCTTCTTTAACATAGTCTTTTTATATGGACTTTAGTTCTGTTTCCAGAATAGTAAAATGCTATGTTCTAAATGTTTGTGTCCCCTCCAAATTTATATGTTGAAGACCTAATGCCCAAAGTAATCGTATTAAGAGGTGGGGCCTTTCAGAGTTGATTAGGTCATGAGGGCTCTACCCTTGTGATTATTGCCCTTATAAGAGAGGCCCCAGAGAGCTAGCTCTTTCCTTCCACCATGTGAGAGCACAGCAAGAAGCTGGCTACAACCCAGAAGAGGATTTTCACCAGATCCCTACCATGCTGGCACCCTGATCTTGGACTTGCAGCCTCCAGAACTGTGAGTGATAAATTTGTGCTGTTTATAAGCCACACAGTCTGTGGTATTTTGTTATAGCTGCCCAAACAAAGACGGTAAATTGGTACCAAGAGTGGAGTACTGCTGTAAAAAATATCTAAAAATGTAGAAGCGGCTTTGGAACTGGGTAATGGAAACTCTTCCAGAGGCTGAAAGAGTTTTGAGGTGCATGCTTAAAAAAGCCTACATTGCCATGAAGGGACTGTTAAAAGCAGTTCTGATGAATGCTCAGAAGGAAAAAAGGAGAGATGTGGAGAAAGCCTCAATCTTCTTAGAGAATGCCTAAGTGGCTGTGAACAAAATGTTTGTAGGAATATGGACAGTAAAGGCCATTCTGATGAGATCTGAGGCAGAAATGAGGAACATGTTATTAGGAACTGGAGGAAAGGTGATCCTTTTATTAAGTTGCAAAGAACTTGGGTACATTGTATTCATGTCCTAGTGTTTTGTGGAAGGTAGAACATGTGAACCATAAAATTGGATATTTGGCTGAGGAAATACTTAAGCAAAATGTTGAAGGTGCAACTTAGCTTCTCTTGAATGCTTTCAGTGAAATGGGGGAAGAGAGATATGATTTAAAGATGGAATTGTGAATTGAAAGGGGAGCAGAACTTAAAAATTTGGAAAATTCTCAGCCTATACCGTATTGCAAAAAAATGAGAAAGCATGTTCAGAAGAGAACACTAAGAGTGTGGCCAAGTGACCATTTAATAAGGACATTAGTATAGATGTGAACCACAGACTTAATCAGCCACTGTAGCAGGAAAACAGCCAATTTGGACTGAATGAGAAGGAGATAGAAAGGAATGAAGGAACGTTGTTGGACTTTAGATTTTACAGGATGGGACCATGGAGCTACTCGGCTGTCAATATGTGCTATTCTTCAAGACAAGGGACGAAGGAACCCAAAGGCAATTCGATTCAGAGATTATCAAGATTGCCTCCTGATTTTCAAAAGGGGAGCCATCTCCTGGGTTTCAACAGGCTACATGATCACATGATCCCTGCACAAAGCAGTGGGGCCAGGCTCCAGCAGAACTGTGGGGGTGTTGCTGCCTCCACTTAGATTTGGAAGGATGGAGCCTTCTGGAACCAAGGAGGTACAACCCAGGCATAGGGCCTTTGCAAGGGCAATGCCCAGAAGAGCTGTGGGGGTGGGGCCACCCCACGACCCCAGACCAGTATAGCCACTGGTGTGCGACTCTAGCCTGGGAGAGCCACACGCACACAACTAGAACCCCTGAGAGCTGCCAAGTGGTCAGCATCCAGCAAAGCTGTGGGTGTGAGGAATGCCCTTGTGTATCCAGAAGACAGGACTTCCACCCTAGTGGGACCGGAAGGCAGGGAATCGAGCCAAAGAGAATTCTTTTTAAGCCTTGGGGTTTAGAGTTGTTTGCCCTTTTAGGTTTTGGACTTACCTTGGGCCTGTTATTCCTCTTTTCTTTCCTAATTCTCCCATTTGGAATTGGAATGTCTACCTTATGCCTGTACCACCATTGTATTTTGGAAGCATATAACTTGTTTGATGTCACATGTTCACAGTTGGAGATGAATTTGTCTCATAATGAATTGTACCTTGAGTCTGATCCATATCTGATTTAGGTAATGAGACTTAGAACTTAGACTTTTGAGTTGATCACATGGGAGAAGGTCATGAATTTGGGGGGGCCAGGGATGGAATACTGTGGTCTGAATGTTTGTGTCCTCCCAAATTCATATGTTGAAAACCTAATGCCTGAGATGATGGTATTAAGGAGTGGATTCTTTGGAAGGTGATTAGGTTATCATGAATGGGATTAGTACCCTTATAAAAGAAGCCCCAGAGAGCTTTTTCTTTCTACCTTGTGAAGACATAGTGAAATGTTGGCAGTCTGCAACTGGGAAGAAAGCCTTCCTCAGAACTCTGTCATACTTCGCACCCTGATCTTGGACTTATGGCCTCCAGAACTCTAAGAAATAAATGTTTGTTGTTTGTAAACTACATAGTCTGTGGTAGTTTGTTATAGCATCCTGAACGGACTAAAACAACATATATAAAATATGTCACTCAATTATCAAAAGAGAAAACACAAAGGGCTAATTAATATCACAGTCCTAGTTGTGTGAACATAGTCTTCCATCTTCCCCATAATCTTCTTGAATGCAACATTTGATGGACACATTCAAACCAAATACAGTACCTGGTAAATAATCTCTTGCCAATAGAACTCCTAATAGTCCACTCTGATGGATAGAACTTGATTCATGCCGGTAAGTTAACTCTAACTCTACAGCTATAGTCCTCTCTGAATGAACTCAGGCAGCAGATTAATACTTCTCTCACAATATGGAAAATCCTCTAGTCCCCACAAAATTAAAGTGTTAGTTTACTAGACATCCCACCAAAAATATGTCTGTGTGCTCCTTGACAAATTGCTTGCCTATTACTTTGGCTAATATCCTACATGAGAAACAGGCAGCTTAGAAAGGTTAATAAATTTTCCACCCCTCTTTCTTTTTACCTTGTTGCTTTTTTATTTCTGAGTATAAGTAATTTTACTGAGATCTAATTTACATACAATAAAATGTATCTTCAGGGTTCCATTTGATGTTTTGACAGCTGCATACGTCCATGTAATCGCCACCTAAAACATAACGCAGAGGAACATTTCCATCATCTCAGAAGACTCTTTCCTGTCCCTTTCCAGTCATTTCTCCCTCCACTCAGAAGCAGCTGCTTTCTGATTTTTATCACTATAGAATAGTTTTACCAGTTCTGAAATATTATTTAAATTTAATCACTTGGTATGCACTCACTTATGCCTGACTTCTTTATCTTTGAGACTTATCCAAGCTAGTGCTTATTTCAGTAGCTCATTCCTTTTTACTGCTGAATAGTATCTGATTGTATGAAAGTAGCACTATTTGTTTATTCATTCTCCTATTGATGGACCTTGGAGTTACTTTCAGTTTGGGGCTATTATTAATAAATATGTTATGAAGATTGTTGTACAAAGTCTGTGTATGTGTATGTTTTAATATAGACTTGAAACTGCTGCTAGATGAGAAGAAAGTATGACTCACATCATGTATAATGCCAACAATAATCAAAAAAATGTAGGATTACCTATCTTAATTTCAGACAAAGAAGACTTCAGAAAAAGAAAAATTATTAGGGATAAAGGGGGACTTGCATAATGATAAAGTGTCAATTTGCCAAAAACATAACAACCATTAATGTGTACACATCTAACAACAGAGCATCAAAATATATGAAGCAAAAACTCATAGAACTGCAAGATAAAATAGACAAATCCATTATTATATCTGGAGACTTCAGGAACACTCATTCAGTAATTGATAAATTAAGCAGAATATCACTAAGCATAAAGTTGATCTGAACAGCACTATCAATCAACTTGATCTTATTAATATTTATGGAATACTCCATATAAGAACAACAAAATAAACATTCATTTCAAGATCACAAGGAACATTCACCAAGATAGATCACATTCTGGGCCATAATATTCTCTTGAACTAATTTAAGAGACTATAAATAATACAAAGTTCTCAGAGTACAATAGAATTAAACCAGAAATTACTAACAGAAAGATAAAAGGAATATTGCCAAATATTTAGAAATTAAAAAACACATTAATTAAATGACACATGGGTCAAAGAATAAGTCTCAACACAAATTAAAATTAATTTGAACTAAATGAAAATACAACTTATCAAAACTTGTTGGATGCAGCAAAAGCAGTGCTTGGAGATAAATTTATAGCATTGAATGCATATATTAGAAAAGTAAAAAGATCTAAGATCAATAACCTCAGCTTTTACCTTAAGAGTCAAGAGAAATAAGAACAATGTAAGATTAAAGCAATCAGAAGGAAAGAAATCATAAAAATTAGAGCAGAAATCAATGAAATTGAAAGCAAGAAAACAATAGAAGAAATCCATGAAACTGAATGCTTGTTGTTTGGAATGATTGATATAATTGATAAACCTCTAACCTGGCTAACCAAGAAAAAAAAAAAAGAGAGAAGTAACAAAATAGGAATATCAGAAAGTAGAGTCATCACTACTACCTTAAAATGATAATAAAAAGTACTATGAACAACTCCATGCCCACAAGTTTTATAATGTGATGAAATTAAGCTCTTCTTTTGCAAAAGACACAAACTACCAATACTCACAAAGAAAAAAATAGATAACCTAAATAGGCATATATTTATAAAAAGTTGAATCAATAATTAATAAATTACCAAAACAGAAAGCCCCAGTTTCAATTTCACTGAGAAATTCTACCAAATATTATGAAAGAGATATTACCAATACCTTGGAACTGGAAGAGATAATACCTTCTATCTTCCTTAAGAAACATTTCCCAATTCACTTGATGTATGAGGCCATCATCACCCTATACCAAAACCAGATAAAGATGTAACATGAAGAAAATGTATAGACCACAATTTATCACAAACATAGATGCAAAAATCTTCAACAAACTATTAAGAAATTGAATCCAACAATGTATACAAATAATTTTACACAATGTCCAACTGGGATTTATTTGAGTTTTTCAAGTCTGTTTCAATATTTGAATATCAATCAATGTAATTCAACATGTCAACACACTTAAGAAGAAGAATCATGTAATCATACAATTGACACAGAGAAAGCATTTGACAAAATCAACATCCATTCTTGATGAAAAGTCTCAATATACTAAGAATAGAGAGGAACTTCCTTAATTTGATTTAAAAAAATCAACAAAAACCTTACAACTATCATTGTATTTAATGGTGAGAAACCGATCTCTTAATCCTAAAACTGGGAACAGAGCAAGTATGCCCTATCTCATCACTTCTATTCAACATTATACTGGAATTCCTAGCTAATACAATAAGACAAGACAAGAGCAAGTAAAAGGAATACATATCTGGAAGGAAGGAATAAACTGTCTTATTTTGCAGATGACATGAATACATATATAGAAAAACCCAAAGAATTGACAAAAAACTCCTGAAACTATATGTGAGTACAGCAAGGTCATGGGATACAAGGTCAAGACACAAAAGTCAATTGCTTTTTAGTTATTTTTGCAAAAATAATATGCCATTAATAAACTGCAATGTGAAAATTTTTAAAAATTACCATTTACAATAACACCACAAAAAAATGAAATGCTTGGGTATAAATCTAACAAGTATGTCCCAATCTATATGCCACAAACTACAGAACTCCAATGAAAGAAATCAAAGATCTAAATAAATGGAGATATACTCTGGTTTATGGATTGGAAGACTCAATACTGTTAAGAGGTCAATTCTTCTCAACTATGGATTCAAAACAATCTAAGTCCAAGTGTAGGCAAGCTATTTTTTATATGTCAATAATCTGATTCTAAAATTTATAGGGAAAGGCAAAAGACTTAGACTAACGAATACAATACTGAAGCAAAACAAATTTGACTGAGTCACACTAACCAATTGGAAAACTTCCTCTATAGTGACAGTAATCAGTCAGTACCAAGACAGCAACCAAAACAGCATGATATTGGCAAAAGAATAGACACATACATCAATGGATTAGAATAGAGAGCTGAGAAATAGACCTATACAAATAAAGTCAACTGATTTTTGACAAAGGACCAAAGGCAATTCAACAGAGAAAGGTTAGGTTAGGCTTTTTTTTCTTATTCTTTTATAAGATGGTCAGTCAGGTTTGGCCACGAGGAGACAGAGAAGAGGCTCAGAAAAAACACATAGTTTATTATACTCACAGATGCTAGAGATAGGAGGCACAGAACACCACACAGGGTCACATGGGAAAGACACCAGTGTGGTCAGGAAGCAGAAGATAGGAGCGAGAGAAAGGATTAGGCCATGACCTTTATTGGGGTTTTCACGGGAAAGGTAAAACAGGGCAAGGTAAACAGCATAAGATTTGCTAATTTGAATAATTTTGGTGGGCTTTGGGCTATAGGTTTGGTCCCTATTTGCCTAGTACCTGGCCCTGAGATGGTTGAGACAGAGGGGTACTACATCCTGGGGTGTACAGACCAGATAGAGAAGGTATATCACTTTGCTATCTCTAAGAACTGGCTAGACCAGGGAGGGGCAGTCTCTCCCCAACCTGAAAAGTATTTTTAAGATGTCAAAACATCATTATATACAGAAAATATACAATACACTTTTCAATAAGTTGTGCTGGAAATATTGGATATCCATAAGAATGAACCTAGAAACAGACCTACGTATTTCATAAATTTAAATCAAAATGGAACAAAGACTTAGGTATAAAAAAGCAAAACTATAAAACCCTGAGAAGAAAACATAGAAAGAAATGTAGATGAAACTGTGTGTAATGATGAGTTTTTAGATCCAATACCAGAAGCATGATCAAGAAAAATTGATAAATCAAACTTTATTAAAATTAACATCTTCTGATTTGCAAAAGACACTTTTAAGGGAAGGAAAAGACAAGCCACAGACTGGAAGAAAATATTTGGAAAACATGTCTGATAAAGGACTTGTATCAAAAATATATAAAGAACACTTAAAACTCAAAAATAAGAGAACAAACAACCCAATTAAAAATTGGGCAAATGATCTGAACAGACATCTCACCAAAGAAGATGTACAGATGACAAATAAACATAGGGAAAGATGCTCAAAATAATTTCTCATTAGATAATTTCAAATTATAGCAACAGTGTGATACTTCCACACCTACTAAAATGGCTAAAATTAAAAAAAAAAAATCTGATAACATCAAATGCCAGAAAGTGTGTAAAACAACAGAAACTCTCACTCACTGCTAGGTGGAAACACAAAATGGTACAGCCACTTTGGTGATAGTTTACAGTTTCTTACAAAGCTGAACATAGTCTTAGCATATTATCCAGTAATCGTATTCCTAGTTATTTACCCAACTGACTTGAAAACTTATGTCCACACAAAAACCTGCAAGTGAATGTTTGTAGAGCTTTATTCATAATCGCCAAAGTTGGAAGTAACCAAGATGTCCTTGGATGAATGGATAAACAAACTGTGGTACATCCAGACATTGGAATATTCAGCAATAAGAATAAATGAACTATTAAGCTATAAAAAGACATGAATGAAGTCTAAATGTATATTTCTAAGTTAAAGAAACCAATCTGAGAATGTTACATACTATATGATTCCCATTATCTGACATACAATAAAAGGCAGAACTATAGAGATAGTAAAAATCAGTGGTTACTAGAGGATTACAGGGCAGTGGGAGGGTTGAATAGGTGAAGCACAGGCCATTGTTGAAAATAGAAGAGCTATCGGATATGATACTCTTTTGTCAAAACACATTGAACTTCAAAGCACAAAGAGTTAATCTTAATGTATGCAAATTGAAAAAATCCTGTATGAGGTCAGGGAAATCCCAGGATGGAATGCAGAGTGTGACAAAACCAGCTAACTACATTACAAACATATGAAACAACCTCACTGAAGAAGGTGGGGGAATAAGTTGCAGACCTAAGTAATTGGGAAATGAGTGGAGTCTGTAAGACTAAATGCAAAAGGAGCTGTACAGAAACACTAAGCTCTAGTTGATAAAGTTCTTTCCCATGGTGGTATGAGTTAACAATTCTGACATTTTTATATACATACAGGGTAATTGAACAATTAAGTAAATAGATGGCAAATGGAAATTTACAGTTAAGCAAGGGAAGGAGGCCAGAATGACAGATGTGATAATAGATTAGTGCAGGAGACATTAGTATGAACTTACATTTAGCTTAATATAGATATAGATGGTTACATATAGAAATATTTTTAGATATTTGTATACACGTTGGTTACTATACACACATGTATTCCCTTGCTCTGTTGGCTGAGAGGGCCAAGAAACAACACCACCCCAATAGCAATGAGTACACATAGTATCCAGATCTTATTTTCTAATACCATTCTCCAGTAAGGGAACCAGGGCTCCTTGGAGATAAAGTTGAGTCGAGACTGGGATAGGACATGTATAAGATGAGACTGGAGCGTCTTATACTACTAGAAAGAAAGAAAGTGCCAAAAAGAAAAAAAAAGAAAAAGAAAAACCCACAATGATGGGTGTATGCCAAAGGAACATGTATTCACCTGAAAGAGTTCTCAATGGTCGAAGTTAGAACAATTTAAAACAACAAATTAATTAAAGCAGTATTGGATTATAACCCAAAGTGTAAATTAAATAACCATGAGTTCATGATGATATAAATAAAAGATTGAATAAATAAATAAAATGGAGACTGAAGACCAATCTTCTTTGCGTAAGAATTCCAAATATTTTATACAGTTACTCCACCCTCAGAGAGGGGGAATCATAAGTCCCCACTCATTAAGTGTGGGTTGAGCATAGTGACTTCCTTCTAAAGAGTACAGAGTGGAAAGGGGGAAAAAGTAGAGAAACCTGGACAGCACTACTTCAACCTAGGAATCAAGGTTTACATCAATAGAGGCAAGCCATGTTAATGGTATGTGCTCTTGATATGATGTCATGAAAATGGTACTTTACCTCTGTGTTCTTCCTACACAAGAAGTATACGTATTTCTTTTGGCTGCCTCAAACTATTTTAAAAAATCATCACAGCAATGACGTCAGCATCATGGCGGAGTGAGCTTTCCTGTGAACTCTTCCCCCGGCAAGATACAACAAAAGGAACAGTCACAGACCAACAACGGAATCCCAGACAGTGAAAAGCTAGAGCAGAAAGATCCACACTGCCGCACATCTGAGAGCAGAATGTGCTGGGCTCCGGGAGGAAGTGGGGAGAGGTAAGGAGAACTCCTCTCCCTCCCCATCAGATCAGCGATCCCAGTCTGCGGGCTCCCAGAGAGGGGGGAGAGGAGGCCATCGGCGGGGAAACCGTAACTCTTCGGACTCTCTCAGCCAGTGGGAAACTCCCTCAAAGAGGACTCAGAAGAGCCACAGGGCTACCATCAACATCTGAGCACCCCAGAGAGCAGATAAAGAGGGGCAAACGAGAAGCCTCCCATGTCAGGGAACCAGAGGGCAAAAGAGAGAGCTCCCCCCTCCCCGCAAACCAGACCCTGCAGCTCAACCGACCAGACCAGACCTAGCGATCCGCGGCAGACCAGACTGAGAGATCCGCGACAGACCAGACCAAGCGATCCGCGGAAAACCTGATCAAATGACCGGACCCATGGATCAGAGAGGGGGAAAAAAAAAAGAAAACTGTGGATCGCAGCAGAAAAACCGGGGCAGAGCGCAGGGGGCTTAGACTACACAGCCCTTTACCACCAGACAGTGGCGGCAGGTGGAAATTGCAACCAGAGATTTCCAGGATGAGGAAAAACAAAACCAACACAGGAACCACAATGCAAAAATATATGAAATCACCAGACCAGAAACAAAATGACAAGCATGCAGAAATCAACCCCGATGACACAGAAATCCATAAACTAAATGACAGAGATTTCAAAATAGCTATCATAAAAACACTCAATGAAATACGAGACAACACAGACAAACAATTCAATGAGATTAGGAGTTTCTTCACAAAAGAGATTGAAATCATAAAGAAAAACCAATCAGTGCTGATGGAGATGAAGAACACAATGGAGGAGATAAAGGAGAATCTGGAATCTCTAAAGAACAGAGCTGACAATATGGAGGAAAGAATTAGCACTTTACAGGATAGGAATACAGATATACTCCAGATGGAAAAGGAGAGAGAACTAAGACTAAAAAGAAATGAAGAAAGACTCTGAGAAATATCTGACTCTATTAGAAAATGTAACATAAGAATTATAGGTATTCCTGAGGGAGAAGAGAGGGAAAGAGGAACAGAGAGCCTATTCAAGGAAATAATAGCTGAGAATTTCCCAAATCTGGGGAAGGAGCAGGAAATACCAGTAAGCAAAGCCAATAGGACTCCTATATCTATTAACAGACAAAGGCCTTCACCACAACACCTAAAGGTAAGGCTAGCTAGGGTCAACGACAAAGAAACAATATTAAGGGCAGCTAGACAAAAACAAAAAATAACATACAAAGGAACTCCCATCAGGCTCTCAGAGGATTTCTCAACAGAAACTTTACAGGCTAGAAGAGACTGGAATGATATATTCAAAATACTAAAAGACAAAAACTTTCAGCCAAGAATACTCTATCCAGCAAAAATATCCTTCAAATATGATGGAGAAATAGTAACTCTCCCAGATAAACAAAAGCTAAGGGAGTTCATGGCCACGAGACCCCCACTACAAGAAATACTCAACAAGGCCCTCAGGCCTGAAAAAAAGAAGAGAAAGGGAACACAAAGCTTGGAGCAAGGAGAAAAGTAGGTAGACAAACTCATAAAAATAGTAGATCTTTACTGGAATAGGTTAGCAACCACTTAAATACTAAATTCAAAGATCAAAGGAAGAAACTCACCAAAAATAAATTTAACCTCATCACTGTAAACACACAGCCACAACACAAGATCAATAAGGTATAACAAGAACAACTTAGAAGGGGAAGAGAAAAGTGATTTAATTGACTTAGTATAAGGAAATAGGAGGCCATCAGATAATGGACTATCTCATACACAAGATTTTTTGCCCAAACCTCAAGGTAACCACTAAACAAATAATCAAAACAAAACCACGTATGATAAACAAAGAGAAAACTAGAATAGTCATAAGACAGAACACCCAAACTGAATTGGCAGTCCAAAACAAATGGGACAAGAAACAAAGGAAATGCAAAAGAACCAGAAAATAAGTGACAAAACAGCAATATTACGCCCTCATATATCAATAATTACCCTACATGTAAATGGATTGAACTCTCCAATCAAAAGATACAGAGTGGCAGGATGGATTAAAAAGCAAGACCCAACAATATGCTGCCTTCAGGAAACACATCTTAGCACTAAAGATAAGCACAGGCTCAGAGTGAAAGGATGGAAGACAATACTCCAAGCTAATGGCAAACAAAAGAAAGCAGGTGTTGCCATACTCATATCAAACAAAGTAGACTCCAAGATAAAACAGGTTAAGAAAGAGAAAGAAGGGAAATATATAATGATAAAAGGAACACTCCATCAAGAAGACATATCACTTATAAATATATATGCACCCAACATAGGAGCACCAATGTACATAAAGCAACTATTAACAAACCTAAAAGGAGAAATCAACAACAACACAATAATAATAGGGGATCTTAACACCCCACTTACAACAATGGATAGATCATCCAGACAAAAGTCAATAAAGAAATAGTAGACTTAAATGAAAAACTGGACGAGATGGACCTAGTAGACATATACAGAGCACTCCATCCAAAAACAGCTGACTACACATTCTTCTCAGGCGCGCATGGAACATTCTCTAGGATAGACCATGTGTTGGGAAGCAAAGCAAGCCTCAATAAATTTAAGAAGATTGAAATCATAACAAGCATCTTTTCAGACCATAAGGCTATGAAACTGGAAATGAACCATGAAAAAAAAACTGGGAAAGTGACAAAAATGTGGAGATTAAACAACATGCTACTGAACAACCAATGGATCATTGATGAAATTAAAGGAGAAATCAAAAACTATCTGGAAACAAACGAAAATGATAACATGCCATATCAAACCATATAGGATGCAGCAAAAGTGTTCCTGAGAGTGAAACTCATAGCGATACAAGCCCACCTTAACAAACAAGAAAAAGCCCTAATAGGCAACCTTAAATTACACCTAACAGAACTAGAAAAAGAAGAACAAACAAAGCCCAAAGCCAGCAGAAGGAGAGAAATAATAAAAATCAGAGCAGAAATAAATGAAATTGAGACTAAAAAAAACAGTAGAAAGGATTAATGAAACAAAGAGTTAGTTCTTCGAGAAGATAAACAAAATCGACAAACCCTTAGCCAGGCTTACTAAGAAGAAAAGAGAAAAGGCTCTAGTTAATAAAATTAGAAATGAAAGAGGAGAAATTACAACGGATACCAAGGAAATACAGAGGATTATAAGAGAATACTATGAGAAATTATATGCCGACAAATTGGACATTCTAGAAGAAATGGATAAATTCTTAGACTTATACAACCTCCCAAAATTGAACCAAGAAGAAATGGAGAATCTGAATAGACCAATAACAAGTAAAGAGATTGAAATAGTAATCAAAAACCTCCCAAAAAGTAAAAGTCCAGGACCAGATGGCTTCTCCAGTGAATTTTACCAAACATTCAAAGAAGATTTAATATCCATCCTTCTCAAACTATTCCAAAAAATAGAGGAAGATGGAACACTTCCTAAATCATTCTACGAGGCCAACATCACCCTGATACCAAAAGCAGACAAAGACAATAGAAAGAAAGAAAATTACAGGCCAATATCGCTGATGAACATTGATGTAAAAATCCTCAACAAAATATTGGCAAACCGAATACAACAATACATTAAAAAGATCATACACCATGATCAAGTGGGATTTATACCAGGCACGCAGGGATGCTTCAACACCCGCAAATCAATCAACATGATACATCACATCAACAAAACAAAGAATAAAAACCACGTGATCATCTCAATAGACACAGAGAAGGCACATGACAAGATACAACATCCATTTATGATAAAAACTCTCAATAAAATGGGAATAGAAGGAAAGTACCTCAACATAATAAAGGTCATATATGACAAACCCACAGCTAACATCATACTCAACGGGGAAAGACTGAAAGCCATTCCTCTGAGAACAGGAATGAGGCAGGGCTGCCCACTCTCACCACTCCTGTTCAACATAGTACTGGAGGTTTTGGTCAGAGCAATTAGGCAAGAAAAAGGAATAAAAGGAATCCAAATAGGTAACGAAGAAGTGAAACTCTCACTATTTGCAGATGACATGATTGTATATATAGAAAACCCTAAAGAATCTGTTGGAAAATTATTAGAAACAAGGCAATTATTAGTTGCAGGGTACAAAATCTATCTACAAAAATCAGTTGCATTTCTGTATGCTAATAATGAACTAACAGAAAGAGAGCTCAAAAAGATAATACCATTTACAATTGCATCAAAACGAATAAAATACCTAGGAATAAATCTTACCAAGGAGGTGAAGGACCTATACAATGAGAACTACAAGACATTATTGAAAGAAATCCATGATGATATAAAGAAATGGAAAGATATCCCATGCACTTGGATTGGAAGAATAAACATAGTTAAAATGTCTATATTACCTAAAGCAATCTACAGATTCAATGCAATCCCAATCAGAATCCCAATGACATTCTCCACAGAGATAGAAAAAAGAATACTAAAATTTATATGGGGCAACAAAAGTCCCCGAATAGCTAAAACAATCCTAAGAAAAAAGATCAAAGCAGGAGGCATCACAATCCCTGACTTCAAAACATACTACAAAGCAATAGTAATCAAAACAGCATGGTACTGGTACAAAAAACAGACACACAGATCAATGGAACAGAATTGAAAGCCCAGAAATAAAACCACACATATACGGACAGCTAATTTTCGACAAAGGTGCTAAGAACATGCAATGGAGAAAAGAAAGTCTCTTCAATAAATGGTGTTGGGAAAACTGGACAGCCACATGCAAAAGAATGAAAGTGGACCATGTGCTATCGCCATTCACAAAAATTAACTCAAAATGGATCAAAGACCTAAAGGTGAGACCTGAAACTATAAAACTCATAGAAGAAAATATAGGCAACACACTATTTGACATCGGTTTTAAAGGAATCTTTTCGGATGACATGCCTACCCAGACTAGGGAAATTAAAGAAAAAATAAACAAGTGGGACTTTATCAGATTAAAGAGCTTTTATAAGGTAAATGAAACCAGAATCAAGATGAACAGACAACCCACCAGCTGGGAGAGAATATTTGCAAAACATACATCTGACAAGGGGTTGATCTCCATAATATATAAAGAACTCACACAACTGAACAGCAAAAAAACAAACAACCCGATCAAAAAATGGGCAGAGGAAATGAAGAGACACTTCTCCAAGGAAGATATACAGATGGCCAATAGGCACATGAAAAGATGCTCAACATCACTAATCATCAGGGAAATGCAAATCAAAACAACACTAAGATACCACCTCACACCTGTTAGAATGGCTATAATCACCAAGACAAAAAACAACAAATGTTGGAGAGGATGTGGAGAAACAGGAACCCTCATACACAGCTGGTGGGAATGCAAATTGGTGCAGCCTCTATGGAAAACGGTATGGTTATTCCTCAAAGAATTAAAAACAGAGATGCCCTATGATCCAGCCATCCCACTACTGGCAATCTATCCAACGAACCTGAAATCAACAATCCAAAGAGGCTTATGCACCCCTATGTTCATTGCAGCATTATTCACCATAGCCAAGAAGTGGAAGCAACCTAAGTGTCCCTCAACTGATGATTGGATTAAGAAAATGTGGTATATATATACAATGGAATACAACTCAGCCATAAAAAAGACAAAATCGTCCCATTTGCAACAACATGGATTGGCCTCGAGTGTATTATGTTAAGTGAAATAAGCCAGAAAGAGAAAGACAAACACAGTATGATCTCGCTCATATGTGGAATATAAACCAACACATGGACAGAGAAAACTGTATTGTGGTTACCAGGGGCAGTGGGGGTGGGAGGTGGTCACAAGGGGTGAAGGGAGTCATATATATGGTGATGGACAAACAAAAATGTACAACCCAAAATTTCACAATGTTAGAAACCATTAAAACATCAATAAAAAAAATCACAGATAAATGCTATTACTAGACTATTATTTTATGATATAAAAACATTACATAATGCCATCATGATAACTTGCATTTTTTCCATCATGATAATAATAGAAAGATCACAGCTTCAGTTTTAGTTTGCAACAATTAGTTTTGTATTATTTTACCAATTACTTCTCTATTGCGTAAAAAGAACATTAAGAAATAAGTGTGTTTTAATCTTCTACTACAAAAGCAAGTCCAACTTTTTTTAAGCACATGTGGATCAGTTATTTTTTCAAGTAATATTGAAGGTTAAATATCATCATGCTAATTATAATTCCATTATTATCTTCATTTTACCATTTAGGAATACAAGCATACCTCGGAGATATTTTGGGTTCAGTTCCAGACCACTGCAATAAAGCGAATATCACAATAAAGTGAGTGGCACAAAATTTTTGGTTTCCCAATACGCATAAAAGTTATGTTAATACTATACTGTAGTCTATTAAGTGTGCAATAGCACTATGTGTAAAGAAAAGTATGTGCCTTAATTAAAAATACTTTATTGCTAAAAAATGCTAACCATAATCTGAGCCTTCAGTAAGTTGTAATCTTTTTGCTGGTGAAGGGTCTTCTTTTGATGCCGACAGCTGCGGACTGATCAGGGTGGTGGTTACTGAAGGCTGGAGTGGCTGTGGCAATTTCTTAAAATAAGAAAACAATGAAGTTTACCACATTGATTGACTCTTCCTTTCATGAGCAATTTCTCTGTGTCATGCGACACTGTTTGATAGCATTTTACCCACGGTAGAATGTCTTTCAAAATTAGAGTCAATCCTCTCAAACCCTGCCAGTGCTTTATCAACTAAGTTTATGTAACATTCTAAGTCCTTTGTTGTCATTTCAACAATCTTCACAGAATCTTCACCAGGCGTAGATTCCATCTCAAGAAACCACTTTGTTCATCCGTAAGAAGCAACTTCTCATCTGTTAAAGTTTGGTCATGAGATTGCAGCAATTCGGTCATATTTCTAGGCTGCACTTCTAATTCTAGTTCTCTTGCTATTTCCACCACATCTGCAGTTACTTCCTCTACTGAGGTCTGGTGCCCCTCCAAGTCATCCATGAGGGTTGGAATCAACTTCTTCTAAACTCCTGTTAATGTTGATGTTTTGACCACTTCCCATAAATCACAAACTTTCTTAATGGCATCTAGAATGGCAAATCCTTTCCAAAAGGTTTTCAATTTACTTTCCCCAGACCCATCAGAGGAATCACTACTCATGGCAGTTATAGCCTTACAAAATGTGTTTCTTAAATAATAAGACTTAAAAGTGGAAATTACTTCTTGACCCATGGGCTACAGATGTTATGTCAGCAGGCATAAAAACAACATTAATCTAACTGTACATCTCCATCATAGCTCTTGGGTGACCAAGTGCATTGTCAATAAGCAGTAATATTTTGAAAGGAATCTTTTTTTTTCTCAGCAGTAGGTCTCAAGAGTGGGCTTAAAATATTCAGTTAACCATGTTGTAAACAGATGTGCTGTCATCCAGGCTTTGTTCTTCCATTTATAGAGCACAGGCAGAGAAGATTTAGCATAATTCTTAAGGGCCCTAGGATTTTTGGAAGGGTAAATGAGCAATGGCTTCAACTTAAAGTCATCAGGTTCATTAGCCCCTAGTAGGAGAGTCCGCCTGTACTTTGAAGCTTTGAAGCCAGGCATTGACTTCTCCTCTCTAGCTATGAAAGTCCTAGATGGCATCTTCTTTCAATAGAGGGCTGCGTTGTCTACATTGAAAATCCGCTGTTTAGTGTAGCCACCGTCATTAATTATCTTAGCTGGATCTTCTGGATAACTTGCTGCAGCTTCTACATCAGAACTTGCTGCTTCACCTTGCACTCTTAGGTTATAGAGACGGTTTCTTTCCTTAAACCTCATGAACCAACCTCTGCTAGCTTCAAACTTTTCTTCTGCAGCTCCCTCACCTCTCTCAGCCATCACAGGATTGAAGAGAGTTAGGGCCTTGCTCTGGATTAGGCTTTGGCTTAAGGGAACGATGTAGCTGGTTTGATCTTCTATCCAGACCACTAAAATTTTCTCCATACCAACAATAAGGCTGTTTAAGAATCATTCATGTGTTCACTAAAGTAGCACTTTTAATTTCCTTCAAGAACTTTTCCTTTGCATTCACAACTTGGATAACTGTTTGGTTCAAAAGGCCTAGCTTTCAGCCTATCTCAGCTTTTAACATGCCTTCCTCACTAACTTTAATCATTTCTAGCTTTTGATTTAAAGTGAGAGATGTGCAACTCTTCCTTTCACTTGAACATTGAGGGTTATTAGTTAGCCAATTAATTAGGTAATTAGTTAGCCAATTTCAATATTATTGTGTCTCAGGGAGTAGGGAGGCCTGAGCGCATGGCTAGAGATGGGGGAACAACCGATCAGTGGAGCAGTCAGAACACCCACATTTATTAAGTTTGCCATCTTATATGGGCACAGTTCGTGGGGCCCCAAAACAATTACAACTGTAACATGAAAGATCACTGATCACAGATCACCATATCAAATATACTAATAATGAAAAGTTTGAAATATTGCAAGAATTACCAAAATGCGACACAGAGGCACAAAGTGAGCAAATGCTGTTGGAAAAATAGCGCCATTAGACTTGCTCAACACAGGGTTACAACAAACCTTCAGTTTGTAAACAATGCAGTATTTGCAAAGCACAATAAAATGAGGTATGCCTGTAAATATTGTTAAATATTTTGGTTTGAGATGTGAAGCATCTTGACTATGAAGAGAAAATCTGAGAAAAGAAAAAATGCCAAAAATACATTCAAATGTAATGTCTTAAGAATACAAAGAATCTCTTCTATTTTACTCTTGGTCCCAGAGGAGCTGCAAGAATTGGTAAAGGATGACAAGTCTTAAAGCATGAGTTGCACAAGCAGGCGGCAATCAGGAAATAGTCCTATGTCAAGAAGCTGAAAGCAGATGGCAAAGGTGAGCAGATGTTTGGGAATGACTGTGATACCTGCTGGAGAAAAACCGTGCCTTATGCAGACAGTGTTTTGATGCACTCCACTTAAAGTTTTCATAAGAAATCTCTTTCTTTCAAAAGTGTAGTTTGAAACATACAAGTGCCGTATGTTTCATAGACATGCTGGCACTTTTAAAGACAGAGCCTGAACTAGGGTGAAGCAAGTGAGGCAGCTTGGGTGCAAAATGTAAGGAAATATTTGCTCTCAGGGTCACAAAAGTGCCAAACTTTCACTGAGAATGAGTATCTCCTTGAATTTGCACCCTACACACCTAACTTGCCTCACTCTAGTCTGGGGTCTGGTTTAAAGAATTCACCTTTATGTGCTGGATATTATAATTATTATATATGTATGTATGGGTATGAAACATATAGGCATCATGTAGGAAGAAACCTCTAAAGATCACATGAAAACAATGGAGAACAATAGTAAATTTATGTGTGGATATGGGCAAGCCAAATCTCCACACAGCACTACTTGACAATAGAGATTCACTGAGTGAATGGGCATTTTAAGTTTGTATATCTTCTTATAATTGTGTGTACTTTATTTCAGTATCAGCTCGTGAATGTGTATAGAACTGCAAGTCAATTTCTTGCTTTAAGATAGATGTAGGTTTGTCTGTTTGCTTTTTAAAAATTCCAAATTAAAATTAATACATGTATGGATTTGATTTGCTGTCAATAAGGATTGAATTGTTTAACTATGTCCCCATGAGAAACAGTAATACTACACAGAGGGTGGAGAAATATTTGCATTAGTTGCACTTGAGATGATACTTCTCTATTTGGTAGGCAAAAACCTTGAATCCAAGTCTTTTTTTGGACATTACTTACCGAGGATTTCGGTCACACCGTTTTGCAGTTCTAAGGCTGAGCTTTTAAAAAAAAAATCGTTAAAATTCCAAACAAATGTTAAGAACATTAATAGACATATTCCTGGTAGAATGGACATAGAAAATCAAGTAACATATTCAAGAAACGATGAGCAATTAAACAATAAAAGGAACAGAGAAGTGAAAACCCTGTGTGTGTGTGTGTGTGTGTGTGTGTGTGTTTGAAAGAGAGACAGACAACCAGAGGCAGAGACAGAAAGAGACAGAGATACAGGGAGAGAATGAATTTAATTTAAATACATTGGTCTGTTTTCCCCTGAAGTCAGAAATCTGTTGTGTTGTAACCTCTTCGGAAGCCCACGTTGTTAAATGTCCCTTCCTTTTTCTCCTACCCTTTATGCATGAATAACCTCAAGCAATATTTAGCCCTTGGAGATTTGGAATTGTTTATATTTCTGGATTTGTTATTGGTCTGCTGAAAATCTCTCTCATTAGTCTCTTCCTGTTCTTTCAATGCAAATCTTCAATTAGGTGCTATCCCTAATACTATAGCTAACATTCTTATTTGGAAGAGCATTATGCTTGCTATGGCAAGGCTTTGCAAGACTGTTTTATTCAGATATGGCTGCCAGTTCAAACACAGGACACCCAGTTATATTTGACTTTCAGGTAAATTGGTCTTCCTCTGCCCCAAATATTGCAGGGGATATACTTATATTAAAAGTTATTCTTTGTCTGAAGTTTTAATTAAATTAGGTGTTTGTTTTTTTCTTTATTTTTTTGCTAGATCTAACAATCTTACTTCCAGGTAAAGGAAGAGAGCATTTATGCAGCATTTATGTGCTCGTCCCACTTTCATAAATCTTATTCTACTTAATCCTCATAACACCCCTGTGATGTATGAATGATCATCCCCATTTTATAAATGAAGAAATAAGCTCAGAGATTTGCACAAGGCCGTAAAGCTAATAGCTGGCACATTCAGGATTCAACTCCTGCTCTGATATGAAACATAATAGGCCTTTCCCTCCACAATGCTCTCTCCCCCTCAGCCTTTCTTGTTTTCCCTGCATAACAGAAAACAGATAAAAAGAAAGTTAGATCTGTTTACCCAGAGTGTTTTAAAATACTTTTTCCTTGTTTAAAATTTAAATTATAAAAAATGTCAGGCGTTCACATAGGTAGAGAGAATAGTATAGAGAACTCCCATGTACTCATTATCCAGCCTCAACAATTATCATCCTTTTTTTCAATCTTGTTTCATCTGTTCATTGTCTCCTTACTTTTTTCCTAGAGTTTTTTCAAGTAAGTCCAAGACGTCATGTCATTTAAACTCTTAACTATTATTTTCACCAACTTGGTCCATAATTAGTTGACTAAACAACCATTCTTACTCATCGTGTACTAGTAACGTCTTTACTCTTAATTACTCTGTGTTCTTTTCTGTCAGCCTAATTGCTTAATTTAATTTGGGATTAGGTCTCCTTTCTGAAAGTGGTACTCTTTAGCAAAAACTTTACTACAAATGGTCTTGCTTTCTTAGAATTTTATAAATATTCTTAAGCATACAGAACCACACAAACAATAGAACAGCTATTAAAGAATTGTTTTTACCAAATCATGAAAAATAACCTAAATAGAAGTGGTTTGGGGCTACCCAAGCACTTGCAAAACCTACTGAACACCCTAGGTTTGAAAATAAGTTTCTATTTTGCAAAAGTGAGTGAAGTGATTCCTTTTCTTTTACCTTAACAGAAATGAACTCATCAGGGAACTAAACGGTATGTGGAATTTTGGCCTTAAATGTAATGTGGAAGAATTTTACCAGCCATAGACAGCTAGAAGCAGTGCCCGGAAAAAATGTTCTACATCCTTAGTAGAGCGTAATTAGAATGATGTTAAAGTGGAATGAAGTTAGCCACCACATAATTCTTGTACTGTATAACCTGCAACTGTGCTTCATCAGAAAAAAAGATGGGGGAGGGGGTAAAATGTACATTTTGCAAAATGCTTAGACATTCTTTAATAAAGTTAATGCTGTCATTAGTGGCAGCTCTAAGCAAAACTTTTATCTTTTTTTCCTATGGATAAGCACTCTTTGGGGAGATGAATATTGCTGCAGTCATATTGTGCTTTCAGTTAATGAGATGTGGGTTCTATTTGTTAGAGTTTTATGGTAATGAAGCTTATAATTTACTGACTAACTGGCTTGCTTTCCGAACATTCTCTTATTGCACAGACTTTTTGTTTTCATCAGAAACATTGATGTGCTAATTTGTGTGTTTATGGCAGCAGATGTGCACCTCCACTAAAAGGCTGCCAGAGTGAGAGGAAAGGACAGGAGAGAAAAGGAAGAAGGGGAGAGGTGTTCAGAGTTTTCATTTGGTAATAAAATCCATACACAAGTGAAAAAATGGCACATTTTATTCAAAACATCCATGAGTTCATTAAGCATGTTACCTGAAATATCAAATATTTGTCACTAAAATTTGGTTGAATTACAGATAAGCTAAGTGCCAAATCCCTTTATCCAATGTGAAAACTGAAGGGCAAAATTTGTCATTTAAAATTCAATAGCTGTAACAGGAAGTCGTTAAATTAAAACTAGGCGGAAAACACTTTCCTCCCCTAAAAGGTCAAAAGATATTTTCTTTCTAACTAAGGGGCATTGCAATTATTACCCGTGGCTTTACAGTACAGATCTTTTAGGCTCTGTTTTTTTTTCCAGCTCTGAAATCTTATGACTCATAGGAGTAGAAACCTTGTGCCCAACTTCCAACTCCACTTCTATGTGTTACTGCCAGCTAAGTGAGGTGTGTAAGAGAAATCATGGCCTCTTGAGGTTTCCTTTAGTAGGAAATTGAAATATTCTAATCACGGGCTTATAATCGGTAATAGAGGACATAAAACCGTGATGATTTTGCAAACACCCTCATTAAACACAAAACAAAGCACAAATCTCTATGTAACACATGTAATGAGAAAAAAAAATGAGAGGAGAGTGAACTATTTATAGTGCTTTCCATCTTAGTGGGGGTTAGGAAACAAGGAGGAGACTGAAGTGGAAAACATGGCTTCACTGATGGCTAAAAACTACAGGTTGAGAGGCAGTTGTTGCTAATCCCAGTCAGTTGAAAAATAACTTCCAGAAGATGGATCATAGTCACCTGAGGAAATTTAACACAAGAATCTCACAAAAAAGTACTCTTGTTCTACCTTTATGCTGAGATGCTCATGGGTACATGTGCAACCAAATACTAAAATCTTATGTTCAGTAAATTCCTGGACATTTCAAATCCATAGAAAACAGAGTGATTAAAAAAGTTCCAGAACATTTATCACAGGCTTAGTCCCTGCCCTCGAAGACCTTGTTATCTACCTGGAGAGACAAAATAATTGTGTAATAAGCGCACATAAGTATAGCAATAATAAATGCCAAGCATTTGAACAAAAAATTGTTTAAATAAGAATACAATTTAGTCAAAGTAGGGCATTTGGTAATAAGAACAGCTTTCAGTTTTTTTTGTTCATCATCAACTTCTTGTTAAGACCCCAACCAAATATATGCATTTATTGCATAAGCTTTTTTGAGATCCTGTTTTATATAGTGGCTGACAAAGAGTAGGCACTCAACATATATTTATTAAATGAATACCATTATTGTAGACTTTGGGAGATATTCAAAAGAGAAGACACTATTCCAACAATTAACACACCTTAGCTCTATACAAAAATTGAAGGAGAAAACGTTTTTGCCTTACACACCCTAGGTAGTTGAAACTCTTTGAATGGGGTGCCTCTTTGCTACTATGTCATGAAAGTGTTCTCTTCCTCTTTTTTCTTTCCCTTTACCTCCCCTCTTATTTCTAAAAACTTCATCTTAATCACTTGAGCAGTAGTAGACATCTTCTCCACTCCCATCCCCGCATTTAAGGCTATTGATTGCAAGAGAACAACAGATAGTAATATAGAGTAATTAATTTAATATTTTAAAAATTATTTTCTTAATTACATATTATAAATTCAACATATGGCCTTTTAAAATTAAAAATAGAAACTTGAATTTAAATATAATGAGTAAAATAAAAATAGAATTTATCCCTCCGTTCTACATCATGCTTAGTTAGGGGTTGCTGGGAAATAATAATAATAATGATGATGTTAGTAATGATGATGACAAAAGGAATAATAGATAACGTTTACTGAAAACTTACTATATATCAGGCACTGATCCATGTGATTTATGTTCAATCCTCATATCAACTCTGTGGATTGGGTTATTATTGTCATCCCTGTTTTACAGATGAGGAAACTCAGGTACAGGGAGGTTAAGTAATATACTCAGAATTGTTGAGGAAGATAAAGAAGAGAAATACTCTAGGGAGAGAGTAGTATATGCAAGGAGGAAGAGAGAGGGAGATCATTGCGGTTCAAGGTGAGTATTATGAGAGTTGACTTTAACTGAGAGAGTCATAGTACTGTCACCCAATGTCCTGTATTTGTCTTAAAAATATTAAGAACTAGAGGTGTTTCTCGAGTGCTCTTAATGGTTCCTGTTAGCTACCTGAGATAGCCTGAAGTCCCCATCAACACTTCACGGAATACCAGGAAACAAATACTCCTTATTTGAGGATAAGGGTACCCTCCCATGGACAGTGCTGGAAATGCACTGGGTTTTATGATGCTCAAGCAGAAGAAAAGCTGGAGAAGGACAGGTAGGGACAGATTGTGGAGGCATTTGAATTTAGGTATTGAGGACTAAGTAAAAGTAGTATCCTGAAAACTAGGCTTGAGACAGATTAATCTGATAGTTGAATTTAGAATTAGAAGGAGAGAAGTGAGAGGCAGTGAGATTGGTTACAAAACTCTTGAAATCACAATGAGAAAAAAATATATAAAAGGAGAATAGGAACAAGAACTTGGGGAACATTTGTAATATTATCTAGCCATCATATCTCATGTTAAACATCTGAAGCCCTGAAGTTTCTGTTTTGTAGTGTATGAACAAATGCAAAGCACAAGCGTCAGTTATTTTTTGTTCTTTTCCCTATGTCGTGTTCTACCACATAAAATGCTTTTATGTGATGCAAGGTAAGTTAAATTATTTTTGATTCATAGCATACAGTGTGACGGCTCTAAGGAAATATAAAAGTGTTCTACCCAATCAGAAGGTGGGATCTTCATTTAAAGCTGAACATCTCATCTTAAAAAAGTAATGCTCTTAAATGTTAAGCTTATAGGTCATATGTACACAAGGCTTTTATTCATGTAATTATTGAGAAATAGCTCATATTGACATGTTCTGATAATCACAAGTACATTAAAAGAATCCTTGTGACTTTGACATTAGAACAACCTGAGAGTGATGCAGAATTAGAAAACATAATAATGTAATTTGTCATAACAATGTTATTTTTACTAGTGAAAAAGTATTGTGAATTCATATTATTAAACATAAGATGAAAAAATCATTTTATTTGGGTACTGATTTTTATGCAACTATTGTCACTCGAATATTAAAAATTAATTAATCTCTATTTTATTCAAACCTACATTTTGCAGTAGAGTGAAGAGAGATTTAGGAGATCTGATGGAAAGAGATATAACTGTGACACAAGAAAGCAGAATTGCATTTCTAACTATACCACTAACTGTGAGAACTTGGGCAAGTCACAGCACTTCTGGACCTTTGTTAAAAGAAGGGGGTTGGAGTAGATGCTGTCTATGTTTTCTTTCAACCCTGATATTAAATAAGCATCTTGAAACTCTGCCTGGATGCATTAAATCTGTTTTAGAAAAAAAAACACTCTACATAGTTACCCTGAAAATAATAAGATTTAAATGGCACTTAAGCTTTGAAACAGAAATGAAGGCTTCAACTTTGATGTCTTATGAAATTTCTGAGCGTCCTCATTCCTGTCTGAGCATTGATTCTTGGAATATTCCTTTTTTCACCTATGTTAATTATATGGCTGTGGTAAAACTTTTTCAAAGTACTTGTTAATGTCTTATCAACCAATAGGAGGATATGTGTTGGCAGAGAGATGCAAATTAAGAATACTTAAATTAAAATTGACTTTTATATAATCTGTACAGACCAGTCACTCAACTGGGCATTATGACATGCATCATTAGCACTGTGAAACTTGTGAGAGAAAAAAGGCTGGTAAATACACCCATATCTGGAGTGGAAAAGAGAATAGGAACAATGTCATTGGTTTAACCCCTCTCTATCTTCTTCTTTGACTCTAAATTATTATTTCTTAATGTTACATAGGAAAATAAGCATTAGACCTGGAAAAAGAAGACGCAAATTCAAATTCTCTTTCTGCTACCTACTGCCTAAGCCCCAATTTTCTCAACTATACAATGGCAATGGAGATGATGAAACTAGCCTTACCTACTTTGCAAGAGTGTTGTAAAGAAGAAAGTGTTTTTACAAACTCTAAAGAAATAACATAATGCAAAATATTAGTAACTCTCTTATTGTTGTGTGTTAAGGGATTAGGCCTTGACTATGACAAGGCACAAAGAGCTCTCAACAAAATGCTTTGATTTTCTTGAAAGAAACAAGTTGTTGAACTAACATGGCTACTTGATATAAAGCATCTCTGAAAAATTCTTTATCTGTCCATGAATTTTTTAACATCCTAATATATAGATATTCACTTGGAGATTTTGGAGTTTATAAAACATAATCCTCAAACAAGGTAGATTTAAAATTTTGGAATAAAGCATTCAAATGTTTATTTTTTCCAGAGCCACTCTGGGGTCATGTATTTAAGAAAGGCTGTGCTTCTCTGGTTAAGGAGCTATCTTTGAATGACCGTGCAGTAGCACTCACATTAAGAAAAAATTATGAGTAGTTGGCATTATTTACCTTCTTTCATTAGTTTTCCAACCTTAGGCCAGGTTGCAGATGAACAGAACATTACAGGTTTGGAAAAATGTATATTGATGCAGTCAAGTAAAGATAGAGTGTGTGTCTTTACAAAGGATAATACTAGGATATGAGAGAACTTTTAAATTGTAATTACAAACTTAGCACCCTCTAGGACAAACATCTCCCAATTATCTCATTTTGTGCTTCATCCATTATGCAACTCTGTCAAAAGAGCTCTCTGTTCCTCCAAGGCAATTGATTAACATTGACCAGGTTTTCCTCACTTTCAGTTCAAAGTAATGTAGTGAGATTAACAACACAATTATTTGCAGTGGGTTGAGTCTGTTATTTAATTAAAATACAAGCTTTCTGTGAAAAGCAACTTGTTTGCACATACACAACAGAGTAGAGCTGATTCTTGAATTTTAATTTATGGAGAAGTGATTTTATTCCTTTTCATGCAAGATAAAAGAATGTTCCCTTGCCATCAATGTGTCTTTTTTTTTTTTTTTTATGGTGGTGGAATCAGGGGAAGATAGGGTAATTTTTCTTCATGAACTTTTTTGTAATTGGGAGAATTTGTTAATTTGACATGGTAGTAAAAGCTTGAAATTGTCCTAAATTATTGTGATGTGAGCCTGCAGTGCCTAACTATTTCTTTAATCATTATGCTACTAATTGCATTCTGCATTTCTTGAGGAGAAAGAGGGGCAAGGGAAGGATAAAATAAGAAGGAAATCACTAAAAAGAAATATCTTTAACTACAATTTCAATTGCCATTCTATTACTAAAGTCAAATTAGCATTTCTGGAGAGAATCTTTTCACCCATCCTCTCAAGTCACCATCAAAAATCTGCACCATCAAAAATCTGCATGTTAATTGTGTTTGCACATCTTTATCTGTAACTGTGAATAGAAAGTTAGTATGTGCAGCTTCCCAGCAAGTGGACAGATTCCAGAAGGTTTTGGAGATGCTTTGATGAGGTTTCCTTCCCAGAAGTTAAATTTATACTTTAATTATATTTTTCTATAAATGCAATCACACATGAGAAATGAAAAGTCTAGCTGTTTGAGGGGAAATAATGCTTTACAATAACTGCCTTTGGTTGACAAGTTAAGTAATTGATACATTTTTAATTATAACACCTTGGATATTTTAAAGTATTGTACCTTTAAGCAATGAGAACCTCTGAAGCAAGACTATTGTTTTTTGTCAGGTTGATATAAATTTGCCTAAGGCAGTGCTACTGGCCAAAAAACAATTTGAGTAGATTAAAAACCAAGGCAGATGGGCTTCTATAAATTGAGAGTGATCAATTCATAGATAGTTTCTACTGTAACTAGTTTTGACCATTATTTAAAATGTAATGTATTATTTAGCTAAGCTCTTTATTAATGGTTCATTTTTATGAATTCTTTATTAATGACTCAAGAATAGCTGGATGATCCTATGGAGGAGCTACTATTAACAAGTGAAAACAGATTCTAAGGTTTGCTTGCTAAATATCTCTTTCTCTCTCACACATATATTATATATATTTTATAATATATTTGTGTGTATGAATATGTATGGATATGTATGTTTATAATAGATTTGTGTGTATGAATATATATTTAACTGTATTTATAAGGTATGCATACAGTGTATATCTATTTTTCCAATGGGCAAATGCCACTTTATTGCACAATCTTGGTTGAATCCATAACTTTCTTAAAAGCCTTAAGGACTGTAAAAACAATATAGAGAAAAGGAAGAAATAACCCAGTGCA